>NC_140004.1:21804152-22518527 GCF_964263955.1 Coregonus lavaretus | reverse complement strand
TTAGACCAGCAGTGTTCCATATGTATTCTGGGTGCACTGCTGCTGATTGCTGCTTGTTCATTGACACTTTCATCTTTACCACTGCAACAACGAGATCAAAGTTGTTCCCTGTCCTCTCAGCCCCCTGCTTCCCCTGCCCCCACCAGCACCCCTGCCTGTAGAGTGTGAGCTTGTTTGGGGTTACTCCGCTCTGAAATGGATCTGATCTCATGGGTATATCCACTTCAGTTCAAGCTCAATATTATTTACATTACATTTTTGTCATTTAGCAGACGCTCTTATCCAGAGCGACTTACAGGAGCAATTAGGGTTAAGTGCCTTGCTCAAGGGCACATCGACAGATTTTTCACCTAGTCGGCTCGGGGATTAGAACCAGCGACCTTTCGGTTACTGGCACAACGCTCTTAACCACTAAACTAATATGAAGTGTACCCTCAGTTGTTGTTCTGTGGATCATCATGGGTGTGAACACCAAGCCCTCGAATGTCTCCCAAACAACCAACGTAAAAAACATATATATGTGATGCTTATGTGAACATGCAGTATGATATGTTGTGCTTATTACAGTTTCTACAGTTACAGTTGTTGTACTTACATTTCTTATATATATATTGTTAGCTCTGTGTGTACTGTCTTTCTCCAGACAAGACCCCGGAGGTCTCCCAGGGGAAGTGACCATATCTTGGATGATGTCCATCATCAAAGAAAGCTTGTAGATCCTTTCATTTCTCTCACTGCATGACCTCACTCCAAATCTTTTCAAACACAGCATACTAGTTTCTGATCAATTTGCTGGACTGAGAGAATCAAAACACTCTCTAGAGGTCAAGCACATAAAAATAATATATTGTAAGTTCAGTGCCCTCTGATCTTTTTCAAAGAGACTGTGCAGAGCATACAGCTACAGAATGAAGAACAGAAAATAAGAAAATAAGAATTGGAAGCCCCATTTATCTTATTACATTTTGACAGGGTTCTGTTGTCTATAGAAATCTGGAGATGAGATAAAGAAATGAACTATGAAAGACTTGACCACATGTTTTGACCACATATTTTAAGTTTAACTGTTATTAAAATAGCCTAGATTGGGGGAATCTACAGTATGTGGGAGGGAGGTAGTCTACTTTGTGTGTTTGTCCTCAGAGTATAGGGCCAGGAGTTTTGAAGCAAGTTTTGAGGCACTGTGCCCCAAAAACTGCCCCAAAACGCCTGACCCTAGTATGATGACCACTAGTTATTGGTCTCTGCATCATTGTCAATACTGAGCATTTCCACTGCTGAGACCTGGGCTTTATAAAAGATCAATGGAACAATTTACCACAGTGGTAAGAGACCATAAGCTGTCACTGCTCTGCGTGTACACTGAGTAGTAAGTGATGTAAGCAGACCTCCTGGTTAGCTGTCTTGCTCTGTTAATTAAGGGAAGTGTTTTGATCTTGCTACGTTCGATGAACAATCAGCTTGTCTACCTGAAAAGCCCTTGTTCCTTGAGGAGAGTGGTTAAGTCCCACCACTGCTGCTGAGATGGGGATGAGAGTTGGACAAGATGTCTGGTTTACTGAATTACTTGACTGGCATGGATAGAACCAGATGTCTGACCCTACATGACTCTCTGTCAGCCTAGCCAAATCTCAATGCTCAACCATTTTATTAAAATATGAACTTTGCCTGAACACACTCACCCTGGTTCCCTCTCACTATCCATGAAAGACAGTTCAGGGGGTGCTGCAACAGATGAGAACATATGCACATTTTTTCATGAGTATGTGTTTTGAGAGAGAGATGTGAAAACCAAAGTGCTGTTTGACAGATTGCTAATGGCCATGCATTATGGTACTGTAGATGTTGATTATGGCCATTGTTCACCCTAAGTGCAATGGGAAACGTGGGCCGATCGTACTCTCCCTAGACCTTTGTTCTCTGGATGTTTTTGAGGTTACAACACTGCATTTGGGCTCTGTCATTATGAATCTGGTGAAAGGGAATTTAATGCCAGACATGTTAAAAAATCAAATCAAATCAAATCGTATTTGTCACATGCACCGAATACAACAGGTGTATTCACCTTACAGTGAAATGCTTACTTACAAGCCCATAACCAACAATGCAAATAGTCCGGGTAGCCATTTAAATAGCTGGGGGGTAGAAGCTGTTAAGAATACTTTTGGACCTAGACTTGGCGACTTGGAGTACAGGAGGGGACTGAGCATGCACCCCTGAGGGGCCCCTGTGTTGAGGATCAGAGTGGCAGATGTGTTGTTACCTACCCTTACCACCTGGAGGCGGCCCATCAGTAAGTCCCAGATCCAGTTGCAGAGGGAGGTGTTTAGTCCAGGGTCCTTAGCTTAGTGATGAGCTTTGAGGGCACTATGGTGTTGAACGCTGAGCTGTAGTCAATGAATAGCATTCTCACATAGGTGTTCCTTTTGTCCTGGTGGGAAAGGGCAGTGTGGAGTGCAATAGAGATTGCATAATCTGTGGATCTGTTGGGGCGGTATGCAAATTGAAGTGGGTCTACGGTTTCTGGGATAATGGTGTTGATGTGAGCCATGACCAGCCTTTCAAAGCACTTCATGGCTACAGACGTGAGTGCTACGGGTCGGTAGTCATTTAGGCAGGTTACCTTAGTGTTCTTGGGCACAGGGACTATGGTGGTCTGCTTGAAACATGTTGGTATTACAGACTCAAGCAGGGACATGTTGAAAATGTCAGTGAAGACACTTGCCAGTTGGTCAGCGCATGCTCGGAGTACATGTCCTGGTAATCAGTCTGGCCCTGCACCTTGTGAATGTTGACCTGTTTAAAAGAGCGTGATCACACAGTCGTCCGGAACAGCTGATGCTCTCATGCATGCTTCAGTGTTGCTTGCCTTGAAGCGAGCATAGAAGTAATTTAGCTTGTCTGGTAGGCTCATGTCACTGGGCAGCTCGCGGCTGTGCTTCCCTTTGCAGTCCGTAATAGTTTGCAAGCCCTACCACATCCGACGAGCGTCGGAGCCGGTGTAGTACGATTCAATCTTAGTCCTGTATTGACGCTTTGCCTGTTTGATGGTTCGTCGGAGGGCATAGCGGGATTTCTTATAAGCGTCCAGGTTAGAGTCCCGCTCCTTGAAAGCGGCAGCTCTACCCTTTAGCTCAGTACGGATGTTGCCTGTAATCCATGGCTTCTGGTTGGGGTATGTACGTACGGTCACTGTGGAGACGACGTCATCGATGCACTTATTGATGAAGCCAGTGACTGATGTGGTGTACACCTCAATGCCATCAGAAGAATTCCGGAACATATTCCAGTCTGTGCTAGCAAAACAGTCCTGTAGCTTAGCATCTGCGTCAACTGACCACTTCTGTATTGAGCGACTCACTAGTGCTTCCTGCTTTAGTTTTTGCTTGTAAGCAGGAATCAGGAGGATAGAATTATGGCCAGATTTGCCAAATGGAGGGCGAGGGAAAGCTTTGTACGTGTCTATGTGTGTGGAGTAAAGGTGGTCTAGAGTTGGTTGCACATTTAACATGCTGGTAGAAATGAGGTAAAACGGATTTAAGTTTCCCTACATTAAAGTCCCTGGCCACTAGGAGCGCCACCTCTGGATGAGCATTTTCTTGTTTGCTTATGGCCTTTTACAACTCGTTGAGTGCGGTCTTAGTGCCAGCATCGGTTTGTGGTGGTAAATAGACAGCTACGAAAAATATAGATGAAAACTCTCTTGGTAAATAGTGTGGTCTACAGCTTATCATGAGATACTCTACCTCAGGTGAGCAAAACCTCAAGACTTCCTTAATATTAGATTTCGTGCACCAGCTGTTATTTACAAATATACACAGACCGCCACCCTTTGTCTTACCGGAGGCAGCTGTTCTATCTTGCTGATGCACCGAAAACCCCGCCAGCTGTATGTTATCCATGTCATCGTTCATCCGCAACTCGCTGAAACATAAGCTATTAGTTATTAATGTCCCATTGGTAGGATGTTCTTGATCGGAGCTCATCCATTTTATTATCCAATGATTGAACGATGGCTAATAGGACTGATGGTAGAGGCAGATTACCCACTCGCCATTGGATCCTTATAAGGCACCCCGACCTACGTCCCCAATATCTCTGTCTCTTCTTCATGCGAATGACGGGGATTTGGGCCTTGTCGGGTGTCTGAAGTAAATCCTTCGTGTCCGACTCGTTAAAGAAAAAACCTTCGTCCAGTACAAGGTGAGTAATCGCTTTCCTGATATCCAGAAGCTTTTTTCGGTCATAAGAGACAGTGGCAGAAACATTATGTACAAAATAAGTTACAAATAATGCGAAAAAACACACACAATAGCACAATTGGTTAGGAGCCCGTAAAACGGCAGCCATCTCCTCCGGCGCCATTATGAATTGTCTTTAATCTACATGAGTTTCATTTTGGGTCGCCATGGTTTTCATTTTCTCACACTGGTATCAATTGAACTTTTCTTATTGCAGTGTGAGCAAAGTATCAATCATTACATTTGAAACAGAATAAGTTGATTTTCATAAACCATGGCTGCCAGTTAACATCTGCTTACACATTAAATCAGTATTAAATAGGCAATGTAAAATGACATATATAGAAATATATAAAGCTCTTTTAATAGATCTGCCTGTATGTGAGTATTGTCAGTGTCAGGAAGCATCAACTGGTATGACAATGTTCCTGTGGAGGTAATTTACTCAGTAAACCTTGTTTATTGTAATTGGGAGCTGTGATCTGCTATGTACACAGGGTCTTTTGTCCTGGACATACAGTATATCTTGGTTTTATATACGTGGGTGATATTAATGGCAGCAGCGAGGTTGCGATGGCTGGAGAGCATCTTTGCACGTTTCAGTAAAAGATTGATGTGTGCTTGCCTGTGGCTTATCAGCTCCAATTGTTTTCCTCAGGTTGTTTTTTTCCTGTTGATTTAACATACGATAGATTGTGTTTTGTAAGTCCCAGTGTCTAGAGGCACAGACTGATTTTTCAGCAGGCATACAAATTACATGGCAAAGAATAGGACATTTCAAATAGACTGTCTTCTCTGTGATGTTAAGGATTTTGTATTAATATGATGACATCAGCTGTCCAGGCTCTGTCGCAACCAGCCGCGACCGGGAGACCCATGGGCGGCGCACAATTGGTCCAGCGTCGTCCAAGGTAGGGGAGGGTTTGGCCGGCAGGGATGTGGGTTCGTTTCCCACGGGGGGCCAGTATGAAAAAATAAAAATAAAAAAAATAAACATGTAAGTCGCTCTGGATAGGAGCGTCTGCTAAATGACTAAAATGTAAATGTAAATGTCTTCACAGGATACATTTGAATTTTTGATTATGGGTTAAACTCTGACATCTGTGATTGCATCTCTTATTCATACATTCATAATGTGGCTATGTCACATTTATGATATGCTTATCCTTATAGAGGTGTAATGTATGCTTTATGAACATACTGTAGGGCCTACAGCTAATGTAAATCATTACCCAGTTTATTCTACCATCCTAAATGAATAAACAAAATCCACACAAACTTGCCTGGGAAAATTGGCACTGTGTAGGACTGGGGGTTGGATTGATCTACACTGGGCTGAAACGATGTGTTGTGAGGCGTAGGTGTGTGCTGTGGTGGTTGTATATTTTGGAAGCGATGCAGTGTCCTTCACTCTCACATTGTCACACTGACTTTGAACATTTACATTACTTTGAACAAAACTGGATGAAAACAAAGACATGTCAGGTTCAATATTTGGCAACAATAAAGCAAGGGCATTATGTGAGAGGACATGTTTAAAAAGAAGGGGCTATAGAAAGTTAGGCCAATCTTTGTGATAACATAAATATACACTGAGTGTACAAAACATTAAGAACACCTTCCTAACATTGAGTTGCACCCGCCCCCCATTCTTGATACTCACAGGATACCCACCTACTACCATACCCCGTTCAAAGGCACTTAAATATTTTGCTAAAATGTGTTATTTTGTACTAATCAATTTTGTCTTAAGATTCCCCTGAAGGCACTCAAATCAGTCTGGATAGTACTGATGGCTCCTCTCATCAATGGATGTTGTGTTGCTCAGGGGCACAACAGTAGTTGTTTATGCATAGCTTGGAATTTGAATCTGCATCCTCTAGTTACCACCTCTGCATTTGGCAAACAACTGGACCACAACATTGCCTGTCTACTGAGTCTCACTTCACCGTAGATTGCAGATTATATGTTCAGAATTATTCTGAATAGTAACATAGTTTCTAAGATACAACAAGGAAGTATTTTTGCCTGCGCTGGCACTGCAGACAGCTATATCGGTCAGCTAATACAGGATAAAAATGTAATAAATTTTTTTTTTTAAGTACACCCCCCTACTTCCTGCGGCTATGCATACCAATACATTTAGTAGAAAGAAAACAAATCTATCTACCCTACCATTAAAAAAAAACAGCAGAAAAACAACACAACAGCACATCAATCAGCAACATTTATTGTTGTTAGGGAAACAATACAGAACATTATATGCCGGAGCAGAATTGTACTTTCTGAAAAGGTACAGACGCTGATGCAGCACTTTTTTTAATTGTCTGAAAGGTTATCAATTGTCGCTATCGACCCGTTACTGTAGTGGCGTCCTATGTATGAAAAGGGTATTACTCTAAAACGTTAGTGCATGCCGTTATTTTTTGTCTTAAACCACTGAACTCCAAAGGGGAATCAGATTGTGAATGTACAGAGATTGTAGTAGTGTATTCATGTGTATAATAATAAATAATATGCCATTTAGCAGACGCTTTTATCCAAAGCGACTTACAGTCATGCGTGCATACATTTTTTGTGTATGGGTGGTCCCGGGGATCGAACCCACTACCCAGGCGTTATAAGCGCCGTGCTCTACCAGCTGAGCTACAGAGGCACTGAACATTTCATGTTTTACATTTCGGAGTGGCTGCTGTTCCGGATTTTCTGGAAAGCCGATTTGCCGTGGCTAAAGATACAGAGATTTGTATGTGCAGGATTTTTTTTGCGTAGCTGCTGCTCACTCTGCTGTCTAAGTAGATGCTGCTCAGTGCTCCGCTGCTGCTTTCCCCTCCTTGATCAGCGATGAAAGCCTTTGGTGTGGGCTAAGCAGCATAAGCTCGATTTCAAGCTATTTTGTCTTGAGGGGAGTTAGGCTACATGTAGCTATTTACATGTTGTACACAAAAGACATGATCAACATGTTCGTACAAACTCCCATGCAGCTATCTAGACAGTATATCAAACACAAGCAAAACACAGACACGCAGTCTAATTAGCGATGTAATGTTATTTTTTAATCATCATTGCAAACATTGGCTAAGCAGGAGGTAGACAGGCAATCAAAGTAGTAGTGTTATTTTTCAACACCTCTGGCTAGGGGCTACGATATGGCAGCAACTACAAAGATTAGCCTACATCATCACACAAAACGTAGATTGTTTTTGCTCCAATGCAATGTGTAGGGACTGCGTCCTTCTTGTGCAACTGCAATATCCGTTACAACAAACAGAGAAGGTTGTTGCCTTCATAATGGCCTTGAATGTTTATTCAACTCGCCACAAGGTTTTTAATTCAGTTGTTCAGAAATATGAGACAGAGACATAGGCTACATCATCATGTTTCAGAAGAGGCAAAGTAAAGAGAGAAACGTGAAGGGAGATGAAGTGTGAGCAGCAGCTGAGTCAATATCACTATGAGGTGCCTTTGGTGTCCTCATCAGACTCACTCAGTCATCATGAAAATGTAGCAGAATAATGAAAGTCTGAGGTCTTATTATAAGTGGCCAAACATTTGCACACATATCAGTAGAATGATAAGTCTCTAAAAAAGTGTTTCCTTCATTTTATTAAATTTTTTTCATTGGATGTACGTGATTTTGGCATGTCCCACACACTGCTCTGCTAACTACAGTGTGTGTAATAAGTGGTTAAATGATACTAAATCCAATTTTTTTTACATGGTTTTACTGTCCACAATACGTTATTTGATAAAACAAGTAATTTTGATCATGTATATTGTATTTTCATAATCATATTGAACATTTTGCATGTGTCCCTGAAATTGCTGTCCACCCTGTCATTATGGGGTAACTGCCCCTTTAAGAAACCCACTGATGTTTTCAGTGACATCACTACGAGCATTTTGTCTTTCTTCAATGAAGGCTGAAGCAGTGTCTAGTTGCAGAGTAAGTGTTTACACTTATGTTTCATAATTTTCATCATATTATGTGTGTAGTTGGATGTTGTCAATCTTAACATGTCCACTCTGTCATAGTGAAATATCAATTGATAGAAAAACCTATCAGAACTTTGAAATATATTTGTAAAACAGTACACAGTCAGCTTGCTAACTGTAGTATGTTGCTAAGTGAAGGTCCACCATGTGCTCATTAAATGCTAACATTAGCCAAACATGTCCACCCTGTCATTGTCCACCCTGTCAGCAAGCCTTCCATGACAGGGTGGACATGGTTCATGACAGGAAGGACATGTGCATAGTTTAGGCCACATACTGATAACGTTACACATATTACAACAGCTATTACACACATTTTATAACAGTACATGCTATACATAGTAAGAATGGACAATATGGACAATTTTTTTGGCGATATCGGTATCAGCAAACCTAGTTTGATAATGCAAGCCTAGTTTACCGGGACTGCCAATTAAAGTGTGTAAGGGAACATTTTGAATCGTCTTTTTCAAGGAATGAGATCAAAAGGAGCTGAGATAGCAAGGAGATATCGGGAACGTCGTGATGCTGACCCAGACAGAAGAAGAAAGTACCTTGAGAAAGAAAGGGTCAAATGGAAAAAAGACAGAGAGACTGGAAAGAAGAAGGGTGTCAATGAGCTCAGTGAGAGAGAGAAGAGGGCAAAAAGAAAGAAATGGAGAGAGGCAAAAAGTCAAGCCAGAGCCAGAAACAGGGCCAGTGCTTTGCTACAGTCAGAGACACCACCCAACTCCCCTGCTGAAACTCCTAAAAATCAGCATGAGCCAGGGCCCTCCAGGTTAGATCATTGGAAGTTTAGCTGATGAGACTTATTAGAAAGTTTAGATTTATTTGAAGGACAATTATCAACTGTTTATGTCCCCATAAAATGACATATTGATAACTAACTTGCTAAAAAAAATCATTTGCTTGCTAAACTTGCTAAATGCAAAAGAGGTTGCTTACTGATACAATGAAGAACTTGCATAGGAGGTTTCTCTCTGAGCACATTGGCCAAATGTCATACACCTCCTTTTGCCGTCTCAGACCCTTTTGGGTGGTAACCCCTTCTTCCTCTGACCGTGACACATGTCTCTGCAAAAAACATGAGAACTTGCAATTCATTTCCAATGCCTTGCAGAGCCAAGGGTTACTGTCCTCAAGAAATATTGAGGAAATGTCTGAAGCAACCATGTGTGACCCGAAAGCCAAGGTCTGTGCTTATGGTGAGTGCAGTGAATGCCTCCTAACTTGTCACCCGTTGCTGAAAACCCCAGGGGAAGAGAACATTCGTTTATCTCAGTGGATGACAGAGAAGATCAAGAAGGATGAGAAGGTGTCAATAATAACAGTGAAAAGGGAGATAACAACAACAGAGCATGAGCTTAACACAGATTTCCAGGAGAGGCTTCTCCATTTTAGGAGCCATGTCTTCAACATTAAATGGCAGTTTGATGCCTACAGGGAGCTCAGGAGGAGTCTGAAGCACAATGAGTCCCTCTTGCATATAGATTTTAGCGAAAATTACTCATGTAAGTACAGCGAAGAAATACAATCTGTGCATTTTGGAGGCTCACACAAGCAGGCCAGTCTGCACACTGGAGTGCTCTACACCACTGGTGAACAAGCGCCACACACCTTCTGCTCCATTTCACCCTCCAGAAGACACGACCCTGTGGTCATCTGGGCCCACCTTGATCCAGTTCTGAAGGTAGTGAGAGAACGACACCCTCAAGTCTGTCATGAGCCTCTCACTCCACCGGGTTACCACCTTTATTTTCTTCCACTCTGCTCACCACTCTCTCTACTCAGCCTAACTAGCTCCACCTGTCCCTGCTCTGCTCTGCTCTAATTACTCTGCCAGCTGCGCTGCATTACCCACTACCTCTCCCAGTATTTAAGGCCCTGTCTTTCAGCTCTCCGGTGTCAGATCGTCTGCAAAGCTCACACCCGGAACCTGTTTGCTCGCGCTTCTGGCTCACCCTGGTTTTGTGACCCCGGACCTGCCTGATTTTTGGATACTCTTCTGCCCCAGGAGATCCAGACCTGCTTCTGCCATAACGACTCCTGACTACTCTTCAATCCCGGTAACTCTGACCAGCCTTCTGCCTTGCTACTACGTATTTTGGATTTCCCTTGAACTGTACTGCTGCCTTGTTTCATTCCGCCCTGTTGTGTCTGTGTCTCCCCCCCCCAGGACTTCTGGACCACCCACCACCGGCTTCATAGGACGCATCGCTGCCACTGGGGGGGGCACAGACCCAGCACATTGGACGGGATCCCTGTTACCCCTGGAGCCTTCATTCACTCCCTACTTCCCTTTTCCCTTAAGTTTTAATAAACTTTCTGGTGTGACGCAATTGTGGTCCTCTGGTCGTCTGTCTGAACCGTGACAGTACGATCTGACCATTATGGACTCAGCGCACACTTTCCCCGACATGGAAACCGATGAGCATGAGCAGCAGTTCCAGCAGCAGCAACAACAACTCGCCATGATCATTCAACTCCTCACCAACCTTACCCCAGCCAGTCTGCCCACCAGCCCTGCCCCCGAGTTACCTGCCCCGGTCATTGCAGCCGCTGCTCCGGAACCCAAGATTGGAAACCCCGAGCGGTTCAACGGCGATTCAACCCAGGTCCGGCCATTCCTGACTAGCTGCCGACTTCAGTTCTCCTTGCAGCCAAGGACCTTCGCCACGGAGGGGGCTAAAGTTGGGTATGCCATCACTCACCTGACGGGCCGAGCTCGACTCTGGGGAACAGCAGAGTTCGAACGTCAAACCCCCGCATGTGCAACCTTCGACCTGTTTGCTGAGGAGATGCTGAAGGTGTTTGACCTGGATTCACCAACCGCAGAGGCGTCTCGTGAACTGTTCAGTATTCGACAAGGCAGACGTACAGTCGCAGACCATTCCATCGACTTCCGAACCCTGGCTAGACGAAGTTCTTGGAACACACCATCGTTGGTGGACGCGTTCTTCCATAGTTTGGCTGACTATATCAAGGACGAGTTGGTCTCCCATGAACTGCCTTCCACTCTTGATGAAGCCATCGCACTGACTGTCAGGATCGACAGAAGGATACAGACCCGTCGTCGTGAGAGGGGGCGCCAAGGTCCACCTACTACCGGCATTCGGAGAGATCCGACTGGGCTCCTGTCATCTACTGCCACTCACCCAGGTCAGCTTGATCAGTCTGAGCCTATGGAGATTGGGCGAGCCTCTCTCACTCCTGCAGAGCGCCAGCGCCGCTTCACCTCAAACCTCTGCCTCTATTGTGGAGGTGATGGACATCGTGTGGTAACCTGCCCTTTAAAGGGCCGAAGCTCACCGGGCATAGGGGGAGTCCGGTTGAGTTCAATGACCATCCAGTCCTCCGACCGCAAACCCCTGCTGCAAGTTCACCTCCGCCTCTCTGACTCAACTCACACCCTGGCTGCTCTGGTGGATTCTGGCGCCGAAGCCAACATAATGGACATCAAGCTGGCACGCCAACTGGGACTGGAGAACCTCCGTTTGACACCTCCTATTCCTGCCCGGGCACTGGACGGACACTTACTCGGATCGGTCACTCATGTCACGGCCCCGGTCTCGATGGGTCTGTCCGGAAACCATCAAGAAACTATCCAGTTTCACCTGCTCCCCTCTCCAGGCCAACCCCTCATCCTGGGTTACCCATGGCTCCGCCGGCACAACCCTCAGCTCGACTGGGTGACCGGGGTGATCAGGGAGTGGGGAGAGGACTGCCACCGAACCTGCCTGCTTGCTGCCGCACTACCCCCTCGGCCAGTACCTACTAACTCCGCTCCTGACCTCTCCAATGTCCCAGAATGCTACCATGGTCTCAGAGAGGTGTTTAACAAAGCAAGAGCCACATCTCTGCCCCCTCACCGACCGTACGACTGTGCCATCGACCTCCTCCCTGGAACAGCCCCTCCAAAGGGTCGTCTTTATTCGTTGTCTGCTCCTGAAAGAAAGTCCATGGAGGACTACATCAATGGCTCTCTGTCCGCAGGATTAATCCGTTCATCTTCATCTCCTGCTGGTGCTGGCTTCTTCTTTGTGGGGAAGAAGGACGGATCTCTTCGCCCCTGCATCGACTACAGGGGACTCAACGACATCACAGTGAAAAACCGTTACCCTCTGCCTCTGCTCACCTCTGCTTTTGAGTTGCTCCAGGGAGCCACTGTTTTTACCAAGTTGGATCTCAGAAACGCTTACCACCTAGTGCGGATCCGGGAGGGAGATGAATGGAAAACCGCATTCAATACACCAACAGGCCACTACGAGTATCTGGTTATGCCTTTTGGCCTCACCAATGCTCCTGCTGTGTTCCAGGCTCTAGTGAATGATGTACTGCGGGACATGTTAAACAAGTTTGTCTTCGTTTACCTGGATGACATCTTAATCTACTCCAGAAACCTGTCTGAACACACCCGCCATGTCCAGCAAGTCCTTCATCGTCTTCTGGAGAATTCCCTCTACGCCAAGGCAGAGAAATGTGAGTTTCACGTCAAGACAGTGGCCTTCCTGGGGTACATAGTGGCAGAGGGAAGTATCCAAATGGATCCTGCCAAAGTATCAGCAGTCACTTCATGGCCAGTTCCGGAGAACAGAAAGAAGCTGCAACAGTTTCTGGGGTTTGCTAACTTCTATAGAAAGTTTATCCGGAACTACAGTACCGTTGCTGCCCCTCTCACTGCTCTAACCAGCACCAAGCAACCCTTCACCTGGACCCCAGCAGCCGACAAAGCCTTCAGTACCCTCAAGGTGAGGTTCACCTCCGCTCCCATCCTCCAGATGCCTGATGTGGACCGGCAATTCATTGTGGAGGTGGACGCCTCGGATGTGGGAGTTGGTGCTGTGATTTCTCAGTGGGCTGCGGAGGATAGGAAGCTCCATCCCTGTGCCTTTTTCTCACGTCGGTTGTCCCCCTCTGAGTGCAATTACGACATAGGGAACCGTGAGCTGCTGGCTGTGAAGCTTGCCTTGGAGGAGTGGCGTCACTGGCTGGAGGGGTCCACCATTCCATTTCTCGTTTGGACCGATCATAAGAACTTGGAGTACATCCGCACGGCCAAACGGTTGAACTCCAGGCAGTCCCGCTGGGCCCTGTTCTTCACCAGGTTTAATTTCACTCTGTCATACCGGCCTGGATCACGCAACACCAAGCCAGACGCCCTCTCCCGTCAATTCCAGAAGGATGACACCCCCTCCAAGGACCCTGTGTCGATTCTGCCAAGTCCCTGCATCGTTGCAGCTCTGACCTGGGCTGTTGAGGAACAGGTGCTGGAGGCTCTCCGTAACCAGCCAGGTCCCAGCACTTGCCCAGCTGACCGCCTTTTTGTCCCCGAAGACCTGAGGTCCCAGGTCGTTCAGTGGGGACATGACTCCCGCCTAGCTTGTCACCCTGGCTCCACCCGCACTTACAACCTGCTCGCCCAGAGGTTCTGGTGGCCCTCTCTGAGAAAGGATGTACGGGAATTCGTCCAAGCCTGCCCCATCTGCAACCAACACAAGTCGTCCTGCCAGCCCCCAGCCGGATTGCTGCAGCCCCTGCCTGTGCCCAGACGTCCCTGGTCTCACATCGCCCTTGACTTTGTCACGGGGCTGCCCCCTTCAAGTGGCATGACCGTCATTCTCACCATAGTTGACCGTTTCAGCAAGCTGGCACACTTCATTCCCCTCCCCAAGCTCCCAACCGCCAAGGAGACCGCCCAGGTGGTCCTGGAACACGTCTTCCGGATCCACGGACTGCCAAAGGATGTAGTTTCTGACCGTGGTCCACAATTCTCCTCCGCTTTTTGGAAGGAGTTCTGTCACCTGCTGGGAGCCACAGTCAGTCTGACTTCCGGATTCCATCCCCAATCCAATGGGCAGTCAGAGCGGGCTAATCAGGAGCTCGAGAAGGCACTGCGATGCATGACTTCACGCAACCCCCACTCCTGGTCGCAGCAATTGACATGGGTGGAGTACGCACACAATTCTCTGACCTGCTCTGCCATCGGTATGTCCCCTTTCCAATGTGTTTATGGATACCAGCCTCCTCTATTTGCCAGCCAGGAAGAGGAGGTTACTTGCCCATCTGCACTTGCTTTTGCCCGTCGATGTCGCCGCACCTGGTCACAAGCCCGAGCCACACTCCTCAGATCCGTTGCCAGCTACACTACCGGGGCCAACCGTCGGAGAATTCCTGCTCCCACCTACCATGTTGGTCAAAGGGTGTGGTTGTCATCGAAGAACCTGCCACTCAGGGTGGAGTCGCAGAAGCTGGCACCTCGGTTCATTGGCCCATTCCCTATCATAAGAGTGATTAGCCCAACTGCTGTCCGGCTCCAACTGCCTAATTCCCTGAGGGTGCACCCCACTTTCCATGTGTCTAAGATTAAGCCCATCCATGAGAGTCCGCTGGTCCCTGCTGCGCCTTGTCCTCCTCCTCCACGGCTCGTCGATGGTGGTCTGGTTTACACCGTCCGCCGCCTGCTTCGGTCCAGACGGAGGGGTAGGGGTCTCCAGTACCTCATTGACTGGGAGGGCTATGGACCTGAGGAAAGGACCTGGGTGCCAGCTAGTCGGATTGTGGATAGGACTCTCATCACCGCTTTCCACCAACGGCATCCTGATCAACCTGCAATCCGTAGGGGCCGCCCCAGAGGGGTCCCTAACCGTCCTGCCCGCTCGGCTTCCTGTCCTGTGCCTGATCCTGTCTCGGGACCTGTCCCATCTCCCGACCACGGCCCTCCGGCTTCCTCCGAGGATGAGGACGTTCACTCGGACCGTTCGGAGGAGTTCTAGCCCTCCTCCGGCTCCCCTCCTCCCGCCCGGCGTGGTGTTGCTCTTGGGACTTCTGGGGCCGTCCCTTGGGGGGGGGGTTCTGTCATGAGCCTCTCACTCCACCGGGTTACCACCTTTATTTTCTTCCACTCTGCTCACCACTCTCTCTACTCAGCCTAACTAGCTCCACCTGTCCCTGCTCTGCTCTGCTCTAATTACTCTGCCAGCTGCGCTGCATTACCCACTACCTCTCCCAGTATTTAAGGCCCTGTCTTTCAGCTCTCCGGTGTCAGATCGTCTGCAAAGCTCACACCCGGAACCTGTTTGCTCGCGCTTCTGGCTCACCCTGGTTTTGTGACCCCGGACCTGCCTGATTTTTGGATACTCTTCTGCCCCAGGAGATCCAGACCTGCTTCTGCCATAACGACTCCTGACTACTCTTCAATCCCGGTAACTCTGACCAGCCTTCTGCCTTGCTACTACGTATTTTGGATTTCCCTTGAACTGTACTGCTGCCTTGTTTCATTCCGCCCTGTTGTGTCTGTGTCTCCCCCCCCCAGGACTTCTGGACCACCCACCACCGGCTTCATAGGACGCATCGCTGCCACTGGGGGGGGCACAGACCCAGCACATTGGACGGGATCCCTGTTACCCCTGGAGCCTTCATTCACTCCCTACTTCCCTTTTCCCTTAAGTTTTAATAAACTTTCTGGTGTGACGCAATTGTGGTCCTCTGGTCGTCTGTCTGAACCGTGACAAAGTCAGCACACTTCATTTTTTCAGCGATGGGCCTGCAACGCAGTATCGACAAAAGGGAAATTTCTTCTACCTCTCAACGGAACCCTACAAGTATGGCTTCAAAGAAATAACGTGGAATTTCTTTGAGGCTAATCATGGGAAGGGGGCACCAGACGGTGTGGGTGGGGCCCTCAAGAGGTCAGCAGACCGGATTGTAGCCCATGGAGGAGACATTCCTGATGCCCAGAGCTTGTATAACAAGCTGAAAAGCCTGGACACATCTGTCGAGCTGTTCTTCATCCCAGAGAGGGATATTGAATCAAAGCCTGAGGTACCTGCAATAGCTGCCATAAAAGGCACTATGAGAATCCACCAAGCTATCAGTCTGACACCCGGCCAAATGAAATACAGAGACATTTCATGTCTGTGTAAAAGGGAGGAAGGTGTTTTGGACTGCCCCTGCTTTAACCTTCAAGAGGTCACTCTAGCTAATGTTCCTGTTTCATCTGACAAGTCCCCAGCATGTGGAAAGACACCAGATAATCCTAGGAGACCAGAAATGATTGAGGTAAAGCACATTGGAGAGTGGTGCGTCGTTAATTATGACAATGAAGCATACCCAGGTATCATCATGGATGCAGAAGGGCACAGTGTGAAAGTTAAGTGTATGCAACGCCATGGCATAAACAAGTTCAAATGGCCAAGTCTTCGGGACGACATCTGTTGGTACCATGACTGGCAGGTACTTTGCCTAATACCAGAACCACAGGCTCTGAACAAGCGCTCTGTACAGATTGAAGTGTCTGCATGGAAGTATGTGGAACAGCAACTGCAGAACTGAGCCATGTCTCTGCAGAAAGGGAGAGACTGTTTGGAGATGCGTCCAAGTGATCTTTCTGTAATATTCTGTTTTTTCAAATCAACTGTTCTCCACTTAAAAAACATTTTTCTTCTTGTTCTACAGTTGAATGTTTGACTTTCACTGTGCAGAATGATGTACAGAGTTTAACGCTAGAAGGCCACATGAATGTCTCATTTTGGGCATCTTTATTCAGTGGCTGCATGCAGGTAGAGTGGATCAAAAACAGTCTGTTCAACTTGTAATTTCCCCCTACATGGGAAAAGGCATTTTTTACATCATTTTCTTGCATTGTTCCTTTTATTTATGAGGCCATTCAATGACATTTCACAACGTGTCCACCCTGTCATGCCCAGGGTCCATCCTGTCATGTCACTGTCCACCCTGTTATTTTCATGTTCTATGAAAATAAACAAATTATTTTCACAAGTTAGCAAAATCTTTTGTGTGATTCCTTTATAAACAAATGAGGGCCAAATAGTATTGTTTGAAAGTTTGACCAGATATCTTTTTTGTTAGATTTTATTTAGAAAAGAAAGTGTAACTCTCGCAGATTTTATAGAGAAACAAATAGTTTGCCATAATTTCATTATTATCCAAATACTTTTCCCATAAACTCAAATATATTGTTGAGAAAGTGACTAAATAGTTTTCTGAAAATGTACGTTTTATAATCACTATGTAATTACAATGTATTTATTCTGCTTTGAAATTGTCCATGACAGGGTGGACATATTTTGCTGTTTGCATGTAAATTGTCTGCTTGCAGTTAATTTATAAAAAGTGTGGGAGCTTGACCAATATGCATTTCTAACAGCATAACATATACTTAATACAATGAATATGAAGTTCAATGGAAAATCTCAGCTTTTTGGGGGGGAAATTGGGAAGTCTCAAAGGCACCTTATGGTGATATTGACCCAGCTGCGTATATATATTTTTTTCCGTAAAATAACACATGCGTAGAACGTGATCCAGATCTGTCGTTTTGAGAAAGAGGTTTCCAGAGGGGCGGGGTGAGCATGGGCAAAAACTCCTTATTCATAGCCATGCCTTTAGATTTAGGTAGGAAAACTAACATAAGTCAAACAATCAATATTCAGGTAAACAACAACATGGATTTATTTCCTAATGACATGAGCACCATCTTATTATGAACATGTGTATAGTACACTTCATCTTAAAAGTTGTAAGAAGGTTTTTAATTATTTGTCACTGCACATTTATTTGACCTTCTATCATGGAAGTACCTGTATGCATTCAAAATAATATATTTCAATGTACCACAAACAATAGGCTACAGTATAAAATAAATTGGTCAATAAAAAACAAAAAAGGTTGACCTTAATAATTTCATGGTTATGTTATCACTACAGTTAAAATAACATGTTATAAATTACAAAAGGGTTAAACTATACAATTGGGCAGTGTTCTGTGTTCTGTGAGTGTTCAGCACAATAGTTATTGCATTGAAGAGGATGAAGAATTCAAAGATGATTAAATGGCAGACTGATAAGCCTACTAGAGTCCGACTGAGAACTTGGCTAGGACAATCCCTCTACTCCCTCCATATTGTAAGTGTCATAATAGTTATCTATATAAGGTCAGGACCTCTGTTTAACATCTCATCCAAAAGATGGACCCTTGTCTTGACTACACAATAACCCTTTTACCATACTAGGGCATTAGGATCTAATTGGACCAGAGGAAAGAGTGCTCCTTACGGGACCACCACACCACAACTATATGCCTACAATATTTTCCAGCTATGTAGGTTGAAAATACCATTTGCCATAATTCATATTCCCTAATCCCTACCTCTAATTGAAAGCTTGGATGTTACACTCTACCTTTCTAAAGTCTATTGTTTATTTGTTTCAATAAATGTTAACTAACAGCCATTTTCCTTATGCATCCAGCCCTAATTCGTTTGGTACTGTATGTGACATCAAGATGCTTCCTTCACATGATTTAGTTCAGCTTAATAAGGATTTTAGAAAGGCTGTCAACAGGTATTGTAATGGACGTCAGAAGACAGAGGTCAATGCCAGGTGGATGGACTCAGCTACATAGTCTAGGTTACGGCTGTTGATAGCACTCACATTCAGACAGCCATTGGGATGCAGGTAGATATGTCTCCTCTTTTTCAGGAATTCCACTTGTTGGACTAAAGGAGACAGGTGAAGAGATCATAATCAAATATTAAGGAAAGGACATTCAACATGGAACATAGCACTTACGTAAATTACTGGTACCTAGGTGTACAATAAACAGGATAGAGGTCATGGACATATACAGTATACAGTAAATGCCATTTAGCAGAAGCTTTTACGAAGCACGGCTCAGCTTGGCTAAAAGGGGTAGAATTCAGTTCAAGAAAACTGTACAACATCATTGCTAATGATATAAAGAATATATTTGAGAATGAAGTGTGAGATTGTGAGATAAAATTACTGACACCAAAAGCTAGCTAGATAATGCTAGATAATGCAAAGAAACAAAAGCAACCTGTCTTGATGTTTTCAAACACTCTTACACTGAAAACTTAAGGTCTAGGAAGTTGCAATGCATAAATAGTCTACGTTGTTTGTGGAAACCATTTTTAAAATGCTGATATATGACTTGATTCAATCTGTATCCCTGAAGTTCAGTGCTATAGTTCCGCGTTCACAGACTACATTCACAGTAAACGCTGTATATGCCAGCTCAATGGAAATTACCTTTACATTTTAAGTGTGCTATAGAGCTGAACTTCAGCGACACGGATTGAATCAAGCCCATAGACGGGTACAGTGTCCTACCACTGTTTGAATTGTTTGAAAGATGACAAATCCTGAACTTAACTAAAGCCCTGTTTCCATTGGCACTTTAAAGTCAACCCAAGTTGGACTGGCCTTGGTGGGCTAGCTCAAATTGCGTTTCCACTGCCTCCAGAAATGAGAAATTATGTAATGTTGTTAGGTAGCCAATATGTGACTGCAACTGGCTTCGCTAATGTTGCTAGCTAGTTAGCAAGATGTTGAAGAATTTCATTCACCCTCACCATGCTGTAGCTAACATTATCCCATATTCCTGCCAGTGCCATCCAGACACAGAGCCATGTATTTAACTTGCTGACATTAGCTAGCAAGCTAACTAAACGGTTAGTGTCATCGCTAGCATAACAGGCTAGCAAGCTAGTTTAATTCCTACCTTGATTGCCATGGCATTGGCTATTAGCTAGCTAGCTAACCAAGCAAACCAGCTAGCTATCTAGCTTTCAATACGACCTGGCCAGCTAAAATGCTAGCTCACGTTAGCTGCTAGCTAGCTAGCTTGTTTCAACTCTGATTTGCTAGCTAACGTTAGGCACCTAGCATTTGAGGGCTGACTATTCTCATAAAAGTTTATTGTATAGTGCAAAAATGAATGAAGGATCCAACTATGGTGGTAATTCGTGTCATGTCTGAGTAGGGTTGCCAGGTCTAGTTAACATTTTCAGAACAACGACCACTCAAAACCCGCCAAAAAGGCCTGAAAACTAGCCCAGATAATTTTTTTCACAGCAAGAGAGGAGTTGCCATATTTAAACAACTAAACCTTTTCCATAACGTTATTGAGCCAATTAAGAAGGAATATCATAACCTGTAATGATGTTACAGCTAGTTATAGCCAGATTGCTCTGTTCTGTGAAGGGAGTAGTACAAAGCGTTGTACGAGATCTTCAGTTTCTTGGCAATCAGAACAAGAATAGACTGACGAGTTTCAGAAGAAAGTTCTTTGTTTCTGGCCATTTTGAGCCTGTAATCGAACCCACAATTGCTGATGCTCCAGCTGAAGGCCAGTTTTATTGCTTCTTTAATCAGCACAACAGTTTTCAGCTGTGCTAACATAATTGCAAAAGGTTTTTCTAATGATCAATTAGCCTTTTAAAATGATAAACTTGGATTAGCAAACACAACGTGCCATTGGAACACAGGACTGATGGATGCTGATAATGGGCCTCTGTCCGCCTATGTAGATATTCCATTAAAAATCAGCCATTTCGAGCTACAATAGCCATTTACAACATTAACAATATCTACACTGTATTTCTGATCAATTTGATGTTATTTTAATGGACCAAAAAATTGCTTTTCTTTCGAAAACAAGGGCATTTCTAAGTGACCCCAAACTTTTGAACGGTAGTGTATATATACTGAATATGCTTGTCAATAACAGCCAGTGTTTATTATTATTATTATTATTTTAACCTGTAGCCTAATCTGACTACTGTTACCGTCAATCTAATGCGTTCTAACAACTGATTGGCAATTGCGATAGAGCTTTGATAACTTCCAATTTAATTAATTAAACATGTGCATTAATAATTGCGTAATAACATATGGCTACAACAACAATGAACTGAAGTTATAGGCTATTTATTAAATTGGTTTGCCAGCTCCAGGTAGGCTACACAAGTGGCACATTGATTTGCAATGACTCCAGTGATATCGTCATTTCAACATATTTATTGTATCAAATGGTAGTCTACAATGTCATGTACATTAATAGGCTACTTGATATTTTTTATTTTGATTTATTTAACCTTTATTTAACCAGGTAGGCCAGTTGAGAACAAGTTCTCATTTACAACTGCGACCTGGCCAAGATAAAGCAAAGCAGTGCGCTAAAAACAACAACAACACAGAGTTACATATGGGATAAACAAAAACGTACAGTCAATAACACAATAGAAAAATAGAAAATCTATATACAGTGTGTGCAAATCTAGTAAGTTATGGAGGTAAGGCAATAAATTGGCCATAGTGCAAAATAATTACAATTTAGTATTAACACTGGAGTGATAGATGTGCAGAAGATGATGTGCAAATAGAGATACTGGGGTGCAAATGAGCAAAATAAATAACAATATGGGGATGAGGTAGTTGGGTGGGCTATTTACAGATGGGCTGTGTACAGGTGCAGTGATCGGTAAGCTGCTCTGACAACTGATGCTTAAAGTTACCTATTCTCAAACTTTAAATGGGTAAGAAGCCGGGGGTGGAATGCGAGCCAACAGAGGCAAATGTATCATTGTCCACATTTACTGTCAGTTTCATGGAGGACTTTTCCCCATAAAAAGAACCACGCGAGGGAGTTCCATAACTTCCATTTCAAATTTCCACTCCGGCAGCCCCCAAGAACCAAGAACTGAACATGCATAAAACACTTCGCTTGATACCGTTTTCTTTGGGCAAAATCAACATTAGAATGCAGTTTAAACCACCTCCTAGCAAATGTACAGTGAGGGAAAAAAGTATTTGATCCCCTGCTGATTTTGTACGTGTGCCCACTGACAAAGAAATGATCAGTCTATAATTTTAATGGTAGGTTTATTTGAACAGTGAGAGACAAAATAACAACAAAAAAATCCAGAAAAACGCATGTCAAAATTTTTTATAAATTGATTTGCATTTTAATGAGGGAAATAAGTATTTGACCCCTTCTCAATCAGAAAGATTTCTGGCTCCCAGGTGTCTTTTATACAGGTAACGAGCTGAGATTAGGAGCACACTCTTAAAGGGAGTGCTCCTAATCTCAGCTTGTTACCTGTATAAAAGACACCTGTCCACAGAAGCAATCAATCAATCAGATTCCAAACTCTCCACCATGGCCAAGACCAAAGAGCTCTCCAAGGACGTCAGGGACAAGATTGTAGACCTACACAAGGCTGGAATGGGCTACAAGACCATCGCCAAGCAGCTTGGTGAGAAGGTGACAACAGTTGGTGCGATTATTCGCAAATGGAAGAAACACAAAATAACTGTAAATCTCCCTCGGCCTGGGGCTCCATGCAAGATCTCACCTCGTGGAGTTGCAATGATCATGAGAACGGTGAGGAATCAGCCCAGAACTACACGGGAGGATCTTGTCAATGATCTCAAGGCAGCTGGGACTATAGTCACCAAGAAAACTATTGGTAACACACTACACCGTGAAGGACTGAAATCCTGCAGCACCCGCAAGGTCCCCCTGCTCAAGAAAGCACATATACATGCCCGTCTGAAGTTTGCCAATGAACATCTGAATGATTCAGAGGAGAACTGGGTGAAAGTGTTGTGGTCAGATGAGACCAAAATGGAGCTCTTTGGCATCAACTCAACTCGCCGTGTTTAGAGGAGGAGGAATGCTGCCTATGACCCCAAGAACACCATCCCCACCGTCAAACATGGAGGTGGAAACATTATGCTTTGGGGGTGTTTTTCTGCTAAGGGGACAGGACAACTTCACTGCATCAAAGGGACGATGGACGGGGCCATGTACCGTAAAATCTTGGGTGAGAACCTCCTTCCCTCAGCCAGGGCATTGAAAATGGGTCGTGGATGGGTATTCCAGCATGACAATGACCCAAAACACACGGCCAAGGCAACAAAGGAGTGGCTCAAGAAGAAGCACATTAAGGTCCTGGAGTGGCCTAGCAAGTCTCCAGACCCTTAATCCCATAGAAAATCTGTGGAGGGAGCTGAAGGTTTGAGTTGCCAAACGTCAGGCTTGAAACCTTAATGACTTGGAGAAGCTCTGCAAAGAGGAGTGGGACAAAATCCCTCCTGAGATGTGTGCAAACCTGGTGGCCAACTACAAGAAACGTCTGACCTCTGTGATTGCCAACAAGGGTTTTGCCACTAAGTAATAAGTCATGTTTTGCAGAGGGGTCAAATACTTATTTCCCACATAAAAATGCAAATCAATTTATAACATTTTTGACATGCGTTTTTCTGGATTTTTTTGTTGTTATTCTGTCTCTCACTGTTCAAATAAACCTACCATTAAAATTATAGACTGATCATGTCTTTGTCAGTGGGCAAACGTACAAAATCAGCAGGGGATCAAATACTTTTTTCCCTCACTGTATGTAGTGCGCTCTAGTGTGCCCAAAGACGTTTTCCATTGCTTTGTCCCCATTATTTCTTGATGTGCATCAGTTCTAGCTTATTAATGTTTTACGAAAAAGGGTTGGAAATAGGTGTCTCCATAATGACAATCTAAATAGCCTGTCACAACGTGCGCGTGCTGCTCCCTCTCCTCTCGCTCACTCAACACACACACACACACCACTCACTCAGCAACAGCAACAGCCTGCCTCACTGCCTGACAGTCAGCAACAGGTCACAGTGAAATCTATATATTTTTAAGAGAAATGACATGGCGGCCGCAGTGCAATTTAGGAATATCCCAAATACCCGCAACCCGCGACCAATACATTTTTACCCGCGACATCATTTTCAAAGTAGCCCAATTGCACAAAAAAACGCGAACATGGCAACACTGTGTGTCAGCATCCAGCAGTGATCAGCTTGGTGGTTGCATAGTAATGGCATCACCAGCCCCAATTCTAATCCAGCTGGTACCAGTTGTGAAACTGGGCTGCGCTGGCCCGGGTTTCCCTCGACCCAGCTCGAATCTGAGAATTCCATTCGAGCCAGGTCGAATTTGGCCCAAATTTTAAGTGCCAGTGGAAACGGGGCTTAAGATGGTTTGCTCACCATTCAGCCCAGTGCAACAGTACAGTCCACCTTGCTGGATCAGGTGATCCCAGCTGCCAGGACATCCAAGAAGCCTTAGCTTCTCTCTCAACCTCTCTCTGACCAGCATGCCCCTCTCCACCATACTCTTCAATCCTTCCTGCCTGGGACAAGGATTTACACAGAGGTCTATTTAACTTATCATGAAGCATTAGTCCCACGTACTGTAACGAGACTTTGTATTCTCGCATTTTATACTGGAGAAGCCTTGCAGACAATGCTATTGAAGCATAGACTATCCATAATAACTTACCACTCCACATGGTGGGCAGGGTTACTGAGCACCGTGGCAACCACACGAGCTCCTCCGACAGATGGCCGGGACCACAGAGCCCTGACCAGCTTCTCGGCCTGGGACTGAACAGCTAGCAGTGTGGAGCTCTGCTTTAGGACACATAAGAGGTGTCCAACCCGCTCGCCTGCAGTAAGGACAAAATAAGAAAATGTATTTCCTTCCAGAGATTTACTGTCAGTCTATGTATGTCCTGAGGATCTTACAATCGTCACATTCGATGAAAGCAAGAGACATCAGTTGTTAATACACTAAGAGGCAAGTGAACCCTTGAAGTGGCTCACCGTAAAGCCCAAAGCTGTGGGAGAAGGACTGGGCACACAGAAGCTCCATCCCCAGAGAGGCACACAGACGCACTGGCCAGGCGTCTTGTTCAAGGTCCCCATGGCATAGGCCCTGTGCAGGCAGCAGGAAGAAAGGGAAAAACCTACACCTCTGGGAGTATAGAAGAGAGAAAGATGCAGAGAGAAGAATAGAGAGAGAGAGCATGAGGATACTGAAGAGGACTACTATAAGAAGTGTTTATACTGTAGAAATGCTACTCCCTGGGATATACTGATGCCAGGACCTCCAAAGAAAGAAAACAACATTGATAACTGACTTTGCTGATAACTTCTTTATTGAGGAAAACATTTACTTACTACAACTGTAATATGTGGTTGTCTCACCTACCTATCTTAAGATGAATACATGAACTGTAAGTCACTCTGGATAAGAGCGTCTGCTAAATGACTAAAATGTCGAATGTATAACATCCATTACATTACTAAAGACTGTAAAAACAGTTGGGTTATGGAGCAGTACCACCATAAACTGTGTGAGGAGTCTCCAGTGCTTCTGGGAGAGGTCTGAACCAGTAGGGCAGTGAGCAGAAGCAGACAGAACAATGACACTCTGCTCTGGAGCCATCTCCAGATCCTCCATCATTTTCTGCACACACACACCCCTCTGCTCTGTATCCCAATACCGATACCGACGGACATCCTGGATCCCTGCTGCCTCAAAGATACCAGCCAAGGAGTCTGCAGAAAGGAACATGATCACTAGAGCTTCAGCACCAATATCATCAGCAATACCAATTCTATATTGCTCTACCCTTGGGATTGTGCTTTTTACTATGTGCATGCTTATTTTGTGATAATAGTTTGGTAAGCCGCTACTTACCATCACAGGGGGAGGAGAGATAGATTGGCCCACACCAGACACCGCTCACATTGTACCAGTGCTTCAAGAGCTCAGCCCCCAGACGAACAGCCCCAGTACAGCCCACAGTCTGCACACCCAACACCTACAGTATAATGAGCACAGGGGAGGGGGGTAAAATCAATACAGTCACAGTCATAATGTATTATCCGATGCCACTTACAAGCTGATGTTGATTGATTACATAAAAACTAGTGTGTGGATAAGGAAGGGGTGGCCAAAGTGTAATTACATAGGTTATGCTGCCGTTGAGCTTGTGAAAGGCCTATCTTTGTGTCCAGATGGCTGTTCTTTACTGATGGCTTGGTGCAGTGCTTGTTTAAAGACAGTTTAATAACCTTGAGTTACAAATCAGCAAGCCACCTACTGTATGAGAAAACTGTGAGGATCACACTTGAGGTCAAGTTGATCCATGGAACATTTACAGTAGGCATCCAACATTACCCTGTTCTCCACGATGGCATGGCAGTCCCTGCCCAAAACCAATTCTGTTGCTCTCCTGGTGAATTCTGGAAGGCCAAAGGATGATGGATACTCTGGACAGAGAGTGGGGTCTGTGCCGATCTGTTGCATTATTTTCCCAATGAGCGGGCGCACAGAGGTCTGACCTTCCTTGTTGAGATACTCTGAGGTCCCAAAAAATTGTTATGCAGTAAATATTTTAATGTTTAGGTTAGAATAAGCTGTACTATACTAGCCTAAAATAGTAACTTCACATGGAAGCTTAACTAAATAATTATAAAATATATATGATTTGATCAATAGTGATATTCTGCCATTTAGTCTAGTTGAAAATGATTCATTGGCAAACTCAGTCAGTGGTTCTTACTCAAAACACAAGTTCCAAACACTAGTGTCAGTGACAACAAACGCTAATGAGATGCATAGAAGTCAGCCACCTGAAAACACGAGCTAACTCACCTCTTCCCGCCAAGTACACTTTGCTGAGATGAGTGTCTTTCTTGAAGTCAGCCAATAGCTTGGTTTCAGGATTCGGTGCGGCAGTTGGAGTGTCGACGAATATGGAGAGATGAGTAATATCCCGGGCTTGAACATTTTCAGTGGAACCCGCTCCACCATCAGTATTACAGGTTTGCCTCATCTTTTTATTTTCATCATCCTGTTCTGTCAGCACTCTGCAAGCCCCCAAGCCTTTGTTTATGGTTGTTGCTTAGCTACACAACATGCAACGTAGATACTGTATCTTGGCAACGTCTGTGATGGATGGCTTCTTCCATTCTCTTATAAATGTAAACGGTTTCCACTAGTTACCACAGCCATAAAGTCAACATTGGATATCGTACAATTATTATTTTTTTTTTTATGTTGCTTGTTGGTCTTAATTTAAGGTGAGGGTTAGGCATAAGGTTAGCAGTATGGATAAGGTTAGGGTTAAGTTTAAAATCACATTTTAAGAAGATACATTTTTAGAAATAGGCTGGTTTTAGGACTTAGTGGTTGTGGTAACTAGTAACGATCCTTTCGCTCTCTATTTCAGGCAGTCATTAACCTCTGCGCCGAGTAGGCTTCGCATCCACACTGAGCTGCAATTTTCCTAGGTTAAAACAATTACGTAATCTTCAATTTTGCAATTTTCCAGGAAGCGTACAACCACAGGTACAATTGTGGCGTTTGCTTTCCTTTAATGAAAGTATGTCCTTTTCACTTTTTGGCAATATAATATCGTAAAAATGTAGGCCTATCGAAACAAAAATTAGCTTTTTTAAACATGGCGCCCTGCTCCTGTTACTCAAAACCAACTGTAGAAACCCACAGAAGAGACAATTGAAAAATATGAATTAGGTTAAACGGAACCAAAAAAATATGCCACCCATGTCAACAGGCTATACACTATTTTGAATGGTTTTAAATGCTGCTTTTAAAAGGAAAATTTTTACTCCATGTTCTAAGAACTCCGTGCTCCTGATTGAACATTTGAACCATTCAAACGAAATTGGCCCTTTGTAAAGTAAGGCATAATCAACCATTATACTCAAGGCCCTTTACCCAAAGCACTCGGAGTCAGACTGCGTTGATGATGCCGACACAGAAGTGTTCCTATTGAATCCCAGTATAGTAGCAAGTGTAGACATAGGTTGCTGATTGAAGGACCCTTTTATGATAATTTGCATGTTAGAGGGTCGAGACTTTTCAGAACTTTACAGATAGAAATGTAACATATAGAGCTACTGTCCCTTCTCACGTTTAATGCATTACATTTCGCATTGAACAAGTGTGAACTTGGTGCCCATCATTACAGAGCAAATAAAAGCTCACATTTGTGGTCACTTACAACATTTGAGGCAGATTGTTCAGACTCAGCTGTACACTAGGTGGCACTGCATGTTTAAGTAAATTGTGTTCTCTCCATTTGCAGTAGGTATACTTGATCCCCTGATTCTTGTTATAACCCTTCTTCACAGAATATAACACGTTGGTACCCTTTTGATCTTGGTGGCCAGTTTGAATGATGAAACTCATGTTTGTTCTCTCTTAACAATTGACCTAATTTAATCTTCTTTTGATGTCAATAGATTCACAAGATCCAATAGATTCATAAGAACCTCATTGATCATCTAGTATGCATGCATCACAGTTGTAGTTATGAGATGGCCTCTTGAATACTCCCCCTGACCTACTGTATGACTGCACTTCACTGTGTGAATACATTCTTGTTGGTTGCTGGTTCTAATCCCCGAGCCGACTAGGTGAAAAATCTGTCGATGTGCCCTTGAGCAAGGCACTTAACCCTAATTGCTCCTGTAAGTCGCTCTGGATAAGAGCGTCTGCTAAATGACTAAAATGTAAATGTAAATGTAATTGTTCTACATACTATTTAGAACACTTGCAACGCCAGGGTTGTGGGTTCGATTCCCACGGGCGGCCAGTATGAAAAATGTATGCACTCACTAACTGTAAGTCGCTCTGGATAAGAGCGTCTGCTAAATGACTAAAATGTCAATGTAAGTGGAAAGGTAATTACCAGTTGTGAAGTCATAAATACCAGGCTAATGGCCAACCATCTGTGTCAACCATAAATTAAAAGTGCAGAGTTAAAGATACATATAAAATAAAAATAGAAATAGTGACACAAGGAATAAATACACAGATAACAATAAGGAGTAAAAATAGCATGGCTACAGTATGTACAGTAGGTAGGGGTAAAGTGACTAGGCAACAGGATAGATAATACACAGTAGCAGCAGCATACGTGGTGTGAGAGTGTTTGTGTGTGTGTATGAATATGTGTGTGGCGTCAGTATGCATGTGTGTGCATGTTATGTGTGTATGGGCGTATGTAGTGTATGTGTGTGGTGGGGTGTCAGTGTGAGTTTGTGTGGGTAGAGTCCAGTGTGTGTGCATAGAGTCAGTGCAAGAGAGTTGTTGCAAAAAAGGGTTAATGCAGGTAGTCTGGGTAGCCATTTGATTAGCTAATTAGCAATCTTGTTTAGCAGTCTAATGACTTGGGAGTAGAAGCTGTTCAGGGCCCTGTTGGTTCCGGACTTGGTACACTGGTACCGCTTGACGTATGATAGCAGATTGAATGGTCTTTGGCTTGGGTGACGTCAGAGGTCAGCATGTGGGAGAAGTCCCCACTCAGGCATGATAGACAAGTTTCCCACTAGTAATTACGAGTTGGAGGGGCGTTCAAGTGGATTCTTCCCAGTCGTTTGTGGTAAATACCTTCCCATTTGGTTAAAAACACAGCATAAGCAACAAATATCAGCATACTAGGTGTAACCGGTTTGAAATGGCTGGCTAGTTAGCAGTGCGCGCTAAGACCTTGAATTAGTTGTTTACCTTGCTCTGCAAGCAATAGGTACCGAAGCTTCGAGGTTGACTGTTGTCGATGTGTGCAGAGGGTCCCTGGTTCAAGCCCAAGTTGGGGCGAGGAGGGGGACCAAAGCAAGACAGTTATATAGGCTTATCCTACTTAGAATGCGTCATCTAATGTGCAATTACGTTGATTCCCGCCATTCGTTCAGTTTGGTACAGCGTTTTGTCAAACACAAGTCGGTCTTGAAAGACGATTCTCATCCTCAATAGTGTGCAGCGAATTCTACTAAATGAAAAGCCGAAAAGAGTTTGACATCCTGACATTTAAAGCATACTACATTTGTGAAATTTCACATACTATATAACAATATTTTTTGCATACCCAAAATGCCTACTATTTAGGACGCAAGTGGGCTATTTAGACCCAACCATTGACTATCTGTGTAGGATGATTGATTTAATCTGTGGTTATGTGACCATAGCATCATCATTGTCCTCATACCAAACTGTATTTTGCTTGTGCTTGTTCATTGAGATCATGTTGGCCCTACACGTAGCCCCCCCATATTACAACCTATGTGTTGTGATAATTGCATTGTTTGCTCTATAACCAATAAGAAGAAAAACTGGCCTTCAATGCTATGGGCGGCAACAATGTCATACTCGTTTGGACCAAACAGCAGCAGATAGATGGCCTACACGTAGAGAGACAGAGGGGCGCTGTTTCACTCGCTCGCTATCCTGTGAGATACATTCAGCCTCTTGATAATTGAAGGAAAATTATGAAACAGAGACGAAAAATTAATTTTTGTATTTATTTATTTTAATTTTATTGGTACATTTTTTATGGATTCCTGGCCTCCCTTGGCATCCATGAATACACGCCACTGGTTATATAGCAGTGAGGGGTTGTTTCTCCTTGTAGATGACTAGTACAGTAGGTTGGTGTGTGATTAATGAAGGCTTTATCGGCCTGCCACTTTTAAAAAACCCAACTGTAAAAGGAATTATCTGATAGGAATCGAGTTGAACGCCAATCCGGATAATTGTTTCCATCCCAAGGAGTTGAGGAGATAAGGATGTTTTTGTAGCATGAGTGTTTTCAACCCCACACAGTTACTGTGAGCGTTATGCGGTCCAGGGCTTATTCCCCTAGAGTGAGAGACAGACTACATCCAAATGTATTTCTCTACAGCCAAAATTCTCTCTCACCCTCTCACTCTCCCTCCACTCTCACTCTCACTCTTACTGTCTGTCTATCTGTCTGTCTGTCTGTCTGTCTGTCTGTCTGTCTGTCTGCCTCTCTTTTTTCTGTCTCTAACTATGTCTGTCTCTCTCACTCACTCACTCGCTGACTCACTCTCTTTCTTTCTCTGTCTCTGTCTCTCTCTCTCTGTGCCCACTCTTTCACACATTCATAAAAGTGAGAAGGATCATGGAAACCTTGTCATTTATTTCAGTTGTACAGTCATATGTTTAGTGAAAGGTTTGCAGAGGTACCAATTGTCATAATTTATAATGACTTAGTTCATACCAATATTTAATGAATGTTCTTTTTGGGAATAACATCACACTCATTCACTGCTTCACTGCTGTATAAAAATAAACAATAAACACATTTTTGTACAGGTATGACATTCTATAGCATCAACAATGACACACAATAAATAAGTTATGAGCAAATACGCTGCACAAGATGCAAGGAAGTGTTAGTAAATCTTATGGGTCAATGCAATATCTGCAATTAGTGACTCATGGCAGAGATGCAGATTGTTCTGCTGTGTGTACGAAGCACCATGAGGACGTCATTTGGCTGTGGGTCAGTACACCTGATAGTTGTGCTGGTAAATTTAGTGTGGCTGATGCTCCAAATCGTCTTAGGTGTTCATGGATTGATTGGCAGTCATTGCCTTACATTCATAATTGACAGTTTAGTGCAAACGATATCTTTAGTTACATATCACTATTTCTAAAATAATATGTTAATGGCCTTGATCAGAACACTTATATTTCAGTTGCAGTTTTTAACTAGGTTGATTTGGCAGTGAAGAGGTTGACGACATGAAAACTGAATAGAAAACCTGTTGCTACACTATGGACATTACTGGACAGTAAAGACATATGGCATGATATTCCTGTATTAAGTTGACAAGTTTTGCATTTACAGATAAAGTGGGGATATAATAAATAAATACATAATTTAGCATTAGATAATGTACAAAATGTATTCTGATTGCCCACTTTTGACCATATATAACACACAGTGTATTACTGTTTCACATCCTAAGAGCTACTGAAATCCTTTCTGGTTGTCAAGGAAGAGTCTATCCTATTGTACACAGTATGCTGTGAGCGTGTTGGTGGTAGCGGATGACAAGTCAGTTCATGATGATGATTTATTGAATGCTGTGTTGCAGTGAACAGTGAGCTATCCTCACAGTCCCAGGCCTACCAACATGTGGCAGGGTGGTGTGTTAACACAGTTAGTCTTCAGGTCTTGTGATCAGGACCTTTAAACTGGTGCTGCTCCCAAAGTCCAGACCAGCCAACCCAAACTACCCAGTCCAGTTCTCCTTCTCAGGGTTTTGACAGCAGCCAATCTTCCTTGCCCATATTCACCAGGACCAGCACGTCTGCCATCTCCTTTGGTTTTCCTTTGTGCAGTCTCATCTCAGCCATTCCAATCTCTGCTCAGTCAGTTGTGAAAGTCACTGTTGCAGTCAATTTATTGAGATTCAATTCCAAATATTTCACCTGTCCAATTCCTGTAATGTGAAACTGAGTTAACATGGAGAAATTCGTTTTTGAGCTTACTGTATTGAGTCATATTCCTGTCATACTTCATATTCTCTGACACTGTCATATTCCAGACTTTGTTAAAGCCTATGAGTATTAAGAATGTCATTTTGGTTTGCAAGATAATTACCTTTGAGGAATGTTGATGCCCTATTAGCCAAAATATACTAAGCACATTTTACTGTAATGGTTATAATAAAGAGAAATTCAGAGCCAGCAGAAAGTGGTTATTGTAAGCAATGGTGAAATATCGACTCTACCTCCAAAAACACATTACAAAATAAATTGAATTTCAAAGATTCGTGTGAATATGACTGATCTATACTTATCCCCTAAAATAATAAAATGTGTTTTGTTTTCCCAGCCTTGGAGAAGATGAAGAGATCTTTGCATTGAGACTGTATATTCAAGACATCACTTCTTTGGAAAATATTATTTTTACAAAATGATGGAATGGAATTCAAAGCATTGAGATCCAACCCTAAAATTGATCCAACCATCTTATTTGATCGTGTCACTTGTCATTTACATTTACTTTGCCAGATCAGACTTGTTGTTCATCCCATCCTCCCATTCAATCCCAAGCACATGTTCCTTTACTGTTAAAGCATCCAGACATGAAGGCCAACTAACTGTCTCATCAGGAGATTATGTGTTTGTTTGACTTGGCAAATGCCCTTTGTGAGAGGTTACTCTGACATGGTGGGAGGAGGTTGAAATGTGTAGCCTACATAAATGTATTGAACATTGTGGGATTTGCGTTCACTTCATACTGGGAAAAAATAGCAGTTCGTTTTACTGCTTATTTGATTTTGAGCTTTTGAACATATCTCTCCTGATTGATTAATGCCCATCCTATCCCCATCAATCACTTCATGGTAGTGTGTACTCTAGGTTTCTCTTTCCCCCAAACATACCCAACCAATCCTTTTTTCAAAATGCCAGAGATTCTGATCCTATCAATCTTACAGTACATGTCTACACAGGAAAATATAAACAATGCCCACCATTGCTTTGCTGGAGAAATCTACAGAAAAATGAAAACAATTTATGAAATACGACTCAAGTACCCTTAGCCCTTATAAAGCAAGTACTGTACTTTCACTTGGTCCTCTGAGGGAAATAATTGCCTGTGTAGTTGAAAGCCTAGTTCAAATTTGGCTTTCGCTTCATCCCAAAGTTTCAGGCAGAGACATCCATCATTTGAGTTAAGTGTATTTTCTTTTACAGTACCCGTCAACAGGCGAAGGTGGTCAGCAATTGAGGTCTTGCCCCTGGCAGGTTTGGGGCAAAGGGTTTATTTTGTAATCCTGTCCACTACAGTGGAAGTGCCAAATATGTTGATTTCTATGATTGATGGTGCTAAAATATTTCAATCAAGTTGTTTGCAGTTTCTTAAGAACCACCTGGAGCACATGGTTCCTCACCATTAAGAACCTTCCAACACGTAGATTTTTCTCTCCAGGCCTCCGGGCATTACTATCAACAGTACAGTAAGTTGGAAAGAAACAATCAATGAGATTAAGTTGATTTAAGTTACCTGCCAATTTTTTAAGCTTTATTCAGCTGTAGACAGTGCAGTAAAACGTTGACTTCAACCTCCTCCCACCATTTTCAGACGCATCCCATACTAAACTACTTACTCAACTCCCAAACCACACCATTTAGGCCTACTCTATGATGCTGTAGGATTTAATCAGATACTCAGCTCTCATTGACAATGAGTGTCGAAGAGTGTCATTATAATGCCTCTCTGATCCTGTTCCTCATTTCATGCTCTCTGAGGTAATATCTCTTCCTAATCCAACAAAATACTTATTTAGCATGTGGTGCTCAGTTGGTGGCAGTGCTCACATATTTAAAAGGACTGTCATGGTCAAGTGTACATGAAAAGAGCTCTACTGCAATGGCCTCTCTTAGACCGGCATCAAAACATTTAGTGATTTTAAAAAATGCACAGTACCATAGCTTTACCTCAAATGATTAAACTCTAAATGGGTAGCTTTGAAATAATGTATATAAGCTTCCATACATGTCTGCCAGTTCAGGTAAATTCCTGGGTATGTCACTGCTGCTGGTATTCATGTTGCAGATGTTAATTGTATAGAATCCTTACCATTTTTTATATATACAATTCTTGTCACCTGCTGTAATCTGAAAAAGTGACCATTGTGTTAAAGATTGTACAATGTGATTTATTTGTGCCAGAATGAAAAGGCTTGTATTCATCTGTCAACAGATACATTTCTGTTTCATTAGTTTTACCAATATAACTTAATTGCTGAGCATATTTTCTGTGGCCATCCTGCATGCCTATAACTGAAAAGTATGTACAGTGTATTTCATTGATACCATTATGAGAAATAGATGCATAGATGAACTGTAATGACTAGCCTTTCTAAATATTGACTGGACCTTTTACCGTTGATACCGGTGATAATACTGTTTAACTGACAAATGCTGTTTTACTGACAAATTATGCACAACAGAGTACAATGTTTCTGTTTATTCATATTAAGACAGCGTTGCGTTCCACTCTCCAGGAGAAGGGATTTCGATTTTACACATAGCTGAGTGGCATTACAAACTCAGCATGTAGCTCGATATTTAGGACTCAAGCCAGGACATCACCAATGTCTGTTGAAAATAGTGCTGGTGTCATATAATGTGTGTATAAATGTTTACTCAGTTATTTGGAGTAATAAGCCAATTGTGGCAAGTGCTCTGAGTCACTCAGTATATTAGGCTGGGCCACAGATGGACATATTTCCACTGCCTCTCCTCTTGGTGGATACTCTCCAAAAGCTATTTCTTGCCTGATGTAGTTGCCATGCCAAACAACTGGAAGCTGAAACAACAACACAAGTTCAGAGGGTGAAAATACAGTGTAATGTGTCTTTCTCTAATCTGTGAAATTCAATTTGCTCTGAACATATCCATTAGAGAGTTGTGTCTGAGTTCAAACTGCCACAACATGTTGGCCTTCATTGCTTGTTGTGACGCCTCGTGAGTGTTATTGCACTAAATCCATTACTGATCTGAATATAGGTGCCGCACAGCAACTTCTTAACCCAGGATTTCTGTGGATTTAATGTGATATCCATGTGATGGGAATTCTAGGAATCTTTCATTTGCTGTATTTTGGGAGGTGAATTTCATAACAATGTCTGACACACTACATGTTTCTGTTGAGGGACATTGTGTTTGGATAAATATGTTTTGAGGCATTTGGCCGTGGACCACTCCAAGGGGTGAGATCATGCCTCAGTCTCAGTTGCTTGGGAGCATACAGAAAGAGAGTTTAGTCCATCAGCCATCAGATGAGTATTACTGTTCCAGGCATGGCCCACGAAGCTATTCCATGAAAAGCTGCATGACTCTGTCAGTTGGTCATTTAGGCCACAACCTTTTAGTGCCAGGGAAAACACAAAAGTTAGTGCCACTGAGCTAATGATTACAAAGACATTGTAAAACAAACCTATCTTCTATCATGCTTTTATAGAGGCTTGGCCATTATTGATGCTTAATTAATATGATGATCACATGTTATTTTTTGTGATAACGGCTTCTCTCTATTATACAGTAATTTTGTCCCATGGCTGAATTGTCCTGTTCTATCTCAGTCTGGCTGAATTGTTATCAAAACAGGCATGCACTCTTTGCTGAATGGCTCAATTGAAGATAATGAAATAGTGCTCCAGAAATTGAACCTGCAATCTTGATTGTGTTGGCCTTGTATAATCAAACAGTATTAGGGCACATTTAAAATTAGAAATATCTTTAGTTTAATTTCTATTAATTTCAGGCCTAAACCTTTTCTCACATCTAAATCAAAGCAAATCCTGGCATTTTGCTTCGAAGAATGGAAAACTCTGTTGCTTTTTAATCTTTATGTTAGGTGAAGTGTTGACTGAAAATCTATCTATCTAGATTTTTCTCTGAAAAAAATACCCCACTGCCATTCTTAAAGATAATATTGGCACAGAACAAGTTGTGTTCTTCTATTAGTGTTTTCCCTCGCATTACAGTCTTATCACCTTTCCCCTGACCCATACCCGAGCAGACCACTGCAGAGCAGACCACTGCTTATGAAAGAGAATGAGTGTGTGATAACTATTACAAGATGCTGTAGTGCTGCCGCATCAAAAGGACTAATGCAGTAAGCAGCTGTTCCTCTTTAGACTGAATTACTGTTTGATATGAGAAATTCTGAGGACATTAACTAATTTGATTACTTTGCTGCTATGTATGCTAGTAAAAAAGACTGTACTGTACAGAATGAACAAATTACACAGGGTTTAATTAAAGATGTCACATTCCATGTATTTCTTAATGAACGATAGCTTTGATATTTATGATATGTATGTGATATGTATAATTTATCAAATACACTACATGACCAAAAGTATGTGGACACCTGCTCGTCGAACATCTCATTCCAAAATCATGGGCATTAATATGGAGTTGGTCCCCCCTAAGCTGCTATAACAGCCACCACTCTTCTGGGAAGGCTTTCCACTAGATGTTGGAACATTGCTGCGGGGACTTGCTTCCATTCAGCCACAAGAGCATTAGTGAGGTTGGGCACTGATGTTTGACGATTAGGCCTGGCTTGCAGTCGGCGTTCCATTTCATCCCAAAGATGTTCGATGGGGTTGAGGTCAGGGCTCTGTGCAGGCCAGTCAAGTTGTTCCACACCGATCTCGACAAACCATTTCTGTATGGACCTCGTTTTGTGCTGAAACAGGAAAGGGCCTTCCCCAAACTGTTGCCACAAAGTTGGAAGCACAGAATCGTCTAGAATGTAATTGTATGCTGTAGCATTAAGATTTCCCTTTACTGGAACTAAGGGGTGTAGCCTGAACCATGAAAAGCAGCCCCAGACCATTATTCCTCCTGCACCAAACTTTACAGATGGCACTATGCATTCGGGCAGGTAGCGTTATCCTGGTATCCGCCAAACCTAGATTCTTCCGTCGGACTGCCAGATGGTGAAGCATGATTCATCACTCCAGAGAACGCGTTTCCACTGCTCCAGAGTCCAATGGTGGTGAGCTTTACACCACTCCAGCCGACGCTTGGCATTGCGCATGGTGATCTTAGGCTTGTGTGCGGCTGCTCGGCCATTGAAACCTATTTCATGAATCTCCCGACTAACAATTGTGCTGACGTTGCTTCCAGAGGTAGTTTGGAACTCAGTAGGGAGTGTTGCAACTGAGGACAGACAATTTTTACGCTCTACGCGCTTCAGCCATCAGCGGTCCCGTTCTGTGAGCTTGTGTGGCCTACCACTTCATGGCTGAGCTGTTGTTGCTTCTAGACTTTTCGATTTCACAATAACAGCACTTACAGTTGAACAGGGCAGCTCTAGCAGGGCAGAAATTTGACGAACTGACTTGTTGGAAAGGTGACATCCTATGACGGTGCCACGTTGAAAGTCACTGAGCTCTTCAGTAAGGCCATTCTACTGCCAATGTTTGTCTGTGTAGATTGCTGGCTGTGTGCTCGATTTTATACACCTGTCAACAACGGGTGTGGCTGAAATAGGCGATTCCACTAATTTGAAGGGGTGTCCACATACTTTGCCCCATTGATTGCATCTGTTAAAGAGCTCAGAGATTGCAACATTTAGGAACAAATGTGACAATTCAAATTAACTGTTTATATAAATAAATATATATATATTACTGTCACTGGCCTATTCATATTACTAGACAATTGTCAGCTATAGAGCTTTTCAAGTAATCTTTAGATCCAGTATTTGCATGTGTGAGAAGAATGTGCACTCATAATGAGTCCTAACTGCCCCTGAACCCCACTGAACAAGATCAAAATAGATAACACAGCCCACTACCCTTCAACCGTAAACTGATGCAGTGAGAAGTCAGAAGTGAGTGAAGGCACTTGTTATGGATGAACTTGTTAGAGGGAATTGGTAGTCATTAAAAAGGTAACCTGATCCCTGCATCTGTATAGTATAAGTGAATCTCTGCTAATTGGATTGGTTTGGTAAGACACATGTTTAGCAGTCCAACTGTAACCAAACCATGCTCTGGTGTGTGCTCCCAATGACTATTTGTCTTGTAAACAGCCTCTCCCGGTGAGCGGAAGTCTTGTGGCTCAGTGATAAAGGTTTATCAGCTGCGGGGGGTGTTGGACAGGCTGCAGAGGGGCCCTAGCAGAGGCATAAACACCACTCAACTCACTCTATTGGGAAGCTCCTCTATAACGGCTAAACGTTCATCAGCTCATGTTGCTCTACATCAGACATTCACACTTTTGGAGACTTTTAATTGGGTTTAGTTTTGACTTACAGTACTTTACTATTATGCATATTTTTATTATACCATCCTTTTTGTCATAAGAAAAAGCTATATTAATTTAAAGATGTATGTTTTCTTACCATTTTCTTAACCTTTAGGTTCTAAATGGATAATCAATTGGTATTGAAGGTTCGAAGATACAGCAAGAGGTTGTGTTTAAGGGTATAGTAGGGTAAACAGTTACAGAAGCACTAAATTACTGATCGGGATTTGAAATGATTTGTTTTTTAGAGAACCCTTAGAAATCTGTTAGTAATTTGTATAATGTGCCACATTCAAAGATAGATTACAGGTAACATAATACGGTAGCAGCAACTATAAGTTCATCTACAGTCTTGAAATGAATTTCTTTGATATGGATCTACACAATGAACATTTGCATATTACATTTCACATTACGTTATAATGTTGTAATATTCCTACATCAGCTAATCTTTCAGTATGTAAGCATTGAGTGCATTCATTGTTAGGCCTACATTGTTCCAGCACCTAAATGGCATATTATATTATATTATTATGTATATATATTGAACATATTGAATTTGCATGCCCAGTGAGCTCTACGAAACCTGTAAGTGAAGTATTCAAAGAGATTGTTTGATTTACCAAAGGTATCCCCTCTCCCAAAGGAATACCGCTAAAACTACAGATACGATCCTAAACATGCCCTCTGGATTGCAGGAGTACACTCACTCCCTTCCTGATGTCTTAGCATTGTTTCATTATTATTTTCCATTCAGAGATGTATTGAATGGTTGACACATGACACACACACACACACACACATAAATTGCTTAATCAACCTATGGTAATGTATTGCAACATTATGAAGGGAAAAGATCAGATATCAGTAGGCCTACATTTGGAAAGAGAATTAGGAGTAAACATTTATAGCATCTACGGAATGTCTATTCTGGTACTTCTGTTGATTTCATTCTGTTGCCCATCCTATTTGGTCTGTCCTTATTTTACAAGCAAAACTTTTTTAAGTTCAGTGCTTGCTTTGGTTTACAGTATGCTTGCATCTTTTGTCATAAAACTGTCATCTTTCAATTTCTCTGTAATACTATGTCAGTTCACTTTTTTAATTCACTTTGATACTGGAGGGTTGAGAATTAGATTAGTTGCCTTGCATGACAACAAAAAGCTTGTATAGACATGGACCATGGCATCTTCTCAAGATAATCTATCACTACCAAATCGAATGGTGTAAATGCTAATAAGTGCAAATGTGAGTTATCTGTGCAATTTAAACATAATTATCCAACACTGCCAAAAAAAAAAGTTTTTTTTAGAATGCGTTGTTTAAAGTATTTATCGTGGAATGAGAAAATGTAGTGTGCAAGATTTTAGATGATAACTATAGGAAACTTACAATTCATTTTCTGGTTTGGAGAATTCACTGAACTGTGTGTTTCCGTTGGAGTGTGGGGGTCCTGGGGAAGGCTCCTCACTCTTGTCGCTGCTCTGACTGCTGGCCAGGCTCTCGTCCCCCTCAGGCATGGCAGCAGCAGGGGGCTTCTGGAAAGAGCCGGCCGCCCCTGCCTCAAGCGAACCCAGGAAGCAGGGGCATCGTGTCCGCATCTCCTTGTAGAAGGTGTTTAATCGTGGGGTGGAAAACCAGGGGCAGCCCAGCAGGTTCTTGAAAGCAGTGCGGAACTCAGGGCTCCTGCAGTAGATGATGGGGTTGAGGCCAGAGTTGATGTAGCCCAGCCAGTTGAGCAGGCGGAAGATCTCTCCTGGGGGCACATTCCTGTCAAACACGTTAATGATGTTAGCCACAAAGAAAGGCAGCCAGCAGAGGGTGAAGGTGCCCATGATAATGCCCAAGGTCTTGAGGGCCTTGTGCTCCTTGACAACCGTTAGCCGTGAGGGCCTTCGCCTTGAGCTCCTCTTGCGAGCTGAGCTGGTGCAGCTGCTGCTGCCGCCATAGCCCAAGGGCAAAATGTTGCAACTGTGGTGGCTCAGCTGTGTCGGCGGCGGCGCTGGGCACTCACTCTGGAAGCGGAGCCGGGTCTTGTCTATGAGCTGTACCTGTCGTGTGGCTATGAGGAAGACTTTGGCATAGACAAATATCATTATGAGCAAAGGGATGTAGAATGACACTACAGAAGATATAATGGCAAAAGTTCTGTTGGTCACAAAGTCACAGCAGGCAGGGTCCTGATAGCATACCAATGCCTCCAGGTCATCTTCTGCCCGCCAAAGCTGGTTCATGATGGGCACAAAAGAGATCAGAGCAGACACAATCCACACCACACACACTATTAGTCGGGCGCGCCACTTATTGAGCAGAACCTTGTGCCTGAGGGGCCTTGTAATGGCAATATAGCGGTCCACTGCAATCACGCAAAGAGTCTCGATGCTGGCGGTGACACAGAGCACATCTACGGAGGTCCAGAGCTCGCAGGAGGTGTCACTCAGCTGCCAGTTCCCCGTCACCACGATGGTGGCCCCCAGAGGGACCACCAGGACCCCCATGATGAGGTCAGCACAGGCCAGGGACATGATGAAGATGTTAGTCATAGTCTGTAACTGGGATGTGCGTGCTATAGCTATGATGACCAGCAGGTTGCCCACCACGATGATCATGATGATTATCACCGTCAATAGTAAACTCCAGGGTCCCGCTGCAGGATGGTAGGGTCCTGTATTGTTGAGAAAGGGGGTCACAGTGCTGTTGACCGTGTAGAACACTATGCTACTCAAGTTAAAATCCATCTTCATAAGCAAAGACATACACAAAGGTTAAATCGATTTTTCATGTATTAAGAGTAAAAAACGTCATTTCGTAATAGCATTTTTAAAGTCAAATGAATAACAATTTGGTCTCTCTATGTCACACCCTCTCGTTTTTGTTCATTCCAAGCAAACGTAAATCTCCCGCTGACATGTTTCACAGCTTTCATGTATCACTGGTAAGTGTCCAGATCCTCCAAACACCATGAGTGGTTCATGTATGTCTGTCTCCTATGTCTCCAAAGACCAAAAAAGGCTGGTGAGAAGTTCCTCTGATGTCGGTGACAGCATGTTGTCTTGTCATTGCAATGCATCCAAAAAACTTAACAATCCTTTTTTGCTTATTTTGTCTTGGTTTTATAGATCCCTGGAGAGGATAGTGAAAAAAACGACAAATTCAAGAAGTTAAGAAAAACTTTTTTTAAAGGAGGCAAACCCATATTCCTCTGAAATAAGTCCAATCATACATACTGTAATGTTTGTCTGGAGCGCTTTTCGCTGTGTGTTATATGAGAGCGATGCAACACTGTCAGAGAGCTAGCAGCTGTGACGCTGCTGCAAGAACCACAAGAGTGCACCAAGTGGCTGCCCTCCCTCTTTGGCTGTATATCCCTCCCTATCTCTCTCTCTACCCTGCTCTCTCTCTCTCTCTACCCTGCTCTCTCTCTCTCTCTCTCTCTCTCTACCCTGCTCTCTCTCTCTCTCTCTCTCTCTCTCTCTCTCTCTCTCTCTCTCTCTCTCTCTCTCTCTCTCTCTCTCTCTCTCTCTCTCTCTCTCTCTCTCTCTCTGTCTCTCTCTCTCTCTCTCTCTCTCTCTCTCTCTCTCTCTCTCTCTCTCTCTCTACCTCTCTACCATGCTCTCTCTCTCTCTCTCTCTCTACCCTACCCTGCCCTCTCTCTCTCTCTCTCTCTGTCTCTCTCTCTCTCTCTCTACCTCTCTACCATGTCTCTCTCTCTCTCTCTCTCTCTCTCTCTCTCTCTCTCTCTCTCTCTCTCTCTCTCTCTCTCTCTCTCTCTCTCTCTCTCTCTCTCTCTCTCTCTCTCTCTCTCTCTCTCTCTCTCTCTCTCTCTCTCTCTCTCTCTCTCTCTCTCTCTCTCTCTCTCTCTCTCTCTCAGGCCTGTACCTCAGAGTGCAGGTCACCCTCACACCCTTGCTGTGGGAGGGGAGGAGCTGTGAAGTGTGCCAGCCTGTATGTACTGAGACACTGCTAGTCGGGGGGTTGGGGGCACTCTGCTCAGCACCCTGCTCACTACCACACACACTCAGTAGAATTCGAATTAAACCAGTCACGGGGCCACTCATGCGAGACAAAACCCTCAACACTCAAAGATACTCCTACCACCCCCACCCCCACCCCCATTTTATTTCTGCGCCTTCTGGTGTTACCTTTTAGCCTTGCCGGAGGTTACATGAGTTTACTGTAGGTTAATCCATGTAGGCCGTCATTGTAAATAAGATTTGTTCTTAACTGACTTGCCTAGTTAAATAAAGGTAAAATAAAAAATAAATACAACTTTGTTGCATCCATGATAATGCCCACGACTTGACAGACTTGTTCACTGCTGGCCCCATAGTGGCCCCATAGAGATAGACATCTCCCTTTTCATTCTGTGGCCTTCAAATTATTTAACCGATGAATCACTGATACTTTCATGCTGTACATACTTTTTGAGTTGTTCCATATACTGTTACAGATGGTATTGGAATTGCACATAAAACATACAAAAGCATTTATATTGTTTGTCACCCCTTTGTCACACATCATTGTTTCACACTTCTTCACATATACAATCACTTCTCAGCCCTGAGGAAAGTTGACAGGTTTCTTGACTGGGCAAGTGCGTTAAGTTGTTTGTTTACACGCTCTAACACAATTTGTGGTCAAGTCTCTTTAACAAGTGTAGACCGCAAGTCAAGACACCCCCAGCTGCAAAGGAAACCAGTGTCCTCCCTCTAGTACACCAGCACTAAACATAATTGATTGTTATCGTGACACAACTCACGCCAGCTAGTACATTGAAGAATGGCATGCCATCCGCCATGCTATTTGTCATCGTAGTTCCTTCTATGGCCAGTTCTCTAATAACAGTTTCCGAATGCCTTTTACTGACTCAGTGTGTATCTTTCATAATGACAATGTAATTGCCGTTTCTCTGATTCATTGTGGTGAGGACAGTACAGCCACTTGCCTTTTTGTGTTCCAAAACAAAACAATGTTTACATAATCCATTGCCAATTAGGAAATTGTTTCTAGGAAATGACAACCGGCATCTGTTTAGTATTTATCTTGGATAAACATTTAGATTTATGTTTGAATTAAGATCGTATTCAAATGGTTAGAAGAATACAAACAGAACATGAGGGACACCTCTTCCATAATGGTAATTAATGATGAAAAGAAACATCTGATATTTACTTATGGCTTCCATGGATCATGATCTTCATTGATGCAGCAGTTTAGTTTAGGTACCTTGGTCAAGGACATGCCTGTAGGATCAATCCATTGCTGAAGCAGTAACTGCTTTACTGGCTGCAGGAAGAATAGGTGGATTTAATAGAATATACAGTGCATTCAGAAAGTATTCAGACCCCTTGACTTTTTCCTCATTTTGTTATGTTACAGCCTTATTCTAAAATCGATTAAATCGTATTTTCCCCCTCATCAATTTACACACAATACCCCATAATGACAAAGCAAAAACAGGTGTTTAGATTTTTTTAGCAAATGTATTAAAAATACAAAACTGAAATATCACATTTACATAAGTATTCAGACCCTTTACTCAGTACTTTGTTGAAGCACCTTTGACAGCGATTACAGCCTCAAGTCTTCTTGGGTATGACGCTACAAGCTTGGCACACCTGTAATTCGGGAGTTTCTCCCATTCTTCTCTGCAGATCGTCTCAAGCTCTGTCAGGTTGGATGGGGAGTGTCGCTGCACAGCTATTTTCAGAGATGTTAGATTGGGTTCAAGTCCGGGCTCTGGCTGGACCACTCAAGGACATTCAGAAACTTGTCCCGAAGCCACTCCTGCGTTGTCTTGGCTGTGTGCTTAGGGTCATTGTCCTGTTGGAAGGTGAACCTTCGCCCCAGTCTGTGTTCCTGAGCGCTCTGGAGCAGGTCCTCTCTGTACTTTGCTCCGTTCATCTTTCCCTCGATCCTGACTAGTCTCCCAGTCCCTGCCGCTGAAAAACATCCCCCCAGCATGATACTGCCATCACCATGCTTCACCGTAGGGATGGTGCCAGGTTTCCTCCAGACGTGAAGCTTGGCATTCAGGATGAAGAGTTCAATCTTGGTTTCATCAGACCAGAGAATCTTGTTTCTCATGGTCTGAGAGTCCTTTAGGTGCCTTTTGGCAAACTCCAAGCTGGCTGTCATGTGCCTTTTACTGAGGAGTGGCTTCCGTCTGGCCACTTTATCGAAATGTTTTGGTACCCTTCCCCAGATCTGTGCCTCAACACAATCCTGTCTCAGAGCTCTACGGACAATTCCTTTGACCTCATGGCTTGGTTTCTGCTCTGACATGCACTGTCAACTGTGGGACATTATATAGACAGGTGTGTGCCTTTCCAAATAATGTCCAATCAATTGAATTTACAACAGGTGGACTCCAATCAAGTTGTAGAAACATCCGTGGTCAGTGGCGTGTACAGCGAGTGACATGTCATATTATTTTTGGCCAAACAGCATCAGATACATGGGCTTCAGAAACTAAGACAGAGGGGTGCTGTTTGCCTTGCTCGGATGCTTTCTCTGGTGAAATAGATTCATCCTCTTGCGAATTGAAGGAAAATTATAAAACACGGATAGACACGAATGAGAAATTGTTTATTTATTTATTGTTAACATTTTTGGAGAAGCCTGGCTTCTCTTGGCATCCATGAAAACATGGCACTTATGGTGTTTGAAATAGATGTCCCTTTCTATTTGAATGGCGGGTGTAGAGTGTACTGTTCGGATGCTGGACTTATTTTAGAATAGACGAACGTGTGCAGGTAACCTGGTTAACCTACTGTTTGAAGGGATTTGTTTGACAATCAGATGAAAACATGACTGGTTGTGTTCATGACCAGTGGTGTAAAGTACTTAAGTAAAAAATACTTGAAAGTACTACTTAATTAGTTTTTTGGGGTATCTGAACTGTACTTTACTATTTTTATTTTTTGACTACTTTTTTATTTTACTCCAATACATTCCTAAAGAAAATTATGTACTTTTTACTCCATACATTTTCCCTGACACCCAAAAGTACTCGTTACATTTAGAATGCTTAGCAGGACAGGAAAATGGTCTAATTCACATACTTATCAAGAGAACATTCCTGGTCATCCCTACTGCCTCTGATCTGGCAGACTCACTAAACACATGCTTTGTTTGTAAATTATGTCTGAGTGTTGGAGCGTGCCCCTGGCTATCCGAAAATGAAAAAAACAAGAAAATGGTGCCGTATGGTTTGCTTAATATAAGGAATTTGAAATTATTTATACCTTTACTTTTACTTTTGATACTTAAGTTTCAGCTACGACAGAGCCTGGATTCAAACCAGGATCTCTAGTGGCACAGCTAGCACTGCGATGCAGTACCTTAGACCACTGCGCCACTCGGGAGAAATGTACCAAACCTAAGCTGAAGCATTTAATGTTTTGAATCATCATAATTATATTGAAAGAATCCACCTTGCATCGATTATGGTTCAAAATGTTATTGCCCCCCTAAACTGAGTCTGTGCCCCACCTTGGCCACCCCATTTAAAATGTTCTGGACGCGCCACTGATTACAGTATGTTTAGTAAGTTGTCTTTATTAATCATAGTTTAAGAAGGGAAAAAAAGTTAATTAAATATGTACTCAGTGTTCTTGTGGCATAGTGGAAGTCTGGCTGTCTGCATCCATACTCATTTGTTACCTGGGCAATAAATGCTCTCTCTAAGGTAAATGTTCCATTAGACAGAAACTAATAGGTACCTTTTAGATGCTTAATTGAATTGCATTTAAAGCATGTACTTCTCTCTGTCATCATGATGCATTACCACTAACTCTCGGTGTCCTCTCCAGAGTGAGTCCCTCCCTCTTCCCCTGTATCCTCTTACTGTATGTCATTCTTTGTTCAAGGCTCTGTGGTGCCGTACGGCTCAGAGAGGAAGCAGGGTAGTGGGGAGGGCAGAGGGGAAAGGTAAGAGGGGACAGAGCACTGAACACTGTGCTTAACCGGGGTGGTGGCAGAGAGGCCCGGTTGGCCGGTTTTGAATGCATCAGGGGAGAGACTGTGTGAACGAGATGATAGCTTGACAGCCGCTCATTTGTCTTTCCGTGAGAAGATGCCATGGATGAATCCGGAACTAGTGCTAGTCCAGCGGCTGGGCATGGTGACTGGCACAGTCTGAGGTGTTGATGGAGGAATGGGCCTGATAGGAGTACAGCTTTTTTACCCTTCCACACTGGACAGACTGTTGACATAATTTCTGGAGACTGTATTCCCCTATCATGGCTGTGATTTATTTCACACAAATGCTTGGGAAACTTGTGGCATGTGCCTAAGCCAAAGATAAATAGCCATTGATGAGTAACTGCACATGGTCTCCTAAATTTAGCAGTTTACTTCAATGGATCTATTTCATTGTGTTGACCTTCCCCCTCTTTGCAGTGAACGTTTTTAAATTGGGTAATTCTAGATCCATTATTCTGAACCAACCAACTAGTAACAACTGTTCAACTGCTCTCGCTGACACAGGTGCATATCTGTTCAAGGTCTTTCTTCACTTTTACTGTACTCTTGCCCATGACAAACAAACTCTGCATCCTTGGAGAGGTTTAAGAGCAGCAACTCAATTCTTCATAGGAGGGAAACCCAGTTTGCAAAATGCAGAGGTTCTACAGTAGCTGCTCAATGCAGTGTCAGCCAGTAAATCATGGGAGCCGTCAGAGAGCGTTAGTTCAAGTTCAAGTTAGTTTTTTTGTCATATACACATGATATACGTGGAGTACACAGTGCAACAAAATGTTTACTTGCAGGTTCACCTCTCAAAACTGCAACAACCGTAGGAAAGTAATTAAAGTTCTCCAATCTCCTTTTCACCTAATTTAACACCTGATTTACTTAACAAAAGGCACATCTCAATAGGTGGTCAAGGTAAGTCATGACATGACACAAGTGGGAAGTGGGCCTTTCCTCTTTTGTTCTCTACTGCTCCTCTATTGTTCCTCAAGCGAGGGGGAGGCTGATGACATCACAACTTCCCATCAGACCAACTCCTTGAAAGCCCTACTCCAGGGGTAGGCAACCCTGTTCCTGGAGTGTCACAGGTACTGCAGGATTTTGTTCCAACTAGGCACCACACCTGATCAGCTGAGCTAATTGATCAGTTCAATGATTGCCTAAATTCAACACACCTGGTCTTCCAGGTCGGCCTGCGGCACTCTAGGACCAGGGTTGCCTACCCCTGCCCTACTCTTTGAAGTTTGCAGTTTAGTCTAAAAACATATTTTTGCTCAAAACATATCCTTCAGTGTGTGTACTTTACTGTATACTTGGGATATCGCTTTTCAACAGCAAAAGTTAAAAAATCGCTGGGGGACGTCTTTAAGTGATTAAAGAGTACTACAAAATAAAAGTTAAATGAATACAAAATGGGATAAAAACTTAGCAAAAATATAATGTTCTGGGGAATTATGTAATAGATTGTGCACAAATTAATAGACATTGTGCAGTAATTTGAATAGGAGTCCAGTAGCAGCAGTCATGGAGTGTGTTTGTAGTTAGTGTATGTGTTTCTGTGTGTGTTCGAGCCTATGTGTGAGTGTGTGTGAGTGAGTGCATGCATGCATGGTAGGGTGCAGGGAGTCAGTGCAAGAGACTGTTGTTGTGCCGGCGGTATGTCCCGGTTCAGTTCAGGAATCTGATGGCTTTTGGGAGGTCCAGGACCCGATGCTCCGGTACCGTTTGCCGGACGGTAACAGAGTGAATAGTCCGTGGCTGGGGTCCCTGATGATGTTGCGAGCCTTCCTCAAGAACCGCTTGGAGTCGATGTCCTGTATGGTTGGGAGCACGGCTCCAGTGAAGTACTGGGCCGTCTTCACTAGCCGCTGAAGAGCCTTGCAGTCGTGAACAAAGCAGTTTCCGTACCAGGCTGTGATCCAGCCGGGCAGGACGCCTTCGATGGTGCTGCGTTAGAATTTGGAGGGGGGTAGGGGGGGAGCATGCCACATTTCTTCAGCCGCCTGAGAAAGTAGCGCCCTGTTTATCACACGCCCTTAAAGGAGAAGTTTTTTTTTTTTACAACCAAATCTCTATTTTTGATGTAAATAGAATGTAATAGAAGGGTCCAGACATCTTCTTTTGTGATTTCACATGTTTATGAGACTTACCCAAACAGCAAATTACTTCCTCATCCTAGTTGTGTAGTATGGGGGCCCCGAAAAAACATGAAAAAAATCTCCCAAAACACCCCAAAACGACCTTTTAGAAACGGCAAAGGTCTCAGTATGGTGATGCAGGTCTTTAGATGTACCCAAGAAGTTGTAATTCCAAACTTTATCCACAATGTTATATTCCCTTTTGTGCGACTCAAAGGGATTTGCTGTTTGGGGTAAGTTTCTCTAAACCTTGAAATCACAAAAAAAAGTGCCTGGACCCTTCTACACTGAGTGTACAAAACATTAAGAACACCTTCCTATTATTGAGGTGCACCCCCCCTTGAAAGCGTTCCACAGGTTGCTGGCCCATGGTGACTCCAATGCTTCCCACAGTTGTGTCAAGTTGGCAGGGTGGTGGACCATTCTTGATACACACGGGAAACTGTTGAGCTTGAAAAACCCAGCAGCGTTGCAGTTCTTGACAGACACAAACAGGTGCGCCTAGCACCTACTACCATATCCCATTTAAAGGCACTTAAATATTTTGGTTTGCCAATCCATGACTCAATTGTCTCAAGGCTTAAAAATCATTATTTAACCTGTCTCCTCCCCTTCATCTACACTGATTGAAGTGGATTTAACAAGTGACATCAATAAGGGATCATAGCTTTCACCTGGATTCACCTGGTTGTCTATGTTATGGAAAGAGCAGGTGTCCTTAATGTTTTGTACACTCAGTGTATAACATGCTATTTACATAAAGAATTGAGATTTGGTTGTAAAAAAGAAAACTTCTCCTTTAAACAGGGTTAGAAAGCCTGTTTATCACACACCCTGCCCATGGCATAGGAATGTTTCCTTCATTACTATGGAAACCTTTACGATGATGTGATCCAATTAGGTAGTGCTCTCACACAACTGTTGCTGTCTCTGTTCTTAGATGACCTACTAAAGTGGCCTATGGCAATGGATCAAAAACCTCGTAAAGCAGATTAGAAATCTCGGAAGAAAAGAGCTATCTCACTGGGCAAAAATGGGTTGAATCAACGTGATGACGTTGAATCAATGTGGGAAACTGATTGGATTTGCAAAAGTTTTTTCACCCAACCTTTAACCTAAATCCAACGACATGGTGAAATGTTTTGTTGATTTCACATTGAATTCACGTTAGTTGACAACTCAACCAAATGTAAATCAAAACTAGACATTGAACTGACATCTGTGATCAGTGGGGTGTGTATTTTCATGAATTCATGAATATGAAATTGTTTTAGGCTTTCATTTTGAGTAATGTGCTTGACACACGTTTAAGTGAGTCTGTGTTGCAACTGGACAACAAAATAAAAACAGGGGTTTTCATACATTAATAATCTGATGGAAATGTTATGGTATGTTGGGATGTATGTCAGGCACTGCAGGCGTCCTAAATCCCTGTAGATTGTAGCCTTATACTGACGTTTCCAGCTGTGCTTATTTCTCAAGGAGACACCACCCCATAGGTCTCCAGGAGGCTTTAGGCTTTAGGTGTCACGTTCGTTGATAGAAGGATTGGACCAAGGTGCAGCGTGGTATGCGTACATGTTCATTTATTATATAAACACCGACAAAACAACAAAAGCAACGTAACATGAAGTTCTAAAGGCTAAACATCAAACAAGCCAAACACACAGAAACAAAATCCCACAACTAAAGGTAGGCAAAATGGCTACCTAAGTATGATCCCCAATCAGAGACAACGATCGACAGCTGCCTCTGATTGGGAACCACACCCGGCCAACATAGAAATACATAACATAGAATTCACACCCTGACCAAACCAACTAGAGAAAACCGGGCTCTCAAGGTCAGGGTGTGACATTAGGTCAGTCAAACAAAAATGTAATTGAAATCACATCATATTACGGAATCAGTATAAACAAATAGGCCAATAGAGGGAAAGTTTGTTATTCTGTCCAATTTATTTTAACAATTTCCAGCAGTTCACCCTAAATTGATCAGTAATCCCACTATAGGGATTAATTAAGATCAGGTTCCCATGGGTTCAAAGACGGGCTTGACTTATCCAGGACAGAGATTTAAAAAATGTTTTACACTTAACTCCTTCCGCATTTCTCGAATGCTGTGACTGCTGTTTATCTGAAGTTTACAAGTGCCTAGATTAAGTTTGTTAGAGGCTTTTTTTACACAGGAAATTCTCCATTAGCATGAGAAGCTAATCAAGACAACAGGGGGAAAAGAGGAAACTGCAAGTGCAAAACAGTCTGACCCTCCCACCCTGATGTGACTACCACACAAGAGGCCTCTCCACTTATCTGCCATTGATCAGAGCATAATACCAGGGTCTTTGCACCGCTAACTGAGAAAGCACAATAATTCTCAGTGACATATTTCTGTTATGGTCCCGTATATTAATCAGTGCTAACTACAGATTCCTCATCAGAGTCAGTTCTGGGCCCTTGGGAGCAATGGCATGTAGTATGAATGTTCTCTCCAGCAAGCCAATCCAATAATTGCTCAACAATGCAATGAGCTCCATGATTTGTGATGCATAAGAGGTCAAATCCGAGAAAGTGAATGTAACAGCGTGTTTTGCAGTGCATTCCTCGTTTTCTCAAGAGATGTTGCATAACACTCCATTGACTCATTGACTGTTTTTTTTTTATAGGTAGTTTTCCAAAATATACATATACCCTTTGGGAGTTGTCACACTAGCATTTAATTTATGTCATCTGTATTACCTTTTATGACCTGTTCTTTACTATTATTGTTTTTTGCATCGGAGGATCCATCTTCTCTGATGTCAAGTCTAAAACTGATGCTTGCACACATCATATTCCACATCATATTTACTGTTACAACAACAGACGTAGACCTCCAATAGGTGGGTCACTGTACTGGCTACACTCTTGGTTTCACCCTGCTTGTGAATGGTTCTGGACAATGTAAGTGGGAGAGAACTGGCAGGTTTCTTCTGCCTTGGCCACGAGCAGAGTGGTCCCTCTAGTGAGAGCAGATGCTGAATGAGATCAGGGGGTTTAGGGGGAGTTCTGACAGAACGTTGTTTAGCCTTCCACAGCTATCAGGTCGTGGGGAAATCACGCACATTACCCTGTGAGTGGAACCACATGCTGGGGTTTCTGGAGCCCTCCATAGAGAAGACTGTGTTCAGTGAACACTGTATGCTCACCAATGCCCTCTATCCTTCCACAGTCCTCCCTAGAGGCAGTTCCAGGTCAAACAGCATGGTTATTATTGGGGTCATCGGACCATGGAGTTCTGATAACCACCTAAATGCATACATATGGTTTCTCTCTGGATCATATGGTACAGTGTATTTACAGTGGGGGTTTCCTTTGAACACCTTGCAAATGTCGAAGTAGGGTTTTCCTGTTATCTTAAAGAGGAATCGAATAAGACAAACAAAGATTGACCACAGTGTATGCTTGTGTTGGACTTGCATGTATTTATGTGCATGTGTGGACTGTGTGTGTGTACAGTTCATATTTGGAGAAGGGCTGATGACCTGCCAAGGAGCTGGGACATTGCTGTCAATCAAGTTGTAATCAACTCAGGAAACCCCTTCTCCACAGCTTGACTCCCTTACCTTCTAATTAGAGCTATAATACGTGTGGAGCTGGGCTTATATTTTAGTTTTTGAGTAACAAGGTATGACAGGCTTCCACAGCTTCCAAGTCCATTACAGGTCCATGGCTAGTGCATATTAGACATAATGCCAGTAAACACAGTCATCGTCAGGAGAAAATAAGAGAATGCTGCTACACTAGTTTCAAATGAAAACTCATCGTCACAACATGTCACGCAAACAATGCAACATTGACCTGTAATACACTGTGATACTTTGATCATTTCTTGATGTGGGTCGTTCCACCAATTTGGTGCCTTTTGAGAAGTGTTACTTGGTCAATAGAAACGTTTTATTTCATCAAAAGTTTTCATTCTGTCATAAAGAGCACATGTTCAACAGGTTTTTCCATCTCAAAAGGTTTTAAAAAATATATACAATAGTAAGTGACTAGTGCCAAATAAGAAAAAGGGTTAACCGTAACAGGGTTGACGATTTCACCTACAATCCTGTGTAGCTCAGTTGGTAGAGCATGGCACTTGCAATGCCAGGGTTATCGGTTCGATTCCCATGGGTGGCCAGCATGAAAAAAAAAAAAAAAGTGTATGCACTCACTAACTGTAAGTTGCTCTGGATAAGAGTGTCTTCAAAATGACTAAAATTTCAAATGAATCAACCATAAATCCCCTTGTGACGGGGGAATGGAAGCTTGTTGTGAGTGGCAATTGAATGGAAGCTTCACACAACAACATGAAAACAGTTGTAGCCTGTCTATCTATGGGTAACAGGGTTGATGTGTTATGCTTGACCCACTCAGTTTTCCACCAGATAATGGCCAAAAGAAGTGGAACAAGCTCACCTGCTTTTACACTATTATTTGACTATTAGATGTTCAATGTTTATTTAGAAAAAATATTTTAAAAGGAATAGTTTCACCATATTAAATAGAGTTCAGTTCGCGTAACATGGTTGACCTTAAAATGAGGGACAGACTAATCACATTAAATGAATAATAGTCTTCAGAAAATGACTTTGTCAAGGCAACAAAATAACTAGGACTTTACAATGATGGTGAAAACTTAGATAAATGTTGGGGTTAAGTGGTTAAAATCTTCCTAGAAGTCACAGAGGGTGCACAGAGCGACATGTCAAAATGCAGAATTTTGGCACTTTAGAAAGTTTATTCATATTAAAAATAAAATGTATTGAATTCTCCATGTGGTAGCTTGAATTGATTGATGCGTCTTGCTGTCCTCGCGTATCTTGGTTTTGGCCAGTAGCCTATCTCTGTCAGTGTTCACATCGAACCACACCTCCTTTTGGAGCATATACCACCGGTTTTCAAGTCCTGGTTCACTTGGTCTGGTGCCAGCACAATGGGTAGCTGCAGGAACAAGGTTTGAGATCCCATGGCATACACTCTTAAAGAAAAGGGATCCAAAAGGGTTCTTCGGCTGTCTCCATAGAAGAACCCTTTTCGGTTCCAGGTATAACTATTTTGGGTTCCATGTAGAACCCTCTGTGGAAAGGGTTATACATGGAACCATAAAGGGTTCTTCAAAGGGTTCTCCTATGGGGACAGCCGAAGAACCCTTTTAGGTTCTAGATAGCACCTTTTTTTTCTAAGAGTGTAGAGTTTGGGCGGAATATCACCTTTCGGTCAGTGAGAGCATGCTCCTCAAACAGTGGTTGATGCCTGGAGTGATATAAGTGTTCTTATATTTATTTCTCAGCTACTCATATTAAGCACATGTTCCGAAGTAGCCTACAAAATGGACCAGCGGGAAAGCGCGCGGCCTCCATTCGCTGTTTGAGTGCATACAGATGATTATGTATTTTTTCCCCTGCCCCTGTTCCTGTCCATTTGATAATGGGCCATTCTAAATCGAAACTAATTTTACATATTAGTAGAGACAAGATTAAATTGAAAATTGAGTCTGATGGGTGAAAATATGGTCACTTGATGAGAGAACAGCTGTGCAGCCAGAGGCAAGTAACAGAGCGCAAGCTTTTTTTACTACTTTCTCAAATCATCAATAGCCTATAGTCACACCATACAGCCCATATATGGTTTGATTTCTAAGACATTCTATGGTTTGTATCATTCACAACTAAAGTTGCCAAATAACTCTAAATCTAGCATATAGGACCTGTTTCAAAGTATCACTTTTACGACCAACAAATCAAATCAAATCAAATGTTATTTGTCACATGCGCCGAATAAAACAGGTGTAGACCTTACAGTGAAATGCTTACTTACAAGCCCTTAACCAACATTGCAGTTTTAAGAAAGAATACCATATGCGCACTCGCTCTGTAATGGGAAAAATATTATTTATATTTTATTCAGCTAAGTTCAATTATATTCTTCTTACTATAAAATCAGATAAAATAAAATAATGGCACGGGACTTAAAAGCATTTCTTGTCTGCTAAATGAACAAGCCTACAGCCTATGGCATGGCACATAGCCAGATAACATACGCTACAGTAAGCCAACTCATATTCTGTTCTTCTGAAATACATTCTCTTCATATCATAAGGTTTCTTTAGACCTGACTAAAATAAATAATGGATTTATTGTGATGGTGTATATTAAATTGATTTATAATACTTTTGTTCAATGTAGATGTTCCAAAGGCGCACATCAGCGTCTTGTATGTGTGGAGGCCTGGATATGCTAAATGTGTTTATGTTAATTAACGGTAAATTACTGTGAGACCGGCAGTCTTTTGCATGACAATAACCGGCTGACAAAATGTAATGACCACCACAGCCCTATATGGCACCATCTCTTTAAGAGAGTCATGTCCTGTATGCACTTCCTCTGGATGAGTGAATGTGTCATAGAGCAGAGGAAAGGCTAGGAGGCCATGGTCCACTTGGTCTGGCGCCAGCACAATGGCAGCACAGGACAAAAAGGGATGAGAGAGAGAGAAAGACAGAGACAGAGAGGGGATATTGATCCGAGGGCCTTCAAAAGGGGAGTGGCCCGCGGGCCGCCAGTTTCCCATTCCTGCTTCAATGCATTTCAGCAGAGGAAGGTCAGTGTTCTCTTCTACATGAGATCCAACTGGGTTTATAGTTATCACGACGGTCACTGAGAGGACACTCAGGGGATCATGGTGGTGTGGACCGACTAGAGGATTTTTTGGTTCTTGTATGAGAAGGGTGGAGTGGATTTTGTCCACATTCTCAAAGGCCTGACAGTTTGCTCAAAAACATCACCACACAGAGGCCTAGTTCACAAATATCTACTTCTCTATACTGTACCGTTTCAAATGGTTTTCTTCTTAGAACACATCCGTAAACACATTGAACTGAGATGATCAGGCCATTGGGCACTGTATTTAGCCACAAAGTGATCAGATATGCCTGAGCAGTGAAGTAGCAGTTTAAGAATCTTCGACGGGCTCCAACAGAATGTAAAATATGAAACACATGTTCAAGATATCCAGATTAGTGAAAAGGTCTAGGATTTGTCTTGTAAACACTTCATTCTTACTCATCCAGTATTCCAGATGGCCAGATAGCCTTCATATTGTGTTCCACTGCAGTTGTTCATTATCAGGTGTGTATCTTACTGTATCTTGCTGTTCTGCAGAACAGCCATACTAGACCAGTGCAGTGTTTCAGTGATCTATGGAAAAGTATGGATTTTTTATATATATTTTTTAAATGTATGCACTCACTAACTGTAATTCACTCTGGATAAGAGCGTCTGCTAAATGACTAAAATATAAATGTAAAAATCTAAGCAGGGACACACCCAATTCTCCTGCTCTCCTGCTGTCCTGCCCTGGTACGTAGCTCTCTAGATGTTATTAAGTCTGACACATTGACATGCTCCTCTATAACAGGCAAAGAGAGAGAGATTTAGACAATTCATTTTCCAGTCCAATGTCATTCCTCAATATCGTGAAAGCCTACCTTAAAGTCTGACATCACAATCATTCACTGCTGCCTATTGAGACTGGCCCCACCTTTACAACCACCACCACCCCTTTCTCTGACTGTTTCAATGACCCCTCTTCACTTTCAGCTCAATTAATATGTGGGACAGCGACATAAAAAGTATCTTTATTCAGGCCTACAGAGCTCCATTTGACTGGCCTGGGTCCTGATTGATCATACACGCCACAGCTGTAACTGAATGTTTCCACTGACTTGGCTGGAGCTTGTGTATGTCTTCTGCATGGTGCACAGGCTATAGCAGGTTAAGGTCAGTGTGTGTTTGTGTGCATGCGTGTCACAGGGGCTAACCCAACCTAGTCTCAGAGCATTTCATATTATTCTTTACGTTAATCCGAGAATAATCCATTAAGTATGATATGTTACGTTTTGTGTGGTATGTATTAATTTGTGGATGTCCATCATCCATTTCACATGATATGTTACGAACTACAATTCGTATGATATGTTACTAATTTCGCAAAATGTATAATATGTTCGTAAATAGGCCAAACGTATAATATGTTACAAATTCCAATTTGTTGTAGCTAACATTAGCTAGGTGGCTAATGCTAACGTTAGCTAGCTGGCTAACGTTAGCTAGGCTATGGGTTAGGGTTAAGGTTAGGAGTTAGGTTAAAGGGTTAAGGTTAGAGTTAGGGGAAGGGTTAGCTAACATGCTAAGTAGTTGCAAAGTAGCTAAAAAGTAGTAAGTAGTTGAAAAGTTGCTAATTAGCTAAAAGCTAAAGTTGTCCGTGATGTGATTTGAACATGCAACCTTTGGGTTGCTAGACATTTGCGCTATACGCCCACCTATCCACCTCGACCAACCACCCTCCTTTCGTTTTGGCCTTAAGTAACCTTCTGTCTTATGTAACCATAGTATGAAAAAGTATGAAAATGTATGTACTCACTAACTGTAAGTCGCTCTGGATAAGAGCGTCTGCTAAATGACTAAAATGTAAAATGTAATACCAAACATAGCATATCATACTAAATTGAGTGTCCTGGATTTACATTTACTATGTTACGTCTAGTCTATGAGACCATTCTGGCTAGCCAGAAAGGTGCATTGTAGTTGCTTTTCCCAGCAGAGTACCCCAACTCCCCCAGTAAGTGGCCCAGCAATTACTGGCCAGGTTATTTATAATGATTGTATTTAAAGAGGCCATGCAGAGTAACTCTACAATAACCACCTCAGGTGGGATGCCTGGTATAACCTTAAACCTCCCGAGTGGCGCAGCGGTCTATGGCACTGCATCTCAGTGCTAGAGGCGTCACTACAGACCCTGGTTCGAGTCCAGGCTGTATCACAATCCGGCCGTGATTGGGAGGCCCATAGGGCAGCGCCCAATTGGCCCAGCATCGTCTGGGGTAGGCCGTCATTGTAAATAAGAATTTGTTCTTAACTGACTTGCCTAGTTAAATGTTAAACAACGTATAATGCAATGTCGAAGGGAGAGATCATGTGTGGTTGATGTAGTGACTCTCATGGATCTGTTTATAGATACAGTGGGGGAGATAAGCATCTAGTATATTATCACCACTGTATACCTGATCTCGGCACAATTCCTAACCTCCTGTAACCCAGATCTTGCCATCACTCTGTCCAGCCAGTGGCACATGTTTGTCCTCAGTCGGCTTCCTCCACCCACCCGTTCCTATCTACCTCTCCATCTTCACACCAGAGCCTTCCTGAATGCCCTGTCTCTGTCTGCCCCCTTGGGCTCATACCACTCCAAGGATGGGCAATTCACAGGGCGCCTTCTCACAAAAACTAGTTCAGACAGTCAAAAGTGTGTGTTTACAACATAGTTTCTGTGAGAGTGGGTCTGTTTATGTATATTTTCATTTACATTTTTGACATTTAGCAGAAGCTCTTATCCAGAGCGACTTACAGGAGCAATTAGGGTTAAGTGCCTTGCTTAAGGGCACATAGACAGATTTTTTCACCTAGTCGGCTCGGGGATTAGAACCAGCAACCTTTCGGTTACTGGCACAACGCTCTTACCCACTAAGCTACCTGCCGCCTGTATATGTGAGGTGGGTATATAGTTTGTGGATTGCTTAGTAGTTATGTGTATCAAAGATGGAGATATACTGGATATATGGCCTTTCTAGGTACTCTAGTGAATTTTTTTTTTACAGGATATCTTTGTATGAATGCTACATACTGTATGTTTGCATAATACTACTAAACGTAGCACTTGGTTTGTTGTTGTTCAAAATGTCCTTTACTGATGCTGTGTGTTTCTGCCGTACTAGAACTTGAGGCCCTGTGGCTTGGCAGGGGCTCGGAGGGAGACTTATCTCTCCACACTGTGTACAAGCTGATTATCAGGCTGTCTGAGACACTGTCAGGCCTCTCCTCTCACAGCAACAACACCTTTGGTGGCTTAGTCACCATAATCACCAAGCTTAGGACTGCATGTGAATCCATATGGTGGGAAGAAGTAAATTGTATATCTCACATTCACCTTACAATTAAATGCTTATTTACAAGCACTTTCCCAACTATGCAGAGTTATATAAGAAAAATAAAAAGCATAAGAAATAAAACATAAGAACGAAGTGCCTTCAGAAAGTATTCACACACCTTGACTCTTTCCACATTTTGTTGTGTTACAGCCTGAATTTAAAATGGATTAAATTGAGATGTTTTGTCACTGGCCTACACATAATACCTCATAATGTCAAAGTGGAATTTTGTTTTTAGGCATTTAAAAAAATATATATATAAAAAATTACAAGCTGAGTCAATAAATATTCAACCCGTTTGTTATGGCATTCAACCCCTTTGTTATGGCAAGCCTAAATAAGTTCAGGAGTAAAAATGTGCTTAACAAGTCACATAATAAGTTGCATGGACTAACCCTAACCTCATCTCTGTACCCCACACATACAATTATCTCGAAGGTCCCTCAGTCGAGCAGTGAATGTCAAACACAGATTCAACCACAAAGACCAGGGAGGTTTTCCAATGCCTTGCAAAGAAGGGCACCTATTGGTAGATGTGTAAAAAAAAAAGCAGGCATTGAATATCCCTTTGAGCATGGTGAAGTTATTAATTACACTTTGGATGGTGTATCAATACACCCAGTCACTACAAAGATTCAGGCGTCCTTCCTAACTCAGTTGCCGGAGAGGAAGGAAACCGCTGAGGGCCAATGGTGATTTTAAAACAGTTACAGTTTAATGGCTGTGATAGGAGAAAACTGAGGATGGCTCAACAACATTGTAATTACTACACAATACTAACCTAAATGAGGGAGTGAAAAGAAGAAAGACTGTACAGAATAAAAATATTACAAAACATGCATCCTGTTTGCAATAAGGCACTAAAGTAAAACTGCAAAAAATGTGGCAAAGAAATGAACTTTATGTCCTGAATACAAAGCGTTATGTTTGGGGCAAATCCAACACATCACTGAGTACCACTCTTCATATTTTGAAGCATGGTGGTGGCTTCATCATGTTATGGATATGCTTGTCATCGGCAAAGTCCTACAAAAAAACCTGGTTCAGTCTCCTTTCCAACAGACACTGGGAGACAAATCCACCTTTCAGCAGGACTATAACCTAAAACGCAAGGTCAAATATACACTGGAGTTACTTACCAAGACGACATTGAATGTTCCTAGTTACAGTTTTGACTTAAATTGGCTTGAAAATCCATGGCAAGACTTCAAAATGGCTGTCTAGCAATGATCAACAACCAACTTGACAGAGCTTGTAGATTTTTTAAAAGAACAATGGGCAAATATTGTACAATCCAGGTTTGCAAAGCTCTTAGAGACTCAGAAAGACTCACAGCTGTAATCGCTGCCAAAGGTGATTCTAACATGTATTGACTGAGGGGGTTGAATATTTATCTAATCAAAATATATTAGTGTTTTATTTTCCATTAATTTAAAAAGAAGTTATAATTTTTCTTCCACTTTGGCATTACAGAGTATTTTGTGTAGATCGATGACAAAAAAATGACAATTAAATCCCTTTTAATCCCACTTTGTAACACAACAAAATGTGGAGAAAGTCAAGGGGTGTGAATACTTTCTGAAGGCACTGTAGGTATAGTTTCCATATTTACTGCATACAAGACCACCAACATGATGGAGTGAAAAGGATAGTGTACCCTTCTAAACCTGTTTTCTACCAATCCTTTTCATTCATCCTCTCTAGACTCTGTTTTATTTGCTGTTACCTGTGAGAATGCCCTTTTATAGCCTGCATTTATTCAGCTCTAATTGCCCCTACCCATACCCTATCATGCCCCATCAAACAACATTAGCCCTACTCTGATTCCACTGCAAGCCCCCATTATCACCAGCACTGCCTAATTCACAGAGGTTGTAGTCTATTACCGGTATGCTCACCACATTTTCAAATGTCAGGCTATTTACCAAATACACTGAAGGCACACCCAGTAAACCAGGATTTCTAGCCCAGTGCATTTGGGGCTTTAGTATAAGGTTACTACTGCTTAAACTACCCAGTTCCTTTACTAGCTCTCTCACACTTTTTAAATGAATGATTATTGTGTGATGCAATTAACTTTTCACTGAGCTAGACATTTGAAAGGAAATGAGGGCAATTTCAGATTGTGTCATGTTGCTCTCTCTGTTTATGTCAACTAAGCTCCTCAAAAGCTGATGTTGAGACTAGCATGTATTCCAATGGCAACATTGGGTGCATTAAAGAGCGACTGCCTTTAAAAAGCAACAACTTCCTTCGAAAATGGCCTATATGGCGTCGATATGAGTCAGAAACATTTATTCTAGTGCCAAAATTGACTACAAAGTGTAAATAGGATAATTACGGTTATAAAGTCTGTATCGTCTTAAACAGAGTTAGGAACATTAGTGCGTCACAACGGGTAAATGGAGGTTGGGTTTTGATTTGAAAATCTCAATTTTCCCACTAACATGGGGTGAACAGCTGCGAGGTTTACTCTCTATCCAATAGCATAGAAAGTGAGAAAGACCTGCCCAGCAGCTCCAACATTTTTTTACTTGAGAAATACTGCGCCAAACACCTTAGTTAGATGTATAATTGGACAAAAAACGTTGAGTTATCTTAGATTCATTCTGGGGATTTTGAGGAAGTGAAATAGGCTTCCGCATCTACAGTGTGTCATGGGGGACAAACATCATTAACCAATCGCGGAATCGGTCAGGATACACACCTTTAAGTCTGAAATCTAGTTTTTCTAATTAGCAACAGAAAGACACGCGCCAATCGGCGTGTTCAGTGGCTCTTTAATCACAGATTAATGCCCCCAACTACTTAGGGCATTAATCACAGAGGTATGTCTACCGAGCATCTACTGTTTCTCTGTCTTTAGGGAATCCACAATGATGGTTTCAGTAGTTGTGGCTCTGAGCAGCATGTCTAAAGAGTTAGTGCATGTGAGGGCTCTGCTCCTGGCGCCAGGCTATGCATATTGTAATAAGACTTAGCTGTCCTGATTGCAGATAAAGCTATAAGAGGAAAATAGGAAAGGGGATTTAATTATATTAAAGGAACCAGTGAAAGATCTCTCACTTTAAAGCAACACTCTGTAATCTGTAATGTAGCCTATACAACCTTACATTATACATGCATTCTGAGATAGTATATGTTTTCCCTCTCTCCCGTGGCTCTGGGAAAGTGTTGTTGTGGTCTTTCTCAGTACTCATGGTGATCCCAGGGGGCTTAGAGATAACGGGAGAGGAGAGGGGCTGGAAGGCATCTGCCTTCTTTTGTTGTTGAATGCTTTCGCTGCACGCAAGTCCCTGAACATACTCACCTCCTTAACATGGGTCAGACTGCTAAGAATCAAGAGGCAGACCTCAACACTGCTTTGTGATACAACTTGTTGTTGTTCACCTGCATGCACTGAAGAATCTGGTCTGGCCAGTTAATGCTTGAGTTGAACCGAGGAGACAGAGAGAGCAAAATGGAGACTGAGAGGAAAGAGGGGGGTGTCATAAGGTTGGGTTGTCTGGGGCTGGGGAGTTGACAGGCATGGCAGAGGAGGGAGAGACAGCCAAGTTTATAACCTACTGTAGGTTGAGACAGGAGGGGGTGAGAGAGAGAGGAGAGAAAACATGAGATTCTGGCCTGTGATAGCATCTCTGCAGCCCGCTTCCCTTTGCTTTGGAACATTACTCACATTGCTAATGGTATATGAAGGCTGGCGGCGAGCACAGACCTGTTCCTCTGAATTCTAAAATAGAACAGCTAGGGCTCTATTCAATCCGTATCGCGGAAGTTCAGCGCTAAAGCCCAATTGAAATTTAAAGGCAATGTTCCCGCATTGACGGAGACTGCATTCACGGTAAACGCTGCATATGTCGGCTCAATCAGAAATTACCTTTACATTTATATCGTGCAATCTGTAATGCTTCAGCGATACAGATTGAATAGAGCCCTATAGTCTCTGTGCCTGTGCTTGCTCCAGCCCTCATAGAGGCCAGCAGAGCAGAGCAGACAGCATGCCAGTCCAAAAATGCAAACAGGACATCTTTGTGCAGCACAGGGGAAACAGATCCTCATTATCTGGAAACAACAGCACTGCAGAAACATGCCACTCATTCAGCATTCATTGCTACATACAGTACAGAGCTGACCTCTGAAACACAAAGCATGCACAGTGACCGTTTTTAAAAAGAAACCTATAAAAATAGAGAGTATTTATTTCAAAATACAGAGTGACACAGAAACAGTGGCCTGACATGAGCCTGTCCTCTCTGCAGATAATGTCCAAATACCAGCGGGAGAAAAGGGGGTTGAAATCCCAAGGTTGAATTGCCGGTAATCACGTTTCAGGGTGAGTTTATTTGATTGATTGTCACGACTTCGGCCGAGGCTGCCTCCCATCCTTTTCCGGGCAGGCAATCATCATCACAATTGTCTTGTTTCGTTATCACACACACCTGGTTCTAATCCCCTAATTAGTCTGTGTATAAGTGTTCCCTCTGCCCCCTTGTCCTTGTGGGTGATTGTTTATTTGTGAAGGTTAGTGAAGCTCGGTGGAGCTCGTGTATTTTCCTGTGTGCTTTGTATTTTCCAGTTCACCTGTTTTGTGCCCTGGAGTGTGTTTGACGCAGTTCTGCGTAAACCTGTATTTTGCCGATTAAAGCCTGTTATTCTGTGATTTACCCTCCTGCGCCTGACTCCTTCAACACCACCTCATCACAGAATCACCCACCCGAATATGGAGTCAGCGGGAGAAGAGCGCATGCCTGGAGTCGTGGAACGGGTCCAGGAACATTCCACGATGCTGGCCAACGCCTGGAGAGGAGAGAACCCGATCTGTCGAGACCAGCTGGCCAACCGGATCCAGCCACCTACACCCCAGCACCCAGAGGGATGCAGATATCCCGACCACGGGCGTTTGATCGGATGACGGTGCTGTGCCAGGGATTCCTCCTCCAATTGGAGCTTTACTTCGCTAGCATCAGGCTGGAACCATCGGAGCGGGAAAAAGTGTCCGTCCTCGTTTCCTGCCTCTGTGGGAAAGCCCTGGAGTGGACCAACGCGGTGTGGAACGAAGGAGGAGCCGCGTTGGAGGACTACAGGGAGTTTGCTCGCCTCTTTCGGGCGGTCTTTGAGGCGGGTGAGCGACTGGTCCATCTGAAGCAGGGGACGAGGACCGCGCAGGACTTCGCGTTGGAGTTTCGGACGCTGGCAGCGGGGTCCGGGTGGAACGAGCGGGCGCTGATCGACCATTTCCAGTGCCATCTGCGGGAGGACGTTCGACGGAATCTTGCCTGCCGAGACTCTATGTTGTCCTTCAATAAACTGGTGGACATGGCCATTCGTTTGGACAACCTGCTGACAGCCAGAGGACGTCCTGGTAGGGCTCTACCCGTTTCCACCCCGGATGACTCGGATCCCGATCCGATTGAGCTGGGTGGAGCTGCCGGCCGAGAGAGCGGAGGAGGACAGCGGTGGCACGAAGGGACAATACACCACACGTCGTAGTCAACGTTCTTTTGGGCCGGGAGGCGGCAGGCAGGGCACTCACGCGTCACCCCAGGTAACGAACACCCACACATGTTCAGAGCCCTATGCTGCGCACTCTACCCTACCTATCCACTTTCCCGATCTCATGGTAGTTCCCCAGTGTAAGGCGCTAGTCGATTCAGGCGCAGCTGGGAACTTTATGGACAGGGCATTCGTACGCCGTCAAGTCATAACATTGGTTCCCCCATTGGTTCCCCCACTCCCCATCAGAGCACTCGATAGTCGACCAATAGGGTCCGGGTTTGTTACGGAAGTCACGATACCAGTCACCATGATCACCCAGGAGACTCATTTTGAGCAGGTTATTTTTTCGATTATTGAATCTCCTGCTTTCCCTGTGGTATTAGGTATACCTTGGCTAGCACTCCACAACCCCACCTTCTCATGGCCGCAGAGGGCTCTCACGGGGTGGTTGTGAGAGTGTCAGGGTAGGTGTCTAGATGTTTCCGTTGGTGCAACCACAGTGGAAAGTCCAGACAGTACCTCCACCGTGCGCATTACCGCTGAATACCTCGATCTGGCGCAAGCGTACTCTAAAACGCAGGCGACTAAATTACCACCTCATCGGGCGGGGGATTGCGCGATAAACCTCCGGGTAGACGCTGTACCTCCCAGGAGTCATATATACCCCCTGTCACAGGCTGAAACAGTGGCTATGGAAACATATGTCACGAGTCCCTGCGACAGGGGTATATACGTCCCTCCACTTCACCCGCCTCCTCGAGTTTCTTCTTTGTGAAGAAGAAGGACGGAGGTCTGCGCCCGAGCATTGATTATCGACCACTGAACAGGGAGACGATAAGATTTAGTTATCCTCTCCCCCTCATTCCTTCAGTGATTGAATCAATGCATGGGGCGCGCTTCTTCACCAAATTAGATCTCAGGAGTGCGTACAACCTGGTGCGTATCCGAGAGGGAGATGAGTGGAAGACAGCATTCAGCACAACCACGGGGCATTATAAATACCTGGTGATGCCTAATGGTTTGATGAATGCTACCTCAGTTTTCCAGTCCTTTGTGAACGAGGTGTTTCGGGACATGCTTGGTCGCGGTGTAGTGGTCTACATTGATGACAACCTTGTGTATTCCGCTACGCGCGCCGAGCATGTGTCCCTGGTTCGCAAGGTGCTGGCCCGACTGTTGGAAAATGACCTTTATGCTAAGGCAGAGAAGTGTATGTTTTTCCAGCAGTCTGTCTCCTTCCTTGGATACCGCATTTCCACCTCAGGTGTGGAGATGGAGGGAAATCGCATTTCAGCCGTGCGTAATTGGCAGACTCCAACCACGGTTAAGGAGGTGCAGCGCTTCCTTGGCTTTGCCAACTACTATCGGAGGTTTATCCGGGGCTTTGACAAGGTCGCAGCTCCCATTATCTCCCTGTTGAAGGGTGGGCCGTCCCGGCTCTGCTGGTCTGCTGAGGCTGACCTGGCTTTCAGCAAACTGCGGGGTCTGTTCACCTCAGCCCCAGTACTGGCCCACCCCGATTCATCACTACCGTTCGAAGTGGAGGTGGATGCGTCCGAGGTTGGGATATGAGCTGTCCTTTCTCAACGCTCGGGTACGCCACCCAAGCTCCGCCCCTGTGCCTTCTTCTCTAAGAAGCTCAGCCCGGCGGAGCAGAACTACAACGTTGGTGATCGGGAGCTGTTGGCTGTTGTCTGAGCCTTGACCGTGTGGAGGCATTGGCTCGAAGGGGCGAAACACCCTTTCCTCGTCTGGACGGACCACCGTAACCTGGAGTACATCCGGGCATTGAGGAGGCTGAATCCTCGCCAGGCCAGGTGGGCCCTATTCTTCACCCGGTTTGATTTTACACTGTCGTACATTCCGGGTACAAAGAACGTGAAGGCAGATGCACTGTCCCGGCTGTATAACACAGAGGAGAGGCCCAGAGACAACACCCCCATACTCCCGGCCTCCTGCATTGTGGCGCCGGTAGTATGGGCGATGGACGCGGATATAGAGCAGGCATTACACACAGAACCATCTCCACCGCAGTGTTCAGCTGGGCTGCGGTACGTGCCTGCTCTTATCCGTGATCGTCTGATATTCTGGGCACACACGTCACCCTCCTTTGGTCACCCAGGTATCGGCCGTACAGTGCGCTGCTTGAGCGGAAAGTACTGGTGGCCTACCTTGGCTAAGGACGTGTGGGTGTACGTCTCCTCTTGCTAGGTGTGCGCCCAGAGTAAGGCACCTAGGCACCTCCCACCCGGGTAAGCTACAACCATTACCAACGACCATGATCTCATCTTGGTATTGATTTTCTGACTGATCTTCCCCTGTCCCAAGCTAACACCACCATCCTGGTCGTTGTGGACCGCTTCTCCAAGTCCTGCCGCCTCCTTCCTCTTCCCGGTCTCCCCACGGCCCTGCAGACTGCGGAGGCCCTGTTTACTCACGTCTTCCGGCACTACAGGGTGCCAGAGGATATCGTGTCCGACCGAGGTCCCCAGTTCACATCCAAGGTTTGGAAGGCGTTCATGGAACGTCTGGGGGTCTCGGTCAGCCTGACCTCTGGGTTCCACCCCGAGTCAAATGGGCAGGTGGAATGAGTAAATCTGGATGTGGGTAGGTTCCTGCGGTCCTACTTCCTCAGGTCTGGCTCTCGACCCGGAATCTGCTCCTCCGCCTGCCCTTCCAGAAGCTGAGCCCGCGGTTTGTGGGGCCGTTCAAAGTCCTGAGGAGAATCAACGAGGTTACGTATAGGTTGTTACTTCCCCCTGATTACCGTATTAAACCCTCGTTTCATGTGTCTCTCCTCAGGCCGGTGGTGGTTGGTCCGCTCCAGGAGTCTGAGGTGCGGGAGGTTCCGTCACCTCCTCTGGACATCGAGGAGACATGGGGCGGCGCACAATTGGCCCAGTGTCGTCCAAGGTAGGGGAGGGTTTGGCCGGCAGGGATGGCGTTTGCAATGCCAGGGTTGTGGGTTCGATTCCCATGGGGGGCCAGTATGAAAAAAATAATGTATGCACTCACTAACTGTAAGTCGCTCTGGATAAGAGCGTCTGCTAAATGACTAAAATGTAATGTAAATGTAATGTAAAATGAGGAGGCCCCGGCGTACTCTGTCCGTGCCATCCTGGATTCGAGGCGTCGGGTGTGGGGCCTTCAGTACCTCGTGGAGTGGGAGGGGTACGGTCCGGAGGAACGGTGCTGGGTCCCGGTGAGGGATATCCTCGATCCCTCCCTGTCGGAATTTCCACCGTCGCCATCCAGCTCGCCCTGCTCCGCGTCCTCCTGGCCGTCCCCGAGGCCGGGGTCGGCGCGCTGCTGGAGCTGCGCATCGGGGGGGTACTGTCATGACTTCGGCCGAGGCTGCCTCACCTCCTTGTTCGGGCAGGCTTCGGCGTTCGTCGTCACTGGAGTACTAACCACTGCCGCCCCAATCATCATCACAATTGTCTTGTCTCGTTATCACACACACCTGGTTCTAATCCCCTAATTAGTCTGTGTATAAGTGATCCCTCTGCCCCCTTGTCCTTGTGGGTGATTGTTTATTTGTGAAGGTTAGTGAAGCTCGGTGGAGCTTGTGTATTTTGTTCGACGGGAGTATTCTCCTGTGTGCCTTGTATTTTCCAGTGCACCTGTTTTGTGCCCTGGAGTGTGTTTGACGCAGTTCTGCGTAAACCTGTATTTTGCGGATTAAAGCCTGTTATTCTGTGATTTACCCTCCTGCGCCTGACTCCTTCAACACCACCTCATCACATTGATTCCCTGACATCACTGTTCTTTGTCATTCAGACCCTCATATGCAGTTTGAGCAAACTATATGTAATTTGTCCTGCTAAACAAATTTCCTTCCCATCCCGTCGGGGTGACGCAAGTGATGACATTGGGGCCAGGCACAAAGTGGTGCACTGGGACTTGGATCTGGCTTCATGGAACAATCTAGGATTACCCAATGTTCATTACGGGTAAGAACACCAACAGTTGCAAAGTAGTAATTTAATTACATGTCACTGAGACTTTCATTACTGTGTCTAATCAAGGTTTTATCAGCTGCAGACTAATTACAACGTAGACAGGTGTGCATAACACAGGTCAGCTGGTAGCCTAGAGTATTGAATGAACCAGAGATGGAAATGTGAGCGCTCATAATTTGCACCAAGGTGATCTATTGTTTCATGTAAATGACTACCCATAGCAATTTGATACATGTTCCATCCTTTGATGCGTCTAGATGAGATCGAGGTTAAGATAACTCTGATACGGGTCTTACCATATGTCCTCTCAGTACCAAGTGAGAAGAAATATTCATATACAGCTCATTATTGTAATGCTGTCGGTCTACATTACCCTTCATCTTTGTCATACTATCTGTGGCATAAAGTCAGAGAGAGAGTAGAAATCTTTAGCAGGCAGTTTTTTTCTCATGGCTCCATCCTCTGTGGGCTTGATGCCCAGTCAGTCCCTCTCTCTGTCCGCTGCAGCCAGACACACATCCCCAGCCGTTTCCCATTGCTGCACCAGTTGTGTGATGACAGATTACACAGGGGGTCATCAGTAAACTGGTCCCTCTAAATGCATATCATAATGATGCCAAATAGCACACAGCAAAATTGAATGGGTTCATTGGAGCCAAGGGGAAGTTGTTCATTGAGATACGAGAGCAATTGTTTTTACTGTTGCTAGTCTGATGACTCCCGCTGTGTTCCTTGTGCTTATCAGTTTGCAGTACATGTTTTACTGTAAAAAGGGTCTCCCGCTTTGACTCTACAAAAATAGAAGTGTTGTAATAATTGGGTAGTCTTAAGTGAAATGTTTATGCCATCGGAAATATCCCATTCCTGTGATGTGGGCCTTGTCCTGTTTTGCCTGATTTAGAGTTGTTGTTATTGTTTTCGTTGCATGCCGTGAGCAAATCGTTTTGGTTCCATGGTTGGCCTTGAAAAGAGATCGAGCAGGCTGTTCAATACATGCACTCAATTAGATCTATTCAGACAATTTGAAAAGAGCTGGAATGACTCACCGGAGTTCAGCTAAGTTGCTACCTGAAACTTTAGATAGAGTTTGTTGCTTTCCCATGTCCATCTCACTCACCTTGTTCTGGCCTCCCTGAGCACTACCAGGGAAGAGTGGTAGTAAATTCAACATGTGGAATATAAATGTGGGTTTTCTGCTTCTGGCCAGTACATTCAGACAGTTTCCTCCCACACTTGCCATATACAGTAGGCTTGAACAGCTCATTTATGTTCATCTGTCATTCTGCATTCTGGTCAAGGCTTAAGCTCACCAGCAGACCTTTCTGGCCGGACGTAAGAGTGCACCCATGCACGTGGGTCTGTACAGTATGTATGTGTATGTGTAGGTGTGTGCGCAAAAAGCCACTTCTCCGGGAATGGTTTTGTAATGAGGACTTATGCAGTGTTTTCATATGTGTGGGGGTGGACAAAGTGAATGATACAAGCAGACAAAGTGAAAACAAATATTTGTCCACTGGCCAGTGTTCCATCATCAGTTGAGACAGCCGCCAGTTGCCTAGCCATGAATTGGAGAACTTGAGACGTGCATGGAGATGAGGAGGGAGTGATGGAGGGATCTAGCTGAGGGACTGATCTCCAGGTTTAGCCTGCCATTGTGTGAGTGTCCAAGCCAATACCTCCTATCCAGGAACAGAGGCACTGCAGATAGAATTCAAATAATTTTATAATGCTGCACTTTTGCTGTAGACCACTTAGCCTCAATGTGGTGATGAGGCCAGTGCACCAACCATTACAGTTTACTGAAGGAGTGCCATAAATTGTCTTGGGAGTTGTGTAAATGTACAAGAGGACTGGAATCATGGTGGTTCAGGAGACAAACCGTTATGTCATGAGCCTCTCACTCCACCGGGTTACCACCTTAATTTTCTTCCACTCTGCTCACCACTCTCTCTACTCAGCCTAACTAGCTCCACCTGTCCCTGCTCTGCTCTGCTCTAATTACTCTGCCAGCTGCGCTGCATTACCCACTACCTCTCCCAGTATTTAAGGCCCTGTCTTTCAGCTCTCCGGTGTCAGATCGTCTGCAAAGCTCACACCCGGAACCTGTTTGCTCGCGCTTCTGGCTCACCCTGGTTTTGTGACCCCGGACCTGCCTGATTTTTGGATACTCTTCTGCCCCAGGAGATCCAGACCTGCTTCTGCCATAACGACTCCTGACTACTCTTCAATCCCGGTAACTCTGACCAGCCTTCTGCCTTGCTACTACGTATTTTGGATTTCCCTTGAACTGTACTGCTGCCTTGTTTCATTCCGCCCTGTTGTGTCTGTGTCTCCCCCCCCCAGGACTTCTGGACCACCCACCACCGGCTTCATAGGACGCATCGCTGCCACTGGGGGGGGCACAGACCCAGCACATTGGACGGGATCCCTGTTACCCCTGGAGCCTTCATTCACACCCTACTTCCCTTTTCCCTTAAGTTTTAATAAACTTTCTGGTGTGACGCAATTGTGGTCCTCTGGTCGTCTGTCTGAACCGTGACAGTACGATCTGACCATTATGGACTCAGCGCACACTTTCCCCGACATGGAAACCGATGAGCATGAGCAGCAGTTCCAGCAGCAGCAACAACAACTCGCCATGATCATTCAACTCCTCACCAACCTTACCCCAGCCAGTCTGCCCACCAGCCCTGCCCCCGAGTTACCTGCCCCGGTCATTGCAGCCGCTGCTCCGGAACCCAAGATTGGAAACCCCGAGCGGTTCAACGGCGATTCAACCCAGGTCCGGCCATTCCTGACTAGCTGCCGACTTCAGTTCTCCTTGCAGCCAAGGACCTTCGCCACGGAGGGGGCTAAGGTTGGGTATGCCATCACTCACCTGACGGGCCGAGCTCGACTCTGGGGAACAGCAGAGTTCGAACGTCAAACCCCCGCATGTGCAACCTTCGACCTGTTTGCTGAGGAGATGCTGAAGGTGTTTGACCTGGATTCACCAACCGCAGAGGCGTCTCGTGAACTGTTCAGTATTCGACAAGGCAGACGTACAGTCGCAGACCATTCCATCGACTTCCGAACCCTGGCTAGACGAAGTTCTTGGAACACACCATCGTTGGTGGACGCGTTCTTCCATAGTTTGGCTGACTATATCAAGGACGAGTTGGTCTCCCATGAACTGCCTTCCACTCTTGATGAAGCCATCGCACTGACTGTCAGGATCGACAGAAGGATACAGACCCGTCGTCGTGAGAGGGGGCGCCAAGGTCCACCTACTACCGGCATTCGGAGAGATCCGACTGGGCTCCTGTCATCTACTGCCACTCACCCAGGTCAGCTTGATCAGTCTGAGCCTATGGAGATTGGGCGAGCCTCTCTCACTCCTGCAGAGCGCCAGCGCCGCTTCACCTCTAACCTCTGCCTCTATTGTGGAGGTGATGGACATCGTGTGGTAACCTGCCCTTTAAAGGGCCGAAGCTCACCGGGCATAGGGGGAGTCCGGTTGAGTTCAATGACCATCCAGTCCTCCGACCGCAAACCCCTGCTGCAAGTTCACCTCCGCCTCTCTGACTCAACTCACACCCTGGCTGCTCTGGTGGATTCTGGCGCCGAAGCCAACATAATGGACATCAAGCTGGCACGCCAACTGGGACTGGAGAACCTCCGTTTGACACCTCCTATTCCTGCCCGGGCACTGGACGGACACTTACTCGGATCGGTCACTCATGTCACGGCCCCGGTCTCGATGGGTCTGTCCGGAAACCATCAAGAAACTATCCAGTTTCACCTGCTCCCCTCTCCAGGCCAACCCCTCATCCTGGGTTACCCATGGCTCCGCCGGCACAACCCTCAGCTCGACTGGGTGACCGGGGTGATCAGGGAGTGGGGAGAGGACTGCCACCGAACCTGCCTGCTTGCTGCCGCACTACCCCCTCGGCCAGTACCTACTAACTCCGCTCCTGACCTCTCCAATGTCCCAGAATGCTACCATGGTCTCAGAGAGGTGTTTAACAAAGCAAGAGCCACATCTCTGCCCCCTCACCGACCGTACGACTGTGCCATCGACCTCCTCCCTGGAACAGCCCCTCCAAAGGGTCGTCTTTATTCGTTGTCTGCTCCTGAAAGAAAGTCCATGGAGGACTACATCAATGGCTCTCTGTCCGCAGGATTAATCCGTTCATCTTCATCTCCTGCTGGTGCTGGCTTCTTCTTTGTGGGGAAGAAGGACGGATCTCTTCGCCCCTGCATCGACTACAGGGGACTCAACGACATCACAGTGAAAAACCGTTACCCTCTGCCTCTGCTCACCTCTGCTTTTGAGTTGCTCCAGGGAGCCACTGTTTTTACCAAGTTGGATCTCAGAGACGCTTACCACCTAGTGCGGATCCGGGAGGGAGATGAATGGAAAACCGCATTCAATACACCAACAGGCCACTACGAGTATCTGGTTATGCCTTTTGGCCTCACCAATGCTCCTGCTGTGTTCCAGGCTCTTGTGAATGATGTACTGCGGGACATGTTAAACAAGTTTGTCTTCGTTTACCTGGATGACATCTTAATCTACTCCAGAAACCTGTCTGAACACACCCGCCATGTCCAGCAAGTCCTTCATCGTCTTCTGGAGAATTCCCTCTACGCCAAGGCAGAGAAATGTGAGTTTCACGTCAAGACAGTGGCCTTCCTGGGGTACATAGTGGCAGAGGGAAGTATCCAAATGGATCCTGCCAAAGTATCAGCAGTCACTTCATGGCCAGTTCCGGAGAACAGAAAGAAGCTGCAACAGTTTCTGGGGTTTGCTAACTTCTATAGAAAGTTTATCCGGAACTACAGTACCGTTGCTGCCCCTCTCACTGCTCTAACCAGCACCAAGCAACCCTTCACCTGGACCCCAGCAGCCGACAAAGCCTTCAGTACCCTCAAGGTGAGGTTCACCTCCGCTCCCATCCTCCAGATGCCTGATGTGGACCGGCAATTCATTGTGGAGGTGGACGCCTCGGATGTGGGAGTTGGTGCTGTGATTTCTCAGTGGGCTGCGGAGGATAGGAAGCTCCATCCCTGTGCCTTTTTCTCACGTCGGTTGTCCCCCTCTGAGTGCAATTACGACATAGGGAACCGTGAGCTGCTGGCTGTGAAGCTTGCCTTGGAGGAGTGGCGTCACTGGCTGGAGGGGTCCACCATTCCATTTCTCGTTTGGACCGATCATAAGAACTTGGAGTACATCCGCACGGCCAAACGGTTGAACTCCAGGCAGTCCCGCTGGGCCCTGTTCTTCACCAGGTTTAATTTCACTCTGTCATACCGGCCTGGATCACGCAACACCAAGCCAGACGCCCTCTCCCGTCAATTCCAGAAGGATGACACCCCCTCCAAGGACCCTGTGTCGATTCTGCCAAGTCCCTGCATCGTTGCAGCTCTGACCTGGGCTGTTGAGGAACAGGTGCTGGAGGCTCTCCGTAACCAGCCAGGTCCCAGCACTTGCCCAGCTGACCGCCTTTTTGTCCCCGAAGACCTGAGGTCCCAGGTCGTTCAGTGGGGACATGACTCCCGCCTAGCTTGTCACCCTGGCTCCACCCGCACTTACAACCTGCTCGCCCAGAGGTTCTGGTGGCCCTCTCTGAGAAAGGATGTACGGGAATTCGTCCAAGCCTGCCCCATCTGCAACCAACACAAGTCGTCCTGCCAGCCCCCAGCCGGATTGCTGCAGCCCCTGCCTGTGCCCAGACGTCCCTGGTCTCACATCGCCCTTGACTTTGTCACGGGGCTGCCCCCTTCAAGTGGCATGACCGTCATTCTCACCATAGTCGACCGTTTCAGCAAGATGGCACACTTCATTCCCCTCCCCAAGCTCCCAACCGCCAAGGAGACCGCCCAGGTGGTCCTGGAACACGTCTTCCGGATCCACGGACTGCCAAAGGATGTAGTTTCTGACCGTGGTCCACAATTCTCCTCCGCTTTTTGGAAGGAGTTCTGTCACCTGCTGGGAGCCACAGTCAGTCTGACTTCCGGATTCCATCCCCAATCCAATGGGCAGTCAGAGCGGGCTAATCAGGAGCTCGAGAAGGCACTGCGATGCATGACTTCACGCAACCCCCACTCCTGGTCGCAGCAATTGACATGGGTGGAGTACGCACACAATTCTCTGACCTGCTCTGCCATCGGTATGTCCCCTTTCCAATGTGTTTATGGATACCAGCCTCCTCTATTTGCCAGCCAGGAAGAGGAGGTTACTTGCCCATCTGCACTTGCTTTTGCCCGTCGATGTCGCCGCACCTGGTCACAAGCCCGAGCCACACTCCTCAGATCCGTTGCCAGCTACACTACCGGGGCCAACCGTCGGAGAATTCCTGCTCCCACCTACCATGTTGGTCAAAGGGTGTGGTTGTCATCGAAGAACCTGCCACTCAGGGTGGAGTCTCAGAAGCTGGCACCTCGGTTCATTGGCCCATTCCCTATCATAAGAGTGATTAGCCCAACTGCTGTCCGGCTCCAACTGCCTAATTCCCTGAGGGTGCACCCCACTTTCCATGTGTCTAAGATTAAGCCCATCCATGAGAGTCCGCTGGTCCCTGCTGCGCCTTGTCCTCCTCCTCCACGGCTCGTCGATGGTGGTCTGGTTTACACCGTCCGCCGCCTGCTTCGGTCCAGACGGAGGGGTAGGGGTCTCCAGTACCTCATTGACTGGGAGGGCTATGGACCTGAGGAAAGGACCTGGGTGCCAGCTAGTCGGATTGTGGATAGGACTCTCATCACCGCTTTCCACCAACGGCATCCTGATCAACCTGCAATCCGTAGGGGCCGCCCCAGAGGGGTCCCTAACCGTCCTGCCCGCTCGGCTTCCTGTCCTGTGCCTGATCCTGTCTCGGGACCTGTCCCATCTCCCGACCACGGCCCTCCGGCTTCCTCCGAGGATGAGGACGTTCACTCGGACCGTTCGGAGGAGTTCTAGCCCTCCTCCGGCTCCCCTCCTCCCGCCCGGTGTGGTGTTGCTCTTGGGACTTCTGGGGCCGTCCCTTGGGGGGGGGGTTCTGTCATGAGCCTCTCACTCCACCGGGTTACCACCTTAATTTTCTTCCACTCTGCTCACCACTCTCTCTACTCAGCCTAACTAGCTCCACCTGTCCCTGCTCTGCTCTGCTCTAATTACTCTGCCAGCTGCGCTGCATTACCCACTACCTCTCCCAGTATTTAAGGCCCTGTCTTTCAGCTCTCCGGTGTCAGATCGTCTGCAAAGCTCACACCCGGAACCTGTTTGCTCGCGCTTCTGGCTCACCCTGGTTTTGTGACCCCGGACCTGCCTGATTTTTGGATACTCTTCTGCCCCAGGAGATCCAGACCTGCTTCTGCCATAACGACTCCTGACTACTCTTCAATCCCGGTAACTCTGACCAGCCTTCTGCCTTGCTACTACGTATTTTGGATTTCCCTTGAACTGTACTGCTGCCTTGTTTCATTCCGCCCTGTTGTGTCTGTGTCTCCCCCCCCCAGGACTTCTGGACCACCCACCACCGGCTTCATAGGACGCATCGCTGCCACTGGGGGGGGCACAGACCCAGCACATTGGACGGGATCCCTGTTACCCCTGGAGCCTTCATTCACACCCTACTTCCCTTTTCCCTTAAGTTTTAATAAACTTTCTGGTGTGACGCAATTGTGGTCCTCTGGTCGTCTGTCTGAACCGTGACACGTTATTGTTGTTAAAGGCAAATAAGTCAACACCAGATCTAAAATACCTACCAGACGGACAAAAAAATAACTAGGTGAAAATTGAGCAGAGCTAATTGATAGAATATCAATATCACAGCATCTGGCAGTTGAAAGTCAATCTTTGCATGTTTTAGGTATTGGTTCCTCATTCTCTGTACCAGACAGTTACACAATGTCCTCCTCTATTCATTCTATGTAGTAAAACGCCAAATCCCTTCAAAACACTTCATCTCGCTGCAGCTGCATGTAATTATCGCTACATTGATTCCAAAATGATGTGCCTCTTTTACGGTTTTCTTAACCTAGAGTAGTGAGGGACACTTCACCCTATGAATTTCTCAACATGAAAAGGACATTCCTCTTATGTTAGGAAAGAGGACTTGCCAACAACCAGTCATACTGAAGTCTCAGTTCAGTGTTGTGAGATCTGTTGGAGTGCCAATGCTAGCCATACATTATACACCCCCTCATGCAGGGTACCATCGTATGTGAAGTAATGTTCTCTGAAATTGATCACTTTCCCCTGCAGGGCCTTGTCTCCAGTCTAGTCTGGGAGATGTGGTGGTAATGTATGACCATATAGTCAGATCTGTGATCTTTTAACACAGCTTAGCGTTTATTGTGGGTTTCTTTTGGCAGGCGGTCATGTTTTCTTTTTGGCTCTTGTCAAATGATCGTGTTGCTCTTTGCTATTTTGGTGCTATGCTGGGCTGGTTGTGTTATCAGTCTCTGTCGATGCCCCTTGCGCTGTCCATTAATTTGATTCCTCTTTTATCTGAAGACAGAATCACACTTCCTGCTCCTGCTACCGGGGGCTCCTGGGAACCTCAGTGTTTGGCCGGCTCCAGCATTCCGCTATACTGTATGGCCCAATCACAGCCCCCTCTCCTCTGTCAGGTACAATGGGTCCAGACTTGGGCTGTAGCCATGTGGTGGTGGAAATAGGGTTCAATGTTATTCAGCATTCAATCATAGAGGACTACGGTGGTTTTCCACTATCTGAGTGCTAACAATAGGTGTATAATCCAATGTCTGTCAGGAAGAGCTCTACACTCTTAGAAAAAACCCTTTGAAGAAACCTTTTTGGTTCCATGTAGAACCCTTTCCTCAGAGGTCTCTACATGGAACCCAAAAGAGTTCTACCTGGAATCAAAAAGGGTTTTACCTTGAACCGAAAAGGGTTCTCCTGTGGGGACATCCGAAGAACCCTTTTGGAACCCTTTTAATAATCTTTGTATAATCCAATGTCTGTCAGGAAGAGCTCTACACTCTTAGAAAAAACCCTTTGAAGAACCCTTTTGGAACCCTTTTTTTAAGAGTGTAGAGAGACTGATGAATGGGCTGGCCATGGGCGCTAAGAGATGATGCTCATCAGCAGGTCTAGAGCTCCAGGTCTATCTATCAGTCATGTGAGGAATCTGAGCCATAAGGACACAGCTCAATAACCACGTATCCCTGCACATTGATATTGTAATGGTACTCTTTGTATACAGTGCATTCGGAAAGTATTCAGACCCCTTGATTTTATCCACATTTTATTACATTACATACAGCCTTATTCTGAAATTGATTAAATAAAACATTTTCCTCATCAATCTACACACAATACCCCATAATGACAAAGGGAGAACCCGATGGTCACTCTGACAGAGCTCCAAAGTTCCCCTGTGGAGATGGGAGAACCTTCCAGAAGGACAACCATCTCTGCAGCACTCCACCAATCAGGCCTTTATGCTAGAATGGCCAGATGGAAGCCACTCCTCAGTAAAAGGCACATGACAGCCCGCTTCGAGTTTGCCAAAAGGCACCTAAAGGACTCTCAGACCATGAGAAGCAAGATTCTCTGGCCTGATGAAACCAAGATTGAACTCTCCAAGCATCACGTCTGGAGGAAACCTGGCACCATCTCTATGGTGAAGCATGGTAGTGGTAGCATCATGCTGTGAGGATGTTCTACAACGGCAGGGACTGGGAGACTAGTCAGGATCAAGGGAAAGATGAACGGAGCAAAGTACGGAGAGCCTGCTCCAGAGTGCTCAGGACCTCAGACTGGGGCAAAGGTTCACCTTCCAACAGGACAACGACCCTAAGCACACAGCCAAGACAACACAGGAGTGGCTTCGGGACAAGTCTCTGAATGTCCTTGAGTGGCCCAGCCAGAGCCCGGACTTGAACCCGAGCAAGGTCCCGTGTAGCTCAGTTGGTAGAGCATTGCGTTTGCAACGCCAGGGTTGTGGGTTTGTTTCCCACGGGGGACCCAAAAAATTAAAAATACAAAATAATGTATGCACTCACTAACTGTAAGTCGCTCTGGATAACAGCGTCTGCTAAATGACTAAAATGTAAATGTCATACATGATGGATCATTAGCTTATACACTAACTTTCACACATCTAAATGGCCAGGCGGGGTGGGTGTGGAGCCAGAGACAGCAGGGGTTCAAACTGTAGAACCCAGTTCCTACATTTGAATATAAACATTTTATCAAACAAAACTATAGAACCCTTAGGATGACAAAGATTACTGAATGTAAGTACATTATTTACCTTCAGAGGTGAATATATCAAACCAGTTGCCGTGCTACGTTTTTTGTTGTTGTGCACTCTCAAACAATAGCATGGTATTTTTTCACTGTAATAGCTACTGTAAATTGGACAGTGCAGTTAGATTAACAATAATTTAAGCTTTCTGCCAATATAAGACATGGCTATGTCCTGGAAAGTTTGCTGTTACTTACAACAGTCATGCTAATCACATTAGCTCAACCGTCCTGTATTTTTACCTTTATTTAACTAGGCAAGTCAGTTAAGAACAAATTCTTATTTACAATGACAGCCTACACCTGCCAAACCCAGACAACGCTGGGCCAATTGTGCGACGCCCTATGGGACTCCCAATCACGGCCAGTTGTGATACAGCCTGGAATTGAACCAGGGGGTCTGTAGTGATGCCTCAAGCACTGAGATGCAGTGCCTTAGACCACTGCGCGACTCGGGAGCCCAGGACATGGGACACTGATCCCGTAGAGGTTAAGCACATTTTTATTCCTGAACTTATTTAGGCTTAACAAATGGGTTGAATACTTATTGACTCAAGACATTTTAGCTTTTCATTTTTAATGAATTTGTAAAGATTTCTAAAAGCATAATTCCACTTTGACATTATGGGGTAATGTGTGTAGCTCAATGACACAAAATCTCAATTTAATATATTTTTTAATTCAGGCTGTAACACAACAAAATGTGGAAAAAAGCAAGGCGTGTGAATACTTTCTGAAGGCACTTCATTCTTGTGTTTAATTTCTTATGTTATTTTTTTCTTCCTTATTTAACTGCATATTTGGGAAAGAGCTTGTAAGTAAGCATTTCACTGTAAGGTGAATGTGATAAATACAATTTGATTTGAGGCTGCTGCTGACTTCACCTTGACCTTCCGTCTGTCAGTCTGCTGACTCCAGCATGACCTTCCGTCTGTCAGTCTGCTGACTCCAGCATGACCTTCCGTCTGTCAGTCTGCTGACTCCAGCATGACCTTCCGTCTGTCAGTCTGCTGACTCCAGCATGACCTTCCGTCTGTCAGTCTGCTGACTCCAGCATGTTTCACATTCTTCTACAGGTGCGTTTCTGACACAGTCGATCCCATCATAGATTGTCTGTCGTCTCCCTTCCACATACACTACCGGTCAAAAGTTTTAGAACGCCTACTCATTCAAGGGTTTTTCTTTATTTTTACTATTTTCTACACTGTAGAATAATAGTGAAGACATCAAAACTATGAAATAACACATATGGAATCATGTAGTAACCAAACAAATCAAAATATATTTTATATTTGAGATTCTTCAAATAGCCACCCTTTGCCTTGATGACAGCTTTGCACATTCTTGGCATTCTCTCAACCAGCTTCATGAGGTAGTCACCTGGTGATTTATTTAGAATTCAAGGCACACTTATCCAGCATGGCTACCACAGCATTCTGCATTCCAAGTGAAGCTGGTTGAGAGAATGCCAAGAGTGTGCAAAGCTGTCATCAAGGCAAAGGGTGGCTATTTGAAGAATCTCAAATATAAAATATATTTTGATTTGTTTAACAAATCTTTGGGTACTACATGATTCCATATGTGTTATTTCGTAGCTTTGATGTCTTCACTATTATTCTACAATGTAGAAAATAGTAAAAATAAAGAAACACCCTTGAATGAGTAGGTGTTCTAAAACATTTGACCGGTAGTGTACTTCTCACGTCACAAAATAGTTTGAGCGTTAGTCATTTTGTGCACTGTACCTGGTGGCTTTTTAGAGAGCTTTCATTTTCTAGGTGAGTAATTTTTCTGAAAAGTAACTTATCTGATCACTGCATAGAAAAATCTGAGGCATTTGAACAGGACACATTAACAAACAGTTATTGTAGTTGTGCAAAGATAAAGTCTAATGTGGCTTTGAAATAGTTTGAAATGATACAATATTTCTATATTGAGGAAATGGGCCAGTACTGTAGTTGAATCTGTTTTCTATATGTACATACTCAGTGAATCAACAGTGGTGTACAAATCTCAGCACAGCCTTTTATTGATCTTATCACCCCACCAGTCACTCTCACTAACACTACAGTATATCAATATAATTTAACAAGCTGTGTTAATTCATAAAATACATATCTTAAGCTTGTAATTGAGAGTTTCCAGACCGCAGTGAATCAGGTTTCCACACAGGGATTTTTAATCCCACAATGCTGTCATAGTACAAAGGAAATGTCAAGTCCTCCACGGCAGCCTGTTTAATGAATGGTGTGGCATATGTTTGTTCTGTGTAAACTTGGCTTGCTCTGTGGGCCCCAGACCACAGGTAGAGTCCAGATGGCATCTGCACAACTGACCAGGCTTTGACCCCCTTCAGGTCTGTGTGTGTACGTGTGTGTACGTGTGTGTGTGTGGTTCAGTCACTAAGCCAGGTGTGTGTTTTCTTTGTGTTTGAACTTGTTAGGAGAGCGAGGCTGGGCAGAGAGCAGGTAGTGTACAGTAAATGGTTGTGGGGCATGGAGACTGGCACAGAGGAATGGGCTAAACTAAGCTGCCCAGGAACAGGCTTAATTTTCCCACAGTCCTTGAACAAACAAGCCAGAGCTTCTCTCTTCTCCCCAACAGGAACATCACATCCTATCTTAAACAATGGACAACCCTCAAACCCACCCACACAATACAGTAATTAATATTATAAAATAATTTAATGCTGTCAGGCTTGTAACTTGCTGGGGGACAGGGAAGGGGGGGGGGGGGGTGGGGACATGAACCCCACCCCGATATTAGAAACAGGTCAATTTGACCCTCCCCCAATAATATACCATGACGAATTTGATGGATTGGAAATTATTTTCCCCACCGTAGCTACTGACTTTCTGTGGCTTTACACTACTACTCAATTCTTTATTTTATGACTGGATCCCCCCGCCACCAATTATGCTTGGTTTGGCCCGGTCCTCAGAGGCCTTGGTTTGTGAAGGGGAAAAAAGTTATGCAAGGCTTGCAAGGAGAATGAGCAATATACACTACATGGCCAAAAGTATGTGCTCACTCCTTCAAATGTGTGGATTCGGCTATTTCAGCCACACCCGTTGCTGACAGGTTTATAAAATCGAGCACACAGCAATGCAATCTCCATAGACAAACATTGGCTTTAGAGTGGCCGGTACTGAAGAGGTCAGTGACTTTCAACGTGGCACCGTCATAGGATGCCACCTTTCCAACAAGTCAGTTCATCAAATTCCTGCCGTGCTAGAGTTGCCCCAGTCAACTGTAAGTGCTGTTATTGTGAAGTGGAAACGTCTAGGAGCAACAACAGCTCAGACACGAAGTGGTAGGCCCCACAAGCTCACAAACGGGACCACTGAGTGCTGAAGCGTGTAGCGTGTAAAAATAGTCTGTCCACGGTTGCAACACTCACTACTGAGTTCCAAACTGCCTCTGGAAGCAACGTCAGCACAAGAACTGTTAGTCGGGAGCTTCATGAAATGGGTTTCCATTGCCGAACACAAGCCTAAGATCAACATGCGCAATGCCAAGCGTCGGCTGGAGTGGTGTAAAGCTCGCCACCATTGGACTCTTGAGCAGTGAATCACGCTTCACCATCTGGCAGTCCGACAGACAAATCTGGGTTTGGCAGATGCCAGGAGAACGCTACCTGCCCGAATGCATAGTGCCAACTGTAAAGTTTGGTGGAGGAGGAATAATGGTCTGTGGCTGTTTTTCATGGGTCGGGCTAGGCCCCTTAGTTCCAGTGAAGGGAAATCTTAACGCTACAGCAAACAATGACATTCTAGACGATTCTGTGCTTCCAACTTTGTGGCAACAGTTTGGGGAAGGCCCTTTCCTGTTTCAGCATGACAATGCCCCCGTGCACAAAACGAGGTCCATACAGAAATGGTTTGTCGAGATTGGTGTGGATGAACTTGGCTGGCCTGCACAGAGCCATGACTTCAACCACATCGAACGCCTTTGGGATGAATTGGAACGCCGACTGCGAGCCAGGCCTAATCGCCCAACATCAGTGTCTGACTTCACTAATGCTCGTGGCTGAATGGAAGCAATTCCCCACAGCAATGTTCCAATATCGAGTGGAAAGCCTTCCCAGAAGACTGGAGGCTGTTATAGCAGCAAAGGGGGGACCAACTCCATATTAATGCCCATGATTTTGGAGTGAGATTTGCGACGGGCAGGTGTCCACATACTTTTGGCCATGTATTGTAGCTCCTCTTTTTCCTCTCTCTCTCCTTAACAAAACCCTTAATTTTTTGAGCTAACTTGTAACAAATAAAGTACAGTCACATTTAACATGGTAAATTCATGAGCACGAATAAGAATTATATAGAAAAGGATAGCTTATTTTTCAAATGGAGAAGGTTTCTATTGCGAAGAGACAGATGCGCATCTCGCGTGAGCGTAAGAAACGAGTGATAATTGGTAACTGTTATATTGGGCTCAATTTTGTGATTTCAAAGACAACTTTGGTAGTATTATAAACTTTGGAACAACTGGTTTCTAGTAGGCTACAGAATTAGATAAGAGCGGTTTCTCTGAACCTCAGGCAGTAGGCTCAAGCAAGCCTTTCTCTCCCCAGTCAGAGGCAGCCTGCCTGTCTCACAGACTCTCACCAGCAGCAGCAACCTATCCATTTACATTTTAGTCATTTAGCAGACGCTCTTATCCAGAGCGACTTACAGTTAGTGCATTCATATTAAGATAGCTAGGTTGGACAACCACATTTCAGTCATTTTTCCTCAGTAAAATAGCTATCAGCAATGTCAGAACTAGTAAGGGGTGGGGCTGTGAGATTATTTAAAATACTTTTTGAAGAGGTAGGGTTTCAGATGTTTTCAGAAGATGGGCAGGGGAAGCTAAAGGGGGAAGCTGGTTCCACCATTGGGGTGCCAGGACAGGGAAGAGCTTGGACTGGGCTGAGCGGGAGCTGCCCTCCCGTAGGGGTGGGAGGGTCAAGAGACCAGAGGTGGCAGAACAGAGTGCTCGGGTTGGGGTGTAGGGTTTGAGCATAGCCTGAGGGTAGGGAGGGGCAGTTCCTCTTGCTGCTTCGTAGGTAAGTACCATGGTCTTGCAGTGGGTGCGAACTTTGACTGGAGCCAGTAGAGTGTGCTGAGGACCTCGGTGACTTGGGAGAACTTGGGAAGGTTGAACACCAGGTGGGCTGCAGCGTTCTGGATAGGTTGCAGGTGTTTGATGACACAAGTGGGGAGCCCAGCCAACAGTGTTGCAGTAGTCCAGACGGGAGATGACAAGTGCCCGGATTAGGACCTGCGGCGCTTCCTGTGTGAGTTAGGGTCGTACTCTACAGACATTGTAGAGCATGAACCTGCAGGAGCGAGTCACTGCTATTCTCGCTATACACCAAGTCACTTGGCTCTGTCATATCCTCACATGGCCTCTCCTATCATTGCTACGCAGGGGACACACAATTAATCTTCTCCTTTCCCCCTTCTGATAACCAGGTGGCGAATCGCATCTCTGCATGTGTGGCAGACATATCAGTGTGGATGACGGATCACCACCTCAAGCTCAACCTCGGCAAGACGGAGCTGCTCTTCCTCCCGGGGAAGGACTGCCCGTTCCATGATCTCGCCATCATCAAATTTGTAAAGTGGTTGTCCCACTGGCTATCATAAGGTGAATGCACCAATTTGTAAGTCACTCTGGATAAGAGCGTCTGCTAAATGACGAAAATGTAAATGAAAATGTAAATGTAAATGATGTTTGCAGAGAATGTATTGTCCATGGTCACGCCAAGGTTCTTTGCACTCTTGGAGGGGGACACCGTGATGGAGAGGTCTTTGAGCGGGCAGGCCTTCCTCAGGACAAAGAGTGGCTCTGTCTTGTCGAGGTTGAGCTTGAGGTGGTGGGCCAACATCCAAGGGGAGATATCTGCCATGCACGCAGAGATGCGCGTTGCCACCTGGGTGTCAGAAGGGGGTGGGGGTGTAATCCAAGAGTGTGCAAAGCCTGAGACGCCCAGCCCTGAGAGGGTGGAGAGGAGGATCTGATGGTTCACGGTTTCAAAGGCAGCGGATAGATCTAGGAGGATGAGAACAGAGGAGAGAGAGTCAGCTTTGGCAGTGCCTCTAGTAAAGATGAGGTCAAGCGCATTGCCTGCCTTGTGAGTGGGAGAGGACTGGGAAAGGGTGAGGTCAAACGAGGCAAGGAGGGGAAAGAGAGAGTTGGAAAGAAATTCATCGAAGGAAGACGTCGGGAGGTTGAAGTCGCCAAGTGGGAAGAACGGTGAGCCATCATCAGGAACTCAGCTTATGAAGGTGTCAAGCTCATTAAGGAACTCTCTAAGAGCACCTGGTTGGTGATAGATGACAACAATGTTAAGCTTGAGTGGAAAAGTGTTAGTGACAGCATGGAATTCAAATGAGGAGATGGACAGGTGAGAGAGGGAGAAAATGTAGTCAGATGAAGAGAGAGCAGCTGGAGTAGCAGTGTTCTCTGGGGTGATCCATGTCTCCGTCAGGGCCAAAAAGTAAAGGGACTGAAGGGCAGCATAGGCTGAGCTAAACTCGACGTTCTTGACTGCAGATCGGCAGTTCCAAACGCTGCCAGAGACCAGGAATTCCACATGGGTTGTGCGCGCAGGGTACACTAAATTAGAAGGGTGGCAGCCAAGGGGTGGGGAGCGTCTGTAAAGCCTATAGGGAGAGGAGCAAACGGGTATAGAAAACACACACAATTGTCAAAGCTACAAAATAGCTAAATGAGATAATCTGATAATAACTAGATAAGATACTCCAGTGAGAGAGTGGTGTGGTGCCTTCCTCTCTTTCCTTCCTCAAACAACTCAGCTTAACCGTCCTAGTTTTCCGACTAGAACTCCGCAGACACGAAAGCTGCTTAGAACTGCTGCTGGGAAAACAGGGGAGACTGAAGTACTAGTACTAATTGCTAATTGTCTTGCAAAGGTCAAGAGCACACCTCCCGGCACTAATTGCTGATTGCCTAGAAGAGGGAAACCTCTAAAACAGCCACTGATTACCAAAACAACAACAGTCACAGATTGCCCTGCCCCTTGATCCTGGTTGATGTGTCAACAATCATCTGCAAGTTAGTAGCAGTCAGCAGTTCACACACCAAGTAGGCTACTGGGTAGACAGGCAGCACTTAAAGTAGATGGCCCTAGCTAGCAAAAAAACAGATAAAGACAAAAATGATACGTATCACTCCTGTAGATATCAGGAGTCCTTTAGCTAAAGAATGAATGTTTAGAAAACAAATGTGTAGGCCCGAATTGTGGGGGGGAAACACTCATCATGTTTATGCAACCTAATAATCACCCTAAGAATACCTCCAAAACCACCTTTATATTTTATTTAAATTGAGAAAATCTACAAAATGAATTTTTCCACCCTAGTCTTTATTGATAGAGATGCATGTGGCATTGCACAGCGGTAAACTGGTTTATTTATACATTATACATGTTTTCTTCTTGATTTCAATATGGATGGGAAACCAGTGTCACACCCTGGCTCTGGGGACTCTTATATGTTGAGCCAGGGTGTGGATTTTCTATGTGTCATTTTCTATGTTTTGTTCTAGTTCATGTATTTCTATGTTGGCCAGGGTGGTTCCCAATCAGAGGCAGCTGTTGCTTGTTGTCTCTGATTGGGGACAATACTTAGGCAGCCTGTTTGGCACTGTTCATTGTGGGATCTTGTTCCGTAAGGTTTGTTTTGGTGTATAACCTAGGACTTCACGTATCGTTTGTTGTTTTTGTTCGATCGTGTATTCAGTACAATAAAAGATGTACGGTTATCACGCTGCGCCTTGGTCCGCTTCTTATAACGACCGTGACAACCAGGTTCTGGTGTTTGTACGTACTGTTTCTTGATGAGTAAAATGTATTCTTATACCATATGTTTGTGTAACATAGTAGCAGTTCATTCAATTGGGGGAGGTAGGGGGGCGGCATAGGATGTTCCCCCATGATGAAAGGGGCATGAGTGAAAAAGTTAAGGAAGCACTGATATACTGTAGCTAATGATTAGCACAACTACAGATGAGCATGCTTCAATCAGCCTATTTATTTATAGCCACTAAGCTGCATCAGTTGGGCTACAGGTGATAATGCGATAACACTTTATTTGGATAGTTCATCTGTTTATCCGGGACGGCTCACCCTTCAACAGAGATGTGATGGGAGCTGCGACCTTGCCAAAGCCCCGGATAAACCTCAGATAGTAGTTGCAATGCAAGGGCGCAGACCTCCGTCTTTCTTCTTCACAAAAAATTAACTTGAGGAGGCGGGCGAAGTGGAGGGATGTATGAACCCCTGGCGCAGGGACTCGAGGACATACAGTGGGGAGAACAAGTATTTGATACACTGCCGATTTTGCAGGTTTTCCTACTTACAAAGCGTGTAGAGGTCTGTAATTTTTATTATAGGTACACTTCAACTGTGAGAGACGGAATCTAAAACAAAAATCCAGAAAATCACATTCTATGATTTTTAAGTAATTAATTTGCATTTTATTGCATGACATAAGTATTTGATACTTCAGAAAAGCAGAACTTAATATTTGGTACAGAAACCTTTGTTTGCAATTACAGAGATCAAACGTTTCCTGTACGTCTTGACCAGGTTTGCACACACTGCAGCAGGGATTTTGGCCCACTCCTCCATACAGACCTTCTCCAGATCCTTCAGGTTTCGGGGCTGTCGCTGGGCAATACTGACTTTCAGCTCCCTCCAAAGATTTTCTATTGGGTTCAGGTCTGAAGACTGGCTAGGCCACTCCAGGACCTTGAGATGCTTCTTACGGAGCCACTCCTTAGTTGCCCTGGGTGTGTGTTTCGGGTCGTTGTCATGCTGGAAGACCCAGCCACGACCCATCTTCAATGCCCTACCTGAGGGAAGGAGGTTGTTGGCCAAGATTTCACGATACATGGCCCCATCCATCCTCCCCTCAATACAGTGCAGTCGTCCTGTCCCCTTTGCAGAAAAGCATCCCCAAAGAATGATGTTTCCACCTCCAGGCTTCACGGTTGGGATGGTGTTCTTGGGGTTGTACTCATCCTTCTTCTTCCTCCAAACACGGCGAGTGGAGTTTAGACCAGAAAGCTCTATTTTTGTCTCATCAGACCACATGACCTTCTCCCATTCCTCCTCTGGATCATCCAGATGGTCATTGGCAAACTTCAGACGGGCCTGGACATGCGCTGGCTTGAGCAAGGGGACCTTGCGTGCGCTGCAGGATTTTAATCCATGACGGCTTAGTGTGTTACTAATGGTTTTCTTTGAGACTGTGGTCCCAGCTCTCTTCAGGTCATTGACCAGGTCCTGCCGTGTAGTTCTGGGCTGATCCCTCACCTTCCTCATGATCATTGATGCCCCACGAGGTGAGATCTTGCATGGAGCCCCAGACCGAGGGTGATTGACCGTCATCTTGAACTTCTTCTATTTTCGAATAATTGCGCCAGCAGTTGTTGCCTTCTCACCAAGCTGCTTGCCTATTGTCCTGTAGCCCATCCCAGCCTTGTGCAGGTCTACAATTTTATCCCTGATGTCCTTACACAGCTCTCTGGTCTTGGCCATTGTGGAGAGGTTGGAGTCTGTTTGATTGAGTGTGTGGACAGGTGTCTTTTATACAGGTAACGAGTTCAAACAGGTGCAGTTAATACAGGTAATGAGTGGAGAACAGTAGGGCTTCTTAAAGAAAAACTAACAGGTCTGTGAGAGCCGGAATTCTTACTGGTTGGTAGGTGATCAAATACTTATTTCATGCAATAAAATGCAAATTAATTACTTAAAAATCATACAATGTGATTTTCTTGATTTTTGTTTTTGATTCCGTCTCTCACAGTTGAAGTGTACCTATGATAAAAATTACAGACCTCTACATGCTTTGTAAGTAGGAAAACCTGCAAAATCGGCAGTGTATCAAATACTTGTTCTCCCCACTGTATGTCTCCATAGCCTCCATTTCAGCCTGCGACAGGGGATACACATGACTCCTGGGAGGTTTATCGCGCAATCCCCCGCCCGATGAGGTGGTAATTTGGCCGCCTGCGTTTTGGAAAATGCGTGCGCCAAATCGAGGTACACGGTGGAGGTAGTGTCTGGACTTTCCACCGTGGTTGCACCAACGGAAACACCTAGACACCTACCCTGACACTCTCGCGACCACCCTTTGAGAACCCTCTCTGGCCATGAAAAGGTGGGGTTGTGTAGTGCTAACCAGGGAAGACCTAACACAACAGGGAAATTGGGAGACTCAATAATAAAAAAAAAAAGTGACTTGCTCACGATGAGTCTTGTGCGTAACCATAGTGACTGGTGCTGTAACTTCCCTAACGAACCCGGATATATACAAAATACACGGAGCTCCACCGAGCTTCTCTCTCCTCCACAATAAACAATCACACACAAAGACAAGGGGCAGAGGTACTTATACAGGTACTGATGAGGGGAAATGAACCAGGTGTGTGTAATAAACAAGACAAAACAAATGGAATGATGAGATGAGGAGCGGCAGTGGCTAGAAGGCCGGTGGCGATGAACGCCGAAGCCTGCCCGAACAAGGAGAGGAGGCAGCTTCGGAGGAAGTTGTGACATTAATTCACCAAGTTACACTACTCAAAAGGCACCTAAATGGTGGAACGACTCGAGCAAAAGTGTTCTCTTGAGGTGAGAGATGTAGTGTACAGATGTGTGGATGGGGCAGCTCAAGCCATTGCTGCGGTGTCCCCGCTGAGCTCTGGGGAGTGACCGTTGTTTGTCTACTAGGACTAGGTGATGGTGTGCTGTCAGCATCAGATGCCTCCTCTGAATCCAGACAGACTCCATTAGATCATCTGATCCCCTGCTGGGATATCATTACAAACCAGATTGACCTGTCCCTCACCTCCACATGACCCCTACCCACCAAACCATCCACCGACTCCCTGTCTGACTGCAGGCATGGTTAATGTACACAATGCACATACCTTATATATTTAACATAAAGACATTCATAGGTAAAGCCAGGATTAGAGCCAGTGATACTGTACAGTATATTTACGGTCTGTTGAAAAACTGATACAAAACTTATGGTCTGTTGAAAAACTGATACAAAACTTATGGTCGGTTGAAAAACTGATACATGACTACACATGCATGGTAGGCTCACCATGTGTTAGCATTAGGCAGCAGTAGAATGTTAAAATTCCCAAATGATGTGCTGTATGAGGACTGTGATTGATACAGTATGGGTAGGGGATGGCTTGGCTATGCAAACTGTTCTGTTTCCAGACTGGAGTAGCAAGGCTCAGTGAGATAGTGTCTGAGCAGGGGCTTTTCTGGTGAAATGAGTTCATAATGGCTGGAAAAACAACACTGCACTTATTCCTCCAGCATTATCAGCAATTCAAGAGATATCACAGGCTGTTTTTACTGGAGGAGACAATGGGAAGGGGGGGGGTGTTCGTTATGCCAGCATGATTAATCACAGACAGCCACCCATGTGCGGCCGTGGCCAATGGCAGCCTGTGGGAACTTGGCCTTAGCCAATAGGAGGCATCTGTATTCATGTGCGCTTCAAGTTAAAAGGCCCCATTCCTTTGAGAGACACAAGGTATGTTCTAAATAGAAAAATAAGAGATATTTGTCTTAAACCTATACATTTATTTATAATGTCTGTGCTGATTTATTTTGAGCTCAGCTGTGCTGTATACATCACTTGTGAAATGGTATTGGGCGGGACATTCCAGTCTTTTTCTCAGGCCCTGAATCTAGTCCCCCCACTGTGTCCCCATGGGTATGTTCCTGCCACAGAACAAGCCACAGTTTAATCCAGTTATAATACACTGTGAGTTTAACCAACTTAAAGGAATTGGAACCAGTTGTTGGAGAAATTGAGAGGTCTCTGTTGTCTGAGCAGTTCTGCACTAGTCACACAAATGAGGAAAAGATGCAAGCAGGGGCACGGTGTAGATCAGAGATGATAGATATAACTATCTCCCCAGGTCAGAGGCATGCTGTGAGAATGAGCAGGTGGTAACTCTTGTTAAAGGTGTAATTGGACAGGCATGTGTTACTCTCTGTGTGATGTTACACATTAAGTTACCATTATAGAAAAATAACCGTTAAGTCTGAAGTAGTGTTTTATGGTGTAAAATTATGTAATTGATATGTTCAATCAAAGGAGCTACTTTTGGAAAATATACAGTGCACAATATTTTTTATCTTTATACAAGTCACAGAGCATTAGAAAATGTTTGGATCCACCTTGGACCAATTGGCTGCTTGGCCTTTTTGGCTTCTGATTCATGAAGTGTTTAGTGCAGCAAAAATTCCAGCATACCTAAAAGCCTCAAAATAGAGCTTTCCAGTTTTTTTACAGGTCAGAGAGAGAGAGAGAGAGAGAGAGAGAGAGAGAGAGAGAGAGAGAGAGAGAGAGAGAGAGAGAGAGAGAGAGAGAGAGAGAGCACTCTGGAGCTATAGGAATTATTCTGTTGTCTTAAATAATCTTCTCTCCTCTTTAACAAATTAGTCTTGATTGTAAAAGCAAAACAACAGATTAGCCTTCTGTGTTTGCATTCAGGCACACTGCTTTCAAGTCTCTGCCTGGCTTACATTTTAGTCATTTAGCAGACACTCTTATCCAGAGCAACTTACAGTTAGTGAGTGCATACATTATTTTTTTATTTTTCATACTGGACCCTGTGGGAATTGAACCGACAACCCTGGCGTTGCAAACGCCATTCTCTACCAACTGAGCTACATCCCTGCCGGCCATTCCCTCCCCTACCCTGGACGACGCTGGGCCAATTGTGCGCTGCCCCATGGGTCTCCCGGTCACGGCCGGCTACGACAGAGCCTGGATTACTATGGACATAGTGCCAAGCTCACTCTCTCTCTTTCTCTCATTCTGTCTCTCTCTCTCACCTCCATTGCACTCATTATCTCTCTCTTCCCTACTCTCTTTTTCCGTCGCTTGGTTACAGTACACTAACATATGATTGCATATGATTGCTAAGTCTATATGGGTTGTTTTTTCGATTGATAGAAAAATTATCTTTAATGTACTATAATGACTGTTCCTTTACCACAGACTACAAATACTCCATGCAGGTCAAGTGAAAGGTAACACAGCACATGACCATCTGCTGTCAGCTTGATCTGGCAATAACAGGCAACTGTCAAACACTCCACAACAAAACCACCAAAGTGGTTGGCTCTGATCAGATAAGTGCAGACATTTGAGAAAAATCTTGTCTGTGACTAATTATACTGATCAGTGCAAGTATGCTTTTGCAACATACTGTAGCTACAGTGATGGAAAAAAGTATTTGATCCCCTGCTGATTTTGTACATTTGCCCACTGACAAAGAAATGATCAGTCTATAATTTTAATGGTAGGTTTATTTGAACAGTGAGAGACAGAATAACAACAAATATATAGAAAAACGCATGTCAAAAATGTTATAAATTGATTTGCATTTTAATGTGGGAAATAAGTATTTGACCCCCACTCAATCAGAAAGATTTCTGGCTCCCAGGTGTATTTTATACAGGTAACGAGCTGAGATTAGGAGCACACTCTTAAAGGGAGTGCTCCTAATCTCAGCTTGTTACCTGTATAAAAGACACCTGTCCACAGAAGCAATCAATCAATCAGATTCCAAACTCTCCACCATGGCCAAGACCAAAGAGCTCTCCAATGATGTCAGGGACAAGATTGTTGACCTACACAAGGCTGGAATGGGCTACAAGACCATCGCCAAGCAGCTTGGTGAGAAGGTGACAACAGTTGGTGCGATTATTCGCAAATGGAAGAAACACAAAATAACTGTCAATCTCCCTCGGCCTGGGGCTCCATGCAAGATCTCACCTTGTGGAGTTGCAATGATCATGAGAACAGTGAGGAATCAGCCCAGAACTACATGGGAGGATCTTGTCAATGATCTCAAGGCAGCTGGGACCATAGTCACCAATAAAACAATTGGTAACACACTACGCCGTGAAGGACTGCAATCCTGCAGTGCCTGCAAGGTCCCCCTGCTCAAGAAAGCACATATACATGCCCGTCTGAAGTTTGCCAATTAACATCTGAATGATTCAGAGGAGAACTGGGTGAAAGTGTTGTGGTCAAATGAGACCAAAATGGAGCTTTTTGGCATCAACTCAACTCGCCGTGTTTGGAGGAGGAGGAATGCTGCCTATGACCTCAAGAACACCATCCCCACCGTCACACATGGAGGTGGAAACATTATTCTTTGGGGGTGTTTTTCTGCTAAGGGGACAGGACAACTTCACCGCATCAAAGGGACGATGGACAGGGCCATGTACCGTCAAATCTTTAGTGAGAACCTCCTTCCCTCAGCCAGGGCATTGAACATGGGTTGTGGATGGGTATTCCAGCATGACAATGACCCAAAACACACGGCCAAGGCAACAAAGGAGTGGCTCAAGAAGTAGCACATTAAGGTCCTGGAGTGGCCTAGCCAGTCTCCAGACCTTAATCCCATAGAAAATCTGTGGAGGGAGCTGAAGGTTCGAGTTGCCAAACGTCAGGCTCGAAATCTTAATGACTTGGAGAAGATCTGCAAAGAGGAGTGGGACAAAATCCCTCCTGAGATGTGTGCAAACCTGGTGGCCAACTACAAGAGTGTGTTTTGCCACCAAGTACTAAGTCATGTTTTGCAGAGGGGCCAAATACTTATTTCCCTCATTAAAATGCAAATCAATTTATAACATTTTTGACATGCGTTTTTCTGGATTTTTTTGTTGTTATTCTGTCTCTCACTGTTCAAATAAACCTACCATTAAAATTATAGACTGATCATTTCTTTGTCAGTGGGCAAACATACAAAATCAGCAGGGGATCAAAAACTTTTTTCCCTCACTGTATACTCAGTACAATATTTTCTTGTGTTCATTTTATAGTGTTGTGCAATCTTGTGGGCCAAGCAGAACACTCCCTGGGACTACATAATGCTCTGTGCCATTATCAGCAAGACCATTATCAACACCTGCTTTTTCCATGACATAGACTGACCAGGTGAATCCAGGTGAAAGCTATTATCCCTTATTGATGTCACTTGTTAAATCCACTTCCATCAGTGTAGATGAAGGGGAGGAGACAGGTTAAAGAAGGATTCTTAAGCCTTGAGGCAATTGAGACATGGATTGTGTATGTGGGCCATTCAGAGGGTGAATGGGCAAGACAAAATATTTAAGTGCCTTTGCATGGGATATGGTAGTAAGTGCCAGGCGCACCGGTCTGTGTCAAGAACTGCAACGCTGCTGGGTTTTTCATGCTCAACAGTTTCCTGTGTGTATCAAGAATGTTCTACCACCCAAAGGACATCCAGCCAACTTGACACAACTGTGGGAAGCATCGGAGTCAACATGGACCAGCATAGCTGTGGAATGCTTTCGACACCTTGTAGAGTCCATGCCCCAACAAATTGAAGTTGTTCTGAGGGCAAAAGGTGGTGGTGGGTTAAGAGTGTTGGGCCAGTAACTGAAAGGTTGCTGGTTCAAATCCCCAAGACAACTAGGTGAAAAAATCTGACAATGTGCCCTTGAACAATGCACTTAACCCTAATTGCTCCTCTACTAAATGACTAAAATGTAATATTACAGTGGTGTTCTTAATGTTTTGTACACTCTGTGTATCTTGGCCCTAGTACCTCTCTGCTCTCCGCTCCCAGGGGCTAGCACTTCCCCATACTAATTTAGGTAATTACTAGACATTTAGACGTTCTGTACTTGGTCGGGAAATGGCAGTCGCTTATTTGAGGCATTTTAAAAATGCTCTGTGATATCACTCTCATGCCGTTGCCATTAGGGTTCCTAAATGTAGTGAGCAATATGTCAACTTTTTGTATTGGTTAAAGGTCTAATGCATCTGTTTTTATCTCAATATAATTAAGTACCTTATTGTTTTAAATTAAAATGGTCAAAAACAAACAAACATAGCTCCTTAGCAAAGAGCAATTTCTCAAGCTAGAATTTAGCTAGGACTGTCTGGTAGTGGTCTAAGTGGGGAGGGGAAAACTGAACACTAGCTGTTATTGGCAGAGAGGTTTGGAACTCTCTTTCTTATTGCTCTATTAACTAATTTGATGGTGATGTCACCAGGCAGGCCATAACTCCATCCCACCAAAACAGCTCTTACAATAATAATAATAATATGCCATTTAGCAGACGCTTTTATCCAAAGCGACTTACAGTCATGCGTGCATACATTTTTGTGTATGGGTGGTCCCGGGGATCGAACCCACTACCTTGGCGTTACAAGCGCCGTGCTCTACCAGCTGAGCTACAGAGGACCACAATAAAATGGCATTATCATCATTTGACACTATTATTCCAATCTTTTGTGTGGAAAATCATGTTTTTGACTGCACTGGGCCTTTAAAGCATCATGAAGGCTTTATGATTCAATAGGGACATTTAATAGTGACTGTTGCTGATCCTGTTGCTGACCTTTTGTCAGCAAGACAAGGGAGCTGATCGTGGACTACAGGAAACGGAGGGCCAAGCACGCCCCCATTAACATCGACAGGGCTGTAGTGGAGCGGGTCGAGAGCATCAAGTTCCTCGATGTCCACATCCCTAAGGACCTATCATGGTCCAAACACACCAACTCAGTCATGAAAAGGGCACGACAACGCCTCTTCCCCCTCAGAAGGCTGAAAAGATTTGGCATGGGCCCTCAGATCCTCAAAAGGTTATACAGCTGCACCATTGAAAGCATCTTGAATGGCTGCATCACTGCTTGGTGTGGCAACTGCTTGGCATCCGACGCTACAGAGGGTAGTGCGTACGGCCCAGTACATCACTGGGGCCGAGCTCCCTGCCATCCAGGACCTCTATACCAGGCGGTGTCAGAGGAAGGCCCTAAAAATTGTCAAAGACTCCAGCCATCCAAGTCATAGACTGTTCTCTCTGTTACTGCACGGTAAGAGGTACTGGAGTGCCAAGTCTGGGACTAAAAGGCTCCTAAACAGCTTCTACTTCCAAGCCATAAGACTGCTAATCAAATGGCTACCCAGACTATTTGCATTGACCCTCTATATTTATTATAATTTATTTACAAATATTTTTTTTGCAGTGACTCTCTTGCACTGCCTCTACACTCACTGGACTCTACCCACACACTCAAACATACTACACTGACACTCCAACACATACACACACACACGCACATGCATATAGACACCACACACACACACACACTCGCACATAGACACACTTTCTTCACATATGCTGCTGCTACTCTGTTTATTATCTATCCTGATTGCCTAGTCACTTTTACCCCTACCTACATGTACTTATTACCTCAATTACCTCAACTACCTTGTACTCCTGCACATTGACTCCATACCAGTACTTGGTACTGAGTCAAAGTCGCTCACACAGTACTAATAAAGGCCCAGTGCACTACTTTTGTGAAAGAAAATTCTGATCTATCAGGGAGTGCTACAGCACCCTCAGCACCCCTTTTCCCATGGCTATGAGTACCGGGTCAGACCCCCTTTGCCTCCAGAACAGCCAGCATTTTTCGGGGCATGGATTATACAAGTCGGAAACGTTCCACAGGGAAGTTGGTCCATGCTGACGCGATGGCATCACGCAGTTGCTGCAGATTGGACGTCGGTACACCACCGCCACAAGCCTGTACCGTTGACACCAGGCAGGATGGGTCCATGGACTCATGCTTCTAACGCCAAATCCTGACTCTGCCATCAGCATGACACAACAGGAACTGGGATTCGTCGGACCAGGTTTTTCCACTCCTCAATTGTCCAGTGTTGGTGATCGGGTGCCCACTGGAACTGCTTCTTCTTGTTTTTAGCTAATAGAATTGGAATCCGGTGTGGTTGTCTGCTGCAATAGCCTATCAGTGACAAGGATCGACGAGTTGTGCGTTCCGAGATTCCGTTCTGCACACCACTGTTGTACTGCGTCGTTATTTGTATGTTTGTGGCCCGCCTGTTAGCTTGAACGATTCTTGCCATTCTCCTTCGACCTCTCTCGTCAATGAGCTGTTTTCGCCCACAGAACTGCCGCTGACAGACACTTAGACACTGGCGTACGTGAAAAGCCCAATAAGGCGGCCATTTCTGAGATAGTGGATCTGGCGTGCCTGGCACCGACGATCATACCACGCTCAAAGTCGCTTAGGTAACTTGTTTTAACCATTCTAAGGTTCAATCAAACAGTAACTGAATGCCTCAATGCCTGTCTGCCTGCTTTATATATAAAACCACGGCCATTTGACTCACTGTCTGTAGGAGCGAACCATTTTCGTGAACGGGGTGGTGTACCTAATAAACTCGTTATTGTTATTTTTTAACTAAGTATTTCACAGTAAAGTGTACTCCTGTTGTATTTGGCGCATGTGACAAATACAATTTGATTTTATTTGATCAGATAATCTTTTAATGAACTCTGCCAAGTTTAAGGCGTAGAGGCTTATGTTTGACTACAGCTATCTATAACATTATAAATATATCAATGCTAATTATGACTCTCTGTCTCCCAACGAGATTATAGACTGGAGGATGATGTGAGGCAGAGAGAGATGTTCCACTGGATTCTCCTTGGTGTCTGGACCACTGCAGGGCTGTGTTACAGGGAGCCGGAGGCTATAGCCTTGGACCCACTGCCCAATCTCAAACCTCATTAATCCTTTCCCAGCCTGATGCTGCCTGGGCCCATCTGAGTGGGATTGTGATTAATATGACCCCAGAACCAAGGAAAAACACTGGGAAATTCCTTCCATGCGGTTAAATTTGGAGAACCTTGTTGACTTATTAAGGCGCAACTCACAACCTCATCCACCCACAATTTGTTCATAGTTTGATTCAGTGTTACATTGCATTAGGTGGACAGAGACACTAACAAAACCACACAATCACTTTCCCACCTGTAAAAATTTCAGAAAATCACCTCTATCAGATTATCAGAGGCAATGCTTGTATTCCAGATATCTTCTGAATAATCCCCATCTCCCCTGAAAAGGGAGAAGAGATCATTGGCAAACATCTTCACCAAAGCCTCAGGCTAGCTATAGCTGACAAAACCATATATCATCCCTATGAATTAGTGTCAGATAGGAGCTAGTAGGGTGGAGATAGATAATAGCTTCTCCAGTGCTAACCACAATGACATAAGTAATTGTCATTATGAGGACACAATCATTTGTTTTCTTTCTCTTTAGTAACCAATCCGTCTGTAGTCCCCTGAACCCTGCAGAAAAGTAACTTCCTCTCTGAAACGTCTGTGACACCTCTGATTAATGTATCTACGCCGACTCTGCCGAGTCAGACTTTGACACCATGACAAGGCCCAATGATCTCCCCAGGTGTGAGTCTACAGAAGCAGCTATGGACTATTCTCCTAAAAAGCATATAGCCTGAGATTAAATTGAATTTATTCTAGTCAGGGCACAGAGCTCTATCACAGACTTTTCAAGACATGCCTCCCACTTCCTTACAATTCGATCAGCTTTATGTGTGGAAGGAAACACACAAGACATTCTAAGTGAAATGATCCATCTCCAATGCAGCATGAAGATTACCCTTTCCTGGCTGGGGCGCGTGCAGACCAGGTTTAGCCTATGAATGAGGTCAACCAGTAGGCTTTCAGAGGCTGGCTCTGCTGAGTGGGACACGCTGCCAGTGAGTGAATTTAAGGCTAATCTCTGGGCAGCTCAGAGGAATCCTCTGGTCTAGAAGTCAGATCCAGGGTCAGTAGACCAGACTCCTGTCTGAAGGACACAACTGGTAGGTGACTGACTGTTCCTAAAATACTATGATTACAAGACATTAATTATAATGTAATACATTAGAAATCAGCTCCCCTGGTCCAGGTATGCCTAACAGGATTGGCACTGGGATTGATGGTCAACTTCTGGCGCTGCTCTTGAAGTACACTTCAAATACTGACACAGAGTGCACACATGCTAAAGAGAGAAGTATTCAGAATGTCAAAAACACTCACAGCCTGATGTTGGTATTTCATTCTTCCTCAGTTTAAGGAAAACAAAAGACAAATAATGAAAAAGACTAAACAAACTGCATCAAAGGTAATACTGGCCCTCAGCAACAAAATACATATTTCCTTGTCAAATTGTATTTCAGTCAGAAAAAGAAATAGATAAAAAGAAATATGTATGAGAGAGAAGAATTGGCAATCACACCACATCACTGTTCACACAGACTAGACATCAGTAAAAAAATAAAAATCTAATATTCAAATCTGAATGCATTTTGTGCACAATATTAAGTGTAAAGAATGGTGCTAAAAATGTTTTTAATTAGTAGGCTAGTAATGCACATAACGTGAACGTGAAGAAGCGTTTTTTATTATACCCTTGAATAAGTTTCATTGTTTATAACGTGCGTAGGACAGACATTTTGAGACAGATGGGAAGAACAGGAAAACATATTATTGTCAATTAAATTGCTTTTTAGCTTTATAGGAAAACAGGTAAGTAAATACAGGAAGATTTTAGCACGTCTTCCTTCTTGGGGTCACACTGGTTGAGATTGATAGATACTGTCATGAAAAAGAAAAGCCTCAAATGTGAAATGTATTGTGCACAATGTGCAGTGGAAAGTTCTAGTGATTCTATGTAATGGCTAATGATCTGGGGAAAGAAGGGCAAGTCTCTGAAGTGAAATTGGATGGAGAAAGCACATCCTCTTACAGCTTGTTATTTCAAGTGGGAGCTCTGTTTTGTCTGCCAGTATCTTTTGTGTTATTTTTGTGAGCACAATGAATGACATTCTAAGGTGCCAGGATTGTAGTAGCATCTGCGTCATGAGTTCACAATCCTCGGCTCATTTTACAGTAGCTGGACATTTGTCTCGTGTTTGTCTACGTATGGTCCTCAGACAGGCACACAGTGCGTTCCTGCATGCAGCGAGCCTCCCCTGTGATCCCCTTCCCTGTCTGCACGTACACCTCCAAAGTGTCTCGGTGCAGTTGAATGTCTCCCGTGACCATCTTGGTCTCGTCTCTTGTAATGAAAGAAGTTTAAGCTCTGTCTGTGACCTCTAGAGGTGGGGACTCTTGTGAAGGACCTGCTGCCTACACTGTTAACAGCCTGTTAGAGCATTAGGTTACTTTCTGTATTATAGCTGGGGATTACAGGTGTGTTTAATTATTTAATTCTCAGGAAGGATTTTTATGCTACCCACAAGGGGCTCGTTAACAGAATATGTTGCCCCTCCGAACATTGCTTAGACACCCATAGGATTAGGATAAAATCACAATATAACTGTTGATAAAACTACACAGATTAATATCAACAATGCTGGTTTCCACAGTGTTTTATTATGGTTGATTGCTTGGGACAGGCTGCTCTCCAGCCCTGAGGGAGCCACTACTCAGATCCATCCGGGGTCTTCCCCTCCCCACTCAATACTGTGGTATTAGGGTCCACTGAGGTCGGTGTATATTTGGTAAATGCAGTGTGACATGCCAAAGGATGGGATGAAAGTAGCAGGGATATCTGTATCAGTCACACATGGGAACAGGCAGCTTTATTCTGGTCTATGAGATTTCTAAGTAGAGTGGGAACTTTCCGCTTAAAATGAATTCCATTTGATCACTAAGATCCCATGGTTCTACTAGGCCTACCTCCTGACTAATGCTGTGCCTTGTGACCTTGACATGACCTTATAGTGTCATTTTCATTGTATTCAGATTTCCTGTTCTCAGACATCAATACAAGTTTCAAGGAGTATACTAAAACTGACACTGAATTATGAGTAATTATTAATTTGGGGAATCATAAAATGGAGAACATAAAATGGAGAACAAGACTCTTGTTAGTGATCTTGCATCACAGCATACCATCTGTTTTCACTTGATTTAACACAAATAGATGGCACTCTGTCCTTTACAACATAAACATACAACCACATTTCCAATGAGGAGCACGTTCTGGATACCACCCCCACACTTTTCCTGAAGCAAGTGGCACAGCCTTAAGTTAATCACATTACAGTTTAAGTATACTCCTCGAAACATCAGTTATATAGTTTAGTTCTGAGTATTTGATATCTTTAATACATGTTTTTACATTATTTCACTACTTTATCAATCAAAGCTTGTGTGGTTAGCATAATTATTATGGAGGAATTCAAAATCATGATAAACCCCACAGATCCATTGATCTCTCTTGACCCTTAGCAACTCAGAAACCTGCATTGCTCTACCTGTCTAATGCATGTCCTCTTTATCTGCACCATCAAGCCCTTTTAAGGAACTTGTAGTCAGGTGCTTGTGAAGTTAAATTCTATCAACAGTACCTTAAACCACCTCTCAAACCTTTGCCTTCAATTATGTAGCGTTTTCACCAAACATAGACATTTCTAAAGAGGCTACTCTCGAAGATCTGACCCTCATGATGCTGGCTCAGAATAGAAAGCCTTCATTATCTGTGATTGTGATTGCAACCTAACGAAGACTAAAAAGGGCTTTGTTATGTGAGCCAGGGCTGATATTGATCTGCAGCTAGGTAGGCAGCTGTGATTGTGGAGTGGAGCTGGACTGACCTGAGCAAAGCAAAGCAGAGAGTGCTCATTATAAGGCCAGGGGTAGCCTTAGTTATAATCACTAACAGGACCTGTGGCTGCAGATGGAAAACCAGGGCACCTGCTCTTTCTGTGCATGGTTGATGACAATCGAAGACAGTTGGTCTTGGCATTAGCTGATTTAAGAGCTCCTCACTCACTGTCTTAAAGAAGGCTGTATGCTGGTGTCTATATCCAAAATGTGGAGACATGAGGTTATGGTATGAGCTAAATAGTCCTGCGGAGAAGAGGGCATTATTTGACAAACAATTGCCTCTCCTTCTCTGGGCAGTCTGTTAGGAGTGCCCCACCCTGTGCAATAGGAAAGAGGCACATTCCACAGGAAGTTTACTCTTCCCCTCTTCCCTCTCTCTTCCTGTCCACCCTCTCTGATTTGTGCTGATTGTTGTGGACTGGGTGGGCTGATAAGAGAATGAGTTGGGGAGACCCCTGGCCTGGCCTGGCCTGCATACATACAGTAATGGTGTGGACCAACTGTATACTGTTCTGAAGAAAGCCACAATGACTCAATGCACCAAGATAATCGGTGTCTGTATTATAAAGCAAATTAGAGGTTATTGCATCAGCGGTGATACTGAAATTGAATACAGTTTTATCAATGATATCCAATCAATTCTATCAGAAAGAAGCAACTAAATAAAAATCGATGTGATAGTAGCACCTGCCAGGCCTCTATAAGTGCTTGCAATAGATAGAATTGTTGATCCTGTTACCTGTGCTGGCTTTGTCACGGAGCCCATCAACACCTTTACCTTCCTAGTTAATGCAGCTGCCACTGCTATCAGCAACAGCAGCCCACCAGCTGAGGCTGCATTGTGTGGGGCTAACAGCTTGCCTCCAGCTTTTACTGGACCTCTGTGACAGAGAGCACGTCGCTGAGCTGGATCAATAAACATGCACTGACATATTGCATTCACATACAGAATTCTTACACACATATACACTGAGTGTATAAAACATGCTCTTTCCATGACATAGACTGACCAGGTGGAGACAGGTGAAAGCTATGATCCCTTATTGATGTCACTTGATCCCTTATTGATATCACTTGTTAAATCCATTTCAATCAGTGTAGATAAAGGGGAGGAGACAGGTTAAAGAAAGATTTTTAAGCCTTGAGACAATTGAGACACCACCCAAAGGATATCCAGCCAACTTGACACAACTGTGTGAAGCATTGGAGTCAACATGGGCCAGCATCCCTGTGGAACGCTTTCGACACCTTGTAGAGTCCATGCCCCGACGAATTGAGGCTGTACACAACTCAAAGCTTATAAATGTTTGTGCAAGCGCAGAGCTGTTCCCTTATGCACCTAGCTGTTTCTTTGCATTAGGCCAGAAAACTGAAGACATAGGCTACTCTGCTGCAAAGGAAAACAGCTGGAATAATGTGTCAATTCCCAGTGGTGTAAAGTACTTAATAAAAAAATACTTTAAAGTACTACTTAAGTAGTTTGTTTGGGTATCTGTACTTTACTTTACTATTTATATTTTTGACTCTGTACTTTACTTTACTACTTATATTTTTGACAACTTTTACTTTTACTTCACTACATTCCTAAAGAAAAATATGTACATTATACTCCATACATTTTCCCTGACACCCAAAAGTACTTTAACCTCCCTACGTCTACCTTTGACTCATTTCTCTCTGCCTCCTTCTTTCCACTCCTCTCCTCTTTTGACCTCACCCTCTCACCGTCCCCCCCTACTCACAAGGCAGGCAATACACTTGACCTCATCTTTACTAGATGCTGTTCTTCTACTAATCTCACTGCAACTCCCCTCCAAATCTCCTACCACTACTTTGTATCCTTTTGTCTCTCGCTCTCCTCCAACACTACTCACTCTGCCCCTACCCTAGATGTTAATGCACCGTCGCAACCTTCGCTCTCTCTCTCCCGCTACTCTCTCCTCTTCCATCCTATCATCTCTTCCCTCTGCTCAATCCTTCTCCCTCCAATCTCCTGATTCTGCCTCCTCAACCCTCCTCTCCTCCCTTTCTGCATCCTTTGACTCTCTATGTCCCCTATCCTCCCGGCCGGCTCCGTCCTCCCCTCCTGCTCCGTGGCTTGACGACTCATTGCGAGCTCACAGAACAGGGCTCTGGGCAGCCGAGCGGAAATGGAGGAAAACTAGACTCCCTGCGGACCTGGCATCTTTTCACTCCCTCCTCTCTAAATTTTCTTCCTCTGTTTCTGCTGCTAAAGCCACTTTCTACCACTCTAAATTCCAAGCATCTGCCTCTAACCCTAGGAAGCTCTTTGCCACCTTCTCCTCCCTGCTGAATCCTCCTCCCCCTCCCCCCTCCTCCCTCTCTGTGGATGACTTCGTCAACCATTTTGAAAAGAAGGTTGACGACATCCGATCCTCGTTTGTTAAGTCAAATGACACTGCTGGTCCTGCTCACACTGCCCTACCCTATGCTTTGACTTCTTTCTCCCCTCTCTCTCCAGATGAAATCTTGCGACTTGTGGCGGCCGGCCGCCCAACAACCTGCCCACTTGACCCTATCCCCTCCTCTCTTCTCCAGACCATTTCCGGAGACCTTCTCCCTTACCTCACCTCGCTCATCAACTCATCCTTGACCGCTGGCTATGTCCCTTCCGTCTTCAAGAGAGCGAGATTTGCACCCCTTCTCAAAAAACCTACACTCGATCCCTCCGATGTCAACAACTACAGACCAGTATCCCTTCTTTCTTTTATCTCCAAAACTCTTGAGCGTGCCGTCTTTAGCCAACTCTCTTGCTATCTCTCTCAGAATGACCTTCTTGATCCAAACCAGTCAGGTTTCAAGACTGGTCATTCAACTGAGACTGCTCTTCTCTGTGTCACGGAGAAGCTAACTCTCTCTCCTCTGCTCTTGTCCTTCTAGACCTGTCTGCTGCCTTTGATACTGTGAACCACCAGACCCTCCTCTCCACCCTCTCCGAGTTGGGCATCTCCGTCGCGGCTCACTCTTGGATTTTGTCGTACCTGACAGGTCGCTCCTACCAAGTGGCACGGCGAGAATCTGTCTCCGCACCACATGCTCTCACCACTGGTGTCCCCCAGGGCAGTTCTAGGCCCTCTCCTATTCTCGCTATACACCAAGTCACTTGGCTCTGTCATATCCTCACATGGCCTCTCCTATCATTGCTACGCAGACGACACACAACTAATCTTCTCCTTTCCCCCTTCTGATAACCAGGTGGCGAATCGCATCTCTGCATGTCTGGCAGACATATCAGTGTGGATGACGGATCACCACCTCAAGCTGAACCTCGGCAAGACGGAGCTGCTCTTCCTCCCGGGGAAGGACTGCCCGTTCCATGATCTTGCCATCACGGTTGACAACTCTGTTGTGTCCTCCTCCCAGAGTGCAAAGAGCCTTGGCGTGACCCTGGACAACACCCTGTCGTTCTCCGCTAACATTAAGGCGGTGACCCGATCCTGTAAGTTCATGCTCTACAGCATTCGGAGAGTACGACCCTGCCTTACACAGGCAGCGGCACAGGTCCTAATCCAGGCACTTGTCATCCCGTCTGGATTACTGAAACTCGCTGTTGGCTGGGCTCCCTGCCTGTGCCATTAAACCTCTACAACTCATCCAGAATGCCGCAGCCCATCTGGTGTTCAACCTTCCCAAGTTCTCTCACGTCACCCCGCTCCTCCGCACACTCCACTGGCTTCCAGTTGAAGCTCGCATCTGCTACAAGACCATGGTGCTTGCCTACGGAGCTGTGATGGGAACGGCACCTCCGTACCTTCAGGCTCTGATCAGTCCCTACACCCAAACGAGGGCATTGCGTTCATCCACCTCTGGCCTGCTGGCCCCCCTACCTCTGCGGAAGCACAGTTCCCGCTCAGCCCAGTCAAAACTGTTCGCTACTTGTCACGGTTTCGGCCGAGGCTGCCTCTCTCCCTTGTTCGGGCAGGCTTCGGCGTTCGTCGTCTCCGGAATTCTAGCTGCCACCGATTGATGTTTCATGTTCGTTTGCTTTTGTCTGTTTGTTTCTACACCTGTTTCTGTTTTGTAGTAATTAGTGTCCTATAAGTTTCTCGTTGTGTTTGTCTTGTGTTGTGTGTGATTGTTACCGTCAGTCTGTGTATTGCTCGGTTGAGCGTTATTTTCTCCACTGTTTGCTGGAGCGTTCGTTGCACTTGTGTGTGCACTTATTTCATCCTGACGCACCTGTTTGTGCGCATTGTCTTTTCGCCTTCGTGCGTATTTTGCTGTCAGGCTTATTTTGTCCTGTTGCCTGTGTTTAGGCAGGAATACAGCTTTTTGGAATTCAGTCTGCTTCCTGCGTTTGATTCCTACACCACACCTACAACACGACCTGACAGAATCACACACCCTACAGTATGGAATCAGCAGGAGCCGAAGCAGCACATTCAAGACTGGAAACCCAGGTTCGGGAACAGCAAGAGCAGCTCCTGCAGATGGGGGCCGCCCTGCAGGAGGTGATGACCACCCTCCGAGGCTGGGGTCCGCCTCCACCGCCAGCCGCCCTGCCAGCACCATCGGCCAGCCCACCCAGTCCAGCGCCGGAACCTCGCGGAGTCCGACTATCTCTCCCGAGGTCCTACGACGGGACCGCAGCTGGGTGTCAGGGATTCCTGCTCCAGGTAGAGCTGTACCTGGCCACAGTACATCCGGCACCTTCAGGGCATGAGAGCGTGTCCGCCCTGATCTCCTGCCTGGCCGGTAAAGCGTTGGAGTGGGCCAACGCGGAGTGGAGGAAGATCGACGCCACGACTATTACATACACCGAGTTCTCCCGCCGCTTTAGGGCGGTGTTCGACCATCCCCCGGAGGGGAAAGCGGCGGGGGAGCGTCTGGTCTTCCTCAGGCAGGGGAGGAGGAGTGCCCAGGAATTCGCACTCGAATTCCGTACTCTAGCGGCAGATGCAGGGTGGAATGAGCGGGCCCTCATCGATCTATACCGATGTAGCCTCAGAGAGGACGTCCGTCGGGAGCTGGCCTGTCGGGACACCAGTCTCACTTTCGACCAGCTGGTCGACATGTCAATCAGGTTAGATAACCTATTGGCTACCCGTGGACGTCCTGAGGGGGGTCCGTCCATTCCATCCTCCAGCGCATCCGAGCCGTGTCCTATGGAGCTCGGGGGCGCTGGCGCTAGAGATAGGAGGAGTCGGCAGACTAGGGGGTCCATCCACTGCACCAACTGTGGTCGGGGAGGACACACCGCGGCTAGGTGCTGGGGATGGCCTCCTAGGGGAGATGACGACAGGTCCCGCACTGGGGATTCCTTCCAGGTGAGTAGGCGCCCCACTCACCCAGAGCTCTCTGTTGCCCATTTCTGTATGCCTGTATGTTTTCCACAGGTAGCACCTCATGCCCAGCATAAGGCGCTGGTAGATTCAGGCGCAGCTGGGAATTTTATTGATAAAAAGTTTTGTTTAGCGTTAGGGATTCCCCTCATTCCTGTTGATGTTCCTTTTCCCGTTCACGCCCTAGATAGTCGTCCGTTGGGTACGGGCTTGATCAGGGAGGTCACGGCGCCACTTAGGATGTGTGCGCAGGGGGATCATCAGGAGATGATTCAGCTGTTCCTGATTGACTCTCCTGCGTATCCGGTGGTGCTGGGCATGCCCTGGTTGAGTACCCATAACCCAGTGATTTCGTGGCAGGAGAGGGCTCTGATGGAGTGGTCTGCTCAGTGTGTGGGTAGATGTTTGGGCGTTTCCGTAGGGGCTACCTCGGTGGAGAGTCCAAACCAGGTGCCCGCATTGCACATTCCACCTGAGTATGGGGATTTGGCTATCGCGTTTAGTAAGGCGAGGGCGACGCGGTTGCCACCCCATAGGCAGGGGGATTGTGCGATAAACCTTCAGGCAGGAGCTGCGCTCCCACGGAGTCATGTGTATCCTCTGTCTCAGGAGGAGAAGAAAGCTATGGAGATTTACATAGACGAATCGCTGAGACAAGGATACATACGGCCGTCCACTTCCCCCGCGTCCTCGAGTTTCTTTTTCGTGAAGAAGAAGGATGGTGGTTTGCGTCCGTGCATCGATTACCGTGGTCTCAATCAGATTACGGTGAAGTATAGTTATCCACTCCCGCTGATTGCGACCATGACTGAGTCGTTGCATGGGGCGCGTTTCTTCACGAAATTAGATCTCAGGAGCGCGTACAACTTGGTGCGCATCAAGAAGGATGATGAATGGAAAACAGCCTTTAGTACCACCTCGGGCCATTACGAGTATCTAGTCATGCCATACGGGTTGATGAATGCTCCGTCGGTCTTCCAATCATTTGTGGATGAGATCTTCAGGGACATGCAGGGACAGGGAGTCGTTGTGTACATAGATGACATTCTCGTGTACTCACCTACCCGTGTCGAGCATGTGGCCCTGGTGCGCAGAGTGTTGCGGAGGCTGGTGGAGCACGACCTGTATGTGAAGGCAGAGAAGTGTCTGTTTTTCCAGGAGTCTATCTCCTTTTTGGGGTATCAGTTGTCAGCGTCAGGGGTGAAGATGGAGGTAGACCGAGCGTCGGCCGTGCGTAATTGGCAAACACCAACCACTGTGAAAGAGGTGCAGCAGTTTTTGGGGTTTGCGAATTACTACCGGAGGTTTATCCGGGGTTTTGGGCAAGTGGCAGCTCCCATCACGTCTCTCTTGAAGGGGGGTCCGGTGCGTCTGCAGTGGTCAGTCGAGGCGGACAGGGCGTTTGGGAGGCTGAAGGACCTGTTTACCTCGGCTCCGGTGCTGGCGCATCCGGATCCCTCTTTACCGTTTCAGGTAGAGGTGGACGCGTCTGAGGCCGGTATTGGCGCCGTGCTTTCACAACGGTCAGGCGCGCCACCTAAACTCCGCCCCTGTGCCTTCTATTCCAAGAAGCTCAGCCCGGCGGAGCGAAATTATGACATAGGGGACAGGGAGCTGTTAGCTGTGGTACAGGCCCTTAAGGTGTGGAGGCACTGGCTTGAGGGGGCTCAACACCCTTTCCTCATTTTGACGGACCACCGTAACCTGGAGTACATCCGGGCAGCGAGGAGGCTGAACCCTCGGCAGGCTAGATGGAGTATGTTTTTGACCCGTTTCTCTTTTAAGATCACCTACATCCCTGGGTCACAAAACGGGAAGGCAGATGCGCTGTCTCGGCTGTATGACGGGGAGGAGAGGTTCGTGGAGCCCACTCCCATACTGCCGGAGTCGTGTCTAGTGGCACCGGTGGTGTGGGAGCTCGATTCTGAGCTCGAGCGGGCATTACGCACCGACCCTAGTCCACCACAATGCCCGGAGGGTCGGAAGTATGTTCCGCTCGAGTGTCGGGATCGATTGATCTATTGGGCTCACACGTCACCCTCCTCTGGACACCCGGGTATCGGCCGGACAGTGCACTGTCTTAGTGCCAAATATTGGTGGCCCACGTTGGCCAGGGATGTGAGGGTTTATGTTTCCTCCTGCTCGGTGTGCGCCCAGTGTAAGGCGCCTAGACATCTGCCTAGGGGTAAGTTACTGCCCCTGCCCGTTCCACAACGACCATGGTCCCACCTCTCGGTGGATTTTATAACTGACCTTCCCCTCTCTCAAGGGAATACTACCATCCTGGTCGTTGTGGACCGGTTCTCTAAGGCCTGTCGTTTGCTCCCCATGCCGGGTCTTCCTACTGCCCTGCAGACCGCCGAAGCTATATTCACCCATGTGTTCCGGCACTACGGGGTGCCCGAGGACATTGTGGCTGACCGAGGTCCCCAATTCACCTCCAGAGTCTGGAGAGCTTTTATGGAGCGGTTGGGGGTCTCGGTGAGCCTCACCTCGGGTTACCACCCGGAGAGTAATGGGCAGGTGGAACGCGTTAACCAGGATGTGGGTAGGTTTCTCAGAACGTACTGCCGGGATCGGCCGGAGGAGTGGGCGAGATATGTGCCCTGGGCCGAGATGGCACAGAACTCTCTCCGCCACTCCTCCACCCAACTAACCCCTTTTCAGTGTGTTTTGGGGTACCAGCCGGTTCTGGCACCATGGCATGAGAGCCAGATCGAGGCCCCCGCTGTGGATGAGTGGGTGCGGCGCTCGGAGGAGACGTGGGACGCTGCACACGTCCATCTGCAGCGTGCCATACGTCGACAGAAGACGAGCGCCGACCTACACCGCAGTGAGGGGCCAGTGTACGCACCTGGAGATCGAGTCTGGCTCTCTGCCAGAAACCTGCCCCTCCGCCTGCCCTGTCGGAAGCTGGGTCGGCGGTTTGTAGGGCCATTTAAAGTCCTGAGAAGGTTGAACGAGGTATGTTATAGATTACAGTTACCAGTTGAGTATAAGTGTATTAACCCCTCGTTCCATGTGTCCCTTCTCAGGCCGGTGGTAGCAGGCCCACTCCAAGAACATGAGATCTTGGAGACCCCCCCCGCCCCCGTTGGACATCGAGGGGGTACCGGCGTACACCGTGAGATCCATCTTGGATTCTAGACGTCGGAGAGGGGGTCTTCAGTATCTAGTGGAGTGGGAGGGGTACGGTCCGGAGGAGCGGTGCTGGGTGCCGAGGAGAGACATCTTGGACCCGTCGCTCCTGACGGAATTCCATCGGGGGTATCCGACGCGCCCTGCGCCGCGGCCTCCGGGTCGTCCCCAAGGCCGGAGTCGGCGCGCGTCTGGAGCCGCGCGTCAAGGGGGGGGTACTGTCACGGTTTCGGCCGAGGCTGCCTCTCTCCCTTGTTCGGGCAGGCTTCGGCGTTCGTCGTCTCCGGAATTCTAGCTGCCACCGATTGATGTTTCATGTTCGTTTGCTTTTGTCTGTTTGTTTCTACACCTGTTTCTGTTTTGTAGTAATTAGTGTCCTATAAGTTTCTCGTTGTGTTTGTCTTGTGTTGTGTGTGATTGTTACCGTCAGTCTGTGTATTGCTCGGTTGAGCGTTATTTTCTCCACTGTTTGCTGGAGCGTTCGTTGCACTTGTGTGTGCACTTATTTCATCCTGACGCACCTGTTTGTGCGCATTGTCTTTTCGCCTTCGTGCGTATTTTGCTGTCAGGCTTATTTTGTCCTGTTGCCTGTGTTTAGGCAGGAATACAGCTTTTTGGAATTCAGTCTGCTTCCTGCGTTTGATTCCTACACCACACCTACAACACGACCTGACACTACTCTGGCACCCCAATGGTGGAACAAGCTCCCTCACGACGCCAGGACAGCGGAGTCACTCACCACCTTCCGGAGACACTTGAAACCCCACCTCTTTAAGGAATACCTGGAATAGGATAAAGTAATCCTTCTACCCCCCCTTACCCCACCCCCCAAAAAATAAAAATATTTTAAAGTGGTTATCCCACTGGCTATAAGGTGAATGTACCAATTTGTAAGTCGCTCTGGATAAGAGCGTCTGCTAAATGACGTAAATGTAAATGTAAATGTACTCGATACATTTTGAATGCTTAGTAGGACAGGAAAATTGTCAAATTCACACACTTATCAAGAGAACGTCCGTGGTCATCCCTGTTTTTATTTATTTATAGTCATTAGGGTTAAGTGCCTTGCTCAAGGGCACACCAACAGTTTTTTCACCTAGTTGGATTGGGGATCAAAACCAGCGACCTTTCGGTTACTCTTAACCACTAAGCTACCTGCCGCCCTACTCTGAACTGGTGGACTCACTAAACACAAATGCTTTGTTTATAAATTATGTCTGAGTGTGCCGGCTATCTGTACATTTAAAAAAACTAGTATCAAAATAAAAAGTACAAATAATTGGGAATCTAACACACAACCCTGGTGTTGCAAACGCCATGCCCTACCAACTGAGCTACATCCCTGCCGGCCTGTCGCAGCCAGCTACGACAGAGCCTGGATTCGAACCAGGATCTCTGCAATGCAGTGCCTTAGACCACTGCGCCACTCGGGAAGCTACCTGCTGCCCATACATATACATACATACACTTACTTACATACATACATACATACATACATACATACATACATACATACATACATACATACATACATACATACATACATACATAGATACACATACATATCCTTTTTTTTAAACCCCACCACCCTTTCCCTAATTGGAGTAAACTAGTGAACAACAATGCTTAAGCCTCTACTTCCAGCTTATACTTACTATATACATTTTATAGACACAGTCAATTTTACAATAATTACATTTTGTTTGTTTTTTCTCCTGAACTTCTTCTGCTCTTAACCTCTCCGATCATTTTCATGATGTCCATCCAGTTTGCTTCTAGATGCCATATCTTTCTAACTGTGCTCTTTCACAAAAGCTCCCAACCTACAACCTATATACTTATTATGGACACAGTATGCTTACATTATTAGTTATCTTGTTATTAGTTGTTGTTAGTTGTTATTAGTCCCATCCTTCAACTCCATTCAACACCACCCATCTACAGTGGGGAGAACAAGTATTTGATACAGGTTTTTGCAGGTTTTCCTACTTACAAAGCATGTAGAGGTCTGTAATTTTTATCATAGGTACACTTCAACTGTGAGAGAAGGAATCTAAAACAAAAATCCAGAAAATCACATTGTATGATTTTTAAGTAATTAATTTGCATTTTATTGCATGACATAAGTATTTGATAAATCAGAAAAGCAGAACTTAATATTTGGTACAGAAACCTTTGTTTGCAATTACAGAGATCATATGTTTCCTGTAGGTCTTGACCAGGTTTGCACACACTGCAGCAGGGATTTTGGCCCACTCCTCCATTCAGACCTTCTCCAGATCCTTCAGGTTTCGGGGCTGTCGCTGGGCAATACAGACTTTCAGCTCCCTCCAAAGATGTTCTATTGGGTTCAGGTCTGGAGACTAGCTAGGCCACTCCAGGACCTTGAGATGCTTCTTACGGAGCCACTCCTTAGTTGCCCTGGCTGTGTGTTTTGGGTCGTTGTCATGCTGGAAGACCCAGCCACGACCCATCTTCAATGCTCTTACTGAGGGAAGGAGGTTGTTGGCCAAGATCTCACGATACATGGCCCCATCCAACCTCCCCTCAATACGGTGCAGTCGTCCTGTCCCCTTTGCAGAAAAGCATCCCCAAAGAATGATGTTTCCACCTCCATGCTTCACAGTTGGGATGGTGTTCTTGGGGTTGTACTCATCCTTCTTCTTCCTCCAAACACGGCGAGTGGAGTTTAGACCAAAAAGCTCTCATCAGACCACATGACCTTCTCCCATTCCTCCTCTGGATCATCCAGATGGTCATTGGCAAACTTCAGACGGGCCTGGACATGCGCTGGCTTGAGCAGGGGGACCTTGCGTGCACTGCAGGATTTTAATCCATGACGGCGTAGTGTGTTACTAATGGTTTTCTTTGAGACTGTGGTCCCAGCTCTCTTCAGGTCATTGACCAGGTCCTGCCGTGTAGTTCTGGGCTGATCCCTCACCTTCCTCATGATCATTGATGCCCCATGAGGTGAGATCTTGCATGGAGCCCCAGACCGAGGATGATTGACCGTCATCTTGAACTTCTTCCATTTTCTAATAATTGCGCCAACAGTTGTTGCCTTCTCACCAAGCTGCTTGCCTATTGTCCTGTAGCCCATCCCAGCCTTGTGTAGGTCTACAATTTTATCCCTGATGTCCTTACACAGCTCTCTGGTCTTGGCCATTGTGGAGAGGTTGGAGTCTGTTTGATTGAGTGTGTGGACAGGTGTCTTTTATACAGGTATCGAGTTCAAACAGGTGCAGTTAATACAGGTAATGAGTGGAAAACAGGAGGGCTTCTTAAAGAAAAACTAACAGGTCTGTGAGAGCCGGAATTCTTACTGGTTGGTAGGTGATCAAATACTTATGTCATGCAATAAAATGCAAATGAATTACTTAAAAATCATACAATGTGATTTTCTGGATTTTTGTTTTAGATTCCGTCTCTCACAGTTGAAGTGTACCTATGATAAAAAATTACAGACCTCTACATGCTTTGTAAGTAGGAAAACCTGCAATATCGGCAGTGTATCAAATACTTGTTCTCCCCACTGTATCTCTTAACACCATCCATATAGGATTTCTATTTGCCATATATTATTCAACTGTACTGTGATGTTTTACAAAAGTTCTGAACCTTTCTATTCTCATTGTTTCTACAGATTGTAAATTGAAAATAAACATTTTTGCTAAAAGTATTATTATATTATTGATCGATTGACTATGACTTTTCAGATCACCCAGTAATGCTATCTGCAAGGTTAGCTCCAGGTGAATATTGCAATCCTTTAGCCATTCCTGGACCTGTGTCCAAAAACAAGCTACAAATGGACAGTACCAAAACAAATGATCTAATGATTCTATTTCTTCGCAGCAAAATCTGCAGAACTGGGAAGATTGTAGCCCCCATATAAATAACATTCTATTGGTACCAAGAATTTTATATAATAATTTAAATTGAAAGATTCTAAGTTTTGAATCCGGTGTCATTTTGCGTATCAGTTCATAAACACTATGCCATGGGATCGGTATGTCAAAAATCTCTTCCCAACTAATTTGCAATCTATATGGGACGGCTGTCAATCCTTTGGTCCTTAAATGAGACTGGTATACTTTTTTATTTATCACAGTTTTCTTTAACCAATTATTGTCTTTAATGCAATGCCGACAGACAAGTTCCTTACTTTTTCCCCCTTCCACTTTCCTCTTCCATTTTTGCAGTAAGGCTGCAATTATTTGGTTGTAATTTTGGGTAGAGCAGACATTTCCATATGTTTTTGTTAGCTGCGTGTGCGACATAACTCCACCAGTCCTACCGATGATATAATTTACGAAGATTATACTTTTTTTAAACATTTTGTCAAAAAAAAAAAAATGTTTTGTCAATTAGTATATTTTAGTTTAACCACAATATTTGTTGCATTATTTGTTCTGTCGTTTCTGGAGGATTAAATTGAAATTGCAACCAACTTTCTATGGCTTGTTTTAGAAATAGTTATATTTGGGAGATGATTTCCTTTTCAAATAACTGAAAGTGAGTGGGTGCTATCTGAATAAAGGGAAAAAGGCCATTCTTGAACATTGGGTGAGACAATATTACTAATTTGCTAGAGAACCAGTTTGGATTTAAGTATAACTTTTGTATGACTGAAGCTTTTAGTGATAGGTCTAATGCTTTAATATTTAATAATTTCTGTCCTCAGAATTCATATTCATTATATAAATAGGCCCGTTTAATTTTGTCTGGCTTGCCGTTCCAAATAAAATGGAATATATTTTTCTCATATAATTTAAAAAACTGTTCGCTAGGCGTAGGCAAGACCATAAGCAAATAGGTAAACTGGGATAATACTAAAGAGTTAATCAGGGTGATTTTTCCACATATTGACAGGTATTTACCTTTCCATGGTAGCAAGATCTTATCTATTTTTGCTAACTTTCTATTAAAATTGATTGGAGTGAGATCATTTATTTCCTTTGGGATATGTATTCCGAGTATAGCCACATCACCATCAGACCATTTTATTGGTAAACTACATGGTAATGTAAAGATTTGTTTTTTTTAGTGATCCAATACGTAAAATAGTACATTTGTCATAATTTGGTTGTAATCCAGAGGTTAGAAAATGTATCTAGATCCACTATGAGGCTGTGGAGGTATTCTAGTTGTGGATTTAAAAGAAAACATGAATCATCAGCGTACAATGACACCTTTGTTTTTAAGCCCTGGATTTCTAATCCCTTGATATTATTGTTGGATCTGATTTTAATAGCTAACATCTGGATGGCCATAATAAATAGATATGCCGATAGTGGACAACCTTGTTTCACTCCTTTTGACAGTTTAAAACTTTCTGAGAAATAGCCATTATTTACTATTTTACACCTAGGGTAACTATACATGATTTTGACCCATTTTATAAGAAATTCTCCAAAATTGAAATGCTCCAGGCATTTATATATAAACCCCAGTCATACTTTATCAAATGCCTTTTCGAAGTCTGCTATGAATAGCAGGCCTGGTTTCCCAGATTTTCCATAGTGTTCTATTGTTTCCAGTACTTGCCTTATATTATCTCCAAAGCATCTTTCATGTAAAAAAAACCTGTCTGATTAGAATGAATAATGTCCGACAATACCTTTTTAATTCTATACATTTTGCTAGAATTTTTGCATCACAACACTGACGTGTAAGAGGCCTCCAATTTTTTTAATGGACTGGATCTTTATATTTTCCACTTGTATCCTGTTTCAGTAATAATGAAATCAGACCTTCTTCTTGAGTGTCTGATAATCTACCATTTACATAGGAGTGGTTAAAATATACTAATAACGGTCCTCTTAGTATATCAAAAAAGGTTTGGTATACCTCGACTGGTATACCATCCAACCCTGGAGTTTTCCCGGACTTAAAGTATTTAATTGCATCCATAAGTTTCTCCTCTGTAATTTCACCTTCACATGAGTCTTTCTGTATGGCTGTTAATTTTACATTATCAATAGAAATAAAGGCGACTGAAACTAAAACATATGCTTAAAGTACTTTGTTTCCTCCTTCAAAATATCATTTGGTGAATCATGGGTCAATTGTAACCAATTTCATAAAATTATTTTTGGTAGCATTCCTATGTTGAAGATTAAAAAATAATTTGGTGCATTTTTCCCCATATCCATCCAGTTTGCTTTATTTTTATAATATATTACACTTGATCTTTCTTGAATAAGTTTCTCCATTTCTTTTTGTTTTTCCTCTAATTTATTCTGAGCCTCTACGTTACAGTTTTTATTGCCATCTATCTGTTCTGTTAGACCTTCTATTTCCTTTGTTAGTATAAACTCTTTTGACTTAAATTGCTTTTGTTTTCGAGATGAGTACTGAATTGCATGGCCTCTAAAGGCACATTTAAAGGTGTCCCATACAATAAGGGGATTTGCTGTACCTATGTTATGTCGGAAAAAATCAGTTATAAATTCCTTTGTCCTAGTTAAAAATAAATTGTCATCCAATAGGCTTTGATTAAATTTCCAATATCCTCGCCCACGTGGAGTAATACAGAGTAATGTATATGCCAATTAGATGATGGTCCGACCGCATTCTGTCCCCTATCAACACTTTTTAAACTTTTGGTGCCAACGAGCATGACTCTCCGCCATGTATATCTCACTAGATCAGGATATTTAATCCTCCATATATCTACTAGTTCTAATGTATCCATGACATTCACGATTTCCTTAAGAGCTTGAGGGTGATTGTTTGTGGTGTGATTTCCTTTACGGTCCATTGAGCTATTTAAAACAGTATTATAATCCCCCACCATAATAATGTTGTCTTGAATTGCTTGCAGTGTTGATCATTTATTATATATATTGTCTTTTTGACTTTTACTCAAGTAGTATTTTACCGGGTGACTTTCACTTTTACTTGAGTCATTTTCTATTAAGGTATCTTTACTTTTACTCAAGTATAAAAATTTGGGTTACTTTTTCCAACACTGTCAATTCCCTAGTGTTCTCACTTGTAATTTCTGTGGGATTAGCACTCGGATGGTTAGACAGAGGAATGAGCTTGTGTTGGCTAGTGAGGATTATTTATAGTAGGCAGAACAGAACACTTAAACATCATGGTTTTTCTTGGATAGTAGCCTATGCAGCAGGGAAATCTGCATTAGAGTTTCTTCTCTGCTGATTTCTCTGTTTCCTTTTTCTGAGGTGTGTGTTCACACCTTAGGAAGAGAAGAGACTGAAATGTGTTGAACGCTTAGCTGTAATTACATGAGGTTTTTCGAAGGGCACTTGTAAGAGGAATATTGTATGTTCATGATCTTATCAACTGAGGGCATGTAATCGCACCATTAGAGCATGTCAGATGTTCTTCTTTAACCTCAAACACAATGTAACCATTCACCATTTAAAAGGCACTTCCTTTATTGCAAAGTATCTGTCACAATGTCAGGAACCAGCTGCGATTAGCCATGCTGTTTACCCTCTTCCTTAGATTTCAGAATCCCTAGATTCTAGAGGAATGTCCGGTTTTGGGCTATGTCTGTGGAAGTCATTAGCTTCTGACAAATGGCTATAGTAATTAGAGCTTGGACCTCTTTTAGGAGAAGCCCAACAAGTCAAGTGCGGCTGCTCATGTATGTGCTGATTGGCCCTGTCTTAGAGGGGGATGAGATCTATTGGAGGGAAGGGCACGCCATCCTCTTGAGTTGGTACACCATGTCTTCTCCTTCTCCCAAAAGTCTAACCATCAGGTAAAATAGAGTGGCACCAACTGGTGATGGACTCTGAAAAGCAAGGTGCCGGTTTAGATAAGGTACGATCGCTCCGGTTAGAGGCACAAAGATGAATCGCACACAGACTCAAGTTTAACCCTTTATGGTGGATAAATTAATGGTATTTCGTCATCAATGCATTCATACACACCAGGGATGGTTCAGAGTTTATAATCCAGTTGTTGGAAAGAAGGAGTATATGTAAAGTCCAGCTCTTTGTTGGTAATCCCTTCTCTGGAAAGTGACAATGACTTCTGACCTCAGCCTGGGCCAGCTCACCTCTTATGTACTGGGCCCGGCATAACCTTATAATTGGCCAAGGTTTGACAGGGTCAGGGGTGATGATTGGCGGGTCAAAGGTCCCATGAGAGGTCAGAGGTGTGACCTGTAACTGGATACTTGGCACACTCAGAGGAGGAGGATGAAGCACTCCCCCACTTAGCTGCACTAAAATAATGCCTGGGGGAGCTAAAGCAAACCTCAAGATGAGAGCTGGAGGTCTGGGGCTGCTTAACGATGGTTGCTTTTCAAAAATTAAACCCCTGTTTATCAGGGATAGGCAGAGCTGCTGCAGCCTGTTAAATTTTTTTGAAAGCTTACCAATGTTGGCTGTGCACCACGTTTGTCTATAATTGACAAGCTACATGTAATATCCCATCTTGGAACTTGTTGTCGTGTGAAAGCTGCATGTGTGTAAGTCTTTGATTGTTCAAGTATTGCGTACCAAAACATTTTCTATAGGGACAAGTTGATATCAGGAGTAAGAGTGAAACTGTCCAGTGCTCTGTGAATGACAACAAACAGAAAGACCTGGATCTACACTGATTGTACAAAACATTAGGAACACCTACTCTGTCCATGACATAGACTGACCAGGTGAATCCAGGTGAAAGCTATAATCCCTTATTGATGTTACTTGCTAAATCCACTTCAATCAGTGTAGATGAAGAGGAGCTGACAGGTTAAAGAAGGATTTTTAAGCCTTGAGACAATTGAGACATGGATTGTGTATGTGTGCCATTCAGAGGTTGAATGGACAAGAGAAAATATTGAAATGCCTTTGAACGGGGTATGGTAGTAGGTGCCAGGCACACCGGTTTGAGTGTGACAAGAACTGCAACGCTGCTTGGTTTTTCATGCTCAACAGTTTCCTGTGTGTATCAAAAATGGTCCACCACTCAAAGGACATCCAGCCAACTTCACATAACTGTGGGAAGCACTGGAGTCAACATGGGCCAGCATCCCTGTGGAATGCTTTCGACACCTTGTAGTGTCCTTTCTCCGACAAATTGAGGCTGTTCTGAGGGCAAAAGGGGGGAAGGGGTGCATCTCAATATTAGGAAGGTGTTCCTAATGTTTTGTACACTCAGTGTATACATCAGCAGTATCCTCATCCTTTGTGGCATGGACAGAGCTGTGGAGCCCTGTGAAACCCTGGGAATTATACTTTAAATTACCTTGCATCCTGCCTTTCTCAACGTGTAAGCACTATTGCACTGAAGCGTTTCATTTCTTGAATACTTATATAACTACAGCTGTAGAAGAAAGCATTATGATTTCCTGACAGGGAATAGGTCCCTAAATTATACTGAACAAAAATATTAACGTAACATTTCAAGTGTTGGTCCCATGTTTCATGAGCTCAAATAAAAGATCCCAGAAATGTTCCATGTGCACAAAAAACGTATTTCTCTCAAATGTTGTGCACACATTTGTCTACATCACTGTTAGTGAGCATTTCTCCTTGCCAAGATAATCCGTCGACCTGACAGATGTGGCATATCAAGAAGCTGATTAAACAGCATTATCATTACACAGGTGCACCTTGTGCTGGGGACAATAAAAGGCCACTCTAAAATGTTCCATCTTGGTCACATAACACAATGCCACTCATGTCTCAGGTTTTGAGGGAGCGTGCAATTGGCATGCTGACTGCAGGAATGTCCACCAGAGCTGTTGCCAGATAATTTAATGTTAATTTCTCTACCATAAGCCGCCTCTAACGTCGTTTTAGAGAATTTGGCAGTACGTCCAACCGGCCTCACAACCGCAGACCACGAATAACCCCGCCAGCTCAGGACCTCCACATCCGGCTTCTTCATCTGCAGGAAAATGCTCACCTTCGATGGCTACTGGATGAATCCCGGTTTCACGGATGAATCCCGGTTTCAACTGTACCGGGCAGATGGCAGACAGTGTGTATGGCATTGTGTGGGCGAGTGGTTTGCTGATGTCAACGTTGTGAATAGAGTGTCCCATGGTGGTGGTGGGGTTATGGTATGGGCAGGCATAAGCTACGGATAATGAACACAATTGCATTTTATCGATGGCAATTTGAATGCACAGAGATACCATGACGAGATCCTGAGGCCTATTGTCGTGCCATTCATCCGCCACCATCACCTCATGTTTCAGCTTGATAATGCATGGCCCCATGTTGCAAGGATATGTACACAATTCCTGGAAGCTGAAAATGTATTCCATGGTCTGCATACTCACCAGACATATCACCCATTGAGCATGTTTGGGATGCTCTGGATCGACGTGTACGACTATGTGTTCCAGTTCCCGCCAATATCCAGCAACTTTGTACAGCCATTGAAGAGGAGTGGGACAACATTCCACAGGCCACAATCAACAGCCTGATCAACTCTATGTGAAGGGGATGTGTTGCGCTGCATGAGGCAAATGGTGGTCACACCAGATACTGAATGGTTTTCTGATCCAAATTTATTTTTATTTTTTTCAGGTATCTGTGACCAACAGATGCATATCTCCATTCCCAGTCATGTGAAATCCATAGATTATGGCCTAATAAATGTATTTTTATTTTTCTGATTTCCTTATAAGATCTGAAATTGTTGCGTTTATATTTTTGTTCAGTGTATATCCTTTCCCCATGTTATAGCCTACCCGATAAATAAGAATCTCTTTATCAAACATTCAGGGCACAATAATGCACACAGTAGTTCGATCCAGACTGAAAAATATATTCTTGATAAACAGTAACTTTCAGAGCAGGAACCAGCTTAAACAGCATCAGGCTACTAAATCCTTGGTGGTTAATGGATCTTGTTTTATAAGGAAGCCTTTGGCTCTCAGGAACTTGGCCATTGTCGGATATCTTTTAATTAATTTCATCATGAGGGTTTTTCGGGGCTTTAGGATACTGAGGTGAACTTGAGGTGAATCACTTAATAATAAAGCTTCAAATAATGAATTTGGTTATAGTTGAATTCTTTGGGAGTTACAAGACAAGCAAATCAAAACGAAAATCCATATTTTCATTGTCATTAACATGTTTAATTGACAGAATGACAGTGTATACACTGAAATGGCAATACCAGTTCACTATATTTTCTGGCACACAATATAAGCCTTTTCCATACCTTCCTGTTTCCCAGGCTAGTAGTGGAGTACCATGGGTATTACTGTACCACAAATCCATTGGGCCTCAATCCGTGACTGCTGTTTCATAAGGAGGAAATTAAATGTCTGTGCAGTGTCAAAGGAAGAGACCTGCCACAGTGTCTCACAGAGGGACTATAGCTCTACCGTGTGCTCATGTTGGGATTTACAGCTGTTAGAATTCAGGCTGTAAGAGCAGTGAGCAGAGGGTAAGTAAAGAAAATTACTTTGTTTTCTTTCCTATTACTTTGTTTGACTTCACATTGAATTATAATTTTGTTACTCCAACATGATAGGCTATATGAATAAAGTATGTGCACCATTTCCATTCAACATCATCATATACAGTGGGGGAAAAAAGTATTTAGTCAGCCACCAATTGTGCAAGTTCTCCCACTTAAAAAGATGAGAGAGGCCTGTAATTTTCATCATAGGTACACGTCAACTATGACAGACAAATTGAGGGAAAAAAAATCCAGAAAATCACATTGTAGGATTTTTTATGAATTTATTTGCAAATTATGGTGGAAAATTAGTATTTGGTCACCTACAAACAAGCAAGATTTCTGGCTCTCACAGACCTGTAACTTCTTCTTTAAGAGGCTCCTCTGTCCTCCACTCGTTACCTGTATTAATGGCACCTGTTTGAACTTGTTATCAGTATAAAAGACACCTGTCCACAACCTCAAACAGTCACACTCCAAACTCCACTATGGCCAAGACCAAAGAGCTGTCAAAGGACACCAGAAACAAAATTGTAGACCTGCACCAGGCTGGGAAGACTGAATCTGCAATAGGTAAGCAGCTTGGTTTGAAGAAATCAACTGTGGGAGCAATTATTAGGAAATGGAAGACATACAAGACCACTGATAATCTCCCTCGATCTGGGGCTCCACGCAAGATCTCACCCCGTGGGGTCAAAATGATCACAAGAACGGTGAGCAAAAATCCCAGAACCACACGGGGGGACATAGTGAATGACCTGCAGAGAGCTGGGACCAAAGTAACAAAGCCTATCATCAGTAACACACTACGCCGCCAGGGACTCAAATCCTGCAGTGCCAGACGTGTCCCCCTGCTTAAGCCAGTACATGTCCAGACCCGTCTGAAGTTTGCTAGAGTGCATTTGGATGATCCAGAAGAGGATTGGGAGAATGCCATACGGTCAGATGAAACCAAAATAGAACTTTTTGGTAAAAACTCAACTCGTCGTGTTTGGAGGACAAAGAATGCTGAGTTGCATCCAAATAACACCATACCTACTGTGAAGCATGGGGCTGGAAACATCATGCTTTGGGGCTGTTTTTCTGCAAAGGGACCAGGACGACTGATCCGTGTAAAGGAATGAATGAATGGGGCCATGTATCGTGAGATTTTGAGTGAAAACCTCCTTCCATCAGCAAGGGCATTGAAGATGAAACGTGGCTGGGTCTTTCAGCATGACAATGATCCCAAACACACCGCCCGGGCAACGAAGGAGTGGCTTCGTAAGAAGCATTTCAAGGTCCTGGAGTGGCCTAGCCAGTCTCCAGATCTCAACCCCATAGAAAATCTTTGGAGAGAGTTGAAAGTGTTGCCCTGCGACAGCCCCAAAACATCACTGCTCTAGAGGAGATCTGCATGGAGGAATGGGCCAAAATACCAGCAGCAGTGTGTGAAAACCTTGTGAAGACTTACAGAAAACGTTTGACCTGTGTAATTGCCAACAAAGGGTATATAAGAAAGTATTGAGAAAATTTTGTTATTGACCAAATACTTATTTTCCACCATAATTTGCAAATAAATTCATAAAAAATCCTACAATGTGATCTTCTGGATTTTTTCTCTCTCATTTTGTCTGTCATAGTTGATGTGTACCTTTGATGAAAATTACAGGCCTCTCTCATCTTTTTAAGTGGGAGAACTTGCACAATTGGTGGCTGACTAAATACTTTTTTCCCCCACTGTATCAAAGGGCTTAATGTTGAGACAACACACAATCACATACAGTACATCATACACAAACACGGAGAACAGAACTCTATGAACTATAACTTTTTCATATTTCACCAAAACACCACCAACCCACGTCATCTGCTTAAATCACCTGCTAAATGATATAATTATTTAAGCAGCATTAATTACATCATGGTTGATATTGTTTATCCACACATTCTTAAGCATTAGTTATGGCAGAGTAAATGTACTGTACTATATATACACAGATAATCTCACAGGCTAGATATACATCTCAGAGAGGAGGAAATAATGAGAACATTATCTTGACCAAAGAATGTCTGTTACCAGTCATGTTTTCTCAACTAATTCCTATGGTATAAGTAATTATTTAAACCATTTACTCTGAATCAAGATACATGTTCTGGTCATGTTTGCATTCCTAGAAGTGATCACATAATGTATGTTTCTAAATCCATAAATGTTGGAGTAACTGACTTACAGTATGTCCACATGACAGCAGAGGAGTGAAAATAAATTGGTGTTTTATTGGATCAACAGTGATTCGCCTACCAATAGTTGTTGGGTGGAATCTTGAGGGGCTGAGGGTTCCAAGCAGGTAGAAGCAGTCAGTCTTGGGGAAGCTACTCAAAATATAGCTTACCAAGCTACCAATTACTTCACATTGGAAGAAGTTAAGCTACACTAAAGCTACCCCTAAGAAAAATATAGTTGACTTAACTAAAGTTACTTTGAAACTACTTTGTGATAAATTAACATATCTACATCTGATTTGTCATAGACTATAAATTGCAAGAACAAATCACTCTGGAGTCAGATGTTAACAGAATGTGTAATTTAGCCTATTAAACACAAAAACTATTGTTCAGGTGAGAATTAGGCAGGTCTAATGCCGAAAAAGAAAGGACATTCTTGCGTACTCATCCATATTTAGTTTTATTTTAGTAGTGTGTAGTTCCAGTAGTTTAACTACTGAAAACACTAACAAGATTTGAATTTAGTTTAACTACCACCAGCTACTGCCAAATCTACTTAAATTACTAGTTGAACTACATGTAGTTCACCACTCCCCAACACTGGAAGCAGTTCAGATGAAGCCTCAGGAGTCCACCACGACAAAAGCAGAGCATGCCATGCACCACTGGGATCCCGTCTAAACCAGAACTTCCTAAAAAACAACAACATTATAGTTATTGAGCAAATCATGCAAATAGTAGTGTACTGTGTTTATGATATGGGACTCCTTAAAAACACGCCACTTCGATACAGCTACGACCGGAAGTGACTTTTCGTAGCAGGTAAGGAGAGCATTTTTGCTAACCCTAACCCTTTTCCTAACCTTAACCTGATTCTCCTAACCTGCTACGTTAATTATCCTAACCTGCTGCGTAAGTTCTCCTAAACTGCTACGAAAAAGTAACTTCCAGTTGTAGCTGTATCTAAGTAGCGTGTTTTTAGGGAATCCCTTTATGATATGCTAGCTAGAGAAAAATGGCATTCATCATTTATTTTCTAATGAAACAGTGACCCCATGTGGAAGATTGTAATCATTAGAGGACTGATAGGACGTTATTTTGGGGGTGATTTATTATCTCTATCTCATATACATTTCATAGCTTTTAAATTATTTGAGCACATTGGATGAATTACAGGCAATGAGCTACAGTGATTTTTTTCAGAGCCTCGCACGTTTATCTGGCCCGGGTTACCTCAGTGGGAGGAGTTTGAACCGGGGAAAAGCGATTGCATTAGTTTTTAAACCGGGCTGCCTCAAGGGCGTGAGCCAAGTGCCTGCTCTGGCTGACGGCGAAGTCGGCTCAAAACAAAAGTGACGTAATTAAGCACGTGGAGTGATGAGTAGGATTCGGTGTTTTCACATGCAAAAGTGATTGCTTTTGTTAAAAACGCTTTATCTGCCTTCCCAATGAAAACTAATTTGAAATTCAAACATTTATTTGATAGAAAAGAGATGTATGTTTCTGGACGACGCACCATGCTGCCTTGTTGACTACATGACCGAGTAGTGCAGATTACTGTTTGATTGACGTGACCGGCCATTGCCCGGTTCAACCCGGGCCAGCGTAATATAACTCCCTTAATGTATCCAACGCGCACTGCTGTCACCAAAGGTCGGGTTATACCTTATCAGGACTACAATTCCCAGGTCTCATTTAGGTCAACTTCAATCACTCAGACCAACCTAGACTCAGGGATAGACGTAACATAGTAAAAAGAAAATCAGGTAAGCACAATTAGTATATATCACGTTTTGTATGGTATGTATTCATTAATGGATGTCCATCATCTATTTCGTATGATATGTTACGATTACAATTCATATGATATGTTAAGAATTCAAATTCATTGCGGCTAACGCTAACATTAGCTAGGTGACTAACATTAGCTAGGCTAGGGGTTAAGGTTAGGGTTAAGGTTAAGGTTAGGGGTTAAGGTTAGCTAACATGCGAAGTAGTTGCAAAGTAGCTAAAAAGTAGTAAGTACTAATTAGCTAAAGTTGTCTGTGATGAGATTTGGACACGCAACCTTTAGGTTGCTGGACGTTTCCATTATTGCCCCCAACCCTACTTTCGTTTTTGCCTAGGTAACCTTCTGTCTTATGTAACCATACCAAACATACATCTCATACTATTTTCAGTGTCCTGCGTTGTACTTTGAATATGTTACGTCTAGTCTATGAGACCAGGCTGCCCAGATTACTGTAGCTAAGGTATGTATTATTATTTTCCAAATGTAGCATACATAGGACATGGTCCTACTGCAGCAGAGAACCAAGCTAGAGAGGTTTTCTTAGATAGGTGCAAATATTCGTTCCGGTCGCATTTTTCCATGGATGTTGCACGACTCATGAGCTACCTGTTATGGGGAAGCAGCGACATTAGCGTCCCTGCAGCAACAAGACTTCTGGTTTTCCGTTTTTGCCTTCAAAATAAAAGTCGGCGGTAAAACGCTATGCGTAATATACGAAATTAATCTTTTTTTGCAGCTTTGTATAGTCATAGTGCATATGTTACAAAATTATAACTACATCAGGGAAAAATCCAAACTCAAGGGAATTACTACTTAATATAAGATAAATAATATTATAAGGTGGAGCACATTGAGAAATGGCTATGTTTTTCATATGTCATTGTATGTTATGTATATGACTGGTGCTTAAAAGTGTTTATTGGTTCTTACAGATCCTATCAAGGTTTTAATTTAGTTCCAGTTTGCTTGAGATGTATTCCTGGATGATTAAATGGCCTAGTGGCTTATGTGTCTTATCCTAGTAGCACCCTCTAGTGGCTTAAAACATAATGTGTCTTATCCAAGTAGCACCCTCTAGTGACTTAAAACATAATGTGTCTTTTCCTAGTAGCACCCTCTAGTGGCTTAAAACATAATATGTCTTATCCTAGTAGCACTCTCTAGTGGCTTAAAACATAATGTGTATTTTCCTAGTTGCACCCTCTAGTGGCTTAAAACATAATGTGTCTTATCCTAGTATCACCCTCTAGTGGCTTAAAACATAATGTGTCTTATCCTAGTAGCACCCTCTAGTGGCTTAAAACATAATGTGTCTTATCCTAATAGCACCCTCTAGTGGCTCAAAACATCATGTGTCTTATCCTTTTTCTGTGAAACCATAACGCTATGTGCTGTGCCCAGCAGTTGTCTTACGATCTTTTGATAATAAATAAATAATTAGGTCATTCAGAGTTTGTGACTATTTACACATGCAACAGAACATAGCCGCCAATGCAGTTCACTGTATATGGAATACATATTGGACTGTAAAGGAAAAAGTGTATTACCTGTCTAAGCTAAAGTGTGGTGGAAAAGACTCTACTAACCACATATGTTTCGTTTTGGAGGGGGACTGTGTTGTACGGACTGTTGCTGGATTTTCACTCCGCCCCCTCCATAGCACCCAATGCAATACACTGGTTTGGACTGTCAGCTACCTGTCTCAGCTAAAGTGGGGTGGAAAAGACTCAGTAGGGTGAGTTTGAACAAAAAGCTAAGTCATAGGAAGTGTTGCTGGACTTTTACTGTGGTCGAACAGCTTACTGTGGGGTGCCTGGACATTAAACTGTTCAAATATAGCACTGTGTCATAGGACACATAAATGTCAAACCAAAATATCTTGTAATGTAAAAGACAAATAAGAAATTAGAAAAACATGAGATGGTAAGCTACAGTGCCTTCGGAAAGTATTCAAACCCCTTGACTTTTTCCACATTTTGTTACGTTACAGCCTTATTCTAAAATGGATTAAATAAATAAAAATCCTCAGCAATCTACACACAATACCCCATAATGACAAAGCAAAAATAGGTTTTTAGAAATGTTTGCAAATTTATTAAAAATAAAAACAGAAATACCTTATTTACAGTATTCAGACCCTTTGCTATGAGACTCGAAATTGAGCTCAGGTGCATCCTGTTTCCATTGATCATCCTTGAGATGTTTCTACAACTTGATTGGAGTCCACCTGTGGTAAATTCAATTGATTGGACATGATTTGGAAAGCCACACACCTGTCTATATAAGGTCCCACAGTACATGTCAGAGCAAAAACCAAGCCATGAGGTCGAAGGAATTGTCCGTAGAGCTCCGAGACAGGATTGTGTCGACGCACAGACCTGGGGAAGGGTACCAAAAAATGTCTGCAGCATTGATGGTCCCCAAGAACACAGTGGCCTCCATCATTATTAACTGTAAGAAGTTTGGAACCACCCAGACTCTTCCTAGAGCTGGCCGCCCAGCCAAACTGAGCAATCGGGGGAGAAGGGCCTTGGTCAGGGAGGTGACTAAGAACCCGATGGTCAGGCCTTTATGGTAGAGTGGCCAGACGGCAGCCACTCTTCAGTAAAAGGCACATGACAGCCCGCTTGGAGTTTGCCAAAAGGCACCTAAAGACTCTCAGACCATGAGAAACAAGATTCTCTGGTCTGATGAAACAAAGATTTAACTCTTTGGCCTGAATGCCACGCATCACATCTGGAGGAAACCTGGCACCATCCCTATGGTGAAGCATGGTGATGGCAGTATCATGCTGGGGGGATGTTTTTCAGCGGCAGGGACTGGGAGACTAGTCAGGATCGAGGGAAAGATGAACGGAGCAATGTACAGAGAGATCCTTGATGAAAACCTGCTCCAGAGCGATCAGGACCTCAGACTGGGGTGACGGTTCACCTTCCAACAGGACAACGACCCTAAGCACACAGCCAAGACAACGCAGGAGTGGCTTCGGGACAAGTCTCTGAATGTACTTGAGTGGCCCAGCCAGAGCCTGAACTTGAAACCGATCAAACATCTCTGGAGAGACCTGAAAATAGCTGTACAGCAACGTTCCCCATCCAACCTGACAGAGCTTGAAAGGATCTGCAGAGAAGAATGGGAGAAACTCCCCAAATACAGGTGTGCCAAGCTTGTAGCGTCATACCCAAGAAGACTTGAGGTTGTAATTGCTGCCAAAGGTGCTTCAACAAAGTACTGAGTAAAGGGTCTGAATACTTATGTAAATGTGATATTTCCGTTTTTATTTTAAATATAAATGGGCAAAAATGTCTATAAACCTGTTTTAATTTGTCATTTTGGGGTATTGTGTGTAGATTGATGAGGGGGAAAAAACAATTTAATCAATTTGAGAATAAGGCTGTAACATAACAAAATGTGGAAAAAGTAAAGGGTTCTGAATACTTTCCGAATGCACTGTATATACAGGGTCCGTGCCAGTACCAAATGTACAGGGATCCTGGAGTGGTTAAGGTAGATATGTACATGTAGGCAGGGTTAAGGAGAAAGTGTCTGGTAGCAGGATTACATTTTTACATTTTAGTCATTTAGCAGACGCTCTTATCCAGAGCGAGTGCATACATTTTTCATACTGGCCCCCCATGGGAATCGAACCCACAACCCTGCCGTTGCAAGCACCATGCTCTACCAACTGAGCTACAGGAGGGCTTAATAAATATGATGATTTTTATTATTATTATTAATCAATATAGCTAGCAGCAGCATACGTGGTGATGAGTGTGTGTGTGTGTGTGTGTGTGTGTGTGTGTGTGTGTGTGTGTGTGTGTGTGTGTGTGTGTATGTGTGTTGGTGTCAGTGCGTGTGTGAGTTTTTATGTGTGAGTGTGTGTGTGTGTGTGTGTGCAGGAGTGTCAGTTTTGGCATGTGAGTGTATGGGTAGAGACCCATGAGTGGCATATAGTCAGTGCAGACAGAGTGTGGGCGAGGGTGGGCAGCCATTGCCTAGCTGTTCAAAAGTCGCAGTGCCTGGAGTCTTTGGCTGTTCAAAAGTCGCAGTGCCTGGAGTCTTTGGCTGTTCAAAAGTCGTATTGCCTGGAGTCTTTGGCTGTTCAAAAGTCGCAGTGCCTGGAGTCTTTGGCTGTTCAAAAGTCGTATTGCCTGGAGTCTTTGGCTGTTCAAAAGTCGTATTGCCTGGAGTCTTTGGCTGTTCAAAAGTCTCAGTGCCTGGAGTCTTTGGCTGTTCAAAAGTCGTATTGCCTGGAGTCTTTGGCTGTTCAAAAGTCGCAGTGCTTGGGGATAGAAGCTATCTCGGAGCCTGTTGGTCCAGGACCCAATGCTCCGGTACCGCCTGCCGGACAGTAGCAGAGAGAGCAGTCCATGGCTGGGGTGGCTGGAGTCTTTGGACATTTTTCCAGCCTTCCTCAGACACTGCCTGGTATTGTATATATGTCCTGGATGTCCTTATGTGCAAGATCAGGGTTCAGGATATCAGCTCCTGAAATACACCAAACAATCTGAGAACCATAGTACCATGTGCAAGTTACACTACTTACTACTTAATCACATCATTGCAGATTGATCTTCTTTTGACAATGTATGTGGAAGCATTCTTTCATGGTGATCACCATTATAGGATTCTTTCTTGGCATTCACCATTATACTCAATCAATCTGATATAAACATTCTTGCAATAATCTTTTTTCTGATAATTCATACGAAATACAACATCTCATGTTGTGAATGAATGAATTGATGTTCTCTCCAAATAGGACCGCTTTAGTAAACAAACCCACTTAGGTGTCACGATCGTCTAGGAGTGAAGGAGACCAAAGCGCAGCGCGTTGAACGAACATGACTTTAATTGAAAAAGGCACCGAAATACAAAACAAAAGACGACTCGTGAAGTCCACAGTACAACGACTGAAACACGGAACAATAACCCACAAACCCCACAGGAAAACATACAGAAATAAATATGGCTCCCAATCAGAGATAACGAGCCGACAGCTGACACTCGTTACCTCCGATTGGGAGTCATTGACCAAACCTAGAAATACAACACTTTGACACCCAACATAGAACAAAACCACATAGACTGCACACACCCTGGCTCAACATAATGAGTCCCAGAACCAGGGTGTGACAGTACCCCCCCCTAAAGGCGCGGACTGCGACCGCGCCTCAAAACCCCCAAACAGGGGAGGGCTGGGCGGGCATACCTCCTCGGTGGCGGTTCTGGCTCCGGCCTAGACCACCACCCCACCATAGTCACTACCCGCTTACGTAGGTTCCTCCAAATGACCCCCACCGGTTTAAGGGGCAGCACCGGACTAAGAGGCAGCACCGGACTAAGGGGCAGCACCGGACTAAGGGGCAGCACCGGACTAAGGGGCAGCACCAGACTAAGGGGCAGCACCAGGATAAGGGGCAGCACCTGACTCAATGGCGGATCCTGGCTGGTTGGCTCTGGCGGATCCTGGCTGGACGGCTCTGGCGGATCCTGGCTGAACGGCTCATGGCTGGCTGAAGGATCTGGCTGCTCATGGCTGGCTGACGGATCTGGCTGCTCATGGCTGGCTGACGGATCTGGCTGCTCATGGCTGGCTGACGGATCTGGCTGCTCATGGCTGGCCGACGGATCTGGCTGATCCGGTCTGGCCGAAGGCTCTGGCTGATCCTGTCTGGCGGAAGGCTCTGGCTGATCCGGTCTGGCGGAAGGCTCTGGCTGATCCGGTCTGGCGGAAGGCTCTGGCTGATCCTGTCTGGCCGAAGGCTCAGTACAGACGGGCAGTTCAGACGGCGTTGGGCAGACGGACAGTTCAGACGGCGTTGGGCAGACGGGCAGTTCAGGCGCCGTTGGGCAGACGGGCAGTTCAGACGGTGTTGGGCAGACGGACAGTTCAGGCGCCGTTGGGCAGACGGGCCGTTCAGACGGCGTTGGGCAGACGGACAGTTCAGGCCCCGTTGGGCAGACGGCCGACTCTGGCCGTCTGAGGCGCATCGTAGGCCTGGTGCGTGGTGTATGCACTGGTGGTAAAGGGCTGGAGACACGCACCATCGAGCCAGTGCGTGGAGGAGACACAGGGCTCTGAAGACGCACAGGAAACCTGGTGCGTGGTGTAGGTACTGGTGGTACTGGGCTGGAGCGAGGAGGTGGCGCCGGAAATACCGGCCCGTGCAGGCGTACTGGCTCCCTTGAGCACTGAGCCTGCCCAACCTTACCTGGGTTGATGCTCCCCGTCGCCCGACCAGTACGGGGAGGTGGAATAACCCGCACCGGCCTATGTGGGCGAACCGGGAACACCATGCGTAAGGCTGGTGCCATGTACGCCGGCCCGAGGAGACGCACTGGTGACCTGCTGCGTGGGACCGGCCTCATGACATCCGGCTCAACACTCAATCTGGCCCGGCCGATACGTGGAGCTGGACTGTACCGAACCGGGCTATGCCTGCGTACAGGAGACACCATGCGCTCAACTGCGTAACACGGTGTCTGCCCGTACTCTCGCTCTCCACGGTCAGTCCAGGGAGTAGACGCAGGTCTCCTACCTGACTTCGCCACACTCCCTCTTAGCCCCCCCCCAAGAAATTCTTGGGTAGTACCCACAGGCTTCCAGTCTTGCCTCCGTGCTGCCTCCTCATATCGCCGCCTCTCGGCTTTAGCTGCCTCCAGCTCTTCCCGAGGACGGCGATATTCTCCCGGTTGTGCCCAAGGTCCCTTACCATCCAGAATCTCCTCCCATGTCCATGAATCCTTTATGGGTGGATATAAATCCTGTGTAGGTGGATCCTGTTGCTCCTGGACGCGCTGCTTGGTCTTTCTTTGGTGGGTTATTCTGTCACGATCGTCTAGGAGTGAAGGAGACCAAAGCGCAGCGCGTTGAACGAACATGACTTTAATTGAAAAAGGCACCGAAATACAAAACAAAAGACGACTCGTGAAGTCCACAGTACAACGACTGAAACACGGAACAATAACCCACAAACCCCACAGGAAAACATACAGAAATAAATATGGCTCCCAATCAGAGATAACGAGCCGACAGCTGACACTCGTTACCTCCGATTGGGAGTCATTGACCAAACCTAGAAATACAACACTTTGACACCCAACATAGAACAAAACCACATAGACTGCACACACCCTGGCTCAACATAATGAGTCCCAGAACCAGGGTGTGACATTAGGGACCACAACTACTTCCATCTACCTGAGCTTTGAAATTCCCACATTAATGAGAAAATTCATATTTCAGAACAATGTTCACAACCTTTCCATGTAATGCCAAATACTGTAGCGCTAGATATTTATTTAGTGAGGGAAGAATGCCTTCCAGTTCCTTCTAATACTGCTTTAAGGAGTTGTTGGTGAACACATAATTGGAGAGGAAGTACAAAACCAACGACGCTAGACAGAGAGGAATTTGCTTAAGCAAAAGGCAGTTTATTAAAACAGAGATAGCTGGTACTGCTCAAGCTACATGCATGGGCCCTATGCATGGACCCAATCAATTGCCTCTTATGGAGACAGTTGAGAAGGATGATTAAAAGAGTTTACAGCATTACTTTATACAATGTAACATAAAGGAAGGGGTCCTTCTTCTAGTCCCTTGATTGGTTCCCGAGGCGTAGGAGGCGGGTCTGCTCTGTCCAGAGCAGATGCCCCATTGGTGCACGGCAGAGTCCTCTGCCCTTGGCACCCGACCAGTAGAAGGGGAGTTGAGAATGTGTGTGCGTCCACAGTGAGATGTGTGTGTGTGTGTGTGTGTGTATGTGTGTCAAGTTGAGAATGAGTGTGCGTCCACAGTGAGATGTGTGTGTGTGTGTGTGTGTGTGTGTCTCAAGGGAAACTCGTGGGGAGCAGCAAGTGATTGTGGCCTGTGGCGTGGGTGTTGTCCTTGGCCACCTGGTGACAAGATATGGTCCTCTGTCCATTGTTCTTGCATAGGAACAGCATTTATTGAAAACAAGCTCCTGACACAATTTGTCTTGCACAACCTTTTGCACAACATTTTACTCATATCAATCTATAACATTTTATATTTACTACGACAGAGTCCATTATTTGAACACTCAATGTTATTATATTGCGAGTGTAACAGTTGTTATAGTACTTTGTGAATTTCACCAGGTTCATATATTAATATAGCATGTTTATTTGTTATTATGCATGCCTGCATCCTGGGAATAGGGGAGTGTGTACTTACGTTTTGCCCTGCATGCTCGTGCTCAAATAATTTTGATGCACTATGAGAGGTAGGCACGCTTTTTCTGTCGTCTTCAAAAAAGTTTGATTCCTTTAAGCACAAAGTCATACACACAGTGTTTTGTTCATGAATAATGTTGTATATTTAGAGTTTACTCATTAGTGGATGGTATTGTTAAGATGCAATTGTAATTGTACTTTTTAGGATGATATTAACATTCTGAATTCAACATGTGGTTACTAGCTAGCTAAGGTATTATATGTGTGAACGATGGCTAGCTCCTCAACTGATCCCAGTCCTTTGTATTGTGCGTCTATGTTGTAGAAAGAGGCGACAATGGGCAGAACATATTTGTGCTCTACAAATGTTTAGTATTTTCTTTTGGATGCAGACAGAATTCTGATTCATTAAAACAGCCTGATCTCCGAAGTCCACGTCTATAGTCCCAATCAATCACACACAATGCTGAGCTACAGCGGTGCAGTACACCACCGGTTACACAAGCACATACTTTCTGTTTCATGTTTATACTGTAGCTATGGCCATCCAATGTGCTTTTACATTCACAGGTATTATTACATTCTCAAAACGCCACCAATTGCATGCTATTCTCGGTACCTTAGGCAGAACATTTCTCCTCTCAGAACAGAGATTATGTAACGGTTGGCTAACAAAAGAAGTGGGGCACATCATCACAAAGTGATCCTCCAAATGAGATTTTACAAGATCAAGGTACACATCAATTATTATTATTTTTAACATTTTTTTGTCATTTAGCAGACGCTCTTATCCAGAGCGACTTACAGTTAGTGATTGCATACTATTATCTTATCACTGAACCAATTTCCATTGCTTATTACATCAAAATCCTCAGCTGTTAGTTAAGACAGTTTCCTCTGAGTTGGCTTAGGATGTCTTTATGTTGAGAGGAATCACATTCCTTGCATTTGACAGTGCATAAGTGAATGGCTTCTTTCAGACCAAAGAGGCAAACGTTTTGATTGATTGCTATTGTGTAGGCGACCAAGGTGGGTTTAAGAAAATCTTTGGAAGGCTATGCATAATTGGGGTGATATAAACCTATGGCAACATGATTTTAGGATACTAAAAAAATTGTATTTGTGTGGCCAAGCGATTGACCTGATGCATTTTTTGGCACATGGCTGGCCGTGGGCTGATTTAAATGTGTAAAGGTGCGCAGCCAGCTCATCACCATTAGGATAATCTAGGTTGCTTACAGCAGGTTTTCCCAAAGGTCCTGCAAAGAATAATGTGAAACACAACCAAAACAAACAGCAAATGCATCCAACAAGTTTGTAGAGTCACACGCTTGATGTAATCATTGCGTGCTAGGAATATGGGACCACATACTAAACTTTTGACTACTTTAATACACATATAAGTGAATTTGTCCCAATACTTTTGGTCCCCTAGAATGTGGGACTATGTACAAAAAGTTCTGTAATTTCTAAACGGTTCACCCAATATGATGAAAATACCCTCAAATTAAAGCTGCGGTCTGTACTTTAACTTGAATTATAGTCATTGTATCACTTCAAATCCGAAGTGCTGGAGTACAGAGCCAAAACAACAAAAATGTGTCACTGTCCCAATACTTTTGGAGCTCCCTGTACATTCTACAGACCCTAATGAGTATTCCCTACAATACTTTTACATGGCACCGAGGTATTTCATGTACAGTGATTTGCATTAGGGGCATTTATTTGACCTTGGAACATGTTTAAAACCCAAATGTAATGCAAATGTCATTATGTCACTTAAATATGAACAAATATGAATCATTGTTAATGTTTATACAATTATTTTTCATATATCATGAATAAATTCAGGCTATTGACACTTTTCTACTATTACGTGGAGGACTTTTATTTAGACAATTTCCCGAAATTCCGTGACCCGGAAGTACTTATTTTTAGTGTCGCTGACGAGACGCTGATTGCGCCAAGTATACTACGGGAGCAAATCGGGCAATGAATTACTAGCTAGTATCTAGGACACCAAAGTATCTAGATAGGCAGCTAATTATCGAATATAAACCAGGGAGGAGAATCAGGAGTCAACACCAAGAAAGATCTCTCGATAAACTGGTGAAATAAATGCCTTTACGCTGAAAAATGGGTGGAGATGTGTGTAAATAGAAGCTAGCGAGAGTAGCTAGCTAACGTTAGCAGGCTGCCAACGCAATTGTCAAAGCCAGCTAGGGCTTTTTTGTTACTGCTGTCATTAGCTAACTGGTTAGTCGCTGCTAATGTGAGAGCAATAACAACTAGCCAGTTATTCATTGCTTAACCGTGACATCTCGTCGTGTGTTGATAACTAGTTAACTATTTAACTAGCTTGCTATTATGACAGTCGAAACCTTGTTAGCTAGTAGCCCCTGGAAATCGAACGAGCAGGCTCTTCAAGAGGATAGCTTTAGTTAGCCTAAGTTGGCTACGGTCATTCAATTATCCAAAGCTGATAGTAAACAACATCTAGACGTTATTGTGAATAGGTATTGATTGCAAACCAGTCGACACTTGGCTAACATCACCGGAAAATGAAGAAGTTCTTCGATTCACGCCGGGAACTTGTGAGTTCCGGGCCTGGTTCTGGAGCGGGTGGAGGAGGCGCTGGGTCCGGCAGCAGCGGTGGTAGTTTCATTGGACGGGTTTTCACCATTGGACGGTATCAAGTGACCGTTGATGAAACTGTTGCTGAAGGTGAGGTAACATTAGAGTAATTGATCTGCTATTTCATTAATTACACTCAGGCAAGCTAATATATCCCTAAATTGCCCTACCTATCGCTAGTGACAAGAATGCCCTTGCTTTGGTGATCTAGCTAGCCTAGCTGTTTTTGTTTACAAATTGTGGAATAACTGATTGGCGTAGAAATATTATTGGGGATATTCTGTTATCAATAATTATGTTATCAGAATTTTACAGTATGCCTGGGGGCCTTGGGAGGGCATGGTCTACAACTGTATCAGCTGTGAGCTCCTCAGACAGCTGTAGTGTCACTGCTGGTGTCAGGATTCATTTGGAATGTGACCACCAGACTGATAAGAATTATGGAAATCTAAAAACTGGAAAGTCTGCTTCCTGAAGGAGACGGGATCTAGGGCGTGGGCGACGGCGTGAGGAACATGGAATTGGAATCTCGCCTCATCATGAATTGCAAACATAATAGGCTAACCTCTCTAACCCCCATTGCTCAAGGCAAGGAGGAACAAGGTATTCATTTTAAGGCTGATCAGACATATTACATTGACTGAGTCCCAGCTCTTGATGACAAATGGAGAGGGAACCAAACACGTGAGTTTCTGATGAGGGTATAAATGCAATTTGCTACATGGGGGTAAAGTCAACAGGGAGTGGGGAGGCCTATCACTTAGGTTAGCAGGTTAGCACCTGCTCCACACCATACATTATCTTTCAGATTCGATTTGGAGTGTTCTGGTGGTTAGCTGCTTGTCTCTGGTCACTGACTGATATGGGTGTGTGCATTTGCGTCAGTGTTGGTTGGAACATTGCCCCGGGTGAACCAGGTTAGTGTTGATTGCATTTGTTTGCATTTGTTTTGGAACCGGGCTGCCTCCCGGGAGTGAGCCAGGTGACCCGTTTTGGCTGACAGCGAAGTCAGCTCAAAACAAAAATGACGCAGGTTAAGCACGTGGAGTAATGAGTAGGATTTTGTGTCTTCACATGCAAATGTGATTGCTTTTGATAAAAATGCATCGTTTGCCTTCCCAATTAAAACTAGTTTGAAAATTCTAACATATACAGTACCCTCCCCTATATTTCAAGGTGTCATAAGTATTGGGACAAATTGACTTGTGAATTACATTTATTTAAAAGTTAAGCACCAAATTGGCTACGTCAAGCTTGTGACTACAAACTAGCCGGATTATGTTGTGCCTAATAGAAATTAATGGTAATAATGTATTGTCATTTTGGAGTTACTTTTATTGTAAATAAGAATATAATATGTTTCTGAACACTTCTACATTAATGTGGATGCTACCATGATTACGGATAATCATGAATGTATTGTGAATAATGATGAGTGAGAAAGTTACAGTGGAATAAATATCATACCCCCCATCTTTAACTTTCTCACTCAGAATTTTTCACTATTCATCATTCATGCATGCACGTTAATGCAGAAGTGTTCAGAAAAATATTATATTCTTATTTACAATAAAAGTGACTCAAATCACACAATACATTATTTACCATTTATATCTATTGGGCACAACATAAGCCGAAACAACCAATGGAATGCTCTCCCTGACCATCTGAGAGCCACTCCATCACTCAGAACTTTTAAAACTGGCCTTAAAACCCACTTCTACGTGCTCTATTTCATAGTCCTAGTATAAAATGCATTTAGCACCTAGCCCACTATTGCTATATTACCTGCCTTGATTCTAAATGTATGTAGTTTTTATTGTATCTAATTTATGTTTTTCCTCAGTAGAGCTTTGAGAACTCTGTAATGAAAAGCGCCATACAAATTAAATGTATTATTTTTATATTATTATTATTTATATTGGGCACAAAATAATCTGAAACACAACCAAAAAATCTGCAAATGCATCCAACAAGTTTGTAGAGTCACAAGATTGATGTAATCATTGAATGCTAGGAATATGGGACCAAATACTAAACTTTTGACTCAATTTGTCCAAATACTTATGACTCCTTCAAATTGGGGGACTAAATGCATAAAGTGCATTAATTTCTAAACGGTCAAACAGACATGTATGAATATACTTCAAATATAAGGTGACATTCTGTACTGTCGCCTCCATATAAAAAATGTGATCTTAAATCCAAAATGCCGGAGTATAGAGACAAATTCAAAGTTTTAGCTTCACTGTCCAAATAAATACATAGGGGAGTATATTTGATGGAAAAGAGATGTTGTATGTCTCTGAACGATGCATCATGCTGCCTTGTTGACACATGACCAAGCGGCGCAGATTACTGTTCGATTTGAGAAGGGCACTCCTCCCTCAACGTTTTTGTCCGTTCAAGTCACGGGCCATAGCCCGGTGCACCGCGGTTCAGCTTAACCGAACACCCTCACTGACACACCTTACCCTTTGAGCGTTGTATGTTCTCTTTTGTCACATGACGTTGATCATCTTGTCTTTGTCGTTCCTACAGTTGAACACAACACACAGATCCTGCCTCCTACTAGTGACTGTATAAGTATCTCTGACATCCCTGGACTCATTGTTTTTACTGGGTCTTTTTTAATACGTTTGGTAGCTTTGTGAAACCGATGAGTCTGGACTTACTGTAATATGCCAAATATAGGACAAGCCTAGGTCAGAATCCAGACTATTAATAGGCTCTGTTGCACTGTTAAGATGTATGCTAGCATTGGCTCTTTAGTAAAACTACTCAAAGTCTAGCCTAATCTGATGGATTGTCCCTATTGTTTGTCAAGGTTTCTTCCCCGTCATAAAAGTATGCTTTATTTACTTTGAAGAACTACAAAAAATAGTGATTTTTGTCTGACAGCATAGGCAGCAGCTCTATAGAGATGAGATGACTTGGAATTAAATAATAAAGTAATCAAATAAAACATATGTAATATACATAACTTAAATATTTTATTAAAGTCATGTTAATAAGTGATAAGCAGTCACAAGGCCTACCATCATGAAACTTTTATTAATTGTTTTATTCTGTGTTACAGCATAGTAATCGAACCGAAACTACCTCAGCACTACTATCAGTTCCTGATTTAGAGGGGAACAGTTAAGAAATGCACTGGAACTGACTTCGTGGTCCAGAGTTGAGTTTGAGGGCTCTACACAGTACTGTCGCGTCAATGGGCTATTCACACCCTCACTGTCTAGTCTGCTGAGCCCAACGTTGTTTGTCCCACACACTGGTGCTCTGCTTTAGGGACAATGCTATGCTGATCCACAAACCATGGTCAAAGTGAATGTGCCATTTTGTCAGCTGAGATGGCCTGTTGCTGAATAATGGATGGACAGTGTGATTTATTAATCACTGGTATAGATGGGCACCATCTGTCGGTCCGCACCACGCCTGGTTAAATGCCTGGATCATAGAATTAGGAATTAGAATACTTATAAAGTATGATATATAAAAACGTACTATTAAATTATCTCTATGGCCTGGATATCCTCACCTTCAGTCCTCAGCAGGCTTAGGACTACTCCTCTATGAAAGTGAGTGTGCCATTCAGAGGGGACAGTGACACATGGGGGTTGTTGGATGGTACAATCAATTCACAATGAAACAGCTCAGTATAACATGAAATGGATAACTTTCTGTATATTCTCAAACCATGCATGAACAGGCTGCTTTCTGTATACTGATGTGGTTTACTGATCTGGGACCAGTGGTGAACCAGCTGATCTGACTCCCTCAAACCACTCCTGCTCTCCATTAGAAATCGCACATTTTGACAAATTACAGTTGGAATGTTTTTCGAGGGATCATGTTTCCTGGCTGTAGATTTTCTCTCCAGTCAGGTTGTTTGTTCAGATGGTTTTGAGGTATTGCTGGGTCACATTTGCAGGAATTTTAAAAGCTGCTTTACCCCTGTTCACTCAGCAAACCGAAAACCAAAAAGCATTTAGCTGCAACTAGGGATGTTAGCGGTTAACCGTTAATTGGTTAGCCACCGAAAATATGTTTGACCTGTCATGCTTATCGGCAGGGTGCGACTTTCACCGGGGCCCCCACATTCTGAAATTGCATTTTTGTCTCCCCCCCAGTTTTATCATTGGAATGTGATCCAAAACGAGGCAATGGTGTGCTTTACAACCATGCGGACGCCTCCGAGCAGTCGGGTAGGCTGTTTAGAGTGTTTATCCAACTGGATAAAAATATATATGTTTTTGTCCCCACCACTTCCAAAACCAAAGTTGCGCCCTTGCTTAACGGTCTATAGGGTAATTTGCATAATATTGTGGAATCAAATTAGCGTGTGTGTATCTTCATTAGTTTTCATGCATTTTATTTATCACACATGCACATCATAGAGAGCGTACTTTGAGGAGTAGAATTGCCTACCACATGTCAGACAGCAGGAGAGTAGCTCCTCAAAAGCCTGTAGGCTACAGGAGTGAAACCTGCTTTTGTAAGCCCAGTCATTGCGCAACAAATACCCATTCTAAATGCAATCGTGTGTTAAAAACTTTGTTGGCCACGATTGAAAAGGATCTATTTTTATTTCTCAATCTCAAATCTTAATTAAAGTGCGCCTCCCATTCACCATTCGGGTGTATAGGCTATAGCCTGCCTACAGTTGACCGTCAGCACGTCACGCACCACTTTGCAATGTGAGCTTGAGGCAGTATAATGTTTTGAAACCTGAGCGTTTTACTTTACTTCAAATAATGAAGCATGTCTTACCTTGGTTCAAAGTGTGAAAATCCATCCATAGAAACGTGGAGGCAATTATCTTATAAAGACTTCCTTGTGCCATTAACCAGCATTTCTCTCCTGTTCTATTGGTTTTCATATCAACTTTATTTCTTTGTCCATAAGCCAAAGGCACAATCTTAGTCATATTAGCAACCCATCATAGTTGTTGCTATTAGATTCCCCCTCTTTCTAAGTTTCTAACAGAGTTTTTAATATCTGTCACAACTGCTCACATTAGGTGCGCTGGTTAGAACAGTGTTTTCTGCGAATTGCATTTTGGCAAATATAGCCTTTTGAACTATAAGACTATAGGCTTGCTATTTTTGCACGTTTCCATTAAGTTCTTAATGAAAATGTCCGGTCCTTGTATGCATGCATAGTATCAGAGAGGAAGAGACAAACGAGAGGTTTCGCTCTCGCCAAAATCTGTCCAAAATAAGCCCAATGTGTTTCTATGGGCTTATTTTGGGCCTAAGCTTGTTGCCTGCCTTCCAGCCTTGGGATGACTCCCATTGTTAGGGCAGAAGCATAATAAGCATCTCGTCATTGTATACAGATCTCAGATAGTATTTTCTGTTGGTCATGTCATTTTACTATTTGGAAAAAATGTAATCGTTTTGACCGGTTATTGAGGGTCAGTTAGTCGGCAGCAAAAATGACCGAAATTGTCATCCCTAGCCGCAACACTTTCTCTTTACAATAAACAAGGTTGGCCATTTGCTCCAGCTTACAGGCATAATATTACTGCTGGTATGGTAACACTAGCCCTCTCCAGTGCTCTATGTCTGTGTCTAGACTTGACAGTTCATGCAGCTTTCGTATTCTGATCATGTCGTTCTGATCATGGAATTCCAAACGCGTCATGCATCTACACCTACATTTAAATGTGTCTACCGTGTCCAGATTCCCTTTTCCCACACTATATTCAAATGCCAGTATGCGTTCTACAAACGGTGGAATAGTCAAAGTATGATATCACAACTGATGGCAGTAGCTAACTAGCCAGCAAACCTCTGTAGCAAGCTAGCAAGCAACACTAAAGGGATTGCAAACGGGTTAGCATAACTCTAGCCAAACAATAAATAGTTTTGCGAAGACGTTCTTCATACGCTAGGAACGTATTTCTTCCAACGTTATAATGAAAAGGTGCCTCTCGGTCCCAAAACACACGTTTTGTGGGAAGAGTGCTGATGACGTCGCACACTGTACGTGCTTTCGGTAGCCTGATTGCATCCAGACTGAGGATAAATCTGCACACAATGCATCCCTGACCACCTCCTGAAGTGGTCAGCCAGATCTGAACACAATCAGACCACAAATCGACTTTTGTGCGTCTAGACCCGTCTTTTCAATGCGGTCTTCGTATTCTGATAGCAGAAGTCGCATGTAAGTATCAAGTGTAGTCATCCATATATGACTGGCATTGTCATGGAGGAAGCTTTCCTGCTGCTGCTGCTGCCACCATCACACACACAATGCAGCCACTGGGGCATACTGGGGAAAATGCAAGGCTCGACTTTTAAACTGGCTGTCTTTTAATTTTTCTATTCACCAATTAGTATCAGCTGGTGCAAGCTGGTTTAATATTAATGCCTACTGGAGACAAGACATTGCCAGTAGAATTGTCTTCTCAATGCAGAATGCAGGGTAATGCATACTCCTCAGTGAGCATGTTTGTAAACAATATAGTAGTCGTGTTTATTTATAGTAGGCTACCTGCTGTTACACAAGCTCCATTGCAGTTTACTGAACTGTATCCAAAAAGTGTTTCTATTTGTATGTGTTTGGTTGAGTGGACAGCAGGGTATTATACTGACTGTCATCAGTGTTAAAGGGGTATTTTGTAGCTCTTGTTGTTGGCCTGCCCAGTCTGGTAAGAGTCAGTGTGCTGGTGCATGTAATTTAAGAAGGTTGCTAATCCCTCTAATTTCATGCAGGCGCCCGAGATTAGAAGGCGCGAACTAGCAGGTGCTTGGCAGGGCAAACCCAACATCAGCTGAGGCAGGACCACACACACACACACACACACAGACTCTGGAGTGTTTACATGTTTGTGTACTTGCCCTCACAGTGTATTCTGATGTTCAATTTGATTCAGGCACAAAACAAGCTTTGCTGGATACACTATTTTGCATACATTTGCATGAATGTGTTTGAACTTGTTCATATGAGACAGTACAAACTGCTGAGACAGCCTATTTAAAAAGTTCTCAAAGCGGTCAATCATAAATAAGCCGCATGGGGTTTCTTTCAACTCATCTTCCTCATTCTGTCTTTAATACTCAATACTTAGGTCTATGGTGATTAATTATAGTGCAGCTGTGATGAATAGAAAATACAGAAGGGAGTTGATTTTAGCCTGGCCCATGGGTCATACATTTACTAATACCATGTCCTTGGCTTAGTGATGTGAGGCGAGCTGGATGACTCAACCCAGGGCATTGCTCAGCGCAAGCAGCAACACACGGCATTCTGGCCTGGGAGAGCACGGGGCTGGCTACCCACAGGCCTCTCTGAGCAGCAGCAGCAGCCTCCTCTAATAGGACTGACTGTGTTTGTGTCTGTCCGAGTGAGTAATAAAGACCGAGGCATGTGTCCGTAGGCCCATACTTGTCTTAAATAGTAGGCCGTTTGAGTATGCGGAAATAGGAAGTGTTATATTATGTGCATTTTCGAAAATCTAGTGTCGTTTAAATGCCAGGATGTTATACTAATTTCGGCTTTTCCTCTAGTAAAATTCGCTGCACACTTTTCGGGAATTTAAAATGCATTGGAAGGGGGGGGCTGCGAGTTTTGATAGCTAGATCTCTTTGAGTAGACGACTTGCAAGATAGAGAATAGCGAAGCTTCTGCGGTGGTCTTCAGATGGAAGTCGTTTTTTTGTTCTCCTTAAAATGATCACGACTATTTAATTGTAACATTACTTCTTTGAAAACAGATCTGCTGCCTGCTGTGCCTTTAGTAAAGCTAGCTACTCGAAGTTGCGTTAACGAGCATTACCCATAGACTTCCAGTCATTGTGCGATCTGCTAGCATGCTAGTAGATACCCAAATAATTCCAGTCATTGCTCTAATGCTAGTTTAACGTCCTCCATACTGGACACAGAGACATACAAATGGTATCCACAAGTTCATCTGACTCTGGGGAAGTAGATAAAGGGCCTCATTGCCAAAATCTGGAAGTATCCCTTTAATTTACTCATTTTCCTTTTGTAAAACCCAAAGTGGATTTAAGTTTTCTCATCAAAAAGTGTTTATTGTTTGTAATAAAAATAATAATAATTGATACCGGTACATTTACTGTTGGTGTGTTTTACTTTCAACATTTCAACATTTAAAAAATGCACTCGCAAATCTGAGCTATCTTGTTGCTGGTGCATGGGTAAGCAATAAGGCCCGAGGGGGTGTGGTATATGGCCGATATACCACGGCTAAGGAGTGTTCTTAAGCGCAATGCAATGTGGAGTGCCTGTATACAGCCCTTAGCCGTGGTATATTGGCCATATACCACAAACCCCCGATGTGCCTTATTGCTATTATAAACTGGTTACCAACGTAATTGGAGCAGTAAAAATAACTTTTGTCATACCCGTGGTATACGGTCTGATATACCACGGATGTCAGCCAATCAGCATTCAGGGCTCAAACCACCCAGTGTATAATAACAATTAGATAAGTGTAAACAAAAAAGAAACCCGCACACTGCACTTGCTAGTATCACTTTTTTATTGAAGCTTACGTGTTGGCCTCTTGGCCTTTGTCAGAGCTTTTTGCTCTACTAAACTAAATAAACCATATTTGGTATAATAATTTATTACATTTCAATAGCACTTTTCAAAGTTCCAAAGCGCATCAAAAGCAAAAAACAAACAAGCATGAGTAGCATAACTATAGTTGGCTAGGTCAACCAATAGAGGCCAAGTCTGAGTGCATGCATCCTCCAAAGATGGAGAGGGACAGTGCATGGCTTGATCAGAGGAAGGTGGTCAGGGAGATGGTTGATGAAGATTGAGTCTGGTGACGATCTTGTAGAGGGCTACTCTGGGAACCAGCCTGAGTCTTGTAGCCACTAGACTTCTCCTTCACAATGTATGGCACCCACTTGTGTGACGCCTCATCAGTTCTGGGTGGTTACCACACACAGTTCAGAGTAGTAGCCAGTCATCCTCATTATGCATCTCCCATTCCTCTCAAGCTTCAGGTGACTCTTCAGTTGATACATGCGTAGGCCTACGGTACACTCAAGATTACTCCAAATGCTAGCTACTTGGCTAACATTAGCCCAAAACAACAACATGAAAGGTCACTGGGTGGGGCTACGGACGATCCTTTCTGCTTCATATGAAGCTGTAACTGATGGTAACTGCTAAATAGTATGTAGTACACAGTATGCCTTTTAACTAAGTAGCAGGCAAGCCAGATTCTGGACATGGCCAGAGACTCACTGCAGGGTTGAAATGCTTTAGCTGTGCCAGCAGTAGAAATAGACAAGGAAGCAGTTGTCCAATAAAATGCTCTCAATGATTTGGACCTCGCTTGTTTTATAGGCTGCAGGTGCTCTGTATTCACATACACAGCCACCTCCCAGTTTGTATTGATTCTGCCCAGAGCATGAAGGCCCCTTTTTTAAAGAATAATCTACAAGGTTCAGGAGGACAGACAAGCCTGTTGTCTGTGGTGCAGGGTGAGGAGCCACTGTGAAGTGTTTATGGTGCTTGTGTGTGGATGCAGAAGAGAGAACAACCAATAGGAAGTCAATTTCTTTTTCAGATTAGTGAAACTTGATCCTGGCCCATATCTGCCTCTGCTCTGATCCCTCCAGCTCAGCCAGTGGAGGCTGTGGGCCAGCCAGATGCAGGCCAGCCCGGGAGGTGCTGAGTTAGCCTAGTGCATGTCAATGCAGCAGCACAGCAGAGCTCTCAACCAACCCCTCAGAGCATTAGCTCACCTTTTACTAGCCTGTAATCAGACACAAATACTACCCACACCTTACAGTGCTGTGCTGCAATAACACTGTAGAGCCACCAATCCTTCAAAACACCATATCTGCATCACTGACATAATGCACTACTGTTTTACCTCTCTTTGAACAATGTGAGAAAATTCTAGCTAAGATGCATGCTCAGTATGTTTGGTTCCAGACTGGTGTTATTCTTTATGGAGGCAACGCTAGCCCCCTCACTGTGTGAATGGTGTGTAGATGAAAGAGCCCAGTGTTGTATCACCCGTGGATCACAGCAAGCCAGCACTGCCTCCTGGCTCACAAGAAACAAATAGTGTGCACAGCCAGCCACACAATCACTCATGGTTTTGTGTATCTGCATATGTCTGAATTAGCAGGCGAGAGGGAGAGAAATGGAGAGACCCAGACAAAAGGGCTGTTTTGGAGCCGTGCCGACTGCCCTGTGCGTCAGCCCAATGTGCCTCTAATAGTCGGATGATGGACTCTCACTCACACTTCACCTTCTCCAGTCACAGTGCGGCTGCTCTGCCACCTGCAGTCTTCCTCTGATTCTCATCTCTACTGCTGACTCACCAATGCTATTTTGAGCCTTCCTTTACCACAGCTTCATCCACCCCTCTGACTGAACACAGATTTCACAACATTTCTTCCCAGCTAGCTCTGCCACTGTTTATCCGGGGTCATACAGTGTGTATTTATTTCAGAAGTTTATATGAGAGAGAGGATGAACGTTTCCAGTGTTGTGTGGTGTGCTGCTGTCATGATGAGGTAATGGACCGACTGAAGGAGGCCTGCTCTGCTCTGCTGTACTCCCAGTCAGCCACTATGCAGTATCAGCAGCTTTGACTCATCCAGGCTGACTGGCCATGACTCTGTGCTAATTCAGTCACTGTTACTGACATTTGTCAAGGTCAAAGCGAAGCTCGTCATTTAGCCATTTGGCTCGAGGGGAAACCAGCGTCACAAAACAAACATTTTTGTCGCTCCATATTTAGCTGGTCTCTTGTGTTTATTGTATTCTGTTAGGTTAGCTGACAACGCAGGTGGCCTCAGTGGTGACCTGTGCCACTCAGTCAAAGGTCAATGCTGAAATCTTTCTCTCTCCAGGAGGCTTTGCCATTGTGTTCCTGGTGCGGACCCACCAGGGGGTGCGCTGTGCCCTGAAGAGGATGTACGTCAACAACGAGCACGACCTGCATATCTGCAAGCTAGAGATCCAGATCATGGTGAGAACCGGCTCTGGGCTGGAGTTCTGCTCAGTCTGTCACCCTGTCTACCTTTATAATGCACAGGCTCTCTCAGACAAATGGGCTTCACAAAGGGGGCAAATCACTGTGCCACTGCTGTAGTGAAGCTGATGTAGAACCACACAGATAAAACTACACAAATAAAATAATAGGATTGTGTTTCTATTCTGGAAGAGGTGATATGGGAGAGAGTTGCTGACTATGGAAGGGGGGGGGGGGGTTGACAAAACTAACTTAAACAAACATATACAGGGAGGGAGGGAGAGAGAGAGAGAGAGAGAGAGGGAGCAGAAAGGTGTGTAGTAACTGAGTCACACTCTTAGCTCAGTTAGAGCCTGCTGCTGAATATGTTGAGTTGGAATTCATGCAGATAAACTCCCCCACCCCCTTGGGCCTCAGTTCCCTAACTTGAGGCCATGCTGTAAGATAACCAGCCCCTGCAGCCACACCCTGGGGGGCATTATTGGTACAGGATGACTATCATTATTGGGTCGTTCCACGAAATGGGTGCCTTTTGCGTCCCTTTTATATTTTTAAGTAGAAATAATGCACCAATATTGAATTTTAAAAGCCTGTCATATTAAATGAAGTACACTATAATATAGACCACATGAAGAATTCAATAGATCTGATTTTTAATATGAATAATGGCTATAGTGCCAAAATTCAGCATTTTGACATGTCCCTCCATCAACCCTGTCACTTCTAGGAAGATTTCAACTCACTTAATCCCCAAATGTCTCCAAGTTTCACCACCATTGTAAAGGCCTAGTTATTTTGCTGCTTTGACAGTCATTTCTGAAGGTTATTATTTATATTCATGTGATTGGTGATGTATTTACGTCTGTCCCTCATTTTAAGGCCAACCCTGTTATGCAAACAATTTACTCCTTTAAAATAATGGACCATTCCACCAAGTTAAATGATTCACAGCAAGTGACATTGTTTGAGGCCTCTGAACAGCATGGTGGAAAAGGAAGTAGGTATTCTCTGTCTTTTTGGTCTATTTATAATTGTTTTATCAACTTTAACTGAGGTGGTCAAGTTCAACATATCAACTTTAATTTGATTTAACTTTCGTTATGTGTGGAACATGTATAATTCCTAATTTCATGAACACCATGTGGTCCCATGCTCTTCACAACATGAGGAGTAATGGCCGATCTTCACCTAAAACCTCAACGAGGCCCAAAGGTGACTTTATCACTTTGATATTATACGTGAGTTTATTTGTACAAGGGAGACTTGATCAATGAGAAAATGTTGGATTTATCTCAAACATGAATTTTAAATAATAGTTAAGCAGTTACATAAGTGTCCGTAACAGGGTTGACAGTGTGGAACAAGTGCAGATAAAATCTGTTATGGTAGCTTCTGATGTGTCTAGCTTAGTTCGACTACAGAGGGATGCCATGGTTACCGAGGTGATCTGGTGTCTGTGTTGTCTTCCTACTACTTCACTCTCCTACTGTAACCAAGTATTCCATCAAACTGTCTGTTCTCACTGGCTATACACCTGAATAAGAAAATATTTCTCAAAACACTTTTTGGGTTGTAGGCTCATTTTTATGTTTCTCGCTCTCTCTTTTGCGCGCACACACAGGTTGGCATGACAGTGTGAAAGTGTTATCACACAGTGGTATTATTGGGTGCATATGAGGTAGGGATGTAGCTCAGTTGGTAGAGCATGGCATTTGTGGTTGTGGGTTCGATTCCAGTATAAAAAATAAAAATGTATGCACTCACTAACTGTAAGTCGCTCTGGATAAGAGCGTCTGCTAAATGACTAAAATGTAAATGTAAAATGCTCTTAGTTTATAGGATTTTAATGCCTGAGATGAGAATATTTGTTGTTCCGTACTCAACATATCCTCCATGCAATTGAATGTTGAAAGAAGAGATTAATTTAATTTCTTCCGTTTGCATGTCCAAAAGGCACCCTATTACTTCCAGCCTTTTGGCAGATCCTCAGATTCAGCAAGCAGGAGCAGAATACACTCTGGCAATCCAAAAAACAAAGATCACCATTGTTATGGCAGCCTGTTTGGAATTTGAAAGCAAACCAGAGACCTATGAGGTTATTTAAATTCTTTGTAATATTAACCAATTGTGTGTGTGCATGTGCAGAGGGACCTTGTGGGCCACAGGAACATTGTGGGTTTCCTGGACTCCAGTATAACTGCAGTGGGAGCAGGAGATGTCTGGGAGGTCCTCATCCTCATGGACTTCTGTCGTGGTAATTCTGCCCCTCTTTCCTGATCAATCACTTTAGTGGTTTCATTAGTGTACAAACCTCATACCATGACAGGAGCGTATCTACTTTGTTTCCAAACCCATTGTAAGTCCTCCCTGGTTTGTTGCAGGTGGTCAGGTGGTGAACCTGATGAACCAGCGTCTGCAGACAGGCTTCACTGAGGCAGAGGTGCTGCAGATCTTCTGTGACACCTGCGAGGCCGTGGCCCGCCTCCACCAGTGCAAGACGCCAATCATCCATCGAGATCTCAAGGCACGAGCACTTCACACACACCCTCAGAGTCTGCACCCTACTCACACTTGCCTTTATCATGTCTTCTTTATCTGTTTGTCTTTAATAAATGTCCTAGCTGCATATATGTGTCCCAGCATGAGAAGTGAACCATGAAGTGTATAAATATGTTACACACCATTCAAAGATCAACTCAGGAGTCACCTGTCTCAGGAGTCACCTGTCTCAGCAGTCATCTTTGTGTCTCTATCTCCTCTGCAGGTGGAGAATATCCTACTCCATGACCGGGGACACTACGTGCTGTGTGACTTTGGCAGCGCCACCAACCGCTTCCAGGACCCTCAGACAGAGGGCGTGCCACTGGTGGAAGAGGAAATCAAGAAGTGAGTGATTCTGAAGAGCTTCACCTCAACTGGAATACTGAACTCATGGGAGTGGTTTGATAGTTTTAGTCTAGTGAACCAACAAGTACAACCGGTTGGGATGTTGTGGATTAACTGTGCCAAGTGAACCCTATTGAGGACATTTATCTGCAATTGAAGTCCTTCCTAAATTAGTGTGCTCCCTTGCTTCCCCACCTTAAGGTACACTACTCTGTCATACCGAGCCCCAGAGATGATCAACCTTTACAATGGCATGGTCATCACTACAAAGGCAGACATCTGGGTGAGTTGGCATACTGCTGAATCGCCATGAGAGATTATGACTGGTTTCTCTCCACTATAGAGTTATGTTGGCTTGATGCCAGGTAATAAAAGGTGTCCTGATGTGCACTGTGCTGTCTCTACAGGCTATGGGCTGCCTGCTGTATAAACTGTGCTACTTCACCCTGCCGTTTGGGGAGAGCCAGGTGGCCATCTGTGATGGCAGCTTCACTATTCCAGACAACTCCCGCTACTCCCAGGACATGCACTGCCTCATCAGTGAGTAGCCATCCTCCCTGTCAACTCCTACTGAATGGTCTGTGCGTTCGTATGTAAGAGAGTTGTCTTTCTGGCTCTGTCTTTCTCTCTGTGCCCCTTCTCTCTTTCACAGTGCAAGTCCTTTAGTCCAAAGAGATAAATATACAGTGCATTCGGAAAGTATTCAAACCCCTTGGATTTTTCCACATTTTATTACGTTACAGCCTTATTCTATAATGGATTAAATAGTTTTTCCCCCCTCATCAATCTACACACAATACCCCATAATGACAAAGCAAATCTATTCAAAATAGGAAACTGAAATATCACATTTACGTAAGTATTCAGACCCTTTACTCAGTACTTTGTTGAAGCACCTTTGGCAGCGATTACAGCCTTGAGTCTTCTTGGGTATGATGCTACAAGCTTGACACACCTGTATGTGGGGAGTTTCTCCCATTCTTCTCTGCAGATCCTCTCAAGCTCTGTCAGGTTGGATGGGGAGCGTCGCTGCACAGCTATTTCCAGGTCTCTCCAGAGATGTTTGATTGGGTTCAAGTCCGGGCTCTGGCTGGGCCACTCAAGGACATTCAGAGACTTGACCCGAAGCCACTCCTGCATTGTCTTGGCTGTGTGCTTAGGGTTGTTGTCCTGTTGGAAGGTGAACCTTCGCCCCAATCTGAGGTCCTGAGTGCTCTGGAGCAGGGTTTCATCAAGGATCTCTCTATACTTTGCTCCGTTCATCTTTCACTCGATCCTGACTAGTCTCCCAGTCCCTGCCGCTGAAAAACATCCCCACAGCATGATGCTGCCACCACCATGCTTCACCGTAGGGATGGTGCCAGGTTTCCTCCAGACGTGACGCTTGGCATTCAGGCCAAAGAGTTCAATCTTGGTATCATCAGACCAGAGAATCTTGTTTCTCATGGTCTGAGAGTCCTTTAGGTGCCTTTTGGCAAACTTTAAGCGGGCTGTAATGTGTCTTTTACTGAGGAGTGGCTTCCGTCTGGCCACTACCATAAAGGCATGATTGGTGGAGTGCTGCAGAGATGGTTGTCCTTCTGGAAGATTCTCCCATCTCCATATAGGAACTGTGGAGCTCTGTCAGTGACCATCGGGTTCTTGGTCACCTCCCTGACCAAGAACCTCCTTCTCCCCCGATTGCTCAGTTTGGCCAGCGGCCAGGTCTAGGAAGAGTCTTGGCGGTTCCAAACTTCTTCCATTAAAGAATGATGGAGGCCACTGTGTTCTTGGACCTTCAATGCTGCAGAAATGTTTTTGTACCCTTCCACAGATCTGTGCCTCTACGGACAGTTCCTTCAACCTCATGGCTTGGTTTTTGCTTTGACGTGCACTGTCAACTGTGGGACTTTTATATAGACTGGTGTGTGCCTTTCCAAATCATGTCCAATCAATTGAATTTACCAAATGTGGACTAAATGTAAACAGGATGCACATGAGCTCAATTTCGAGTCTCAAAGCAAAGGGTCTGAATACTTTATAAATGTGCAACATTTTCTAAACTGTTCGCTTTGTCATTATGGGGTACTGTGTTTAGATTGAGGGGGAAGAAATCCATTTTAGAATAAGGCTGTAACGTAACAAAATGTGGAAAAAGTCAAATGGTCTGAACTTTCAGAATGCACTGTATCAGTATGATAATTACCAACCATATTTTCTTCCATTCATCAGGATACATGCTGGAGCCTGACCCTGAAAAGAGACCAGATATCTATCAAGTGTCCTACTTCGCCTTCAAGCTGGCCCGTATCGAATGCCCCATCCAGAACATACATGTAAGTCACCTCATCATCAGTAATGACAACAGGACTAGAAAATCTCCCCGGAGACGAAGGTTACAACCAAATAATTCAAAGGGTCATAATGTAGAGGAACTTTTAACTTTATCTGAATTGTTACCTTGCTCTCCAAATGCCAGGTGTAAGTCAATCATTGAAAGTAAGAGATGATACAGTGAGGGAAAAAAGTATTTGATCCCCTGCTGATTTTGTACGTTTGCCCACTGACAAAGAAATGATCAGTCTATAATTTTAATGGTAGGTTTATTTGAACAGTGAGAGACAGAATAACAACAAAAAAATCCAGAAAAACGCATATCAAAAATGTTATAAATTGATTTGCATTTTAATGAGGGAAATAAGTATTTGACCCCCTCTCAATCAGAAAAGATTTCTGGCTCCCAGGTGTCTTTTATACAGGTAACAAGCTGAGATTAGGAGCACTCCCGTGTGCTCCTAATCTCAGCTTGTTACCTGTATAAAAGACACCTGTCCACAGAAGCAATCAATCAATCAGATTCCAAACTCTCCACCATGGCCAAGACCAAAGAGCTCTCCAAGGATGTCCGGGACAAGATTGTAGACCTACACAAGGCTGGAATGGGCTACAAGACCATCGCCAAGCAGCTTGGTGAGAAGGTGACAACAGTTGGTGCGATTATTCGCAAATGGAAGAAACACAAAAGAACTGTCAATCTCCCTCGGCCTGGGGCTCCATGCAAGATCTCACCTCGTGGAGTTGCAATGATCATGAGAACGGTGAGGAATCAGCCCAGAACTACACGGGAGGATCTTGTCAATGATCTCAAGGAAGCTGGGACCATAGTCACCAAGAAAACAATTGGTAACACACTATGCCGTGAAGGACTGAAATCCTGCAGCGCCCGCAAGGTCCCCCTGCTCAAGAAATCGCATATACAGGGCCGTCTGAGGTTTGCCAATGAACATCTGAATGATTCAGAGGAGAACTGGGTGAAAGTGTTGTGGTCAGATGAGACCAAAATTGAGCTCTTTGGCATCAACTCAACTCGCCGTGTTTGGAGGAGGAGGAATGCTGCCTATGACCCCAAGAACACCATCCCCACCGTCAAACATGGAGGTGGAAACATTATGCTTTGGGGGTGTTTATCTGCTAAGGGGACATGACAACTTCACCGCATCAAAGGGACGATGGACGGGGCCATGTACCGTCAAATCTTGGGTGAGAACCTCCTTCCCTCAGCCAGGGCATTGAAAATGGGTTGTGAATGGGTATTCCAGCATGACAATGACCCAAAACACACGGCCAAGGCAACAAAGGAGTGGCTCAAGAAGAAGCACATTAAGGTCCCGGAGTGGCCTAGCCAGTCTCCAGACCTTAATCACATAGAAAATCTGTGGAGGGAGCTGAAGGTTCGAGTTGACAAACATCAGCCTCGAAACCTTAATGACTTGGAGAAGATCTGCAAAGAGGAGTGGGACAAAATCCCTCCTGAGATGTGAGCAAACCTGGTGGCCAACTACAAGAAACATCTGACCTCTGTGATTGCCAACAAGGGTTTTGCCACCAAGTACTAAGTCATGTTTTGCAGAGGGGTCAAATACTTATTTCCCTCATTAAAATGCAAATCAATTTATAACATTTTTGACATGCGTTTTTCTGGATTTTTTTGTTGTTATTCTGTCTCTCACTGTTCAAATAAACCTACCATTAAAATTATAGACTGATCATTTCTTTGTCAGTGGGCAAACGTACAAAATCAGCAGGGGATCAAATACTTTTTTCCCTCACTGTATGTAAGGCACTGTACTTAATGTTATTTTATTTAAAATGTAAGAAGCTTTCACATTTTACTAAGATGTTGTATTCATGTCTAATCTTTTTGGAAAGCAACATAAGTCTATTGCAAAATGCCAGAGGATGGGGGAGCAAGCGGCTTTGTGGTTGTTGCCAGTTGGCTGCCCACCATCCCCCAGGCCCCTTTGCTTTGCATTGATAGAGCAATGTCAGCACTCAATCATCTGACACAGCACATTTCAGACCACATTCCCAGTGGACATTCAAGGCCGATTCATGGAATCTTTAACTGATCATGACATTGCTGCAGTCATGTCATGCAGAAGTTATAATGATAAAGGGTTCTTGTTCCCTCGCTGTGACAAAAGGAAAACCATTACACTAGAAATCTGAGTGAAGCTGATTGATTTAAATTGAGTAGTATATCTAAGCATAGTACTGAAACTCTTCTCACCTTCACAGAACTATCCTATTCCTACAAAACTTCCTGAACCAATCAGAGCCAGCGAAGCTGTGGCCAAAAAGAGTCAATCCAAAGCCAGGTAAGTGAGGAGCATGAGAATCCCTTTTTTAAATTATAGTTACAGATGTAAAGCTCCGGCAATGATAACCTGTCTTGCCCTTCCGCTCCCCTCCCAGGCTCTCAGACCCTGTCCCCACAACAGAGACGTCCATCGCGCCCCGGTCACGACCCAAAGCTGGAGGGGCCCAGCCCATAGGCATCCTGCCCATCCAGCCGGCCCTCACCCCACGCAAGAGACCCAGCGTGGCTGCAGGAGGTACGCACACACTACCCTCTGTGCCTTCTTTGTTTCTCAGTCAAAGCTTGAACCACAAGGACCTGATAATGTGGTGAGCAGAGAGCTGAGGCCTGCAAGCAGGGAAAGTCTCTAATCCTGTCACAAAACACTCACCGAGATAGACATCCTGTATTGAGCTTGATGTATTGAACTGTTCCACGTGTTTGGCTGACATAACATGGCCTTGTAATCCCAGTGGTTTAATTTGTCCGTCCGGACAAGGCTTTAATAGTCTATTAATGAGCCCTTGGTGACACCCATAGTCTATCTGAGCCCTTCTGTCCATCTGCTTGTATAGAGACCGATAGGAGCTGCAAGCTTGTCTGTTTTAGTCAATTGTTATCAATGTCATCCTTCCAAGACAGCCATCTTTTCCCCTGTACTACAGGTGTTTTAGGCGCTGCCCAGCCGGCTGTTGCTGTTCAATTAGTCCAGCAGGTGCCTGCTGCACAGGCCACATCCCCACTGGCTCAGACCGCCCCTTCGCAGCCCATGGCCACGCCCCAGCATCAGCAGGGTCTCTTCATGAAGCAGCAGGCTGCAGCCTTCTTCAGCCCACAGCAGAAGACCAACCAGGTGGGCATATCTCTTATCAGTCTGCTAAAGGCACTATATATTACCTTGTGTTTGGGCTTCTTAATATATCAGAGAATCTTGTTGCCATTTGCCAATAATATGAAGTCATTGTTTTTTATGCATCCATTTATTGCCTTCTAACTTATGATATTTCTATGTAGAGTGCACTTTTAGCAGGACCTCTGAATAACCTTGTGGTTTTGAATGAAATTGAATCAAACTGAATAACTTGATTGACTTTCCAGGAACTCCCCTCTGATCTGTTAATTAAAATACACTAAGATGTCATGTGTAACAAAAATCCAACTGCAGAAATGACAACTTTCATGAAATACACAGGGAACAGAAGGGTGAACTGGTTTGCACTTGGCAGAGCAATAACTCATCCCAAACTGGGCCAAATTAGACAGTAGGGAGGGGTTTTCCTGAACACTGGTTGTGTTTCTCCCACCATCCTATCCCTAAGCAGCATCAGCTGGTGCAGACCATCTACAAACAACAGCAGCAGCCTCCCATCCCGACCCCCCAGGGCTCTGTGGCTGTGCAGCCCAAAACGAATCCTGTGGCTCCTGTTGCTCCTCTGCAGCAGCAGCCAGCCAGCCCTGCGGCAGACCTCCCCTCCCCCCAACCACCAGCCCCCCCTCAGCCTGCAGCCCCAGGACCTAAAGCCACAGGACCTGCACTTGACTGTGACTCTGAGCCCACGGTAAACCCCCTTCCCTCCGGCAACCTGCTGGTCTGTGGGACAGGGAGGGCTAACAGGCCCATCTCCTCTGGCAGCCTGCTGCCTTGTGGGACAGGGGGACTAACAGGCCCTGGCTCTCTGTCTGGGGCCTTAGAATCTGGCTAATCACCTAACACTGACTTTGTATGCATTCTGCATTTGCATTGGATTAGTTCCCTTTAAAATAACTGCATGTTTTATTGATCTATGTAAACAATGATGTAGAAATACTTGCTCTTGGATTGGTCCTGTATACTGTTGTGAGGACTGAATTAAGCAGTCTAAAAAGGATACATCAGTGCTTCTCACTAACATCGAAGACAGATCTTTCATACTTTGCATAGTGATCAAATATAATTCAACCAAAAGGATAAGATTTAGAAGCTGTCTAGTGGCTTTTCCTTTCACTATGGTTATAATGTCTAAAAGTTGTCATGAAACATCTCTGTCACTGGAACCTGTCACCACTCAGTTCTGTCTCCTTTGTGATTTATTGTTCTAAATCTAATCTCTGTCAAAAATATGAATCAATAACGGATCATCCTGAAAACCATCCATTGGTATTTTGCCACTAATCAACCATGTCTTTTCACCAACCAATAGAATAGCTAATCAACTTGGATCAACCTGTCATTTTCTTCCTTCTGATATTCGGTGTGATATTTTCCTTATCTCCATATTAAACCCTTTCTCTCGCTCTCTCCTCCCAGCATCTGGCTCCTGGACGTGGGCTCCACAAGGTTGGCTCCCTGACGCCCCCCTCCTCCCCAAAGATGGCCCCCCGAGGCAGTCACAGACGCATCCTGAGCGACGTCACCCACAGTGCTGTGTTTGGGGTCCCAATCAGCAAGTCAACCCAGCTACTGCAGGCGGCTGCAGCCGAGGCCAGCCTCAACAAGTCCAAGTGAGCTGAATTAACCCATCTCAATGAACTGAGGAATCAACTGTCCATTCATTCCACACACTGACTGACTGAATGACTGACTGACTGACTGAGTGAGATGCAGGCCAATGAACAGGCCATTCATACAGAGAACCTTAATAGCCCATATAGTTCAACACAGGAATAAACAGTCCATTCAATCTACAAATAATAATAATAATAATAATATATAAATAATATGCCATTTAGCAGACGCTTTTATCCAAAGCGACTTACAGTCATGCGTGCATACATTTTTTTGTGTACGGGTGGTCCCGGGGATCGAACCCACTACCTTGGCGTTACAAGCGCCGTGCTCTACCAGCTGAGCTACAGAGGACCACAAATATCTCAATAGGATTTTTAATTACCCATATTTGCATGCATGTTTTATATTTGGCACAGACTTGTTTGTACTTAAGATAAATGAGATGGATGATTTCCACTGTAACCTTTGTTTTCCTATGTGTGTTGTAGGTCAGCCAGCACCACTCCCTCTGGCTCCCCCTGCTCCTCCCAGCAGAGTGTGTACCAGCCAGGGCAGGGCGGTGCCCAGACAGCCCCCTCTGCACTCACTGGCAGCTGGAACCCTTTTGGTGACGACAACTTCTCCAAGCTCAGTGCCGAGGAGCTGCTCAACAAGGACTTTGCCAAGCTGGCCGAGAGTAAGACCACAATGTCCAGTCTGTGTATAGACATCTACAAGTGCAATGGATAGTTGGTAGATAGGTAAATGAACAGAGGTGATGTTGTTTTCTAATTGTGTATGTCTTTATGACAGCTACAACAGGGGAGAGGGCCAGCCTCTCTACAGAGAACCTAATTTCAGGGCTGCAGCCTGTCTCTGCTGCTGGGTCCACAGGCAAGGCTTTCCCGGGTAAGACCCCACGTGTTCACCAGCCTTCCTCTCTGTGTCATACAGACGTTATTATTCCTCTCCCTCATCTCTACATATTTCCCATGTGGTGTCCTGTTGTTTTTAGCTGTCGGCTTCTTCTCTGTAAATCTTTCTTTCGAAGATCGATTTTTCTCCTGCTCTGTAGAATTCTTTCTTTGAGAGATGTATCGGTTTGAGCTGTCAAGTGAACCTCTCGCACCTTTCTCTGAGACAATTTTCTCTGAGCCCAACCCAAGCCAATTACTGTTGTGTAATTTGTTCTCCTCAGCTCTGTTGTCCTCTTACATCTTGTTGACTTTCTATTAGATCAGTAACTGTCATAACCAACCATACCATCTTCTCCAACATCCTTCCTCCCCTATTCTCCTGCTGTCTCTCATTCTTTCTCTCCTTCTCCCGCTTTCTTTCTCCATGTGTGATGTTAAGCTGAGAGAGGTGCTGACATCCTGGGTTTGGATGCAGGCTCAGCGATTTTGAGTGTCCCGGACCCCTTTAACGCCCTCTCCCTCTCTGACACCACAGGTAACGCCCTTTCCCAGCATGCAACGTTGTTGTGGAATGTATTGGCAGGTTCCACTTCTCTGTCCTGCCAGGATCCCTACTTTACCATCAAGCATCCATCCAATGTGTTTCAATTCTTGCGCATAGATGTTCCTGAGACACTCATGTTGGTGGATTGTATGTGGCCTATATCTAATGTTTAAAGCCATTGTTTAGATCATGACTGGGGTGACATGGCTTTGCTCTGTAGTCCTATTGTCCCTGTCCTCTTAGCATAATTGATTCCCTTTCAGCTCCTATGAATAGAGACCTTAGCTGGATTGCCTCACACTTGTGGACCGTGCCTCTGTCTGTACTGTTGCCTGGTTACCTGAAGGACACATTCTCCTTTGTTAATCGGATTGCTGTTCCTCTGGAGGCGCCTGCTTTAGAATGCCTCTGTCACTGAGAACAGTGGGAAAGTTCAGCGTCACATCTGAGCTCTTCCTTTAGTTGGTAGTTGATTGCTTTTCCAAATGGCTCAGGAGCAATACTCTGTCCTCAGTTTATCTTAACACAGACTAGGCTGTATTCACTGTAAGGTTCAGATAATCGCTCCAATGACAGTCAGTGGATGCCAGTGTTGTCAGTTAGTGGGGACTGAGCTGAGGGGAAAAAGGCTGCCTGTTACATAATCTGGGTGTGGTTAATCTTCTCTGTCCTCTCCCAACTCACTCAGTCTTTAAACACAGGTCACAAAGAGAGTGAGAGCACTGAGGATTTACTGGCACACAGCACCAGTAGAGCCCATAACAGGAACTGCACCCCATTTGCCTCATGCAGCGTGACTCATCTCCTTTGCATAGAGTTGATCAGGCTGTTGATTGTGGCCAGTGGAATGTTGTCCCACTCCTTTTCAATGGCTGTGCGAAGTTCCTGGATATTGGCTATTCCTGGAACATGCTGTCGTGCAAATCGATCCAGAGCATCCCAAACGTGCTCAATGGGTGACATGTCTAGTGAGTATGCAGGCCATGGAAGAACTTGGACATTTTCAGCTTCCAGGAATTGTATTTATAGATCCTTGTGACATGGGGCCGTGCATTATCATGCTGAAACATGAGGTGATGGCGGCAGATGAATGGCACAGTATCTCTGTGCATTCAAATTGGCATCGATAAAATGCAATTGTGTTCGTTGTCCGTAGCTTATGCCTGCCCATACCGTCACCCTACCGCCACCATGGGGCACTCTGTTTACAAAGTTTACGTCCGCAAACCGATGCCATCTGCCCGGTACAGTCGTAACCGGGAGTCATCCGTGAAGAGCACACTTCTCCACCATGCCAGTGGCCATCGAAGGTGAGCATTTGCCCACTGAAGTTGGTTACGACGCCGATCTGCAGTCAGGTCAAAACCCTGGTGAGAACGACGAGCACTCAGATTAGCTTCCCTGAGACGGTTTCTGACAGTTTGTGCAGAAATTCTTCAGTTGTGCAAACCCACAGTTTCATCAGCTATCCGGGTGGCTGGTCTCAGACGATCCCGCAGGTGAAGAAGCTGGATGTGGAGGTCCTGGGCTGGCGTGGTTACACATGGTCTGTGGTTGTGAGGCCGATTGGACGTACTGCCAATTTCCCTAAAACAACATTGGAGGCGGCTTATGGTAGAAAAATGAACATGCAACAGCTATGGTGGACATTCCTGCAGTCAGTTGTGGCATTGTGTTATGTGACACAACTGTACATTTTAGAGTGGCCTTTTATTGTCCCTAGCACAAGGTGCACCTGTGTAATGATCATGTTTAATCAGCTTCTTGATATGCCACCCTATCAGGTGGATGGATTATCTTCGCAAAGGAAAAATGCTCACTAACAGGGATGTAAACAAATTTGTGCACAAACTTTGAGCAAAATAAGCTTTTTGTGCGTATGGAACATTTCTGGGATATTTTTATTTCCGCTCATGAAACCTGTGACCAACACTTTGCATGCGTTTTATATTTTTGTTCAGTATAAATAAGACTCTGGAGTACACAGACTTTGTCATAGCAGTTTATCATTGACCTGCGACCTCTCTCCCTTAGTGAAGGGGGCAAATGGGCAGCTGTGCTGTGTCATATTCTGAGCCCCCAGGCCCAGGTCCTCTGTCCCCCTGTCTCTCCATAGCAGCCAGTCACCTGTAAGTATGTATGGAGATGAGATTTTGACCCAGAAGATACTCACTCACATGCATGCAACTGGTTTGTACTCAGTCTGTTTGGATGCACTAACCTGCTGGAGAGGCACATCCTGAAGGCAGTCCTCCTGCTTTGTCTGTGGCACGGCCCTGGAACACCCAGCAAAGCTTACTTAACAAGGATACTGTCAGTCAGGTGTCTAGCAGTGCTGGCTGATCCAACACTTGTTCAGTGATGAAAGTGGAGAAGAGACATGTAAGAACAGTCAGTGATGTAGGCCTAGTCTGTGGACTGGTGCTATGGTAGCTAACCCCTGGTATATTTTTGTTGAGTGAGGCTGACATTTTGCTCTTTAGTCCGTCAACTAATGACCCTATAAAGATGAAATACTGACACTAGCTGCTGTGTGTTTGTATTCGTCTCCATGTCATTGGTTGATGGGATGGAATGATGTGTTGGTGGTTTAAGGCTAGCAGTTCTTTTTGAAGGCATGCTGTTTTTCTCCACTACTTGTTTGACATGAATGGTATTACCTGCCTGAAATAAACATGTCCTCTACTCAAGCATGGTCTGTGCACTCCGTCATCACACTAGGAGGGATTTTCTGCTGAAGAGTAAAGGAGAGACTGGTGTCTTCATAGCATTCCTCATGGCAGAATACCCAGCCAATAGAAAAATATCTTCACAAATCCAAGAACTAACAGCTGCTACACCTTGATAACGTTACCAACTAATTCTCACCTTGATAGTATAATTATCATGTTCTCATTTGTACTTAGATGAGCCTAGCGTACATTTCTTCCCTTTGCCTCAGTCCTACTACATCATCTCACATTTTCTCCCCCTACTCATACTTTTCTTATGCACATTCTCTTTCTTTCCTCTCTCTTTCGATGCTTTCCTCCCTCCCGTTCCTCCTTGTCCTCTCCTCTCGTCCCTCTGTCTGGATGGCTCACAGAGAAGCTGATTGAGGGACTGAAGTCCCCTGAGACATCTCTGCTGCTCCCTGACCTTTTACCCCTGGCTGACCCCTTCAGCAGCTCTGCAGAGGGCAACAGTAATGGTAACAGGCTCTCCTGCCTGTCTGTCTGTCTATCTGCCTGTCTGTCTGCCTGCCTGCCTGCCTGCATGCCTTCCTCTCCTCTTCCTGTATCCTCTCTCACATGAGAGATGCTTCAGGTTGTTTATGAACTGAAGTCCATCATATACTTTATTCTCTGGAGCTGGAGCTCTTTGGTTTCCTCTCTCCTTTTCATTCATTTTCTTATCTGACCATCTCTCCTGTTCCTCTTTCATCAGCAGCAAAGGCTGAGATGTGTGTGGACTCTCTGATACCGGGCCTGGAGACAGTCTCAGCCAGCCTGCCAGGTTAGTGTCCTAAACTGTACCTTACTGTTCTTACCATTCCTTAAATAATATAGGCAATGTTATTACATTATTGCCGTACATCGCTATGACGTATGCTCTGTGTGGGGCCACAAGGCAATGAGTTATTGGGTTAACACAAAGGGGGATTTGCCTCCACTAAGATTGAATGTGTTTTTTCTGCCATCAACGTCATACAGGGATATGACTCTTAGTTCAGAAGCTCTGTTGTGGTTTCCTTTGTGTTAACTATTGCTTGGTGTTGAAAAGACCAAGTCATTTATCAGTAACCTGCGCAAACATACCCTGCCAGGGCTTGCTGAAAGGTTTGCCTGTACCAAATTAATATTCCCTGTCACCATTTCTTCAATGCTGTCAACTAAACTGTCTGGAACGGTTGCGACAGTGAGCGTCTCGGTTTATTGCAATGATCCGTTGCTATGACGTACTCTTGAGGGCGAACAGGAAAACATTTGCAGTGCACTGTTCATTAGCATTGCTGATTCTGCTCCAGATGAACATGAGCACAGTGTGAATGTTAGTGTAATGGCTGACATTCCCCAGTGAATGTAGGCTGGATCTGAGGACAAGGCCGCTACTGCTGAGCGATAGAGCGTGTCTGCTGCCCCTGGCTTTGACCTCTCAATATCGAGCAGTAGGCAGTTTTTCCCTCCGCTCCCACCTTTTGGTAGTAGTGTCAATCTGTGCCACTAGAGGGCACCAATGGACAATGGTCCTGTCATTAGTCCAACTCCTACATGCAGCAAAGTACCACTACTAGTGTGGGGTTTGATCAGGGGATATCTACTTTGAGGATGAACGTAAATCTGAGAGTAAGAAGCTCATTCACTTTTGGTCTAATCTTTTTTCTGTGGGAAAAGGGTGAGCATGCTTACTAACCTACTGCTTTTTCTTCTGCTTGGGTTAATGGTCTTTCATTTTCTTTCCCTCCATATTAACCCCTGGCCTCCCCTCCCCTCCCTCAGACCCTCTGGCTGGAGAGGACTCTCTGCTGGGCTGCTCTTTGCTGTCTCACACCTCCACCCCTGGGGATCAAACTGTCTGTGCACCCCCCTCCTGCTCCTCTGCCCCTCCTGGCTCTGCTTCCTGTCTGGACAAACTAGCTCCAGTCTCATTTGGCACTGCCCAGGCATCTGCTGGTAAGACCTCCTCTCTCCAGCTGTCATATATTGTATGTTACCTGGGGTGAAACGCCTCACAGCAAGTCTGACCTGTGTTCAGCCCAAACTAAATCACAGTACCACAGACCGGCAGTATCTCTCAGCTTTAAAGACCAGTCAGACTACTAAAATATACATGTTCAAAGCCAAGCGACCTTTGAATTGATGATGTTAAACTACCCAGTTAACTATCATATTACTAATATCAACATGAACTATATCATTTCAGAAGGGTAATGAGATATTGATACAGACATGTTGGCAGCCTGTATCAAGGGCCCTTTCATTGCAGTTCAAACGGTGAGGTAACCATTTGTAGCACTATGCTGCTGCCACAACATTGTGGGACCTTCTGCAGACCCTTGACTCATTTACAAAAGCCACATCAGATGCATGGCTTAGTACTAATGCTGTGACTGCTCTGGCTGCATCTGTCTCTGTACTTCCTGCACCCTCCCCTCCTCCCTCCTCGCTCTCTTCTGGGCTGCGCTAACCTCACCCTCCATTACCCCTTCACCTCCTCTCCTCCACCTGCAGACTCTGCTTACCTCATGTTGGGCTTCCAGCCGCCCGAGGCTGGGGAGAAGGGCACTGAGGACGAATTTGACCCCATCCCCGTGCTCATCTCCAAAAACTCCAACAACCAAGGTACGTAAGGCAGGCCAGCAGTGTGCAGATAGGGTTGAATCCACGTGTCTCATTGATCCACACAGATCTGCTGAGGACCAAAGTACTGTTCTGTATGAGCTGCCAGGGGACCACGAATGAGCACACCCATTACTGAGAAACCCTAGCTAACACCCTAGTTCATCACTTACACCTGCTGAGAGCAACCATGGCTGGATGTGCTGTAACATTAGCTAGCCCTTCTCATCCTAGCATGCTTTCACATCAGTGGGTTTCTCTAAACTTTCGCTCATTGACTTTTCACTGGCTGAACGTTGTCAATAAGAATTGGCAGTTCCTATCAAAGGCAGGCACCATTCTGCAGTTGTTTTGTACAGTCTGTCAGAACAGAAGCGCCAACAGCAGAGCTTGAAGGCATCTTTTAAGAGTAGTGTCTTCTAGAGGTTAGGAAGACATACAAGATGTCCTCCTCCCTGCACTCTATCCCTGAAATGCTGCGCCTGCATATAGATAATCTCGCTTACTTTCTGTCTCTTTTGTTCTCTTCCTACCCCTGTCCCTCATTCACTCGTGTCTGCTCCTGTCATCCCACCCTCGCTCCTGTCCTCTTCTCTTTCACCAATTCTCAATGCTTTGCCATGATCTGTCCTGTCTCTCTTCTATGCTCTCTCAAATACTTTCCTTTCCCCCTCTTCGCTCTTCCTTGCTCCGTCCATGTCCTCTTCTCTCTCTCTCTCTCTCTCTCTCTCTCTTTCTGGCACGTTTCAGGTGGTCACTCGCGCAGCAACAGTGGCAGTTCAGAGTCCAGCATCCCCAACTTGGCCCGCTCCCTTCTGCTGGTGGATCAGCTCATCGACCTCTAGGGGGGTGGGGGAGAGAGGTCGAAGGGGCAGCGTGCAATCGTAACATGTAGGGGATGGAGAGGGGGCAGCAGAGGCACTTATGTAGCACCTTGCAAGGTGAAATGGAGGAGCTTTAGTGTGGACTAGTAAACACTTTCTCTGGTGTGCCTCCTTGCCCCCGCCTCCATCTCTTGCTTTCCTGATACGCTAGTTTCAAACCATTAATTCTGGCCGTTGGCATTCCCATGTTGGTAACAACATTGCATTAACTCCCCGTCCTGACAGATTGTCTGCTTCTGTCTTGGCTGCACTATGGTCTTTATCATGCTGTCATCCATCTGTCAACATTCCTCATTGTCCTGCCATGCGGATTCAGCCCCACCCTATGCACATACTGCCTGGCTTGCCCATAACTCCATTGGCTTTGCTATGTTTGATCAGGGTTTAAGCTTCCTTTATACAAATGTATGTGTCCTAGGTCTGACCACGTAACATAGCCAGGAGAGAGAGAAGTACTGTACTGCTATCTGTATGCACTCTTCCTGTAGCAGCTATGACCATGTCTAGTCATTACAGCAAAGCAGGCATTTAGAAAAGCAGAAGCTGACTGAACTATCCCGAGCTGCTTGCATGGGGCATACAGAGGAGACCAATGAGCTGTCAGTCCTTAGGCTCCTGCTGTGTTTTTAACTTTTCTCAAACTGCTGTGGTTCACCGCTGCCCCTTGGGAATGTTTGGCTGTCTGTTGCAAATGTTCGAAGATGTCTATGTGTCATTGTGAGCTCAAAAGCACTTGTGCAACATGCACCGTTATGGTAGACATATCGTCTCTATCTACAGGCTGTGGCTAGCTACTGTACCCCCAAACTGGCTCAGATAGTCAGGTCTTCTACAACAACCATCTCCTTGACTGTACAACCATGTTTATATTGGCTGTGCTTTATGTAAGAGCTACAATCTGTTTATCTGAACATTCCCTGGGATTATTGTTCCAGTCCTGTGCATTTCCTATAGTTTAAGATCATATTGAGCTGGTGCATTTTGCCTCTTACTATACCTCTAAGTATAAGAATGATCTGGAAAGGTTGACGCATTAGCGGTATTATTCTAAATGTGTGTAATTCATTTGAATGCCCTTGTCTTCTTGGTCATACATTAAGACGGGTGCTCAACAACTTTCTCTCTTGGGCAGAATGCATGCTAACCGGCTATTGGGCAGAATGCATGCTAACCGGCTATTGGGCAGAATGCATGCTAACCGGCTATTGGGCAGAATGCATGCTAACCGGCTATTGGGCAGAATGCATGCTAACCGGCTATTGGGCAGAATGCATGCTAACCGGCTATTGGGCAGTATGCATGCTAACCGGCTATTGGGCAGAATGCATGCTAACCGGCTATTGGGCAGAATGCATGCTAACCGGCTATTGGGCAGAATGCATGCTAACCGGCTATTGGGCAGAATGCATGCTAACCGGCTATTGGGCAGAATGCATGCTAACCGGCTATTGGGCAGAATGCATGCTAACCGGCTATTGGGCAGAATGCATGCTAACCGGCTATTGGGCAGAATGCATGCTAACCGGCTATTGGGCAGAATGCATGCTAACCGGCTATTGGGCAGAATGCATGCTAACCGGCTATTGGGCAGAATGCATGCTAACCGGCTATTGGGCAGAATGCATGCTAACCGGCTATTGATCATGTGTATTCCAATAAGAGCTTTATCGTCGCTATTCTGTTTCATTTGGGTTTCTGTCCTCGGCCCATTGGTTAGCAGATCTACATTTCCGAGAATGTGAGAGAGAAATTAGTCCCATATTGAGCATGGATACAGCTGAACAGTGCAATGGTCGCGTATCTCATTGTGGTTGTTTGGTGAGGGTCAGCTGATCTTTACCAGTGAGCCAGCAGAGTGAGAAGTAGTTGCAGCTGAGCTTGGGTTTTGTCTGCTTGTGTTGTGCTGGTGTGGTCCTACAGCCAATCACAGTTTCTCTTTTTGTTCCATGTGTCTCTGTTGCACATTTCATCCTCATCATTCATATCCATCTCCCTTCTGTCCAATCTACTCATCCATACCACACACACATATATACACCGTGATGTTGCTTGCCCTATATAGTGTAATGATCTGGAAAAATATCCATTCCCTAGTCCCTACCAACTCATGTATATAAAACCACTATTTCAATGTCCTCATTCTCCCCTTGTAAAGAAGTAGTTAAAGTATACTGAACAAAAATATAAACGCAACAATTTCAACAATTTTACTGAGTTACAGTTCATATAAGGAAATCAAATCAAATCAAATTTTATTGGTCACATGCGCCGAATACAACAGGTGCAGACATTACAGTGAAATGCTTACTTACAGCCCTTAACCAACAGTGCATTTATTTTAAACAAAAAAGTAAGAATAAAACAACAACAAAAAAGTGTTGAGAAAAAAAGAGCAGAAGTAAAAAATAAAGTGACAGTAGGGAGGCTATATATACAATAGAATAAAGTGACAGTAGGGAGGCTATATATACAGGGGGGTACCGTTGCATAGTAAACGTGCGGGGGCACCGGCCAGTTGAGGCAGTTGAGGCAATATGTACATGTGGGTAGAGTTAAAGTGACTATGCATAAATACTTAACAGAGTAGCAGCAGCGTGAAAAGGATGGGGTGGGGGGGCAGTGCAAATAGTCCGGGTAGCCATGATTAGCTGTTCAGGAGTCTTATGGCTTGGGGGTAGAAGCTGTTGAGAAGTCTTTTGGACCTAGACTTGGCACTCCGGTATCGCTTGCCGTGCGGTAGCAGAGAGAACAGTCTATGACTAGGGTGACTGGAGTCTTTGACAATTTTGAGGGCCTTCAGTCAATTGAAATAAATTCATTAGGCCCTAATCTATGGATTTCACATGACTTGGTAGGGGTGCAGCCACAGGTGGGCTTGGGAGGGCATAGGCCCACCCACTGGGGAGTCAGGCCCAGCCAATCAGAATGAGTTTTCCCCACTAAAGGGCTTTATTACAGACATAAATACTCCGCAGGTGAAGAGCTTCTTGATATGCCACACCTGTCAGGTGGATGGATTATCTTGGCAAAGGAGAAATGTTTTTGCACATTGAAAAATTCTGGGACATTTTATTTTAGCTCATGAAACATGGGACCAACACTTTACATGTTGCGTTTATATTTTTGTTCAGTATACATTTTAAAGTGTTTCATATTTAAAGACATGTCATATCATGGTATGAATAAATGTGACTTGATAGTGTTATAGAATGAATGTATGAAGTGAGTATCAATATGAAATATATACAATTCATAAGTACATATTATAGGTAAATGAAAATAAAGTTTATTTCTGTGTATTCTTTATGGGGTTGTATTTAAGAATGCAAAGATATTGTGTCCCTCATTTTTGTCCAAAGTATTTTTGTCTATCCTTCTTGGTCTTGTGGGACTATTTCAGCATAGGGAAGCCACTAGCCCCATGGTTTTAGCTATCTTAATTTGGTGGTGTTCTGAGAACAGCTCTGTGCTTGTGACTTACCTTATTGGAGTATTATCTTCAAGCTTCATCCTTGGTTTTCCCATAGTTTTCTCTGGTTTGATTTTCTTCCTCTGAGTTGTAGTTTATTTAACAACAGAGTCCCTTCCCTCCTCTGGAAACAGGGCTTATGATGGAAGGGTCTTCCTGATATCTCTGTTCTTTCCTCCTCCTTTACTGTTAACCCCTAAATGCATCACACAGTCTAGCCTATCTACTTACAAGTTACAATGCAATGAGTCTCATTTGTTGGAAACGGAACCAAAATGTGTCTTACTCTTGACACATCTTTATCATCCTCCCAGCAAGCATAATCAGTGGATATAATGTACTACATTGTACCCACCCTTGATTTACCTGAGGCATATGAAAATTAGACGGTACAATATTTAAAAAACTAAACTGAAATGCAACACGTATAAGAACTTTCAACTCCACAAAATGCATTTATTCAATTTCAGAAAGTCTTGTTTCCATACTTGGAAAATATTCAAAGCAAAAATATACATTTCCATTGAGGTGTTACTGCTAGTATAGCATACTTTAAGTTAAAGATAATTTCTTAGTTTTTTTCTTTAAAATACAAATGAGTTTTACCCCAAACCATATATATTGTACAGTAAATTCTAGAAATTGGGCTGTGGATTTTAAAGTGTGTATGGCCTGTATGGAGAGAGAATCAGTAAAACTGCTCGGGTTTTGTTTTTATTAATTTTCCTCTCCAATCTACTTGATGTACAGTTCAGTCTTTTGCAGGTTTTAGTGTGGCTAACCTATGCAATTCTACAGTAGTGCTCATATTATCCTTAGACACCACAGTGCTGTATCAGTAGAGGTCTAGCCTTGCCAGTAGAGTTTTACTTGTGTTGCTGTGAAACTGATGTACCTAAGTCTGTTTGCTGAGGCAAAACAGTGACAAGTATAATCTATTTGATTATATGAAAACTGTTGAACTGAGCAAACAGCAGTTGTCCATATGTGAAATCACAGTTATTATCTAATGTGTACCTTCTATTTTTATGAAATTAGAAAAAAATATTCAAAAAGAAAGGGACATTAAATAAACGTGAATGTAACTCTAGTCTCGTTGGTGTATTTTTCAAATCATCAGTAGGAAATGTAGTTCAATATATGGTTGTGTTATGAGATAATTGGAAGAGCAAGTATAGGTGGATAACACATCAGTCTGTTGCTTAGTCACACACCCACATAATTCACTTCCCTAACAATGTCAAGGCTCACACTTCAGACAGAAAATGCAATCTGCTGTCAGTTTGCCAGCTTATGAATGCATTAAAAGCTTTCAGAAGCCTCTGCGTTTAAAAAATCATTTTTTCTCCTTTTAAAATTTTTTTTTCTCCTTTTGACTTATCAAAAAGTCAGTATATCAGTACAGTATGGAAGTGCTCACTCATCCTATCATGCCTTGGTGCTAGGCTGAGCAACTAACACACACTGCACTCTTACCTGGAGTTTGAGTCCTCTCGCTTACTGTAGTGTACTGTAGAGCTCACACACCTAACTTCTTGCCTTTCAATCCACTGAAAGGTTGAGTATCTTAGAGCTACAGTTCCACTTCTTCTCTTACTCACAACCTGCCCAGCTCTTTGTCCTCTGGCTGACTCTGGACTGTGTCCTAAATGGCTGCCACTAACCCTCTCCCCCTGGGGCTGCCGGCTAACTCCTGCTACCTGCACTACCAAGGTAAGACTGCCCCTGTTTCTGCCCCCCTCTGTCTGTCTGTCTACTCCTGTCAATCTCACTCTGCTGGGACTCCAGTGAGTCCTCTCACTCCACCTTGTTTCCACAGGTCCATTTGATCCTTATCAAGTCCCTATATCTTTATATAACTTACCAATAACGACCCTAAATCTACCAGTATTACTCTTTGTAGTGGTGCGTGGAATTGTTTTGATGAGGGGTTGTGTATCTGCTTAGAGGATGTTGCAGGTCTCCTGAAAAACAACAAGTGGAAACAAGGTATTTTGTGTTGTATTGATAGCGCTGAATAGTCGTCTTGTGTTCATTGTGTTGTACAGAGTAGATTATGTTGTGTTTTTGGAGTCGTGCTGTGCTGGCTTGCTGCTGTTGGACCATTGTACTGTTGTTGCTGTTTCCATGGTGTTTACTTGTTTGCAGTATGCTGTTGTACGTGTCATCTTTGGGAGTGACATTGATGCTTTGTTAGACCAAAGGACCACAGACAGTAGTTCAAAGCTGAGAGAGGGTTCTCAATGTAAACTAACTAGTCATCTTGTCTCAGTGTACACATCTTAAAGGGCAACTCCACCACTTTAACATAATTTTCATTATCTCCAGCACAATACTATTGTCTACATATGTGGAAACAGCGCTTTTCTATATTTTGTAGAAAAAATACATGTAGTTTAAAAGTTCTACCCGATGACATCATCAAAAGTTAAAACATTTTAAAAAGTGTTTTTCAAACATTATGAGAATCGTGGTGACGTGGGAAACAAGAAAATACCCTCCTGGCTAAACTTGTTACAGGTTTTGGAAATCACCCGTTTTTCCTACCCTGTGATGTCACAGAGAAGCATTTTTTAGGGCCTTGTCTTTTTAACCACAGATCATAGAAATGTGCCGTTTTCACATATGTAGACACTGGTATGGTGCTGGAGATAATGAATGAGATTGAAAAGTGGCAGAATTGCACTTTAAGTCTCATCCTTTACTTTGTGTCTTCTCTCCTCTGCAGAGCTGAAAGGGGAAAGGAAAAGCTACGCTGTGCTAGACAAGGGGAGGTCAGAGAATGAGCTGCCTGGAGAAGGCCACAGAGCAGATGAGGGCTGTGTCCACTCCAGCGATGAGGAATTTGAGGAGGAAGACAAGAGAGAGGAGGAGCAGGGCAGGAGGGCCAGTGAGAGTGATGAGGTGGTCCATGACTGCAGTGGTTCCAGACCTTTGCTGCTGGATTCAGATGAAGAGGAAGAGCAGGGGTCTGAATTACCCCTCCCACCCTCCCAGCCATCCCTATCACACCCACAACTCTCCACTCCCTCCCACCAACCTACCCCAGGCCCACGTGCCCCATCCCAGAATCATTCCCACCAGATGCCCCAGCAAGCCAGGGGGGTTGACGTTGTCGCTGATGTCTTCTCGAAAGCCCCTTTCAGGGTTGGACAGGAAGAGGCAGGTGACGTGTTCGCAAATGCCCCGTTCCCACGTCACCCTGTTGTGACACAAAAGCATCCAGATGTCTTCCTGCAGGCCCCCTTTGTGAAGCCCAAGACCCAACACCCTCACCCAGCTGTGCTTTACCCTGTGGCTCATGAACCAGCCCTCTCGAGCCAGGTGGCCCCGCAGCCTTTCCGCCCACAGGCCCTGGCCAAGTACTCCCGACACTTTCAGGGCCCATTGCCTCAGCAGCCTGTGACAGCTCAGAGGGTGTTGTCCAACGTGAGCAGGCAGACTGCTGTGAGCTCAGTACCTGTGGGACCCTTACACTCCTGGACTTCAGAGGTAAGTGCAGTAGACCCCTTTGTCTCTGCGCCCTTTCACCTTAAGGCCCCGCAAGAGAAGCCCTGAAAGCTCCCATCCTTTCTTACAAAGCAGGGGAGCCAGCATTGGAGGCCACACCTGTGCACACTACACTAAAGCATACACACAGCATGCTGTCACCAGCACCGGGGCTGGACTGCAGGGTGTCATAGAACTCTTAAGATCTTATCCTTTACAAACTCGGATCAGTCTTGATATTGCGCAAGGTCATCAATGCGCTTTTTTGCTGCAGTAGAATAAAGGGGTTCAAGTTAGTCCCAGTTGTCCCGGTGCTGGTTACTGTCATATCCTTTGGTGTGCACAGAGGATATGGCAGTCGTGTTTTTTTTCTGCCTACCTCAGTTTGTCCTCAGCTTTTCTATCGGAGCGAAGACATTGCTCAATTTAGAGAGCTTGTCGGGGGCCAGTGTTGGAGGATTAGATACAGACAGGACACACACATAGGCTTTACTGCTCGATTCAATTTGACCCTCTGCTCCTTCACTCAGTCCATTATCCATTGATCTGTGATGTCCAATAAGTATTCCCATGACAGCCCTGGTCTCTCAGGGTGATGATGTCACTACTTATCCAGGGGTTATCCTCTCACAGGTGGTTCCTCTACATGTCTTATATACTTCTGATGTTTTGGAAGTAATCTGATGACCATTTTAGCCCATTGAGTGGTGTATACTTTTTACTAGGTAGGTTCATGTACATCTGGCGGTGCTGTCATATTTGATCATTTATTATAATAATCAGATGCTGGATTATGTTGCACATGTCAAGCTATAGTGCATTATGAGTTGACATTTTAGCCTTTGTTTTGATTCAACACAGATTGTCTTCTTATTCACTTGTGTTTATGGTCACCTGACTCACAGTACTGCTTAAGTCAGCCTAAGGCATCTGTCACTTAATGTACATGCAGGGCATATAGTACATAACATACCTTACTGAGGCCAAAGGTCAGAGTTTCTCCTTAAACTTGTCCTCTCTTGTGGGTGCCTCTGCTGTATGTAATTGTGTTGGTTTACTTTAATTTTGAACTGAGCAGGTTGTTAATGTTGTAGCAGAGAAGCCTTACAGAAGTCCTCCACTCTCATGACCAGCCAGCACTATTGGCAAAGTCACAATCAGCACCTCCACTACACTCCCAGTCAGCACCTCCACTACACTCCCAGTCAGCACCTCCACTACACTCCCAGTCAGCACCTCCACTACACTCCCAGTCAGCACCTCCACTACACTCCCAGTCAGCACCTCCACTACACTCCCAGTCAGCACCTCCACTACACTCCCAGTCAGCACCTCCACTACACTCCCAGTCAGCACCTCCACTACACTCCCAGTCAGCACCTCCACTACACTCCCAGTCAGCACCTTCACCACACTCCGTCAGCATCCTTTGCTAATGCTACGTAACGCTATGCACTCACAATCAACACCTGCTCATTCACAATCATTTTCTTAATGAGCAATTCTACATTCTACCTGCACTCGATTCACTAAGATTTGAAACCCTTTACAATCAGCAACCAATTCTACCTTTACAAATCAGCACCCCCATCTCAGAACATATCAGAATAACTACAACCCTGTCAAGCACCTCAAGCGAAACACACAACTTTCACGTTAGGCAAGTCACACACACTTACCTACACATGCTCAAAAGACAATTCCAAGTAAAGGGTCAACACATGGTTTCATCATAAACCCATAAGTGTTAAGCTTTTACTCTTCTACACCAGATTTTGCATTCCTTTTTTTTATAGCGATATGAAATGCTGAAATGGTATTCCACTGACTATTGTAGAATCTTGAAGCACTTTTCAATGTTTGCGATCCATTACATTACCTAGTGATGGTGTGGACCAATACAGACTTTCTCAGCTACTTGATCCAAAGTAAGAACCCCGTCTTAAAAGGAGAAATTATTCTGATTTTGCTTTTTGTCATTCTATGTGATTACACTTTGTATAACATGTTAATTCATCTGCCGTGCAAATGAAGACTGAACACTGCATCAGCAGCAATGATAATGTACTCTACATGTGTTGAGGTGACACAGCTTTCTGAAGTTGTTAAAATGTTCCTTTCCTGGAAAACTTAAAAGCAGCATTTTTGTTTGATTTATGTCTGACTGTAGTATGTTGTGTGGTGGCTGATTCTACAGCAAGCCTCACCTGCTGAAACCTAAAGGCATCCATATCAAAATACTTGAGTCATGCAAAGCTTGCCATTGAACACCATCAAATGTTGTATGTCCTTAAGTAAAGATAAATAAATGTATGCAAAACAAGTAAATCTCAGTTGTAATTTGTTGCGTTTGTGTATCATCATGACACACCCATATGCAATGCATGTTATAAGATGAACCTTTCCTCTACCTTGTGGTTATACAGTGAGGGGAAAAAAGTATGTGATCCCCTGCTGATTTTGTACGTTTGCCCACTGACAAAGAAATGATCAGTCTATAATTTTAATGGTAGGTTTATTTGAACAGTGAGACAGAATAAAAACAAAAAAATCAAAAAAAACGCATGTCAAAAATGTTATAAATTGATTTGCATTTTAATGAGGGAAATAAGTATTTGACTCCCTCTCAATCAGAAAGATTTCTGGCTCCCAGGTGTCTTTTTATACAGGTAACGAGCTGAGGTTAGGAGCACACTCTTAAAGGGAGTGCTCCTAATCTCAGCTTGTTACCTGTATAAAAGACACCTGTCCACAGAAGCAATCAATCAATCAGATTCCAAACTCTCCACCATGGCCAAGACCAAAGAGCTCTCCAAGGATGTCAGGGACAAGATTGTAGACCTACACAAGGCTGGAATGGGCTACAAGACCATCGCCAAGCAGCTTGGTGAGAAGGTGACAACAGTTGGTGCGATTATTCGCAAATGGAAGAAACACAAAATAACTGTCAATCGCCCTCAGCCTGGGGCTCCATGCAAGATCTCACCTCGTGGAGTTGCAATGATCATGAGAACTGTGAGGAATCAGCCCAGAACTACACGGGAGGATCTTGTCAATGATCTCAAGGCAGCTGGGACCATAGTCACCAAGAAAACAATTGGTAACACACTACGCCGTGAAGGACTGAAATCCTGCAGCACCCGCAAGGTCCCCCTGCTCAAGAAAGCACATATACAGGCCCGTCTGAAGTTTGCCAATGAACATCTCAATGATTCAGAGGAGAACTGGGTGAAAGTGTTGTGGTCAGATGAGACCAAAATGGAGCTCTTTGGCATCAACTCAACTCGCCGTGTTTGGAGGAGGAGGAATGCTGCCTATGACCCCAAGAACACCATCCCCACCGTCAAACATGGAGGTGGAACCATTATGCTTTGGGGGTGTTTTTCTGCTAAGGGGACAGAACAACTTCACTGCATCAAAGGGACGATAGACGAGGCCATGTACTGACAAATCTTGGGTGAGAACCTCCTTCCCTCAGCCAGGGCATTGAAAATGGGTCGTGGATGGATATTCCAGCATGACAATGACCCAAAACACACGGCCAAGGCAACAAAGGAGTGGCTCAAGAAGAAGCACAGCCAGTCTCCAGACCTTAATCCCATAGAAAATCTGTGGAGGGAGCTGAAGGTTCGAGTTGCCAAACGTCAGCCTCGAAACCTTAATGACTTGGAGAAGATCTGCAAAGAGGAGTGGGACAAAATCCCTCCTGAGATGTGTGCAAACCTGGTGGCCAACTACAAGAAATGTCTGACCTCTGTGATTGCCAACAAGGGTTTTGCCACCAAGTACTAAGTCATGTTTTGCAGAGGGGTCAAATACTTATTTCCCTCATTAAAATGCAAATCAATTTATAACATTTTTGACATGCGTTTTTCTGGATTATTTTGTTGTTATTCTGTCTCTCACTGTTCAAATAAACCTACCATTAAAATTATAGACTGATCATGTCTTTGTCAGTGGGCAAACATACAAAATCAGCAGGGGATCAAATACTTTTTTCCCTCACTGTAGATATATGTATTACACTGAACTAAAATATAAATGCAACATGTAAAGTGTTGGTTTCATGAGCTGAAATAAGATTCCAGAAATTTTCCATATGCACAAAAACGTTTACTTCACTCAAATTTTGTGAAATTATTTGTTTATATCCATGTTAGTGAGCATTTATCCTTTGCCAAGATAATCCATCCACCTGACAGGTGTGGCATATCAAGAAGCTGATTAAACAGCATGATCATTACACAGGTGCACCTTGTGCTGGGGACAATAAAAGGCCATTAAAATGTGCAGTTCTGTCACAACACAATGCCACAGATGTCTCAAGTTGAGGGAGTGTGCAATTGGCATGCTGACTGCAGGAATTTCAACCAGTGCTGTTGCCTGAGAATTGAATGTTCATTTATCTACCATAAGCCGCCTCCAACGTTGTTTTAGAAAATATGGCAGTACGTCCAACCGGCCTCACAATCGCAGACCACATGTAACCACGCCAGCCCAGGACCTCCGCATCCGGCTTCTACACCGGCGGGATCGGCTGAGATCAGCCACCCAGACAGCTGATGAAACTGTGGATTTGCACAACCGAAGAATTCTGCAGAAACTGTCTCAGGGAAGCTTGTCATGACCTGACTGCAGTTTGGCGTCGTAACCAACTTCAGTGGGCAAATGCTCACCTTCGATGGCCACTGGCATGTTGGAGAAGTGTGCTCTTCACGGATGAATCCTGATTTCAACTGTGGCGGACAGTGTGTATGGCGTCGTGTCGGTGAGCGGTTTGCTGACGTCAACGTTGTGAACAGAGTGCCCCATGGTGGCGGTGGGGTTATGGTATGGGCAGGCATAAGCTACGGACAATGAACACAATTGCATTTTATTGATGGCAATTTGAATGCACAAAGATACCATGACGAGATCCTGAGGCCTATTGTCGTGCCATTCATCCGCCACCATCACCTCATGTTTCAGCATGATAATGCATGGCCCCATGTTGCAAGGATCTGTACACAATTCCTGGAAGCTGAAAGTGTCCCAGTTCTTCCATGGCCTGCATACTCACCAGACGTCACCCATTGAGCATGTTTGGGATACTCTGGAACGACGTGTAAGACAGCGTGTTCCAGTTCCCGACAATATCCAGCAACTTCGCACAGCCGTTGAAGAGTGGGACAACGATCAACTCTATGGGAAGGAGATGTCACACTGCATGAGGCAAATGGTGGTCACACCAGATACTGACTGGTTTTCTGATCCACGCCCCTAATTTTTTAAAAAGGTATCTGTGACCAACAGATGCATGTCTGTATTCTCAGTAATGTGAAATTCATAGATTAGGGCCTAATGAATTTATTTAAATTGACTGATTTCCTTATCAACTATAACTCATTACAATGTTTGAAATTGTTGCATGTTGCGTTTCTATTTTTGTTCAGTATATAGGAACCATGTTTTGGTTCCTACACAAAATATGGTTCCAGGGAAATAAAACAAGGACTGTTTCTGCCCTGGAGTTTACGGAAATTGCGTAATTGTTGAGAAAGATCACAAACATGGCGACTTACAGACAGGTCGGGAGGTTGTTGGGTATTTCTGCAAAAAATTCAAGTCCGTAAGTTGTCCTCTGTGGATTTGTTGAACTCTGACTGAAGATGTCTATCAAGCTGTAGTAATGCATGTTTTCAAATGCTCTCTCACTAGCGTAGAATCCCGTATTATCGGCATATTCAACAGCGTTTAAGAAATATATTACCTTCAACAGTGTTATCTTGTGATCAAGCCTTCAATGTTTTGTGATTATTGGTGTCGTAAAAATGTTAGCTAACGGGTTAGCATTTAGCAAGTTTGACATTTCATTGGAAATACTACTGTTATCAGCTTTTGATAAGCTGTTTAGCAAAAAAATACGTCCCGTATTATCGGCATACGGCCCCCAGTTATTGGCCACCTTACTATTTTGTCCAATTACAAGATATATCCGTTTAATTTTGTTGAAAAAAGAGACACCAACCACGTACCCGAAGTGTTTACTAGATAGTTGGCTAGTTGGCTAGTCTTCAGGTAAAAAATAATGATTTGCCTGTCAACTTTTCATTGCGTAGCCCAGTGCGCCCTCCTGTGAAAATGGTTCTTCACCAACATATTCAGTGTTGTAACCAAATAAAATATGAGTATTAATAATTTACATAAAATACACTTTAATTTCAGTTATGTGCATTAACATAAACAATGAAAACACTGTTGGAGTTTGTGTTGCAGAGGTGCACTTGGAAAGTAAAGGAAGAAATACACAAGATGGGTTCAATAAATATATATATTATATTTTAGACTTATTTTTTTGAACAAATAAATAATTTCATATGAATACAAACAAAACAAACAATTAAATCTCGACCTCCATCCCTATATTGTCACAAAAATCACAATATAAATCCAGCTCCACCGCTACCTCTTGATCCCACTGCACACACCTGCAGTGGAACCAGTGCTGGCAGAAGTCACAGCACACCCATGGTGTAGCTTTTCTCTTCCTTTTCTGTGCTGCAGTTTGAGAAAAAGTAGTGTTAGACAGAGCATGTTGCATGAAAACCCTTTAAAACTTTTTTACATCAATACCTCTGGAGGAAGCTGCAGAGGTTTTGGAGGAGGTGGAGATGACTTGAGGGCTGGTGCTATGTACTGTAGATATGCTGTTTTATAAAACAGATAAGTCATTTTTTCGTAATTTAACATGTGTTTACCTGTGGAGGTGGTGGTATTCAAATTGCAGGGGGCAGGGACACCAGACGAGGCTGCTATGGTGGTGTGACCAGGGGAGACGGAGGAGGCAGTTGGTCCAGAGGAGGCTGTGTTGGTGGTGACAGACATGGGGGGTGGTGTGCATTGGGGTGGTGGTGGACAAAACCGCAGACGATGGTTTGGAGGAGCTGGTGTTTGTAATGGCGGGGTTGAGGGGCCGACGATGGTGTGGCCGGGAGAGTAGGCATGTGGCCGCCTTCTGCAGCTGGGGACTCCGGCGGCTCCTACAGGTGTTGCACACTGGGAGGCACTGGCAGTGGTGATGCAGCTGTCAGGAGTGGTTCCAGCAGGGGGTCCAGCAGAGGCGATGGCGTCAATGGTCTCATCCATGGCAGCCCTCTCCTGTGCCCTCTGTGTTCTGAGGGCTGCCCGATGCTCTTTCTCCTCTGCCTCGGCCCTCTCCTTCTCACCCCTCTCCTGCCACTGGCGCGTGTATTCCTCCCCGGTGAGGCATGTGGCGACCACAGGGAGTCTTCTGTATCGGTCCAGCCGATACTTCAGGACAGTAAGGATGTGCCCCAGGTCCTTCGCTATCAGCCCCCCCTCTATTAGGGGGTGCTCTTCTAGAGCTAGGGATGGGACTGGAGCAGCGGCTGGGACTGGAGCAGGGGCTGAGGGTCCTCCTGTGGTCGCTGTGGAGGAGGTGCTGATGGATGGCACAGTGCTGCTGGTTCCAGTAGAGGCGGTGTTGGGACCCGGCAGGGTCCGAGACGGCATTAAACGGGACCCTTCAATGGCTGAAGGGTCAAAAGGGAAGAGGCCACACTTCTTAAACCCTTCCACCACATAGCGCATGTCCTTGCATCGCTGGTACGGGTAGCGGAATACTCTGGCAAATTCTGATTTGTTTACCATGTAGGAGTGAGTTCTCCAGCTACCTTGGAGAACTCAGCCTTTAAAGGGCCAAAGTATGCCGCGGCTGCAGGACATGGGTGCAGTGTGGTGGAAGACAAAGAAGTATAACCCCTTCCCTTGGTGCCACCGCGAGCACTTCCGGGTCCATGTGGCTCTTGTGCCCATCGAAGAGGAGAAGGAGAGGGCGCTCTTTCACTGCATGCTTAATGAAGTGCTGAAACCACTTCCTGAACAGGTCCCCGTCAATGTAGCCACTGCTTGACCGTCCATACAAGGCTTGGGGGGGGGCCTCCCAGTGTGTAGTGGCCACCGGGGAAACACTTGGTGTAGATGATAAACGGGGGGACGTCCTCCCCAGTTGCGTTGAAGCAGGCCAGCACTGTGATGTGCTCCTTGGTCCCCGGAGCCTGCTGTCAAAATGTTCATGGTTCAAAGTTCCAAATACATTTTTGCAGATTGTGCAAAACGCCTCTGTCAGAGGATACGGTAAAGCTTGACAACATGCAGCTGTTTTCGTGATATGTATTATCTAATACTTACAATTTCTTTCCTTTTTGCTTACTTAGCAGTTCTATCAACATTTAGCAACTAAGATAGCAACATTAGAAAATCCGTTAGCTATATTTCAGAGGTAAAAAGTTGGATATTAAATTAGGTGTGGTCTGTCGCGCAGTCGAATTTTACAATATGCAGCGTGTTCCACAAAATGTGTACATATAACTTTTTTGAAAACTCTCAAAACCTAACTTAACTTACATAAATTGCACTGAAAATCGGTGGTCAGCTAGCTAAAAGGGTGTCGTTAGTCACAAAACTTACCGTTATTTTTCAGTCCATTTAAATGTTGAGCTCGATGTGATTCAGTCCTCCAACCGCTAGAGAGTGTCCGGGGTTAGGGGATGTCCGATGTTTGGGGAAAATTAGCTACATGTTCGTCAACTAAACAGTTAGCTGCTAACTGTTAGCTAGCTCTGTTTCATAAGATAAGGTCTGACGCAGTTTAGTAGTAATGAGCTAAAGTGATTATTGTAGCTCCATCTCCAGTAAAAAGTTATTACAGTTGCAATATGATTGAACTAGTTTAATAGGACATTTAATTTGTAGCTAGCAAACTAGCTAGTTGCTCAGCTTGCCTCACTGGGGAGAAAATACACAGGCAGCATCATGCTGTGGGGTTGCTTTGCTGCAGGAGGGACTGGTGCACTTCACAAAATAGATGGCATCATGAAGAAGGAAAATTATGTTGATATATTGAAGCAACATCTCAAGACATCAGTCAGGAAGTTAAAGCTTGGTCGCAAATGGGTCTTCCAAATGGACAATGACCCCAAGCATACTTCCAAAGTTGTGGCAAAATGGCTTAAGGACAACAAAGTCAAGGTATTGGAGTGGCCATCACAAAGCCCTGACCTCAATCCTATAGAAAATGTGTGGGCAGAACTGAAAAAGTGTGTGCAAGCAAGGAGGCCTACAAACCTGACTCAGTAACACCAACTCTGTCAGGAGGAATAGGCCAAAATTAACCCAACTTATTGTGGGAAGCTTGTGGAAGGCTACCCGAAACGTTTGACCCAAGTTAAACAATTTAAAGGCAATGCTACCAAATACTAATTGAGTGTATGTAAACTTCTGACCCACTGGGAATGTGATAAAAAAATGTAAGCTGAAAAAATCATTCTCTCTACTATTATTCTGACATTTCACATTCTTAAAATAAAGTGGTGATCCTAACTGACCTAAGACAGGGAATATTTACTAGGATTAAATGTCAGGAATTGTGAAAAACAGAGTTTAAATGTATTTGGCTAAGTAAAGTATGTAAACTTCCGACTTCAACTATGTATGTGTGTATGTACAGTGGGGAGAACAAGTATTTGATACACTGCCGATTTTGCAGGTTTTCCTACTTACAGAGCATGTAGAGGTCTGTAATTTTTATCATAGGTACACTTCAACTGTGAGAGACGGAATCTAAAACAAAAATCCAGAAAATCACATTGTATAATTTTTAAGTATTTCATTTGCATTTTATTGCATGACATAAGTATTTGATACATCAGAAAGCAGAACTTAATATTCGGTACAGAAACCTTTGTTTGCAATTACAGAGATCATACGTTTCCTGTAGGTCTTGACCATGTTTGCACACACTGCAGCAGGGATTTTGGCCCACTCCTCCATACAGACCTTCTCCAGATCCTTCAGGTTTTGGGGCTGTCGCTGGGCAATACGGACTTTCAGCTCCCTCCAAAGATTTTCTATTGGGTTCAGGTCTGGAGACTGGCTAGGCCACTCCAGGACCTTGAGATGCTTCTTACGGAGCCACTCCTTAGTTGCCCTGGCTGTGTGTTTCGGGTCGTTGTCATGCTGGAAGACCCAGCCACGACCCATCTTCAATGCTCTTACTGAGGGAAGGAGGTTGTTGGCCAAGATCTCGCGATACATGGCCCCATCCATCCTCCCCTCAATACGGTGCAGTCGTCCTGTCCCCTTTGCAGAAAAGCATCCCCAAAGAATTATGTTTCCACCTCCATGCTTCACGGTTGGGATGGTGTTCTTGGGGTTGTACTCATCCTTCTTCTTCCTCCAAACACGGCGAGTGGAGTTTAGACCAAAAAGCTCTATTTTTGTCTCATCAGACCACATGACCTTCTCCCATTCCTCCTCTGGATCATCCAGATGGTCATTGGCAAACTTCAGACGGGCCTGGACCTGCGCTGGCTTGAGCAGGGGGACCTTGCGTGCGCTGCAGGATTTTAATCTATGACGGCGTAATGTGTTACTAATGGTTTTCTTTGAGACTGTGGTCCCAGCTCTCTTTAGGTCATTGACCAGGTCCTGCCGTGTAGTTCTAGGCTGATCCCTCACCTTCCTCATGATCATTGATGCCCCACGAGGTGAGATCTTGCATGGAGCCCCAGACCGAGGGTGATTGACCGTCATCTTGAACTTCTTCCATTTTCTAATAATTGCGCCAACAGTTGTTGCCTTCTCACCAAGCTGCTTGCCTATTGTCCTGTAGCCCATCCCAGCCTTGTGCAGGTCTACAATTTTATCCCTGATGTCCTTACACAGCTCTCTGGTCTTGGCCATTGTGGAGAGGTTGGAGTCTGTTTGATTGAGTGTGTGGACAGGTGTCTTTTATACAGGTAACGAGTTCAAACAGGTGCAGTTAATACAGGTAATGAGTGGAGAACAGGAGGGCTTCTTAAAGAAAAACTAACAGGTCTGTGAGAGCCGGAATTCTTACTGGTTGGTAGGTGATCAAATACTTATGTAAAATGCAAATTAATTACTTAAAAATCATACAATGTGATTTTCTGGATTTTAGATTCCGTCTCTCACAGTTGAAGTGTACCTATGATAAAAAAAATTACAGACCTCTACATGCTTTGTAAGTAGGAAAACCTGCAAAATCGGCAGTGTATCAAATACTTGTTCTCCCCACTGTGTGTGTGTGTGTGTGTGTATGTATGTGTGTGTGTGTATATATATATATATATATATAATATATATATATATATATATTATTATTTTATTTTTTTAAATTAAAAAATAAAAGATGGTTGCATTTATTTCCTGTGTTAAATGTTATAAGTACTGTAAGCATATTTTTGCACAAACTGTTCCTTTTGTCTTTACAGCACCATCAGATGATGATGATGATGAGGTGATTGCTATGATCAAAGAGCTTCTGGACACCCGAATCAGGTATTATTACAGTAGTTGTATATAGCCTTTATCTGATATCTCCCTCCCTGTTGTCAGAAGTGTCTCTCTGCTCATTGCAGTATCAGTATGTATTAAATTCTTAACTCATGTGGCTTCCCCCAGGCCCACAGTGCAGGAGGATGGTGGAGATGTCCTGTATTGTGGCTTTGAGGTTGGCATTGTAAAGCTGAAGCTGCAGGTCTCCTGCACCAGTTGCCCCAGCTCCATGGTCACTCTGAAGAGTGGCATCCAGAATATGTTGCAGTTCTATGTCCCTGAAGTGGAAGGGGTGGAGCAGGTTTGTACCCTGTACGAAATAACTTGCAGAATTTGAGATGATTGCCTGTAGGTCTAGTTCTCGATTTCACAAGACTAACCTATCATGTGTTGTACTTTCCCAGGTGGAGGATGAGCAAGAGGAGGTTGCCCAAGGCTGAGTCCAATGGAAACTTCTCAGACCTTATAGACATTCCTCTTACCCTCTCCCCTCCTGCAGCCACTCTGGACTCCAGTATTGCTGATTAATCCGCATCGTAGAGGCTTGTCAGCACAGCAGAGGCGAAAGAAGAACTTAGCTGTTATTTTGAGAGATTTGTCATTGGACTTCATAACAGTTCCCAGAGATTGTCAGCAGTCAACCATTCTGGCTACGGGACTCAGTGGGTAAGAGAGGACTCCGCCTTGTCTGAAGTAGTGTCTTTGTCCTGCTGTTTGCTTTGGAAGGCTTCCAGGCTGATGGAGTTCCACTTTAACTTTTGTCTGACAATGTATTTATACCAGTATCTCATTATCACACCAAATAACTCAGTAAGTATTGGTTATTAAAAAAACAACTCCATCCATATACAACACATGTGCACACTGTATAATGTAAATAAATAAAGTACATTGAATTAAGAGTGAATTAAATTATTTGATTGAACGCCTTGAATGTTGGCAACCAAATCCTTTATCAAGTCTGATGGGAAAAAGTGCACATGTTGCACAGATAAAGGATACTCCTTTTGCCACTATGGTCTGGAGGAAAGCTTGAGTTTGCATTGGTTTAAGTCTTTTACTATGATCATGTACATTTTAAATAAGTAATTAAAAACCTATAAATTCTACATCTTTGTTGTGACTTTATCATCCACAAACCTTCATCTCTGTGCAGTCAACTCTGTTATGTAACTTCTTGGGCGATCCAAGCAAATTCACATAAAAATGTGTGTTATAGATCTGTCATTCTCAGTGAGTATGTTTACATGCACACTAATAATTCGATATTGAACTGATTATGGCAGTAGACAGAGTTTGGAAATAGTCATGTAAACACCTTCCTCTGCTTATCTTAATCGGCATAAGGTCAAAATCGAAGTAAGCATACGCCGATTAAAACACCTGGTTTTCTGAGCAATTTTTAGAATTATCAGTGGTGTGTATTCATGGATGCCAAGGGAAGCCAAGCTTCCCCAAGAAAATAAAAATATATATTTTGTATCTTTCGTCTCTGTGTTTCATAAATGTAATTCAATTCGCAAAAGGCTGAATGTATCTCACCAGAGAAAGCATCCGAGCAAGCGAAACAGCGCCCCTCTGTCTCTGTATGTGTAGCCCATCTATCTGATGCTGTCTGGTCAAAAAGAGTATGACATTATTGCCACCGTAGCATTGAATGCAAGGGAAGCCAGCGAGCATTTGGCCTCCCTTGATAAAAAAAAATCTAAAATAAGTGTTGAGCTAAACTGAGTGTGCTCCGCTGTGAATGGTCCTGGCGCAACAAAATAAAGTGTCAACGAAAGTCAGTTTGGATTTGGCTTCACACCAATCACATCACATCAGAAGCCAAACGTCATTGACAGAAAAATATTGAATTGTTGCATCTCATTGTCATGCTCCTGTAGCTGGCTAGCTAGTTAGCTAAAATAGTCCCTTTCATAAATGAGCCATGAATGGAGATAGGGTTTTTGACTTTTTACTTAATTCTCCGTACTGGCCAATGATTATAACAGCGATTCTGATCCAACTATCAATTCATACATTGTTCCCCTGGCCTGAGAGGATAGAGGTGCAACATGTAGCTAGATGTAGTAGGCTAATGTTAACTAGCTGGCCTGGCACATCGTTGCCCATGAAAGGAAATTAGGCTAGAAAGCAAGCATTTTAGCCAGGTAGCCTAGTACAATAAAAACTAAAAGCGTGTACTGTATGACAGTCATAGACCGTTTAGGCAGCATGAAAGAGGAGGATGGCATTGCCGTTTCTCTACAAGTAGGTTGAGTCAACGGCTGCGTTTCAAACACGCAAAAGACACACCCTTCTCCACTTACCCTCGCCTTATGCCTTTGGGGGAATCCCCGTGGCCATCTTTGCCGTCGGTCCAAACAATTAGCCAAGCAAGGGAAGTTGGCAACATAAGCCCCTCAGACCTTGTTTGTGATCAGGTGTACAATTCTATTCCCTCCGGGGCCTGAAATACCACATAATTCAATTCGCAATGATTGTTCAACCGCTAAGAAAAGTCAGCCAAAACTTAAAACCAACATCAATGTGGAGAAGTCAACATACTTCTCTATAGTTTAAGTAAAAACAAATGTAAATAAGTTAGAAATTGTGTTACTAATGCACATTAATGATGTTATTGTTTGGTTGGCTTTTGTAAACGTTCGCTAGCACGTACAACTTTCCCTGACATCACACTTATACATTGTAATTTTCGATTTACCTGATATCATCGGATGGCTAGTATTCGATGTCTGCGGATGCGTTGTCTTCTAGCCAAGATATGAAATGCAATCATAATTGACTAGTGCATATAAAGCACACACAACAGCTACCGGTGGTTCCATGATGACTAAAAACACAACCGTGGGACAAACAGTGACGAATTTCCGGGCAAGGGCGGCCATTTAAAATTCATTCATTCTTCCGTCGTCCCTTTTTTATTTTTATGTTTTAATGTATACAAAACATAATAATAATCATTGTACAAAATGATCAGCAATCAACAACGTACATCCCTACAGCAATCAACAACTTACATCCTTACATCAAACATGTCTAACAAAACAAAACACAGGTTTAAACAAGAAAATACTAAATACATACAAATAATTGTATTCACTCAGAAAAAATCTTATTATAATGATTCAGGAAGATATTTGTATTATTAACTATGGATAATGTCTTAACAAGATGAATAAATTCAATCAAAAATATTAGTAATTTTGGTATAGAATTCTGGAATTTCTGTTTGTGTATAAAGTATTTGGCAACTAGAATAAAAAAAATCACAATCATTTCAATGGTCTTGTTATCATTGCAATAGTAACAAATTATATTTTTGTCAAAAACATGGGTAGTGTTCAAAAAGCTAAATATGTACAGTGCATTCGGAAAGTATTCGACCCCTTGATTTTTTTCCACATTTTGTTACGTTACAGCCATATTCTAAAATGGATTAAATTGTTAAAAAATCCTCATCAGTCTACACACAATACCCCATTATGACAAAGCGAAAACAGGTTTTTAGACATAAAAAAAAAAAAAGAAGTTTTACAGATACCTTATTTACATAAGTATTCAGACCCTCTGCTATGAGACTCGAAATTGAGCTCAGGTGCATCTTGTTTTCATTGATCATCCTTGATGTTTCTACAACTTGATTGGAGTCCACCTGTGGTAAATTCTGTTGATTGGACATGATTTGGAAATGCACACACCTGGTCCCACAGTTGACAGTGCATGACAGAGCAAAAACCAAGCCATGAGGTTGAAGGAATTGTCCGTAGAGCTCCGAGACAGGATTGTGTCGAGGCACAGACCTGGGGAAGGGTACCAAAAAATCTCTGCAGCATTGAAGGTCCCCAAGAACACAGTGGCCTCCATCATTCTTAAATAGAAGAAGTTTGGAACCTCCAAGACTCTTCCTAGAGCTGGCCTCCCGGCCAAACTGAGCAATCAGGGGAGAAGGGCCTTAGTCAGGGAGGTGACCAAGAACCCGATGATCACTCTGACAGCGCTCCAGAGTTCTTCTGTGGAGATGGGAGAATCTTCCAGAAGGACAACCATCTCTGCAGCATTCTACCAATCAGGCCTTTATGGTAGAGTGGCCAGACGGAAGCCACTCGTCAGTAAAAGGCACATGACAGCCCGCTTGGAGTTTGCCAAAAGTCACCTAAAGGACTTTCAGACCATGAGAAACAAGATTCTCTGGTCTGATGAAACCAAGATTGAACTCTTTGGCCTGAATGCTAGGCGTCACGTGAAGCATGGTAGTGGCAGAATCATGCTGTGGAGATATTTTTCAGCGGCAGGGACTGGGAGACTAGTCAGGATCGAGGGAAAGATGAATGGAGCAACGTACAGAGAAATCCTTGATGAAAACCTGCTCCAGAGCGCTCAGGACCTCAGACTGGGGCGAAGGTTCACCTTCCAACAGGACAACGACCCTAAGCACACAACCAAGACAACGCAGGAGTGGCTTCAGGACAAGTCTCTGAATGTCCTTGAGTGGCCCAGCCAGAGCCCGGACTTGAACCCGATCTAACATCTCTGGAGAGACCTGAAAATAGCTGTGCAGCGACGCTCCTTTCTTCCTTCGATGAACATGTGTGGGCCCTTGAACCCAGCCTTCTTTCCCTCTTATTGAGCCTTCTGTATAAGCAGCCACAGTTTCTCCCTGGTATCAGAGCCTATTTGATGCGGAGCTTCTTCTCGTCCAGAAACGTGTTCCCCTTGGCCATTTTCCAGACGATGTCCCTGGCGCATAGAGAAGCGCAGGATGACATTGCGAGGTCATCAGACCTTCGTTTCCCAAGTCGATGTACCACATCGATCACGTCTCTTAGCTTGTCTTTGATGCACGGAGCCACCTTTCCCAGGATATTGATGACCGCTTCCCTAATGTCCTCTCCCTCTACCTATCTTACACCTTGGATTTTCAGATTCCACCTGCGAGAGTACTGTTTTAAGTTCAGCTACACTCTCACACAGCTCAGTATTTTGGGATACAGTTTCTTTAGCTCATTCTCTAGAAACTTTATATTTTCCTTGTTCCCGCCCACAACTGTGTGAAGCAGACGGACAGGCTCTGACAAATTATCAATCTTCTTGGATGTTTCTTCGTTAGCCCGCTCTATGATGGAAACTTTGGAGAACGTGGCGTCTTGTTTAGTAGTCAGGGTCTGGATTGCAGTGAGAAGTTCAGACATGGAAATGTCCTCTTTCACTTTTTTCTCCGGTGGACTTTTAATTGGGGTCTGAGGTAAAGAGGTTGCAAGGATCTCGTCCTGGTCCGTCTTGTTCTTTCTTTTGCTTGAGTTCGCGGCATCTTGTGTATCCATGCTGCTCTGGCTCTCGTCGTAGCTAGATAGCATGCCTGCCGTCTTCTGTGAGGCTTGGATATTCTGTCTTCTGTTGTCTCTGTCGTGTTCTTCCCATTCAACTTGACGAAAACTAACTCTAAACTTGCCATATGTAGCTAAAACCAGTTATAGTTAGTTTCTTGCTACATTGATAGCCAATATTAGACTGTTAACCACCTAACCCTCTACGTTGCTTGGACAAGTGAGAAAACACTCCCTCTCACAGCGACGCCATCTTGGCCCAACATAACCACAGTTGTGTGCTTCCCTCGCCCCTTGCCCTGCAAGTGTCAACTCATCATACGTGATGATACGTCATCAGAAGTGTCCACTTAATTTGATGGCTGAGGGGAGAGGGTGTCTTTTACGTGTCTGGAATGCAGCCAATATGTTTTTTTCTACATTCAAGCAGGCACGCACACACACACACACACACACACACACACACACACACACACATAAATCAGTGCCATGGACAGCCACATCATATTTAGCTTACGTTGATTGGACTAAATCGTTTTTTGTATCTTTTAGTTGTCACTGTATTAGACTAAGCATAGGTGATTAGATTATGTTGAAATGGTGCTGGAATAATGGAGGCCGCACCTGTTTTCTTTGGGACATGCGGTAACTCTCCGTGGTTCTAAATCAATAGTTGTTTAGTAGTCCGAAAATGTCAGAAACATGAACTTGCTTGACCATGCTTGACTTCACCGGACAGGTGTTGCTCTCCGGTTTTGTGAGGAATCAAAGGCGTGGTTGACTTTATTCTACCACTGTGTCTCAAAGCGAATTTATGCTTGATCCGCAATGTGTTTGGAGGCTCCAGAGGCATGCAGAGGCCAAATTGAGCTCCGTACTGCATCGCTGTGCGCTTCCCAAATTTTGAAACAATGCAGAGGGCTCCGCATTGACACGATTGGTTGAAGGTAGCTGGGGGCAAGAGGTCCTGTATAAACACAAACTCACTTCCTTGACAACTTCCTTCACAACAGCTCTGTTCAACAGTGCTGTGCTGCTCCGCGAAGTGCAACAAGTATGAATGCCCTGACTTCTAGAGACAGTATCACCATAAATGCTGCACGTTCAATACAGATGTCGGATTGACCATGCAGGACTTCTGCAGAAGTCAGGGCATTCATACTTCTTGAGCTTCATTTAACAGAGCAGAGCTGTTGTCAAGGAACTGAGTTTGTGTTTATACAGGACCTCCCACCCCCACCTAATGTCAACCAATCATGTCAATGTGGTGCTATATGGAGCCCTCCTCAGAGCCAATTTATGCTTGATCTGAAAATGTGGATGGAGGCTCCATATGGAGGGTGTGATGCAATTGCGGAGCCTTTGGAGGCATGCAGAGGCCAAATGTAGCTCCATACACCTCCCAAATGTTGTAACAATATGGAGGGCCTGTATAACTCTGCACTGACATGATTGGTTGACGGTAGGTGGGGCGGGAGGTCCTGCATGAACACAGGCTCACTTCCTTGACAATTTAATTCACAACAGCTCTGCGAAGCCAAGAAGTATGAATGCCCTGACTTCTGCAGAGGCCATATCACCGTAAATGCTGCACGACCAATGCAGATGTCAGATTGACCATGCAGCGCCTTTCATTGTTACAACATTTGGGAGGCGGTAAGGAGCTCGATTTGTCATCTGCATGCCTATGGAGGCTTTGCTATTGCGTCACACCCTCTATGGAGCCTCCTACCACATTTTCGGATCAAGCATAAATTGCCTTTTATGCCTATATATCACACTGTGGCAAGGCATACGAATGAACAGGTTATAGAACAAACAACGCAATTATCACAACACCGGTTTTACTATGGCATTTTTTTCCTGGCTTGCCTTTTACCCACGCACCACTCTTGCGAAATTGGGAATTATTAGGACATGTAAACAGTTTAATCGACGTTCCAGCGGTGTATTTAATCTGCACTTGTGCCAGCACTGGTAGTGGCGCAAGCCTCTAATGCACGAGTGAAGTGAGTTCGGAAAAACTTTAAGTATGCATCTTAGAAATAGGCTTCACAAACAAACTTTATATGTCCAAACTCAGAATCAAATAGGCCTCGCAAAAATAACATAGTCACTGTGGTAGAACGTTTATTTTAATTGGCAATTTTCAACATTAACAAAAGTCCCATCAGTAGCCTGATTTCATATTTGACCATATAAACAGGATTATTAGGGAAATCGTTCTTGCAAAGCATGTAAACGTTTTAAACGAACTATTATATTAATCTGACTATCCAATTAATCTGACTGTAACCATGCTCACTGAAAGCAAGTATAAGAAGTGGTAAATATGTTCTATGTGCACTATTTCTATGCTTCTTACGTTTTGTTTTTGCGCCCTATTTTACTTTAGGTTTTGTACACCAGTTTCAAACAGAAATGAAAAAACATTTAATCATGGAAAAGACCGTTCACAGCGGTTTAGATGGTACAGTGATTCTCAACACTATACTTCCTTGTTTTGTCAGAAATAGAAATTAAGTAGACTATTAGAATATTTGCAACCAGGAAATGGCGGAGCGAATCTGCATAATACATCTTTAAAATGAGGCAGATATAAAGTAATAAACGAATATACTGACAAAGACCTACATAGATTTGATCATAAACTCAGAATAAATATTGGTTGCTTGACACTTTACAGATTTGATTCCATCCCCTCTAGTGCATACGGATATCTGCATCCTGCTGCCACGTCAGGGCTGTCCGCGTTGGCAGGTAAGAAGCGAGAGTGACAGCCGTTGCACCAATAGGAGAAGCGTACTGAGGGGAAACTTGGATCCCATTCAATAGAATTTGATGGGGGTGGGACCCTGCATGACTGTCATCATCAGATGACGAACTGAGCCACAGTTCGCTGCAGTTGGCAATCGAGGCGCAGACATGTGTGGTGAGTGTTTTATAGAATACATTTAATAATTGTAAATTTGCAACAATTAACACAGATAATGGAAATTGTAAATAGTTGTGAGGTTAAAACAACTGGTTTTGGAGAAGTATGTCTCAATATTTGTAGTTAGCAAGTCTGGACACATCAGTTTCCATCTCAAGTCAAGAGAAAGCTAACGTTAACCACACTGATCACCTTATGGCTATCTAGTGGAAACCCTTGCCAGGCGAAACAGGTTAACCGATCAAATTATTGAATTAATACCTTGTAATTGAGCTTGTAAATTGGCTATCGGATCATAGATCATGTTTTATAGCTGTCAATGTTATCAGACAAATTGAGGGCGGCTAAGCGTTTTGGTGTTTATTAGCCGTGTACTACACACCCATTTCCAATAACGACAGCTAGCTATAATCCATTGCTAGCTACTTGATTGACAGTGTGTTATCGCTCCATAATTCCTGTCATTGATGTTACAGCTTGGTATGATGTCGTCACGTTTTAATAGGCTCTATACTAGGATTTATTAGCTACCTTCTTTTCACCAGTTTACAAACCAGCTTGGTTTTGTGTGATTAGACAGAACGCACGCACTGCGCAAGTCGTACTGTTTCATTCATTGGCTTGCTAGAATAGATAGATCAACGCTGAAACTGATGATGATGATAGTCTAAATGCCACTTCCACAGTGATGATCCCACACTGATTCGAATGAGTTACGGGGTTATTAGGGGGATTTAAAATTATAGGTAGCTATGCTATGTTTCTTTTTTAACCGGTCAGTGTCTGAATATTAGAATGGTGATGGATTAGTTCTCCACTCTTCATCTCTCACTGCTCCTGAAGCACACAATTGTGTTTTGAATAGCCAACCAGTATAAATAATTTGGATCATTCACTTTTGGGGTTAGGGGGACACTTAGCACTATTAAATCCATTAGTAAAAGAGGCAATCAGACAAGGTCCTGATAAGAAGGAACACTGTATTCTCTGTGCCACTCCTATCTGAGTAAGGACAAAAATGACCAAAATAGATATTCCTCATACTGAACTGCTGCAGATTAATTCCAAAGGAAGGAATAGTGGTAAGACTGACATGCACTGAGATTTTATGAGGGCTCCTTATTTATCCTACTCTATGCTTGGTAACCCTCGTTCTAAACAAAGCTGAGCCTTGTGTGCTCCCACCTTGCCTTGCCCATTCACCTCCCTGCTACCTTCCTCCGTCGCCCTGTGCCCAGCTGCTTTCAATGGATGCTCTGTTGCACTGCTTCAATTGCAGTGCCTCTGTACATAGTCACTCTTTATTTTATCACCGCCCCTCTATATCCTCATCTTATTGGGAATTTATACCATTGAGTGTTGTATTAACCTAAAGCATAGCTGTCTCTTGGCTTTCATAATTTAGGCTAGTTTTATTTGACTGGTTTGTTTAAACCTTCTGCCATCGTTCTTGTTGTAATGTATGTGGGTTGTTGATGGCAATGGGGCTGAGCACAGGTAAAGGGGCACAAATAGGCGTATGTAGGCAAACCTCTGTTCATCCATGCATTTTTGGAATAAATGGCACTGTTTTCAATTGGTATCATATTCCTCTCAGATGAGTTCTAAACTGCACAGAAGCATAGGCTACAGCAGCTCCTGTGGAGTACTAGTGTAGTGCCCTGCACCTGGTCCCTCTGTCAACATATTTCCCCAACACTAGAACGCCCTGTTCCGTTGACTCTCCCAGTATCCACGTCTCAAGGTGACTTCCCATGTAAAACCTGTCTGGTAGCTTAACATCCAGGGCAGGCTGTGCCCTCAGGAACAGATGTATAGTTCCACACAAAACTGTTTCCAATTAGGTTGAACAAGTCAGACAGGTTTCTGTTCTTGTTTGTCGACTAACTATCAGTGTATACATAGTTTGAGGTCACTGACAAATTGCAATTCCTGCAAGATGACTGATAGCTCCAGAGCTGTTGTCTTTTTTAAAAATTGCGTTAATATTTGACGTTTTCACATGTGGAAATTCTTGGGGTAGTTGTTGTTTTGAGGTTGCTGTGAATTTTAATGAGCCAGTTATTGAACAGCCTGCAGATTACATCAGCTAGGCTAGCTAGTCAATGGAACCTTCAGCGTTTCCTACGCAATAGGCCTATATGAACAGAAAGTATGCATATTGTTTTATTTGGTCTCTATTGACCTAATCACAGACCACCAAAAGCAAACAGTAATACCCACTATTAGGCTTTGTTCACTTAATCCCTTAAAACAGTTGTGAAATTCCTTTGCTTTATATTTTGTTTGTGTTTCCTAGTTGAAATCTGTTTCCCTGTACCTTCCTTCCCGTCAGGAATTTTTGCCTATCTGAACTACCACGTGCCACGGACTCGCCGGGAGATCCTGGAGATCCTCCTCAAAGGCCTGCTCCGTCTGGAGTACCGTGGCTACGACTCTGCTGGTGAGCTGAGGGAGATGGCTTGTGTCAACACACTGACTGCGTCTGTCTGTCTGCATGTTTATCGGCTGACTTTCCCTCTCACTGTAGGCCCGTCGGCAGGCGTCAGTTATTCTGCTGCTTATCTACAGGAGTCATGTTTTTGTTCTGTCTCCTAATGTTAAAAACAATGATTGTCCATTGTATGCGCTAGTCTTGAGCAGGACTATCCAATCTAATCACGGTTACATTTATGCTCTGTCTGCTGTCAGACTAGCATGTGTAAAATAACTTGTACAAAATCACGCAACAGAGCCATATTTGACTACTCTGTAGAAATACGATTCTCTCTCTTTTTGCCAGGTGTTGGAATTGATGGAGGGAATTGCAAAGAATGGGAGGCTAATGCCCGGTCTATTCAGCTGATCAAGCAGAGCGGAAAAGTGAAGGCTCTTGACGATGAGATCACCAGTAAGACTACATTTGATGTGTTTGAGGGCTTAAGGACTGTTGCCAGCATTTGTAAGAATGTTTACTGATTAGATAAGTGGATTTGACTGAAATGAATAGAATTCATACAATGAAAATGGCTCAAACCTACTTCATGTAGAGTGCATGTAAATTACTTTATGAAGCTTGCCTTTCAACAGTGTTTGTGTTTGTCCCACAGAGCAGCAGGACATGGACATGGATGTGGAGTTTGATGTCCACCTTGGCATCGCCCACACTCGCTGGGCTACCCATGGTGCCCCCAGCCCTGTCAACAGCCACCCACATAGGTCTGACAAGAGCAACGGTCAGTACTACAGACATTCCCTAAACTTGTAGTAAAATTAAGTATAGGCACACATTCTGCTAGATATTGGCTGACTATATAGAGTAAATAGGGATGTTTTTAGTATATAAGTGTATGTGTCTATCATCTTCTTTCTTTAGAGTTCATTGTCGTTCATAATGGAATTATCACAAACTACAAAGACCTGCGGAAATTCCTGGTGAGCAGAGCAACGTTTCAACATATTAAATTTTTTGCCTAACGCAGTCTGTTTCTTTCATTAACCAAGGCTACCAGCAAGCGTTATCAGACTTCCATGACTCCGCTATGCAATCTGGTTTCCGAGCTGGTCATGGGTGCACCTCAGCCACGCTCAAGGTCCTAAACGATATAATAACCGTGATCGATAGAAGACAGTACTGTGCAGCCATCTTCATCGACCTGGCCAAGGCTTTTGACTGTCAATCACCGCATTCTTATAGGCAGACTAAATAGCCTTTGTTTCTCAAATGACTGCGTCGCCTGGTTCACCAACTACTTCTCAGATAGAGTTCAATGTGTCAAATCGGAGGGCCTGTTGTCTGGACCTCTGGCAGTCTCTATGGGGGTGCCACAGGGTTAACTTCTCGGGCCGACTCTATTATCTGTGTATATAAATGATGTCGCTCTTGCTGCTGGTGACTGCAGATCCACCTCTACGCAGACGACACCATTTTACATACAGTGAGGGAAAAAAGTATTTGATCCCCTGCTGATTTTGTACGTTTGCCCACTGACAAAGAAATTATCAGTCTATAATTTTAATGGTAGGTTTATTTGAACAGTGAGAGACAGAATAACAACAAAAAAATCCAGAAAAACGCATGTCAAAAATGTTATAAATTGATTTGCATTTTAATGAGGGAAATAAGTATTTGACCCCTCTGCAAAACATGACTTAGTACTTGGTGGAAAAACCCTTGTTGGCAATCACAGAGGTCAGACGTTTCTTGTAGTTTGCCACCAGGTTTGCACACATCTCAGGAGGGATTTTGTCCCACTCTTTGCAGATCTTCTCCAAGTCATTAAGGTTTCGAGGCTGACGTTTGGCAACTCGAACCTTCAGCTCCCTCCACAGATTTTCTATGGGATTAAGGTCTGGAGACTGGCTAGGCCACTCCAGGACCTTAATGTGCTTCTTCTTGAGCCACTCCTTTGTTGCCTTGGCCGTGTGTTTTGGGCCATTGTCATGCTGGAATACCCATCCACGACCCATTTTCAATGCCCTGGCTGAGGGAAGGAGGTTCTCACCCAAGATTTGACGGTACATGGCCCCGTCCATCGTCCCTTTGATGCGGTGAAGTTGTCCTGTCCCCTTAGCAGAAAAACACCCCCAAAGCATAATGTTTCCACCTCCATGTTTGACGGTGGGGATGGTGTTCTTGGGGTCATAGGCAGCATTCCTCCTCCTCCAAACACGTTGAGTTGATGCCAGAGCTCAATTTTGGTCTCATCTGACCACAACACTTTCACCCAGTTCTCCTCTGAATCATTCAGATGTTCATTGGCAAACTTCAGACGGGCATGTATATGTGCTTTCTTGAGCAGGGGGACCTTGCGGGCGCTGCAGGATTCCAGTCCTTCACGGTGTAGTGTGTTTTTTTATTTTTTATTTTTTTTTATTTTTTATTTTCCTTCGGGGGGATGGATCAGCTTAATATTGCAGATAGATTGTATCTTCTATCAATGTAATTGTCTGCATCACTTCCAATCCCCCATGTTTATTTTTATTTTTTATATATATATTCCCCTTTATTACTTTTCAACCCCACCATCCTTTCCCTACTTGGAGTAAATTAGTGAACAACAACGCCCAGGCCTCTACTTCCGGTCTATACTTACTATCTACACCTTATGGACAGAGTTAATTTTACAATAATTCTATATCTATATATATATATATATATATATATATATATATATTTATTTATTTATTTTTTTGCTCCTGAACTTCTTCTACTCTCAACCTCTCCGATCATTTTCATGATGTCCATCCGGTTTGCTTCTAAATGCCATATCTTTCTAACTGTGCTCTTTCCCAAAAGCTCCCAACATACAACCTATATACTTATTATGGACACAGTATGCTTACATTATTAGCTATCTTTGTTATTATTTGTTGTTATTTGTTATTAGTCCCATCCTTCAACTCTATTCAATACCTCCCATCTATCTCTTAACACCATCCATATAGGATTTCTATTTGCCATATATATTTCAACCGTACTGTGATGTTTTACAAAAGTTCTGAACCTTTCTATTCTCATTGCTTCTACAGATTGTGAATTAAAAATAAACATTTTTGCTAAAAGTATTATTATATTATTGATTGATTGACTATGACTTTTCAGATCATCCAGTAATGCTATCTGCAAGGTTAGTTCCAGGTAAATATTGCAATCCTTTAGCCATTCCTGGACCTGTGTCCAAAAACAAGCTACAAATGGACAGAACCAAAACAAATGATCTAATGATTCTATCTCTTCACAGCAAAATCTGCAGAGCTGGGAAGATTGTATCCCCCATATAAATAACATTCTATTGGTAGCAAGAATTTTATATAATAATTTAAATTGAAAGATTCTAATTTTTGAATCCGGTGTCGTTTTGCGTGTCAGTTCATAAACACTATGCCATGGGATCGGTACGTCAAAGATCTCTTCCCAACTATTTTGCAATCTATATGGGACGGCTGTCAATCCTTTGGTCCTTAAGTGAAACTGATATACTTTTTTATTTATCACAGTTTTCCTTAACCAATTATGTTCTTTAATGCAAGGCCGACAGACAAGTTCCTTACTTTCTCCCCCTTCAACTTTCCTCTTCCACTTTTGCGGTAAGGCTGCAATTATTTGGTTGTAATTTTGGGTAGAGCAGACATTTCCATATGTTTTTGTTAGCTGCATGTGCGACATAACTCCACCAGTCCTACCGATGATATCATTTACGAAGATTATACCTTTTTTAAACATTCTGTCAAAAAATAAAGGTTTTTTGTCAATTAGTATATTTGAATTTAACCACAATATTTGTTGCATTATTTGTTCTGTCGTTTCTGGAGGATTAAATTGAAATTGCAACCAACTTTCTATGGCTTGTTTTAGAAATAGTGACATTTGGGAGATTATTTCCTTTTCAAATAACTGAAAGTGAGAGGTTGTAATCTGAATAAAGGGAAAAAGGCCTTTCTTGAACAGTGGGTGAGACAATCTTACTAATTTGCTTGAGAACCAGTTCGGATTTAAGTATAACTTTTGGATGACTGAAGATTTTAGTGATAGGTCTAATGCTTTAATATTTAATAATTTCTGTCCTCCGAATTCATATTCATTATATAAATATGCTCTTTTAATTTTGTCTGGCTTGCCGTTCCAAATAAAATTGAATATTTTTTTCTCATATAATTTAAAAAACTGTTTGCTAGGCGTAGGCAAGACCATAAGCAAATAGGTAAACTGGGATAATACTAAAGAGTTAATCAGGGTGATTTTTCCACAAATTGACAGGTATTTTCCTTTCCATGGTAGTAAGATCTTATCTATTTTTGCTAACTTTCTATTAAAATTTATTGAAGTGAGATCATTTATTTCCTTTGGGATATGTATTCCGAGTATATCCACATCACCATCAGACCATTTTATTGGTAAACTACATGGTAATGTAAAAATTGTATTTTTTAGTGATCCAATACGTAATATAGTACATTTGTCATAATTTGGTTTTAATCCAGAGAGGTTAGAAAATGTATCTAGATCCTCTATGAGGCTGTGGAGGGATTCTAGTTGTGGATCTAAAAGAAAACATGAATCATCTGCGTACAATGACACCTTTGTTTTTAAGCCCTGTATTTCTAATCCTCTGATATTATTCTTGGATCTGATTTTAATAGCTAACATCTCGATGGCCACAATAAATAGATATGCCGATAGTGGACAACCTTGTTTCACTCCTCTTGACAGTTTGAAACTTTCTGAGAAATAGCCATTATTTACTATTTTACACCTAGGGTTACTATACATGATTTTGACCCATTTTATAAGAGATTCTCCAAAATTGAAATGCTCCAGGCATTTATATATAAATTCCAGTCGAACTTTATCAAATGCTTTTTCGAAGTCTGCTATGAATAGCAGGCCTGGTTTCCCATATTTTCCATAGTGTTCTATTGTTTCCAATACTTGCCATATATTATCTCCAATGTATCTTCCATGTAAAAAACCTGTCTGATTAGAATGAATAATATCCGACAATACCTTTTTATTTCTATGCGCTATACATTTTGCTAGGATTTTTGCATCACAACACTGAAGTGTAAGGGGCCTCCAATTTTGTAAATGGACTGGATCTTTATATTTTCCACTTGTATCCTGTTTCAGTAATAATGAGATCAGACCTTCTTCTTGAGTGTCAGATAATCTACCATTTACATAGGAGTGGTTAAAACATGCTAATAACGGTCCTCTTAGTATATCAAAAAATGTTTGGTATACCTCGATTGGTATGCCATCCAACCCTGGAGTTTTCCCGGACTTAAAGTCTTTAATTGCATCCAGAAGTTCCTCCTCTGTAATTTCACCTTCACATGAGTCTTTCTGTGTGGCTGTTAATTTGACATTATCAATAGAAAAAAAATCTCTACAATTAGCTTCAGTTAGAGGAGATGGAGGCGACTGAAAAGAAAACATATGCTTAAAATACTTTGTTTCTTCCTTCAAAATATCATTAGGTGAATTATGGGTGACTCCGTCAATTGTAACCAGTTTCATTAAGTTCTTTTTGGTAGCATTCCTATGTTGAAGATTAAAAAAGAATTTTGTGCATTTTTCCCCATATTCCATCCAGTTTGCTTTATTTTTATAATATATTACACTTGATCTTTCTTGAATAAGTTTTTCCATTTCTTTTTGTTTTTCCTCTAATTTATTCTGAGCCTCTATGTTACAGTTTTTATTGCCATCTATCTGTTCTGTTAGACTTTCTATTTCCTTTCTTAGTATAAACTCTTTTGACCTAAATTGCTTTTGTTTTCGAGATGAGTACTGAATTGCATGGCCTCTAAAGGCACATTTAAAGGTGTCCCATACAATAAGGGGATTCGCTGTACCTATGTTATGTTGGAAAAAGTCGGTTATAAATTCCTTTGTTCTAATTATAAATAAATTATCATCTAATAGGCTTTGATTAAATTTCCAATATCCTCGCCCACGTGGAAATTCAGTCAGAGTAATGTATATGCCTATTATATGATGGTCCGACCGCATTCTGTCCCCTATCAACACTTTTTTTACTTTTGGTGCCAACGAGAATGAGATAAGAAAGAAGTCAAGACGACTTGTAGTGTGTTACGAATTGTTTTCTTGGTGACTATGGTCCCAGCTGCCTTGTAGTTCTGGGCTGATTCCTCACCATTCTCATGATCATTGCAACTCCACGGGGTGAGATCTTGCATGGAGCCCCAGGCCGAGGGAGATTGACCGTTCTTTTGTGTTTCTTCCATTTGCGAATAATCGCACCAACTGTTGTCACCTTCTCACCAAGCTGCTTGCCGATGGTCTTGTAGCCCATTCCAGCCTTGTGTAGGTCTACAATCTTGTCCCTGACATCCTTGGAGAGCTCTTTGGCCTTGGCCATGGTGGAGAGTTTGGAATCTGATTGATTGCTTCTGTGGACAGGTGTCTTTTATACAGGTAACAAGCTGAGATTAGGAGCACTCCCTTTAAGAGTGTGCTCCTAATCTCAGCTCGTTACCTGTATAAAAGACACCTGGGAGCCAGAAATCTTTTTGATTGAGAGGGGTTCAAATACTTATTTCCCTAATTAAAATGCAAATCAATTTATAACATTTTTGACACATTTTTCTGGATTTTGTTGTTGTTATTCTGTCTCTCACTGTTCAAATAAACATACCATTAAATTATAGACTGATCATTTCTTTGTCAGTGGGCAAACGTACAAAATCAGCAGGGGATCAAATAATTTTTTTCCCTCACTGTACATCTGGCCCTTCATTGGACACTGTTAACAAACCTCCAAACGAGCTTCAATGCCATACAACACTCCTTCCGTGGCCTCCAACTGCTTTTAAACGCTAGTAAAACTAAATGCATGCTCTTCAATCGAACGCTGCTTGCACCCTCCCGCCCGACTAGAATCACTACTCTCGGCGGGTCTGACTTAGAATATGTGGACAACTACAAATACCTAGGTGTCTGGTTAGACCGTATACTCTCCTTCCAGACTCACATTAAGCATCTCCAATCCAAAGTTAAATCTAGAATCGGCTTCCTATTTCGCAACAAAGCCTCCTTCACTCATGATGCTAAACATGCCCTCGTTAAACTGACTATCCTACCGATCCTTGACTTCGGCGATGTCATTTACAAAATAGCTTCCAACACTCTACTCAGCAAATTGGATGTAGTCTATCACAGTGCCATCAGTTTTGTCACCAAAGCCCCATATACTACCCACCATTGTGACCTGTACGCTCTCGTTGGCTGGCCCTCACTACATATTCGTCGCCAAACCCACTGGCTCCAGGTCATCTATAAATCACTTCTAGGCAAATCCCCGCCTTATCTTAGCTCATTGGTCACTATAGCAACACCCACCCTTAGTATGCGTTCCAGCAGGTATATCTCACTGGTCATCCCCAAAGCCAACACCTCCTTTGGCTGCCATTCCTTCCAGTTCTCTGCCTCATGACTGGAACGAACTGCAAAAATCTCTGAAGCTGGAGACACTTATCTCCCTCACTATCTTTAAGCATCAGTGTTCAGAGCAGCTTACCGATCACTGCACCTGTACACAGCCCATCTGTAATTAGCCCACCCAACTACCTCATCCCCATATTGTTATTTACATTGTTATTTATTTTGCTCATTTGCACCCCATATTTTGCACTATGGCCTATTTATTGCCTTACCTCCATAACTTACTACATTTGCACACACTGTATATAGATTTTCTATTGTGTTATTGACCGTATGTTTTGTTTATTCCATATGTAACTCTGTTGTTGTTTTTATCGCACTGCTTTGCTTTATCTTGCCCAGGTCACAGTTGTAAATGAGAACTTGTTCTCAACTGGCTTACCTGGTTGAATAAAGGTGAAATTAAAAAAAAAAAACATTCTACCATTCCACAGGAGAGCAAGGGTTATGAGTTTGAGTCTGAGACAGACACAGAGACCATTGCCAAGCTGGTGAAGTACATGTATGACAACCGTGAGAGTGAAGACCTCAGCTTTGCTACTCTGGTGGAGAGAGTGACCCAGCAGCTGGTAAGAGCCTGTTCATCTACAGAGCTTCTCCTAAAACTGTCCAGAGATGAGGTCTTGTGACCCGTCTCATGATTAACACTGTTCTATCTTATCTCTTAGGAGGGAGCTTTTGCCCTGGTCTTCAAGAGTGTCCATTACCCTGGGGAGGCTGTAGGCACCCGGTACACTGCTTCTACACTTCTGGATACTCCTTGAATTGTAAAGGAATACTATCCATTTATGATGTATCTTTCATTTTCTCTAATTATTGTAATTGTTTGTGTTTACATGTGAATAGGAGGGGAGGTCCTCTGCTTATTGGGGTGAAAAGTGACCACAAGCTGTCCACAGATCACATTCCTATCCTGTACCGATCATGTACGTTATTAAATTAACTGCTCTCAATGTCAGAGTGAAAGAAGATGAGCAGCCCTGAGCTGTTGTGTGTCTAACATACTGTATTGTATGTTCCCAGCTGGTAAGGACAAGAAGGGCTGCCCCACCCTGCCCAGGATGGAGCAGGACACCTGCCACACACTCTTTGCTGAGGACAAGAAGTCTGTGGAGTACTACTTTGCCTCTGATGCCAGGTCAGACTCCTCATTATTTTACTCAATAGTAGTGATATCCCACTCATACAATGTTAGGTTTATTTTTGGATACTCTCAGAATCAGTCTAGACAGTTGTTTGGTGAAGGTCTCCTAGGAAAGTGGGAATTAACAACGTCATGATATTTGCATAACAACGAATTAGGATTGACTGTTGCACTGTTCTCATGGCAGCGCGGTGATTGAGCACACCAACCGGGTGATCTTCCTGGAGGATGATGACGTGGCAGCGGTGACGGACGGACGGCTCACCATCCACCGCATCAAGCGTACAGCCGGAGACCACCCTGCCCGCGCCATCCAGACCCTTCAGATGGAGCTGCAGCAGATCATGAAGGGTGAGGGGAAGGTGGAGGGTAGAGGCTGGGGGCATAGCACTGTCATGGGTCTACCCTCTGTAAAGATGATGGTGATGGTGTTACTAGGAATTAATGAGAGCCCTAGAATGCCTGTAATTGATTATTATCATTGTCAATACAGTCACAAATAGTACAGTATAAAAGGGTCATATTTACTTGTTAATGCAACACATAGCACACACACACTTTCCCCTGCCTCGACCAAGTCTCAAAGGCTGTGTGTGTACAGGTATACCACCATATTCTAGTGTTTCAGTACCCTGCCCTGTACTTTTAGTCCAGGAGCCTTTTATTACTGTGCCAGCTGTAAATAACAGCAGGTTTCAGATCTGTTATACTACTGAGGTTGCTCTGAGGCCTACACACACACACACACAGCCAGGTGTTTATGGGGCTTCCTGGCTGACTCTGGTCCCCAGGGAAGAGGCCTGCATCAAAGGTAAGGGCTCAGACACCCTAGCTCCTTTGCAGAGATCACACCAAGCACTTCTATATTGAGCTCGCTGCTCGGAAACATCAGCTTCCTGTGTAGCAGACTGTGACTAAAGCTTTCATGTCAGATCTGAATTCTCAGCGTTCTGCTGTAAAGAGATGATTTCCCCCCTGAATAGTCAGAATTATCCCACTTCCCCTTGTCTCCAGCAGAGGATGCTGATATACTGCCAGTCAGTTTCAGGAGACATTCCTTTGCGGTTCTGTCATTTAAGCCCCTGCCTCTCTCTCCTCCTTAGCCTCCATTCCAGGAGCTCTGCTGAAATAACCTAATTCGCATGACCTAAATTACGGTCAGAGCAAAAGCAGGCTTCAAAACATTCTCGTATTTCATTGTCACAAAGGGCCGTTCGAGGAAATCACCATCTCCCTGTTGCCTCTTGTTTATTTAATTTAGTGAAGACAACTGATGATGGATTTCTGTATTAAAGACACAAGATCATTATGTCATCATTTATCTCCTGTGTTATTTATCTCCCAACAGCTATAAAAGGCTGAATTAGAGCAGCAAAACAACATGTTTTCCAGACTGGCTTACTTTTAGTATTCATTATGTGGCAACCGTAACCTTTATAAAATTCCTAACACTTTTTTGTGATGTTGAAGACTCTGATCCAATGTTTTTTGGAACGCTTTTCAGGTAACTACAGCTCCTTTATGCAGAAGGAGATCTTTGAACAGCCAGAGTCTGTGGTCAACACCATGAGAGGAAGGGTCAACTTTGATGACAACACGGGTGAGATGACAGTTCCAGTGTAACACACAATGTCTGTCATTATACCCATCAAGGTTGTATCCTCATGATCAATTTCTCTCTGAATACATACCAAGGAAAGTGATATTTGATAACTGTATTTTGATTGGCTGTTTCTGTTTGTATCTGTAGTAATCCTGGGTGGACTGAAGGATCACATTAAAGAGATCCAAAGGTGTCGACGGCTCATCCTCATCGCCTGTGGCACCAGCTACCATGCTGGGGTGGCGGTGAGTACCAGATTCCCTTTTATAAGGCAGGAATATTAGGTCACCAGCATAACATGGAGTCAACTAGAGCCTAAGGCTTCAAGATAGGAAAAACAACTATACAAACAAAGACATAAGTAAGTTATTGCTCTGGGTTGTACATAGAAACATATTTTTCAGTGTGGATGTCTTGTGTGATCCAGTGCTGATGAACAGTGCTAATCTTTCCCACCAGACTCGCCAGGTACTGGAAGAGCTGACTGAGCTGCCTGTTATGGTGGAGCTGGCCAGCGACTTCCTGGATAGAAACACACCAGTGTTCCGAGACGACGTCTGCTTCTTCATCAGCCAATCAGGTGGGAGGATCGGCGTAATCTTGAAGTGTCTCTCTCTCTCTAGGGACCTGAACATTTTCACTGTGTCTGTCTTTGTCTTTACACAATACGGCTTGTCTCGTACAAGCAATGTCTCGTTCAAGTAAATGCTTGGCCCTATGCCAATGCACCCAAAGCAATTCCTTTACTGCTGACTTCGTGTTTATACTGAATATATAGGCTTGATGATGTCCTGTATTCCTGTCTATGGAATCTGATATCGTATGCAGGATCTACACATAGTCCATGTAGTGGTAACCGCTTACAGTATCTAGCCTGAGTGCTGATTGCATTGCTACCATTGTGTGCAGGTGAGACAGCAGACAGCCTGATGGCCCTGCACTACTGTAAGGAGAGAGGAGCCCTGACGGTTGGTGTTACCAACACAGTGGGCAGCTCCATCTCCAGAGAGACCGACTGTGGGGTGCACATCAACGCTGGGCCAGAGATAGGAGTGGCCAGCACCAAGGTGAGGGGACAGAGTCATTTCTCCAGGCTGATGCCTTTCCTATTGTTCACATACTGTCCTGTTGAAACAGGAAACCTTCCCTTCACCATCCTCAGCTCTGGTCAACCTTTTTTCACTTCTATGGTGGGAAAAAACGCAGGCAGGTTGAAATGTCTGGGGAAACTCTCCATTCAGGGTATACCATCAGTCTTCTCTCAGGGCAGGGAAATTCCTCCTATCCAGCTCCGGAGTGTTTCAGTTGGTCAGACTGCATTAGGGTTGTTGGAGATGAATGGAATGGTCTCCTCAATTATAGTAGAATTATGCAGTCCAGAGGAAGTTTCGCATGGCTTGGTCTATTTAATAGCCTCCATAACTGGCCCGTAAATACACTATAAATACAAAAGTATGTGGACACCCCTTCAAATTAGTGGATTCGGCTATTTCACCCACACCTGTTCCTGACCGGTGTATAGAATCCAGCACACAGCCATGCGATCTCCATAGACAAACATTGGCAGTAGAATAGCCTAACTGAAGAGCTCAGTGACTTTCAATGTGGCACTGTCATAGGATGCCACCTTTCCAACAAGTCAGTTCGTCAAATTTCGGCCCTGTTGGAGCTGCCCCAGTCAACTGTAAGTGCTGTTATTGTGAAGTGGAAACATACAGGAGCAACAACAGCTCAGCCATGAAGTGGTAGGCCACACAAGCTCACAGAACGGGACCACCGAGTGCTGAAGCGTATAGCGCGTAAAAATAGTCTGTCTTCGGTTGCAACAGTCACTACTGAGTTCCAAACTGCCTCTGGAAGAAATGTCAGCACAAGAACTGTTCGTCGGGAGCTTCATGAAATGGGTTTCCATTGCTGAGCAGCTGCACACAAGTCTAAGATCAGCATGAACAATGCCAAGCGTCGGCTGGAGTGGAGTAAAGTTCGCCACAGTTGTACTCTGGAGCAGTGGAAACGCGTTCTCTGGAGTGATGGCAGTCCGGCGGACAAATCTTGGTTTGGCGGATGCCAAGAGAATGCTACCTGCCCCAATGCATAGTGCCAACTGTAAAGTTTGGTTGAGGAGGAATAATGGTCTGGGGCTGTTTTTCATGGTTCGGGCTAAGCCCCTTAGTTCCAGTGAAGGGAAATCTTAACGCTACAGCATACAATTACATTCTAGACTATTCTGTGCTTCCAACTTTGTGGCAACAGTTTGGGGAAGGCCCTTTCCTCTTTTAGCATGACAATGCCCCCGCACACAAAGTGAGGTCCATACAGAAATGGTTTGTCGAGATCGGTGTGGAAGAACTTGACTGGCCTGCACAGAGCCCTGACCTCAACCCCATCGAACACATTTGGAATTCATTGGAACGCCGACTGCGAGCCAGGCCTAATCGAGCAACATCAGTGCCCGACTTCACTAATGCTCTTGTGGCTGAATGGAAGCAAGTCCCCGCAGCAATCTTCCAACATCTAGTGGAAAGCCTTCCCTGAAGAGTGGAGGCTGTTATAGCAGCAAAGGCGGGACCAACTCCATATTAATGACCATGATTTTGGAATGAGATGTTCGACGAGCAGGTTTCCACATACCTTTGGTCATGTAGTGTATTTATTTTTGCAATAACATGAGGTTCATGCCAATCTACTGCACTGTTGGTTTTCTGTATAGTTAATGCAAACCCTGAAGTACTTGGACACTAATGTCAATGCATAGCACATGTAGTTAACCCCTCTTTCTCTTGAAATGAGAGAACTTCCTCTGAGATAAGTGTCTGGATCATTTTGGAAGAGGTTATTTGAAACTGCTATATCCCACTGCTCTACACAGAACACATAGTGCCTGATATTCTCATCTTTACACTGTGAAATGTAGGAATCCATGGTTCCCCTCCCCCTCTACTCTGAGCAGTGATCCTACAGTTGGCCAGAGTGGGGTTGGAGATGACTGGAGTGAGTTCCACTCAGCAGTGGAGTCCCAGTCCCAGCTGCAGAGAGCGAGAGAGAGGCAGGTCCCTCCCTGCTCTGGCGCTCAGGCTTGGCTCAGGGACCCTCCAGTAGGTCCAAGTCTCCAGCACAGAGCAGAAAGCCTGCAGAGCACGTCTCAAAGACGCCATCCTTTACTGCTTGGCTGGCCCAGGCCCACACACCCAACCCAGAACAGCACAGCTTATCACTTATCAGAGGAGATTATGTATTTCACCCACTGCTCAATACACGCTCCCACTGACTCCGTTCGTGGTAGCTTTTCATAATAACAATATTATTCAGATTAACTTTCTGGGGGACATTCAACTGCATGCCTCTGGTGACGTCTTGTTTTTATGATTCGTCCCAGAATCGAGGCTGTCCGCAGAACTAGGCCTGCTAAACAAGGTCCGGGAGAATGAAGGGGATGGCTTTGCTCAGATCGACACCTCTTCTTGTATATATTTCACCATTCACTTCACCCCCTTATCCAAACAATAGCGATTGTGGGAGTGAATGTAAGCAAATGAGAGCCACCTGTGGTCTTTGTCCAAATAGAAAACTTGGAGCATGCTTGTACACTTAAATATTTGATGTAACTGCTTGTCATGCTGTATTGCCTGACATGAGGAGAAATACTGCCCACGTTTGAGGCCTCTGGGACATGGTTGCGTCAGTGTGTGTGACAGGCTAGCATGTGGCATGAGCTGCTCTCCTCTGTCGACATTCTGGATAGAGGGATGGGGGCTTTAACATAGAAGAGGACCGTGGCTTTAATATGCGGATTAAATGCACTGCCACAATCTGAGTGGATGGCTAGGACTGTGTGACGGTTTTAGATGCTGCCACTGCTGCGTCCAGGGGTCCTGTCAAATGACTTGGCTCCTCTTGAAGAACGTTGATTTAAATCTCCCAAACGGGCTCGGAGAGCCTTCTAACATGCCTCCAGAGTGGGGAGGGTGGATGATGACGGCAGGCTTGGGCTGAGACGTGTGGGTGTTGTGACACTTTTCAGAAACATAAACGTGAAGCACATCATGGTTTTACTCTCTTAAGTTCTAGTTAGTGCCAGCTGTTTCTGTGCTGTTTGTTTTGCTAGTGTCTTATTGTCAGGGGATGTGTTCATCGGTAGCGTTGCCAGATTGTGTGCTCATAATGCTAGCTAGCTCTCCACTGCCCTGTCCTGCAGTAGAGGGCCTATCTGTGTAGGCCTATCTGTGTCCAGCCCAGCTCTCCATCCACCTCTCATCAGGTCCACATTATTAATGTGGAGCTGGAGACCAGCACAGGCAACCAGAGCAGGCGGACAAGACGCTACAGCTCCAATAACGGTACTGCAAAGCAAACAACGGGGGGGATCTGGCAACCCAGGTGCGTTGCTTAGCTCAGGGTTCTGTCATCTCTGGCCCAGGATAGAGAGAGAAGACTGTAAGGATGCCTTTTGTTTAGATCCAGCAGCCCTAGAGGTGTGATGCTCACCTCTCACCTGCTGAGAGAGAACAGCAGCTGGGCGACAACCGTACCTCAATCTTTCTGTACTGTCTGATTCCTCCCAGAGCATTAAGCATGCATTATGTCTGACTGTGTCTGTTCTGTTGTTTTGCAGGCCTACACCAGTCAGTTTGTGGCTCTGATCATGTTTGCGCTGTTGATGTGTGATGACAGGATCTCCATGCAACCACGGCGACGTGAGATCATCCAGGGCCTGAGAGTTCTGCCAGGTAGGCCAGACCACATGCACATCTACCAAGACATTGCATTGTACTGTTCATAACCATAAACGCTAATGTCGGTGTGATGCTCACAGGGATGTGTAGATTATTCGACACACTTGTACTGACCTACAGTAATATAGACAGCAGCAGGTAATGGTCGGAGTCGGAGGTAATGGTCGGAGTCGGAGGTGATGGTCAGAGGTAATGCTCAGTCGGAGGTGATGGTCAGAGGTAATGGTCAGAGGTGATGGTCAGAGTAGGAGGTAATGGTCAGAGTCTGAGATAATTGTCGGAGGTAATGGACAGAGGTAATGGTCAAAGTCGGAGGTAATGGTCGGAGGTAATGGTATGGGTCGGAGGTAATGGTATGGGTCGGAGGTAATGGTATGGGTCCGAGGTAATGGTATGGGTCCGAGGTAATGGTCGGGGTCGGAGGTAATGGTCAGAGTCAGAGGTACAGTGGCTTGCGAAAGTATTCACCCCCCTTGGCATTTTTCCTATTTTGTTGCCTTACAACCTGGAATTAAAATGTTTTTTTATTGTGAAACAAACAACAAATAAGACAGAAAAACAGAACTTGAGCATGCATAACTATTCACCCCCCCCCCCCCCCCCCAAAGTCAATACTTTGTAGAGACAACTTTTGCAGCAATTACAGCTGCAAGTCTCCTGGGGTATGTCTCTATAAGCTTGGCACATCTAGCCACTGGGATGTTTTCCCATTCTTCAAGGCAAAACTGCTCCAGCGCCTTCAAGTTGGATGGGTTCCGCTGGTGTACAGCAATCTTTAAGTCATACCACAATTGGATTGAGGTCTGGGCTTTGACTAGGCCATTCCAAGACATTTAAATGTTTCCCCTTAAACCACTCGAGTGTAGCTTTAGCAGTATGCTTAGGGTCATTGTCCTGCTGGAAGGTGAACCTCCGTCCCAGTCTCAAATCTCAGGAAGACTAAAACAGGTTTCCCTCAAGAATTTCCCTATATTTAGCGCGATCCATCATTCCTTCAATTCTGACCAGTTTCCCAGTCCCTGCCGATGGAAAAACATCCCCACAGCATGATGCTGCCACCATCATGCTTCACTGTGGGGATGGTGTTCTCGTGGTGATGAGAGGTGTTGGGTTTGCGCCAGACAGCGTTTTCCTTGATGGCCAAAAAGCTACATTTGTCTCATCTGACCAGAGTACCTTCTTCCATATGTTTGGGGAGTCTCCCACATGCCTTTTGGCGAAGACCAAACATGTTTGCTTATTTTTTTATTTAAGCAATGGCTTTTTTCTGGCCACTCTTCCGTAAAGCCCAGCTCTGTGGGGTGTACGGCTTACAGTGGTCATATGGACAGATACTCCAATCTCTGCTGTGGAGCTTTGCAGCTCCTTCAGGGTTATCTTTGGTATCTTTGTTGCCTCTTTGATTAATGCCCTCCTTGCCAGGTCTGTGAGTTTTGGTGGGCGGCACTCTCTTGGCAGGTTTGTTGTGGTGCCATATTCTTTCCATTTTTTAATAATGAATTTATTGGTGCTCCGTGGAATGTTCAAAGTTTCTGATATTTTTTTATAACCCTACCCTGATTTATAACTTTGTCCCTGACCTGTTTGTAGAGCTCCTTGGTCTTCATGGTGCCGCTTGCTTGGTGGTGCCCCTTGCTTAGTGGTGTTGCAGACTCTGGGGCCTTTCAGAACAGGTTTATATATACTGAGATCATGTGACAGATCATGTGAATGGTCGGAGGTAATGGACAGAGGTAATGGTCGGAGTCGGCGGTAATGGTCGGCGTCTGGGTTAATGGTCAGAGGTAATGGTCGGGAGTCGGAGATAACAGTCTGATGTAATGGTCGGAGGTAATGGTCGGAGGTAATGGTCAGAGTCTGAGAATTGTCGGAGGTAATGGTCAAGGTCGGAGGTGATGGTCAGAGGTGGAGGTGATGGTCAGAGTCAGGGCAGCCAGAGAGAGCTGGGAAAGCACACGCATGTTAGTAGGCCTCCTGGGTCTGTCTCGGTTATCTGGCAGCCACGTCGCTCCAACTTCACTGTTTTTGTTTGAGCAATATACTTTGATATCAGAGAGCTAATGCAAGGGCTGTGCTGTGGAGGCGTCCTCAGCGAGAGGGAGAGTACAGGGGAGAGGGAGGAGGTTTCAGCAGCTGGGTCAGTCCTGGCTGTTTGCCCTGGCACACTCCTCTGGACCCAAAGCCTATGATGGGATCGGGTTTCCCTTATTGTAAACGAATTTGGTTAGGAATGCCACACTCCGCTCTGTCCCTCTCCCTGAACCCAAGCCCCCATTGACCCCAGCCTCCAGGACCTGTTAACAGTGGCCTGCTGGACTGTGCCATAGGATGGGTGTTAGTTTACTGTACTGTCTTTCATCCAGGGGGTTGGTGTGATGAAATGTATTTTCTGACGTGTTGTTTCAAGACATTCAGCAGATCATTACGTTTTTGTTTCTCCCAGATGTATTGGAATATCATTAGCTAATATTATTATCTACCTCCTTTTTGTCTGTTTGTACCTATCTGTGCGTGTGTAAACCTGCTCCTGTCCTCTCTCTCTCTGTCTCTCGCTGTGTGTGTGTGTGTCAGACCTGATCAAGGAGGTGCTGAGTCTGGATGATGAGATCCAGAGACTGGCCACAGAGCTGTACCAGCAGAAGAGTGTTCTCATCATGGGCCGAGGCTACCACTATGCCACCTGCTTGGAGGGAGCACTGGTCAGCACGCCCACCTCTATCTCCCCTTTGTAAAGCTATCATAATGTGTCTTCAGACATGAATTCTACTCAAAACTCCATTCTCAACTCCTAAATGAGATTATCATCACTTTCCAATAGCCCACAATAAGTCTGCAGAGCTGTGGAGAAAATGTTCTGCCTCAACCTCACGCAAGCCCTAATGGAGCCTAGCCTGCAGGAATGTCTGCTGAAGTGTTTTGGATCACAGCAAATAATTAGACTGATCTAGAAACGGCTCTCTTGTATAATTGCAACCATACTCCACACTATTTATGGATTCTTCAAGTTCTATGTATTGCCAATCCTCCAGTATCTCAAACAGAGGCACACAAATGTGAAGGGAAAATGTTGGGTCAGTGTGCTGTACTCCTCAGTCTGACCTAGTGTTCCCAGGCCAGTCTACTGTTCCCTATAGAATTTAAGATAAGATCCTCGGGTTGTGTGTCCCTGGTGTGTATGTGAGTCGCAGTGAGTGGTTGCCGATCTGACTGAGGTGTTTGTGCCTCTCTCCTCTCCAGAAAATCAAGGAGATCACGTACATGCACTCAGAGGGCATCCTGGCCGGGGAGCTGAAGCACGGCCCTCTGGCCCTTGTCGACAAACTCATGCCCGTCATCATGATCATCATGAGAGACCACACCTACACCAAGTGTCAGAACGCACTGCAGCAGGTGGTGGCCCGCGCGGTAAGAACTGCCAACACACACGCAATATCTTGATACACACTATTTAGCTTTCCTCCCCCCAACTGTTGAAAGGTTAGAACCACAGTAAACCATTGCCAATTATGTTATCTGGTTGTTAAAATGGTAGATTGTACTACCTGTTGTAGTGACCACCTACCTTCCAGTATAAAATAAATACAATGACTCAAAGACATGGATATTAAGTGCTTTATGCACACATACTTTACACATTAGATATGTTTTTACAGTAATATCAAATGGACCTCACAATTCCATTCACCACAATAAGGTGCAAGGGAGGTTGGAGGAGTTATTTCACAATGATATCACCACTCACTAATCTACCACAGATGTGGACCTGGGCTTTGGATTTGCGACAGAAAAGAAAGTGAAAGCAGGTATTCTTCAGGGAAGGACCAAACTATTACATTCACATTTCCAAACTGAACTCCAGGTTGAAGGAAATGACACGCGGCGTTGTCCTGGAAACATAATGCCATTTGTTTGGTTTACAGGGCCGACCCATCGTGATCTGTGACAAGGATGACTACGAGACCGCCAAGAGCTCGAGCCGCACCATCAAAGTGCCGCACTGTGTGGACTGTCTGCAGGGCGTCCTGAGTGTCATCCCCCTGCAGCTGCTCTCCTTCCACCTGGCCGTGCTCAGGGGCTTTGATGTGAGTACTGCACTGTCACAGAGTTGGGTTCTTACTGTAGGCCTTCACAATGGGTAGTCTATTTCTTAGGGTTGTAACTTGGCAAATGTTGAAATGTCTATCTATTCTCTCCCAATACAGGTGGATTTCCCAAGGAACCTGGCCAAGTCTGTGACGGTAGAGTGAAACATGCCATTTGAAGCCCAAAAACCCAATTTCATCTCACATACATATACACACACTGTGCAGGAACAGCTGTCACACATGGATACCAAGAGGAACCGAGAGAGCACACTTTCCTGTTTTATATGTTGTAATTTTTTTATGCAATTGTTACTCTTGTACTCTAAGCATTCTGTCGCTTCTCTCAAAACACACATTTGAAGGCATTGTTATGAATTGTATTGTTTTTTGTCAAGTGTGGCAAGGGAAGGGTTGGCAGTAATGTTGGCATTTAGGTGCTCCCATGGGTTACTGGACTGTATGCAGTTAATGATCCAACTAAAGGAAAGACTGAGCTCTTTTGGATGATGCCCAACACTGCTCATAACTGGAATGTGCATGTCTTTTCAATGTTGAATACTTGCTGCTGGTTTTACAGTTAATTCAGCTGTTTGTTGGCTGAAGAGTCAAGAGAGTCTGTATGAAAATCTTACTGAAGTTACTGGTTATTTTGGTGTTTCATTGGTGCAGTGATTTGCGGTCTATTGGGATCAGTTTTCTTTGGCAGCTAGAACATCTATAACCATCATTTGAAATGTTTGTCTGTTACTCTTGTGTATGTTGAGTGAAGTCTTAAATCATTCCGAGTCGTCATAGTCCTGACTCTAAATCTGAAGTGCTTCCAAGAAGAAAGTGTCCGTTAAGTCATGCTTTAGTCTACTGACCAGTTCCAGAGACTATTGAGATCTCCTCATTGTTTTCCTCGTATTGCCATAATGACAAATTATATTGATTTGTAACTTGTAAATGTTTTGAATGTTTTATAGTACAATATGAAAAGTGCAACAGTCTTGCTTGTGTACACTATTATGTAACTTTTTTGTTTTTAGTCATTGGCTAGGTTAGAAAAGCAACTTTGCTGTGACTTAACAAACTCTTGCCTAAACCATGTTGAGCATCTGAATGATTGACTGTCCTGGCATAATAATCATGCTTTAAAATTGTAACAGTTACTGTGTCTGAGTGACATGATTTGAATCATTTACCCAATAACTTCCCATAAGATGGCACCGTACAATGTTAGAAATCTACAATGAAGACTAGTGAAACAATGAAATGATCACTCTAAGCCTGTATGTTACTGCCATTGTGACTTGGAAGTGTAGCAATATTCAAAACTCTTCAATTTCTCTGGTCTTGTTGACCTATTTTCTGCCTTGTTGCTGAGGAGGCTCAATTTGGGTCTCTGGTCTACAATATAACTCTCTAAATAGAAGAAAAAGAATCAAGTGAAATGAAGTTGCTGATCAGAGCACAATTTGCGCCAACATTTTTGCCTACCCCCATGCCCTGCCACCATACCGATTTTAATTGTAATATTGGGACAATTTTATTTTCTCCTTTCTATTAATTTGTACGTTTCTCATTTTGTGACTTGGTAGAAAGCTTTTTATTTATATTTTTATATATATATACATACATACATACATGCATACATAAAGCTGTGGAAAAAATTAAGAGGCCACTGCAAATGTTTCTTAAATCAGCATCTCTACATGTATGACTTCCATTCCAGTGTCTGTTGAATTCCAACACAGGCACACCTCATTCTACTGAATTAGGTACTGATTCGGTGATCACATGAACCAAATCTTATTTAATGAGGAAAAGTATAAAAACCACTGCTGTGGTCATCACTATCCTCTTGCAATAGGACCAGCTGGATGGCAAAAACAGTGCTAATAGTACCTCAAAAGTAATATTAATAAAAAAATAACTATTGACCATGCCAAAAGAGTTGAAAAGGAAAGTTTTGAGTGAGGAAAAGAAGGGTTCAATTCTGGCTTTACTGGCAGAGGGATACAGTGAGTGTCAGGTTGCTTCCATCCTTAAAATGTCAAAGACGGCGGTTCATAAGAACAAGGTCAAACAGCAGACCTGAACCCCATTGAAAACTTCTGGAATGTGATCAAGAGGAAGATGGATGGTCACAAGCCATCAAACAAAGCCGAGCTGCTTGAATTTTTGCGCCAGGAGTGGCATAAAGTCACCCAACATCAATGTGAAAGACTGGTGGAGAGCATGCCAAGACGCATGAAAGCTGTGATTGAAAATCAGGGTTTCCACCAAATATTGATTTGTGAACTCTCCCTAAGTTAAAACATTAGTATTGTGTTGTTTAAAAATGAACATGAACTTATTTTCTTTGCATTATTCGAGGTCTGACAACACTGCATCTTTTTTGTTATTTTGACCAGTTGTCATTTTCTGCAAATAAATGCTCTAAATGACAATATCTTTATTTGGAATTTGGGAGAAATATTGTCAGTAGTTTATAGAATAAAACAAAAATGTTATTTTTACCCTAAACACATACCTATAAATAGTAAAACCAGAGAAACTGATAATTTTGCAGTGGTCTCTTACTTTTTTCCAGAGCTGTATGTATATATTGAAGTTATCATTTGATCCAAATGTGACTGACATTCGAAATGTCCCCTGTACCCAAAAAAGGTCACTGTATTTTACAGTAGATTATGCAGTCAGAAACCAAAACCCCTTTCTATGTTAATTTTGCTTTGAGTAACCAAAGGTATAGTTTTAGAGATGATGGTGATAGGGGTTTGTGCGTACTGTAAGTGGTCTGCCCAGAAGAGGCCAACATGGCAATACAGGAAGTTTGTTAGACTATGTAGCTGCTAATTTAGATGGAACTCAACATGTCAGCTGTGTGTTCTCCCAAATGTCTAAATTAGTCTTTATAAGCCCAGGTTTGAGCAAAGCGGTACACTGGTTTGTATGCGAAAGGGTCACTAAGAAGAAAAATTACTTTCTCATAATGGGCCAGTAGTTATTTTTGCTTATATTTTTGTATTTCATTTTTCACCTTTTCAGTTTTAGATATTTTGTCTTGCTGTTGCAATCAAGCCTTAAACTTGTACTTTTAAGCAAATCACCTGAAAAGTGGACTCTATTCAGTCTTTGCATGTTTCTCTTCATTGTATTGCATTTACTGAGCCAGTGTACAGTATGCGCCCACGTTGACAAAAAATCCTAGCAAAGACCATGTTTTAAACTGGACATAGTGCTATTTGAAGTGATGTACTAACCCATGTAAAATGCAGGGGATTTGCAGGTTTTTAGACTAAGTACGGACAAGGGAACCACATTAGGGTCTTTCTATAAATAATGGGGCCAATGTGTGACATTGGGATCAACATAAATGGTTTGAAATAAAAATAAAAAGGCTTTTCATGCAGTTCCACGTGTACTTAGAGGAATAAAAGTTAATATACAACAACATAGGCCTAGGACTATACATCCTTTAAGCCGGGTTCATACAGACATTGGCAAATCAAATTCAAGGACTTTCAGGGACTTTATCAAGCCCTTAATTGTAATTTTCAAAGACCTTGATGTTATACAATTGTATAATTTATATACAGTGCCTTCAGAAAGTATTCAAACCCCTTGACTTATTCCACATTGTGTTACAGCCTGAATTAAACATGGATTAAATAGATTTTTCTTTCTCACCCTACACACACAATACCCCTTAATGACAAAGTGAAAACATGTTTGACATTTCTGCACATTTGATTGAAAATGAAATACAGAAATATCTAATTTACATAAGTATTCACACCCCTGAGTCAATACTTCGTAGAAGCACCTTTGGCAGTGATTACAGCTGTGAGTCTTTCTGGGTAAGTCTCTTAAGGGCTTTCCATACCTGGATTGTACAACATTTGTCCATTATTCTTTTAAAAATTCTTCAAGCTCTGTCAAATATGTTGTTGGTCATTGCTAGACAACCATTTTCAGGTCTTGTCAGATTTTCAAGTAGATTTAAATCAAACTGTAACTCGGCCACTCAGGAACATTCACTGTCTTCTTGGTAAGCAACTCCAGTGTAGATTTGGCCTTGTGTTTTAGGTTATTGTCCTGCTGAAAGGTGAATTCATCTCCCAGTGTCTGGTGGAAAGCAGACTGAACCAGGTTTTCCTCTAGGAATTTGCCTGTGCTTAGCTCTATTCCATTTCTTTTTTACCCTGAAAAACTCCCCAGTCCTTAATGATTACAAGCAATACCCATAACCTGATGCAGCCAACACTATGCTTGAAAATATGGAGAGTGGTACCCGAATGTGTTGTATTGGATTTGCTCCAAACATAACACTGTGTATTCAGGACAAAAAGTGAATTGCTTTGCCAAATATGTTGCAGTATTACTCTAGTGCCTTGTTGCAAACAGGATGCATGTTAGAATATTTGTATTCTGTACAGGCGTCCTTCTTTTCACTCTATCAATTGGGCTAGTATTGTGGAGTAACTACAATGTTGTTGATCCATCCTCCATTTTCTACCATCACAGTCATAAAACACAACTGTTTTAAAGTCATCATTGGCATCATGGTGAAAACCCTGAGTGGTTTCCTTCCTCTCTGGCAACTGAGTTAGGAAAGACGCCTTTATCTTTGTAGTGACTGGGTGTATTGATACACCATCCAAAGTGTAATTAATAACTTCACCATGCTCAAAGGGATATTCAATGTCTGCTTTTTATGTATTTGTTATCTACCAATATGTGCCCTTCTTTGTGAGGCATTGGAAAACCTCCCTGGTCTTTGTGGTTGAATCTGTTTGAGATTCACTGCTCTACTGAGGGACCTAAGAGATAATTGTATGTGTGGGGTACAGAGATGAGGTATCTTTCAAAAATGATGTTAAACACTATAATAGTCCATGCAACTTATTATGTGACTTGTTAAGCAAAAGTTTACTCCTGAACTGATTTAGGCTTGCTATAACAAAGGGGTTGAATACTTATTCTCAAGACATTTCAGCTTTTCATTTTTTATTAATTTGTAAACATTTAGAAAACATACAGTTGAAGTCGGAAGTTTACATACACCTTAGCCAAATACATTTAAACTCAGTTTTTCACAATTCCTGACATTTAATCCTAGTAAAAATTCCCTGTCTTAGGTCAGTTAGGATCACCACTTTATTTTAAGAATGTGAAATGTCAGAATAATAGTAGAGAGAATTATCTATTTCAGCTTTTATTTATTTCATCACATTCACAGTGGGTCAGAAGTTTGCATACACTCAATTAGTATTTGGTAGCATTGCCTTTAAATTGTTTAACTTGGGTCAAACGTTTCGGGTAGCCTTCCACAAGCTTCCCACAATAAATTGGGTGAATTTTGGCCCATTCCTCCTGACAGAGCTGGTGTAACTGAGTCAGGTTTGTAGGCTTCCTTGCTCGCACACGTTTTTTTCAGTTCTGCCCACACATTTTCTATAGGATTGAGGTCAGGGCTTTGTGATGGTCACTCCAATACCTTGACTTTGTTGTCCTTAAGCCATTTTGCCACAACTTTGTAAGTATGCTTGGGGTCATTGTCCATTTGGAAGACCCTTTGGCGACCAAGCTTTAACTTCCTGACTGATGTCTTGATGTTGCTTCAATATACCCACATAATTTTCCTTCCTCATGATGCCATCTATTTTGTGAAGTGCACCAGACCCTCCTGCAGAAAAGCACCCCAACAGCATGATGCTGCCACCCCCGTGCTTCATGGTTGGGATGGTGTTCTTCGGCTTGCAAGCAGCCCCCTTTTTCCTCCAAACATAACAATGGTCATTATGGCCAAACAGTTTTATTTTTGTTTCATCAGACCAGAGGACATTTCTCCAAAAAGTACGATCTTTGTCCCCATGTGCAGTTGCAAACCGTAGTCTGGCTTTTTTATGGCGGTTTTGGAGCAGTGGCTTCTTCCTTGCTGAGCAGCCTTTCAGGTTAAGTTGATATAGGACTCGTTTTACTGTGGATATAGATACTTTTGTACCTGTTTCCTCCAGCATCTTCACAAGGTCCTTTGCTGTTGTTCTGGGATTGATTTGCACTTTTCGCACCAAAGTACGTTCATCTCTAGGAGAGAGAACGCGTCTCCTTCCTGAGCGGTATGACGGCTGCGTGGTCCCATGGTGTTTATACTTGCATACTATTGTTTGTACAGATGAACGTGGTCCCTTCAGGCGTTTGGAAATTGCTCCCAAGAATGAACCAGACTTGTGGAGGTCCACAACTTTTTTTCTGAGGTCTTGGCTGATTTCTTTTGATTTTCCCATGATGTCAAGCAAAGAGGCACTGAGTTTGAAGGTAGGCCTTGAAATACATCCACAGGTACACCTCCAATTGACTCAAATTATGTCAATTAGCCTATCAGAAGCTTCTAAAGCCATGACATCATTTTGTGGAATTTTCCAAGCTGTTTAAAGGCACAGTCAACTTAGTGTATGTAAACTTCTGACCCACTGGAATTGTGATACAGTGAATTATAAGTGAAATAATCTGTCTGTAAACAATTGTTGGAAAAATGACTTGTGTCATGCACAAAGTAGATGTCCTAACCTACTTGCCAAAACTATAGTTTGTTAACAAGAAATTTGTGGAGTGGTTGGAAAACTAGTTTTAATGACTTCAACCTAGGTGTATGTAAACTTCTGACTTCAACTGTAATTCCACTTTGACATTATGGGGTATTGTATCTACATTTAATCCATTTTAAATGTAGATTAAAAAAAAGCCAAAAAAGCATGCATAAAATATGTGGCCTTGCCAATGCATTGATTTTCAAATTATTACAATCCTAGAATATGTGAGAATAATGAGGACATTGCCTAACTAAATAGATTGGATGCATGCATGGCAATTTTTCTGTAGCCTATGTTGACGACGCAGGCACACATAATACATTCATGAATAGCAACAGCATTAATCTCGAAATCGCTGTTTTTATAATGAGAAAGTGACCAAAAAACAGGTTACTTTCTTAATGGAAGGATTTGTACGGAAAGTTGAAGCCAACATTATATGTTGTTGTCCTCATAATAACCGCACGTGGTTTTACCGCATCTGAGTAGCACAACACCATTCAATTGAAGCTGGGGAAACCAATGAAAGTGGCCACAAATCTCACAAAAATGAAATACCGGATAATTATAAGGAAGCAGGAGAACTTATAAATTGGCTACAATAATTACAAGGTATTTTGAAGCACCAAATTGAGGAAATGTCTGATTTACGGTAGGCCTTTTTCAGTACTTGAATTTCTGAGCTCCAAATTGAAGTTCAAGTAGGCTACTTCAAGCCCTTGTATTGTTTAAAATTGCAGGTGTAACATGGAAAAAAAGTTATTTGTCATGTTATTTCATTACCAGATCATATTGTGAATAAGCACACTAGGCTGTTGTTTTTTTGTCATTATATCCAGAATCATTTACAGTGGGGAGAACAAGTATTTGATACACTGCCAATTTTGCAGGTTTTCCTACTTACAAAGCATGTAGAGGTCTGTAATTTTTATCATAGGTACACTTCAACTGCGAGAGACGGAATCTAAAACAAAAATCCAGAAAATCACATTGTATGATTTTTAAGTAATTAATTTGCATTTTATTGCATGACATAAGTATTTGATACATCAGAAAAACAGAACTTAATATTTGGTACAGAAACCTTTGTTTGCAATTACAGAGATCATACGTTTCCTATAGGTCTTGACCAGGTTTGCACACACTGCAGTAGGAATTTTGGCCCACTCCTCCATACAGACCTTCTCCAGATCCTTCAGGTTTCGGGGCTGTCGTTGGGCAATACGGACTTTCAGCTCCCTCCAAAGATTTTCTATTGGGTTCAGGTCTGGAAACTGGCTGGGCCACTCCAGGACCTTGAGATGCTTCTTACTTAGTTGCCCTGGCTGTGTGTTTCGGGTCGTTGTCTTGCTGGAAGACCCAGCCACGACTCATCTTCAATGCTCTTACTGAGGTGAGGAGGTTGTTGGCCAAGATCTCGTGATACATGGCCCCATCCATCCTCCCCTCAATACGGTGCAGTCGTCCTGTCCCCTTTGCAGAAAAGCATCCCCAAAGAATGATGTTTCCACCTTCATGCTTCACGGTTGGGATGGTGTTCTTGGGGTTGTACTCATCCTTCTTCTTCCTCCAAACACGGCGAGTGGAGTTTAGACCAAAAAGCTATATTTTTGTCTCATCAGACCACATGACCTTCTCCCATTCCTCCTCTGGATCATCCAGATGGTCATTGGCAAACTTCAGACGGGCCTGGACATGCGCTGGCTTGAGCAGGGGGACCTTGCGTTTTCTGCAGGATTTGAATCCATGATGGCGTAGTGTGTTACTAATGGTTTTCTTTGAGACTGTGGTCCCAGCTCTCTTCAGGTCATTGACCAGGTCCTGCCGTGTAGTTCTGGGCTGATCCCTCACCTTCCTCATGATCATTGATGCCCCACGAGGTGAGATCTTGCATGGAGCCCCAGACCGAGGGTGATTGACCGTCATCTTGAACTTCTTCCATTTTCTAATAATTGCGCCAACAGTTGTTGCCTTCTCACCAAGCTGCTTGCCTATTGTCATGTAGCCCATCCCAGCCTTGTGCAGGTCTACAATTTTATCCCTGATGTCCTTACACAGCTCTCTGGTCTTGGACATTGTGGAGAGGTTGGAGTCTGTTTGATTGAGTGTGTGGACAGGTGTCTTTTATACAGGTAACGAGTTCATACAGGTGCAGTTAATACAGGTATTGAGTGGAGAACAGGAGGGCTTCTTAAAGAAAAACTAACAGGTCTGTGAGAGCCGGAAATCTTACTGGTTGGTAGGTGATCAAATACTTATGTCATGCAATAAAATGCAAATTAATTACTTAAAAATCATACAATGTGATTTTCTGGATTTTTGTTTTAGATTCCGTCTCTCACAGTTGAAGTGTACCTATGATAAAAAGTACAGACCTCTACATGCTTTGTAAGTAGGAAAACCTGCAAAATTGGCAGTGTATCAAATACTTGTTCTCCCCACTGTATAGGAATAGCATTGGGTGTTGCGCAGTCTATCCTAGACAGTTGCACACAGTAGACTTGGTGTCCGATCAGAGGCACAAAAACATGAACACGTTACCTTGATGCTTTCTCTGTTAAATGATATGATCCAACATGAATCCAGATTCCAGGCACAACTGTCTTCGCCAGTGTAACAAATGAGACACCAAAATATTCTGGACATTCCTTGTGAACACCTTTTTTCCAGCGCTTGGGTTGTTGTTGCATTGCATGCCTATCACAAAATCTGTTCTCCACTTACATTTACATTACATTTATGTCATTTAGCAGATCGGTGCATTCACCTTATAGCCAGTGGGATAACCACTTTACAATATATATATTTTTTTGGGGGGGTAGAAGGATTACTTTATCCTATCCCAGGTATTCCATAAAGAGGTGGGGTTTCAAGTGTCTCCGGACAGTGGTGAGTGACTGTCATTCTGAAAATTCCTTCCTGGATCAGATGATGTGTGGAAATGTCACTGTGTAACTAATCAGCTGGACACCAAATGCACATCCAACAAGTATTATGCATAATTATTGAAGAACCATGTTTAGGTTTTAAGTCTCAAGGTGAGGTGACTTTTGGTTAGAAGCATTCGAAACACACAAAATGTTAGTTACACTGCATTTTCTGAGATCTCTATTTTAAAAAAAAACGGTCTAACAGCTAGATCCAGGATTTCTACAGGGTTCAAGTTCAATCCCCTGATATCTTTATGTAATAACATGAAATAAATTGGCTGATAATTATCAATGACTTATCAACATCTGTAACAAGTTGTCCAGTGTAGGAAATCCTCAGTGGTACCCTAGTTCAGGGTTTCCCAAACTCGGTCCTGGGCCCCCCCCCCCCTGGGTGCATGTTTTGGTTTTTGTCCTAGCACTACACAGTTGATTCAAATAATCAAAGCTTGATGATCCGTTGGTTATTTGAATCAGCTGTGTAGTGCTAGGACAAAAAAACTAAATGTGCACTCAGGGGTGGCCCTAGGACCTAGTTTGGGAAACCCTGCCCTAGTTTATAGAAAGGCTCATTAACATTCAGCTCCTGCAACGTATGTTGGAAACTGTTGTGTTATTGTGGGGGTCGGGCACTTTATGAACTGATTTACTAGAACTGATATAAAAAAGTAAGTACTTCTCTTTTAGTGTCTGTTTTTAAAGGGTCTTTTAAATATTGATAGTGGGATTAGGTACTCACAGAAGTATGCCCATGGAGTAACAACTTCCCCATCTCATCACATCCATAAGATGTTTAGCCAGCCATTATAATGGCAGATACTGTTTAAAAACAAGCTGTAACTTGCCAAGATATGTGATTAGACAATGATTCAACTCAGAATAAAAAGTATCCAGTGAGAGTCCTGATGGTGAAGAACATTGGTCTCATATACCCCTGTAGAACCAACATGGCGGAGAGAGCTGATGCAATGCATCCTCTATAAGCCAAGATGGCCGAGCAAACTGACATTGAGCACTGACCAAGCGTTGAACAAGCATGCAGAATTGATTGGGTTGTCTTAAAGCCTTCCTCAGTTAGACCAGTTTTACAATATGGAGTCTATATGGAACCAATAGCCTTTGAGGTCTGGCAGCGGTCATTGATACTTGAACACACATGTTCACTTTCCTGATGGAAAATGACAGCTAACATCATCATCCTAAAGGCTGTGTTAAACTAACAAGTGCAGAACAGTTAGTAAAAACGGCCACCAGAACTTTTTCATTGCATTGGCTTAAAGCTGCAATGGCCTCTAGTGCACTGCAGATGAGGGAATCCTTTGTTGGTATGCACCATTTTAGTGGTATTGCATCATTTCCCTCAAGCACTCCATTCAGTTCTCTGGATTGATCAGTCCTCTGTAGGAAATATTCTTCTTCTGTGGGGTTTATTGGCGGTTGGCATCCAACGTTATGGTGCATTACACCCACCTACTGTACTGGAGTGTGGGCCAGCGACGGAGAAACTAAATCCTACATGCCCCGTTTCTCTTAAAAAATAACATATTTGAGACTATCTAACAACGTTCTACTCAATATACTCTTTAAACTAATTTCCTGTATCCCCTTCTCCATCATACTAGATCTCATCCTCTCTCTTTCCCTCTCATACTACCCACACTATCAATACATGCTCTGTTTCCTGGCAATAATCACACTTTCCTGTTGGATGCTTTCCTATCATATTTAAAGTCTTATTCAACCGGCTGTGTCCCACCCTTAATCTTGTAAAAATAGCCTCCTCACTTCTGTCCCTTCCTGCTGTCGTCCTCTCCCCGACTTTCCTCTGTACTTAAAATAAATGCCTGCCCTTAGTATCTCTATTACACTGTTCCTGCCATCTCTGCACCATCAGGTCGGTAGGTAGCTTAGTGGGTAAGAGCGTTGTGCCAGTAACCGAAAGGTCGCTGGTTCTAATCCCCGAGCCGACTAGGTGAAAAATCTGTCGATGTGCCCTTAAGCAAGGCACTTAACCCTAATTGCTCCTGTAAGTCGCTCTGGATAAGAGCGTCTGCTAAATGACTAAAATGTAAATGTAAATCACTGTCCATATCAGGCTTTTTGCCTCTGCCTTGCTCATTGAAACTACAACATCAACATCCCCACTACTAAGTACTTGTTTAGCCAGTACATCAACTGCCTCGTTCCCCTACACCGCCACATGGGCTGGGACCAGTGGAGGCTGGTGGGAGGAGCTATAGGAGGACAGCCTCATTAATGGCTGGAATGGAATTGATGGAACGGAATCAAACATGTGGTTTCCATATTTTTTATGTGTTTGATACCGGTCCTTTGATTCCATTCCAGCCATTATAAGGAGCCCGTCCTCCTATAGCTCCTCCCACCAGCCTCCACTGGCTGGGACCCAAGTAAATCTTATCTGTATACCCATCTGTCTAATCATGCCATGGGTTTATAGTACATCATAAAGCAGGTATTGTCTGCTATGTGAGCTAAAGGACTGCAGACTCATCAACTATGCTCATGACTCAGAGCAAATAACTACTGTCTGTCTTGACTTCCACCACCCACTGCAAGGCCAACAGTATGGCCATCAGCTCCGCCGTATATACAGCCAGATGATCTGTAATACGTTTCCTGACTGCCACTCCACATTCCTGCACTACAAATGCTGACCCAGTACGTCCTGTCCTTGGATCTTTTGAACCATCTGTGTAAATGGCCACAAAATCCTGATACACAGTATCCAGACATCTATTAAACAAATCAGATGGATCAACACCCTCCCTATCTTTCTGTAGTCTCTCCAACACTTTTAGATCAACTACTGGAGGCGGGAGTAGCAATGGTGGATTTACAGGAATAGCTACCGTTGGACTAAACTCCCTTCCATACAGTCCCATCTCCCTCGCCTGGGTATTACGGCCCCATCATCTGCAAATAACGACCTCCCTATATCCGGCTGTACCTGAGAGTAAACATAATTGATCATGATTGAGAGCAACAGAGGACTAATCACGCTCCACTGCGGTGTACCGTTATCCACCAGGTAGCTGCCTGATGGAGACTTCCCCACCCTCACCTGGATAGACCTTCCAAACAGGAAATCCTTTATCCAGCTGTACATTCTTCCTCCTACCCCCATAATATCAAGCCTGATTAACAACCCCTCCTTTCACATCATATCATACGCCTTCTCCACATCAAAAAAGACAGCTACAACAGTCTCCTTGTTCACCTGAGCCTTCCAGACCTCTGCTTCTATCAGAGCACTGGGTCCATAGTTCCCCTTCCCTTCCTGAACCCACTCTGCATTCAACCCACTCTGCATTCAACGCATCATTTACATCCTCCCTCCTATCCAGCACTACAGGAGGCTCCTCTCTCATTCTCTTTCTACCCTCTGCCCCTCCATGACAAATTTGCCAAGCTATGCACTTGGACAAACGCTTTGGCCATCATCTCTGCCTTCTCATCTGTTACTGCCATGTCCTCCCCACAGGTCAACACTGGATAATCCCACTCCCTTCTGACCCCACTCATCCTCTTAATCATCCCCCACACTTCTCCCACAGGTGTCGCCCTTCCGATGGTGTCACAGAACAGAAGCCAACATGACCTCTTTGCTTGACGGATAGTTCTCCTCACAAGGGCCTGGGCCTGCTTATACGGAATCAGATGTTGGAAATGATGCGTCCTTTTCAGTACTCTAAATGCCCTGTTCCTAATCCTCACCATTGCCCCACATTCCTCCGTCCACCATGGGACTGCTTTCCTCCTCCTCCTCCCAGAACTCTTAGGTATAGCCTCAGTAGCTGCCCCAACTAAAGCTGTTCTCACCCAGTTATTCATCCTATCCACATCCCCTCTCATATCCATCCAAGCCATCACCTGCTCACTCAGCTCCTGAAACTGATCCCACTTTGCCCTTCCAAACACCCACCTGCCTACTCCATCCACTGACACCTCCTCCACCCTCCGGCCTACTGTGCATGCAATGGGGTAATGATCACTCCCTACTGTCGACTCCTCCCATACCTCCCACTCCCATATTCCTGCCATCGCACTAGATACCAGAGTAAGGTCCAAGGCAGACTCTTTCCCTGTGGCTACATCAATCCTGGTCCCCCGGCCATCATTCAGGCACACCAGATATTTCATTTCTATCAGATTTTCCATCACTTGGCCATTTCCATCCATCTGTTTCCCACCCCAAAGCGTGTTGTGGGCATTAAAATCCTCACACCACATTACCTTACTTCTTTCCTGGCCCTCCACCCTCTCCAGCACTTCCATGTCCAATATCTGACACAGATTATAGTAGTTCACTAGCACCCCTCCTCTCAGACACACCTCCACCACCACATATTCCTGTTCAATACCTTTGCCTAGCATCCTGTAAGGTACTGCTTGCTTTATTAAGGTGGTACCCCCCCCCACATCTCTGTCCCTACATATCCCTGTATGATAAACTCCAAAGTCGGTTTGAGCCATGTTTCCTGCACACAAATCACATCAGGCTTAGCTGGCATATCCACAATGAACTGCTTGATCTCCTGCCCATTAGGCAACAGGCTTCGAGCATCCCATTATAGTATTACCACCATAACTAAGATCCAGTAATACATGACTCCAGCCTCGGTTGATTGAGGTAATCTCAAACCTCTTCCCATGTCAACCCTGTCATGCTCAATCTCCCAAATGCTTTCACTATTAGCTGAATCTTCTCTGTTTTACTCTACTTTAGCAGTGCTATTGATAGCTCCTGCTATGAACGTCACCAGCTTTCTCTTATCTGTGTATACCATATCACTGCCCACCTGCCCCGTAATCCCGGTCTAGATGCTCCTACCCATCTCTCCCTTGAACCTGTATCTCCCTGAACCTGGACCACCCTCACTGCCTCAGCATATGACACTCTTCTCTCCACTCTCACTTGTTGCACCTCCACTGCCTGCTTCATAGCCTCACACCCACCATATGCCACATTATGAGCACCCCCACAGCTGCAGCACTTTGGTTGTACACCATCCCCACACTTCCCATACTCATGCCCCCCTCATCACCTGGCACACCTTTTCTTCTCTTTACAGGCTGTTGCCACATGCCCAAACCTCTGGCAGTTATAACATCTTAAAGGCTTTGGTACATGAGCCCTCACATAATAACTAATATCCTATGGTTACTTTATTTAGCAGTATCCTGTCCTTGAGGTGTAACAGAATAGACGGGCTATCTACCCTAACTCCATCCCTTGTTGCTTGCAATCTTTGAACATTCACTTGAGCGCCTCCTCTCAAGTTTTCGCTTACCTCTTTAGTGCTAACACTCACAGGCACTCCTGTTATCACCCCTTTAATCCGCTGCTTCCCTGCTTGATCAGTCCAGCTTCTTGACACCACCTTACACTTCCCCATTCTCTTCACTCAGAGAGCTTTTTCCCTCTGCGCCATGTCCTTACAGAACACCAACAAGCTCCCATCTCTTAACACTTAGCATTGACAACTTCCCCAATCAACTATTATATCACAGCCGTCAACCTTATTGGACTCATCACTCCAACTTCCCCTTCCTCCCTAAACTTCAGAATCACTTTAGGATCCTCCTCACCTCCATGCTCCCCTCGCGACTTATCTTGCCGTTCCTCTGCAATCTCTACCTCTGAACTGCAGCTGGCGTTGGAAACTATGTTGCCCTCCTCAAACTTCCTTCCCCTTCAAACCCCTCCTCCCTTTCTCTCCCGCATCCTTTTTATTTTTCTCTTTCCTACTCCCTTTATTTGTACCGCTATGCTTCATACTTGCTTCACTTTCTTCTCCATCACTATCTCCTACCATCTCTGACCCAGTCACAGCACAGCCGTGCCGAACCTCCGCCACACCGAGTAAAGTGTGATTGTTTGCTTATCAACGTTTGATACTGGAGCTCCGATGAAGTTTTCAAAGCCCACTTTCCTCAGTATGAACTCACAAGGACACGAATGATCTGCTTGAAGTGTTAACACACTGGTGGTCTGTTGTAACCGAGTATTGGTGCTAAACCGTGTTATTGGAGGCTGGCATGCTAGTTGGCTATGGCGTCATAGGATTCGGTGCCCTGGACGGTTTTCACGGAAGAATACTGTACCAACTTAGCTAGCTGAATAAACTAAGTTAGTCTATTCCTAGAAAACATTGAACCGCTGTAGTTTACAACAATTATAATTTCTAAAGTGGAAGTTGGGAGAGTTATATTTGAGTGTTTCAGTGAAACGTAAGTGAGGCCCCACTCTCTCGCTTCCCCAGATGTTTAGTTCATTTCATTCCGATCTCCTTTGCATTATTGTAGTCATTTTCTGTAGCCTGTCAACTATGTGTCTGTCTATCCCTGTTCTCTCCTCTCCGCACAGGCTATACAAACGCCTCACACCGCGTGGCTGCTGCCACTCTAACCTGGTGGTCCCTGCACGCACGACCCACGTGGAGTTCCAGGTGTCCGGCAGCCTCTGGAACTGCCGTTCTGCAGCCAACAAGGCAGAGTTCATCTCAGCCTATGCTACCCTCCAGTCCCTCGACTTCTTGGGGCTGACGGAAACATGGATTACCACAGAAAACACTGCTACTCCTACTGCTCTCTCCTCGTCTGACCATGTGTTCTCGCATACCCGAGAGCATCTGGTCAGCAGGGTGGTGGCACAGGAATCCTCATCTCTCCCAAGTGGACATTCTCTCTTTCTCCCCTGACCCATTCAAGCTTAATATCCTTATCATTTATCGCCCTCCAGGTTCCCTTGGAGAGTTCATCAATGAGCTTGACGCCTTGATAAGTTCCTTTCCTGAGGATGGCTCACCCCTCACAGTTCTGGGTGACTTTAACCTCCCTACGTCTACCTTTGACTCATTTCTCTCTGCCGCCTCCTTTCCACTCCTCTCCTCTTTTGACCTCACCCTCTCACCGTCCCCCCCTACTCACAAGGCAGGCAATACACTTGACCTCATCTTTACTAGATGCTGTTCTTCTACTAATCTCACTGCAACTCCCCTCCAAGTCTCCGACCACTACTTTGTATCCTTTTCTCTCTCGCTCTCCTCCAACACTACTCACTCTGCCCCTACTCAGATGGTAATGCGCCGTCGCAACCTTCGCTCTCTCTCCCGCTACTCTCTCCTCTTCCATCCTATCATCTCTTCCCTCTGCTCAATCCTTCTCCCTCCAATCTCCTGATTCTGCCTCCTCAACCCTCCTCTCCTCCCTTTCTGCATCCTTTGACTCTCTATGTCCCCTATCCTCCCGGCCGGCTCGGTCCTCCCCTACTGCTCCGTGGCTTGACGACTCATTGCGAGCTCACAGAACAGGGCTCCGGGCAGCCGAGCGGAAATGGAGGAAATCTAGACTCCCTGCGGACCTGGTATCTTTTCACTCCCTCCTCTCTACATTTTCTTCCTCTGTTTCTGCTGATAAAGCCACTTTCTACCACTCTAAATTCCAAGCATCTGCCTCTAACCCTAGGAAGCTCTTTGCCACCTTCTCCTCCCTCCTGAATCCTCCTCCCAGAGTGCAAAGAGCCTTGGCGTGACCCTGGACAACACCCTGTCGTTCTCCGCTAACATCAAGGCGGTGACCCGATCCTGTAGGTTCATGCTCTACAACATTCGCAGAGTACGACCCTGCCTTACACAGGAAGCGGCACAGGTCCTAATCCAGGCACTTGTCATCTCCCGTCTGGATTACTGCAACTCGCTGTTGGCTGGGCTCCCTGCCTGTGCCATTAAACCCCTACAACTCATCCAGAACGCCGCAGCCCGTCTGGTGTTCAACCTTCCCAAGTTCTCTCACGTCACCCCGCTCCTCCGCACACTCCACTGGCTTCCAGTTGAAGCTCGCATCTACTACAAGACCATGGTGCTTGCCTACGGGGCTGTGAGGGGAACGGCACCTCCGTACCTTCAGGCTCTGATCAGCCCCTACACCCAAACGAGGGCATTGCGTTCATCCACCTCTGGCCTGCTGGCCCCCCTACCTCTGCGGAAGCACAGTTCCCGCTCAGCCCAGTCAAAACTGTTCGCTGCTCTGGCACCCCAATGGTGGAACAAGCTCCCTCACGACGCCAGGACAGCGGAGTCACTCACCACCTTCCGGAGACACTTGAAACCCCACCTCTTTAAGGAATACCTGGGATAGGATAAAGTAATCCTTCTACCCCCCCTTACCCCACCCCAAAGAAAGAAAAAAATATATAAATTGTAAAGTGGTTGTCCCACTGGCTATCATAAGGTGAATGCACCAATTTGTAAGTCGCTCTGGATAAGAGCGTCTGCTAAATGACGAAAATGTAAATGTAAATGTAAATGTACAAGGGCAAGGCTTCTAATATAGTGACAAACAGTGCAATTACCTCAGATCCTGAATAACTATCAACAGCTGCTGCAGCTGCCACACCTTGGCAGGGGTGCATGTCAACAGTCCAAAATAGCTTCCTCTCCTTGGGAGAATCCCAATTGCATACTCCTCGCGTCCTCGCACCTTGCCTCCTTCTCAAAACCCATGGGAGGAGAAGGTCAGAGGGGCGGGACATCTGGCTTTCTCATCCAAATTCTTTCAAAGTGTGTAGGGGGAGCCAACAATGACAATTATTCATCAAAAGGACAACTGGTATTTATTTTCAACTTCTCCTTATACACTGAGTGTACAAAACATTAAGAACACCTTCCTAATATTGAGTTGCACCCCCCTACAACCCAATTAGTCGGGGCATGGACTCTACAAGGTGTCGAAAGCATTCCACAGGGATGATGGCCAGGGCCTAGAATTTACTGGCGGGGGTAGACAACACTACAAGAAACACACAAGGTCCAATTCCTCATTAAGCCATTGGGGTGTAGAGTTTTTAAGTAGAAGATCCGTCGGGCTTCGCACTGGAGAAGGCGGTCATCCGTATTGCGGCATCTGTGGCTTGAAAAAAAAACATTGTCAATGGCACACCGAGAACTTAAGATCAGTCACAGCATGAGTAGCCTCATGAATGTCTGGCCACTGGTGATTTTAGGTCATTTCTTCGGATGGCACTGCGATGCTCGTTGATGCGTAACCGTAGTTGTCTGCGTGTAATACCAGTGTATTGCAAGACGCATGGACAAGACAGTAGATACAATACATTGTTAGAACCATAGGTAATGAATCTATTGATGGTTTATTCTTTATTTGTGACGAAAGATCTGAAGGTGTTGGACTTTTTAATACCTGTACAGGCTGCACAATTGCGGCTGGGGAAGAAGCCACTGGCATCATCCAGACGTTCCTTATTTTGATGCGTCATAAGTGTCTGCACGCACCAGCATGTCCCTTAGGCCTCGATCACACTGACAGCATTTGTATTTTGGTACACCAGAAATACATTCATTTCCAATGGAACGCTGCGTTTGCCCTTGCAGCATTGAGTTGCAGAGGCAGTTGCAGTGCGTTCTGTGTGGTGCATACGTTGGATTTATCGAATTGAATGATGGACATGACAGAAGGTAGCAAAATGTGAATGTTGAACTTTTGTTGCACACATATCAAGTTTTAAAAAATAGATTACATTATGAAAAAAGTTTGACAGCAGAATGTCTTTAAATGTTTTATTCATTTATTTGCCAAGTAACATACATATTATTTATTTGATGACATCTACAAATTTATTGTGACAGCCTATAATATAATTTCCCTCCAAAATGCATAGTTTGTTGGGGAATTGCAATAATAAATAGTCAAGATAGTAGAGAGTAGGTTCTTTCAACAATGAGACCAAAGTTGAGGAAGGTGGTCTTGATCGCGCTGTTGTACCGGGACGAGCCCCGCTGAAAGCGCAGGTCTGTGTGGGTCACAGGAGGTTGGTGGAACCTTCATTGGGGAGGACGGGCTCCTGGTAATGGCTGGACTGGAATAGGTGGAATGGTATCAAATACATCAAATATATGATTTCTATGTGTTTGATGCCATTCCATTTGCTCTGTTCCAGGCATTATTATGAGCCGTTCTCCCCTCAGCAACCTCCACTGGTGTGGGTCCAGGGATGGTTGAAGTCCCGAAAGCAGGCAGGGGAGTTCCACCATCTCATTCAAGAGCTTTGACTGTTTGGAGAGGAATTCCAAAGCTACTTTCGTCTGGACCGAAGCCAGTTCGATCACCTGCTCCAGATGGTTGGAGCCAGGATTGCCCAGATGGATACCAACTACCGGGAGTCCATCAGCCCAATTCAAGTGAATTTTTAAAGCCTTTGATACCGTAATTCATTGATATTAGATATATTTTATGTGCAACCTAGCTAGCTAAAGGGCTCTCTAGTTAATAGCCCCTATGTGACATTAGATGTACTATTACAGAATGTTCATTAGGCCTATTACTTTTCCAAAAGTTTGTTTAAAATCCTTTTTTAATGATTAAATGTTACCAAATGAAAAGAAAGTTGGGGTGCCTTCTGCCCTGATGAAGGTAGGCTAGTCTTCTCAAGGACCCCTTGTTGTTCAGGACTCATTACATTCTTATTGGAATCATGTACACTCTTAGAAAAAAGGGTTCCAAAGGGGTTCTTCGGGTGTCCCCATAGGATAACCCTTTTTGGTTCCAGGTAGACCCTTTTTGGTTCCAGGTAGAACTATTTTGGGTTCCAGGTAGAACTATTTTGGGTTCCAGGTAGAACTCTTTTGGGTTCCATGTAGAACCCTTTGGGGAAAAGGTTCTACATGGAACCCAATAGGGTTCTACCTGGAACCAAAAAGGGTTCTACCTGGAACCAAAAATGGTTATTCAAAGGGTTATCCTACGGGGACAGCCGGACAACCCTTTTAGTTTCTAGATAGCACCTTTTTTCTAAAAGTGTAGAGTTGGCCTTGGCTACAGTTTATTGGTACAGTCATAGACTGAATTGTACTGTTTCAAGGCATTGTTAATGATGGTCACCTACCTGATGTCACCAGGGCAGGTGCCAACAACGCCCCCAGACAGGCACTCCAGGTGAGGAAGAAGCTGACCACCTACTTCTCATCACTAGCAGGTGAAGTCCCATGGCAGCATGCCGTGGAGTGAACAAAGGTTATTTTAAGAACCATCCCATAGCATTTTTTCCTCCGATTATTTTATGTCTCATTGTCTCTCTTCATTTGGAAGTTATATTAAGTGAAATTTGGGAGTAAAGACCACACCTTAATCCCTTCCCTCTCCCATTAACATCAGTATTATACACACCTGGCATGGTCCATCAGGTGAGCCGGAACACTAATTAAGGTTATACGACATACCATTTGTATGATAATAATGGGAAAGGGTAATCTAGGGTCCATACAAATTGTACAGTTTTCCACCATCTTCACTGGTATGACAAAATCCAGGTGGGGGAAAAAAACTAATTATGAAGAGAATGGGTGTTTACTTTCATCTTGTCTTAGATCTGCAAAGGTGTATGGAGGAAATAAGGAGATTAAGTCTAAATGAGACACTAATAAACAAATGAAACAACTGACTATCAAGTATAGGCAGGAACATGACAGTTATGTGTGTTATAAAAATGTTTAAAAAAAATTAAACAAGTATTGAAAGAGGTGTGTGTGTGCATGTATGTGCGCGTAAAAATACAAAAATGTATGTGTAGCTAAACACACAAATCACCTGTGTCACGTCTACTCCCGCTCCGGCACTCGACGTCGCCACTTTACTAACCACCGGTCCTGGCAACCCATCATGACGCACACCTGGCAACCGTCATTACTGTGGTGGATATTATAAAATAAGGATTTGCTGGAGTCCAAGTCAAACTAAAATTATTTATTTCTGAGCTCAGAGAGAAACAGAGTTACACAGCGCAGTGTAGAAAGTCTGAATTCCGAAGCATTGGGTGATAAGCACATATCTTTATAGTCTTCTGTTCTTGGACGGGACTTTATCTATACAAGGACGCAGGTGAAAGCTAGTTTGCAACACAGAATTATACTCAGAAGAACAGGAGATTATAATAGGACAGTTTCAGAAGGTTAGTCACATACTCAGTTATGTGGACACATACAATTTAAAATGTCCCATTACATTACACACGCCTGCGCCTCATCATGAGGCACACCTGGACTTCATCACTACCCTGATTACTTCCCCTTTATCTAGCACTCCCCAGCATCACTCTTCAGGCAGTATTGGTTCAGTTTTCATGTCCAGATGCTTCTCTTGTTTTTTTAACTCTCCATGTTCATTATTATTAAACTACCATCTGCAGCTGACTCGTTACAGAATACTGCCTCAGAAATTATAGAAGCAGCAGATGATTCCACCATCTTCCAGACGGTTGAGGAACAGGGTAATCTACTCCACCAACACCACGGCCAGCTGTCTCTACTGTGTACAACCATGAAGGAGGTCCTCCGCGTTCTCCACCGCCTCGAACACCACCAGCAAGGTTCTCCATACCTCTGACGGAGGGCCTCCTACCATGTGTTGTCACAGTGAGCCAGTCCCCCAGCATACCCAGCCATCCGCCCAGGTCAGCGATGCCCGACTTTCCCTTCTGGAGAAGTATGACAGTAGTCCATCAAAATGCCGTGGCTTCCTACTCCAGTGCTCCCTCTATTTCGCCTATCAGACGGGAGCCCCCACCACCGAGAGGTCCAAGGTTGCCATGGTCATTTACCTGCTGTCCGGACCGTCGTTGGAGTGGGCTACGGCCGTCTGGGAGAGAGGAGAGGATGAGTTGGGATCCTATGATAGATTCAGGGTGGTCTTCAACCATCCTCTAGAGGGCAGAGAGGGAGGTGAGCAACTTTTTCAACTCCAGCATGGTGCCCAGACCGCTGCGGAGTACGCCCTCACGTTTCGGACTGTGGCAGCCTCCAGCGGAAGGAATGAGCCGGTGCTCCGCACTCTATTCCACAGTGGACTGCGCGAGGTGGTCCAGACTGAGTTGGCATGTCGAGATGACAACCTATCCTTGGACGCTCTCATCTCGATGGCCATCCGTCTGGATAACCTTCTTAGGGAGCGCTGGTGTCCACCTCGCCTCCCTCCTTTGGCTGTCCTGAGGCAGAACCCATGGAGGTGGGGGCCACGCACCTCTCCGCGGCAGAGCGACATTGTCGGAGACAGCAGGGGCTCTGTCCCTATCCCTGCCAGGAAGGACACCAGCTTCAGCGGTGCCCGGTGCGTCTTAACCCGGGGTCCACTAGAGCAGAGGGGCGGCCCCGTGACCTTCGTCACCTAGGGTAGGCTTGAGTATTCCATCATCACTTTCCGCCAAACCCTTTCTGGTGTCAATTACACTGGCTGGCTGTCCCTTATCTGTTGTCTCTACGGCTCTAGAGGAATCCGGTGCCGCTGGGAACTTAATCGACCAGACCCTCACCTCCTCCCTTAACATAACTTCATACCCGCTCTCCTCTCCTTTTCCTGTCCAAGCTCTGGATATGCGACCATTGGGAACCGGCACAATTACTCACGTCACAGCACCACTCACCCTCATTGTGGGACCCAAGCACCAGGAAAGCCTTCCCTTCCTCATCATCACCGCACCCGTACACAAAGTCATCCTTGGCCTCCCGTGGCTCCAACTCCATAACCCCACCATCTCCTGGTCAAAGATGAGAATCACCTCCTGGGGACCAGGATGCCGGAAGACTGCGCTTTCCCACACCCTGTGGTTCCACGTCGGTGGAGGGTCCTGTGTGTGTGCTCCAGCCCATCAAGTGGTCCTCCCGTATCGTTGGCCCTGTGTTTTGGGACGTGGATGTGGACATCTCCAGGCTCTGGAGAGGGAACCTGCCACCTGCCCTCCAGAGCGCATCTACGTCCCCACGGGGGTGAGAAATCGGCTGTTGACAACTGCGACCTGGCCAAGATAAAGCAAAGCAGTGCGATAAAAACAACAACACAGAGTATTTTCTAACCAGAAACAACAGCTATAAATTTGCCTCATATTATTCCTTTCTACAGTGCATTCGGAAATTATTCAGACCCCTTCCCTTTTTCCAAATGTTGTTACATTACAGCCTTAATCTAAAATGGATTAAATAAATACAAATCGTCATCAATCTACAAACAATACCCCATAATGACAAAGCGAAACCAGGTTTTTAGAAATGTATGCACATTTATTAAAAAGACAAAACGGAAATACCTTATTTACATAAGTATTCAGACCATTTGCTATGACACTCAGATGCATCCTGTTTCCATTGATCATCCTTGAAATGGTTCTACAACTTGATTGGAGTCCACCTGTGGAAAATTCAATTGATTGGACATTATTTGGAAAGGCACACACCTGTCTATATAAGGTCCCACAGTTGACTGTGCATGTCTGAGCAAAAACCAATTCATGAGGTCGAAGGAATTGTCCGTAGAGCTCCGAGACAGGATTGTGTCCAGGCACAGATCTGGGGAATGGTACCAAAACATGTCTGCAGCATTGAATGTCCCTAAGAATACAGGTGCCTCCATCATTCTTAAATGGAAGAAGTTTGAACCACCAAGACTCTTCCTAGAGCTGGCCACCCGGCCAAACTGAGCAATCAGGGGAGAAGGGCCTTCGTCAGGGAGGTGACCAAGAACCCGATGGTCACTCTGACAGAGCTCCAGAGTTCCTCTGTGGAGATATGAGAACCTTCCAGAAGGACAGCCATCTCTGCAGCACTCCACCAATCAGGCCTTTATGGTAGAGTGGCCAGACGGAAGCCACACCTCAGTAAAAGGCACATGATAGCCTGCTTGGAGTTTGCCAAAAGGCACCTAAAGGACTCTCAGACCATGAGAAACAAGATTCTCTGGTCTGATGAAACCAAGATTGAACTATTTGGCCTAAATGCAAAGCGTCACATCTGGAGGAATCCTGGCACCATCCCTACGATGAAGCATGGTGGTGGCAGCATCATGCTGTGGGGATGTTTTTCAGCGGCAGGGACTGTGAGACTAGTCAAGATCGAGGGAAAGATGAACGGAGAAAAGTACAGAGATATCCTTGATGAAAACCTGCTCCTGAGTGCTCAGGACCTCAGACTGGGGGGAATGTTCACCTTCCAACAGGACAACAACCCTAAGCACACAGCCAAGACAACCCAGGAGTGGCTTCGGGACAGGGTCTGTTTAAATAGGGTCTGTTTATTATCTGTGCATAGTCACTTTACCCCTACCTACATGTACAAATTACTTAGACTAACCTGTACCCACACACATTGACTCGGTACCGGTACCCCCTGTATAGAGCCTCATTATTGTTATTTTATTGTGTTACTTTTTATTTTTTATTTTATTTAGTAAATATTTTCTTAACTCTATTTTCTTAAAACTGCATTGTTGGTTAAGGGCTTGTAAGTAAGCATTTCACAGTAAGGTCTACACCTGTTGTATTCGGCGCATGTGACAAATAAAAAAGTATCTGAATGTCCTTGAGTGGCCCAGCCAGAGCCTGGACTTAAACCCGATCGAACATCTCTGGAGAGACCTGAAAATAGCTGTGCAGCGACGCTCCCCATCCAACCTGACAGAGCTTGAGAGGATCTGCTGGGGTAGTATCTACCATCATTTCTATTACTATTTATCTCACACACACACACACACACACACACACACACACACACACACACACACACACTTCATTGGCTAGGTTAGCAAGCTAGCTAGCTAGCCACATCTAGAACAGGCTCACTACTAAACTGACCTGGCAATCCTACTATCGTGGACACTTGTCTCCAAGCAACATTTTTTGTGTTTATGTCCCTGTAGCTGTCAGCAGTTGTGTCAAAATGACACGGTTTTGAGGATACTGTGAAAATGATTCTCTCCTCCTTGTGTCCAACCGCATGCGACCATCTGCAACACGTGTAGATACCTGCATTCAGTATAGTTGCATAGCTGCGCAAAATGTCATGCAGCGTTGATGCATTTACACTGTCAGTGTGATCAAGGCATTAGGCTGCGGGACCTAGAATGAGTGAACAGGGGAAGATCTTGAAACACATCGGGCCCACAGTTTGCAATACATGCCAGTGTTGTCTAATAATGTTTTTAATGTAAGGAGTGTATGAGGTACAGCACACAACAGAAAATTATTTTAACGTTTTATTGTGTTTGCTTTGTAATGTGTCACGTCTGTCCATAGCCCAGACTTTATCAAGAGCAGAGTCCAAACTTGCTGTGGAGTAACCTCTGTGACGGAAATTCAAGTACAATTTTTTTGCTTCCATGATAAAATCCTCATTTCAAGTGCAGATGCGTCTGATGTGTAAGAATTGGCTATATGGCAAGCCCCTCTTCAAAGAGCCAGGGTGGTAGCTCAAAGAGCCAGGGTTTTAGCTCAAAGAGCCAGGGTGGTAGCTCAAAGAGCCAGGGTGGTGGCTTAACGCGTGAAGAAGGCTGTTTTTATCCATCGGTTTGACATAGAGGGTAGCGTTAAACGAATTGTCAAAAATCGCATGTGTCTAGAAAATGTATCTTGGGTCAACTAAGCCATTGGCATACTGATAGAATGAGTCCAGTTCCGTTTTGGTGCCTTTCCATATGATAAAAACCTCAATATAGCATTTGTAGAACACAATATTATCAGAAAAATGATATATTTATCCTCAATGAGGCCCATAAAAAAGGTTGGCATAATCGGGGGCGAAGGTAGCACCCATCATAGTACCTCGAGATTGTAGATAACAATCCTCCAAACAAAAAAAATGTTATTGGTCAATACCAGCTCAGCCTTTTTAACCAGAAACTGGGTGTGAGGAGTAGGGTCAGCTCTGCAGTCTAAAATGTAATGTAAATCCTCCAGTCCAATGTTGTGGGGAATGTTAGTGCAAGCTAGTTACGTCCATAGTTACAAGAAAAGTAAGCCTATCATCCTTGTTCAGCTTTAGTTCAGATAACTGATTGATGAAATCACCTGTGTCTCTTAGGTAGGTAGTAAGGTAGCTTAGTAACCAGAGGTCTGATGTGGAAATCAATGAAATTAGACAAAGGTTCGGAAAGAGAGTCATTACTTGCCACAATCGGATATCCAGGGGGAAACTCCTGATAATCCTTGTGTGCTTTTGGTAAAATGTACATAATGGCCGTGGTGGGCTGCTTGTTGGTGAGGTAGCCCCGCTCCTTGTCAGTCAGATAGCCTGCCACATGAGCTCTGCTGAGAAAATAATACATTTTGGTTTTATACACACAGGTAGGGTCACCTTTGAGTTTGCAGTAAGAGTCAGTGTCAGACAATTGTCTATGGATTTCTCCATCATAATCCGATCTATTCATGCATGCCAATCCACCTCCTTTATCACAGCTCTTGAAGATAAGGTTGGAATTTTTAGAGCTGGAATGAAGCATGTCCCTTTGTATCTTGCTGCAGTTGGAAGCATATTTTGTATTTTCATTAGCAACAAATAATATATCTACATCTCTCTCCACAAGTTTGCAAAACGTGTCAATAGCTGAGTTATTTACAGGGGGGCAGAATGTGCTCTTCGATCTGAATACTGGACGATTATTGTCATTAGCATTACATGCCACAAGAGGTAATTCAGCTTAGTGGAATGAAAAAACTTGAAAAGTTCTACCTTAGTTTGAAAGGGGTTGTTTCTTGGTGTAGGGACAAAGGAAAGTCCCTTGTTAAGCACAGCATCTTCATCTTCATTGAGAGTATCAGCAGATAGGTTGACTAGTAGTGGGTCAAGGCCCTGTGCGCACCGTGCTTGTTGCGTCCGAGTTGTGCCCTTGCCTCTTCTCCTTCTCCTGTGTTTTTTGAGCCCCTGGTCTGGTAGCGATGTTAATGTTTGATCAACGAAGTGGAGAGATTTAAAAAAATCACAACATCTGCACCAGACTGAGGGCAATTCTGATGCACTAGATTCAGAGGTTTAGATAGGGATGAAGTTTTAGTTTTGGAGAGCCAAGGATAGACCTTACTATCTCTGTAGTCCACAGTGTCCCTGTTGAATGGTCTCAATTTCTTTTAGGTATTCCTCCGTTAGGGACTTCACATCCTCCTTAATCTTATTAATGTCAGCTTCGGATATGGAGGATTTCAGTTTCTGTGGTTGTTCGTCAATTTCTGTCTGGATACTAGTAAGTTCCTTCTGTGTGAGGTCAATGACGAGGACAGTTAGGTCCAGAGAAGCCTTATTAAGGATCTCACACCATTTAGGTCAAAACTCCTGGTTGTGTCAGCCTACTGCAGGCTCTTTCTCTATGCGGAGTCCTCTCGGTATTATTTTGGTGCACACATACTCACTAAGAGTAGAACCATGAAGAAAGTGTCTTGACTTCTTTTGGGACAGAAACTTGAGTTTGCAGGTGATATCATCCGTAGTCACAGATGGAGCATCAAGGGTCCCATCGCACAGAAAAAGGATAGTAACAATGTCTTCTTTTGTAAAAGTACACTATATACAGTGGGGAGAACAAGTATTTGATACACTGCCGATTTTGCAGGTTTTCCTACTTAAAAAGCATGTAGAGGTCTGTAATTTTTATCATAGGTACACTTCAACTGTGAGAGACGGAATCTAAAACAAAAATGCAGAAAATCACATTGTATGATTTTTAAGTAATTAATTAGCATTTTATTGCATGACATAAGTATTTGATCACCTACCAACCAGTAAGAATTCCGGCTCTCACAGACCTGTTAGTTTTTCTTTAAGAAGCCCTCCTGTTCTCCACTCATTACCTGTATTAACTGCACCTGTTTGAACTCGTTACCTGTATAAAAGACACCTGTCCACACACGCAATCAAACAGACTCCAACCTCTCCACAATGGCCAAGACCAGAGAGCTGTGTAAGAACATCAGGGATAAAATTGTAGACCTGCACAAGGCTGGGATGGGCTACAGGACAATAGGCAAGCAGCTTGGTGAGAAGGCAACAACTGTTGGCGCAATTATTAGAAAATGGAAGAAGTTCAAGATGACGGTCAATCACCCTCGGTCTGGGGCTCCATGCAAGATCTCACCTCGTGGGGCATCAATGATCATGAGGAAGGTGAGGGATCGGCCCAGAACTACACAGCAGGACCTGGTCAATGACCTGAAGAGAGCTGGGACCACAGTCTCAAAGAAAACCATTAGTAACACACTGCGCCGTCATGGATTAAAATCCTGCAGCGCACGCAAAGTCCCCCTGCTCAAGCCAGCACATGTCCTGTTCCGTCTGAAGTTTGCCAATGACCATCTGGATGATCCAGAGGAGGAATGGGAGAATGTCATGTGGTCTGATGAGACAAAAATAGAGCATTTTGGTCTAAACTCCACTTGCCGTGTTTGCAGGAAGAAAAAGGATGTGTACAACCCCAAGAACACCATCCCAACTATGAAGCATGGAGGTGGAAACATCATTCTTTGGGGATGATTTTCTGCAAAGGGGACAGGACGACTGCACCGTATTGAGGGGAGGATGGATGGGGCCATGTATCACGAGATCTTGGCCAACAACCTCCTTCCCTCAGTAAGAGCATTGAAGTTGGGTCGTGGCTGGGTCTTCCAGCATGACAACGACCCGAAACACACAGCCAGGGCAACTAAGGAGTGGCTCCGTAAGAAGCATCTCAATGTCCTGGAGTGGCCTAGCCAGTCTCCAGACCTGAACCCAATAGAAAATCTTTGGAGGGAGCTGAAAGTCTGTATTGCCCAGCGACAGCCCCGAAACCTGAAGGATCTGGAGAAGGTCTGTATGGAGGAGTGGGCCAAAATCCCTGCTGCAGTGTGTGCAAACCTGGTCAAGACCTACAGGAAAAGTATGATCTCTGTAATTGCATACAAAGGTTTCTGTACCAAAATATTAAGTTCTGCTTTTCTGATGTATCAAATACTTATGTCATGCAATAAAATGCAAATGAATTACTTAAAAATCATACAATGTGATTTTCTGGATTTTTTAGATTCCGTCTCTCACAGTTGAAGTGTACCTATGATACAAATTACAGACCTCTACATGCTTTGTAAGTAGGAAAACCTGCAAAATCGGCAGTGTATCAAATACTTGTTCTCCCCACTGTATGTGTATGTGGACACCCCTTGAAATGAGTGGATTTGGCTATTTCAGCCACACCCTTTGCTGACAGGTGTATAAAATCGAGGACACGGCCATGCAATCTCCATAGACACAAATTGGCAGTAGAAAGGCCTTACTGAAGAGCTCAGTGACTTTCAACGTGGCACCGTCATAGGATGCCACCTTACCAACAAGTCAGTTCGTTAAATTTCTGCCCTGCTAAAGCTGCCCCGGTCGACTATACAGTGAGGGAAAAAAGTATTTGATCCCCTGCTGATTTTGTACGTTTGCCCACTGACAAAGACATGATCAGTCTATAATTTTAATGGTAGGTTTATTTGAACAGTGAGAGACAGAATAACAACAAAAAAATCCAGAAAAACACATATCAAAAATGTTATAAATTGATTTGCATTTTAATGAGGGAAAAAAGTATTTGACCCCTCTGCAAAACATGACTTAGTACTTGGTGGCAAAACCCTTGTTGGCAATCACAGAGGTCAGACGTTTCTTGTAGTTGGCCACCAGGTTTGCAAACATCTCAGGAGGGATTTTGTCCCACTCCTCTTTGCAGATCTTCTCCAAGTCATTAAGGTTTCGAGGCTGACGTTTGGCAACTCGAACCTTCAGCTCCCTCCACAGATTTTCTATGGGATTAAGGTCTGGAGACTGGCTAGGCCACTCCAGGACTTTAATGTGCTTCTTCTTGAGCCACTCCTTTGTTGCCTTGGCTATGTGTTTTGGGTCATTGTCATGCTGGAATACCCATCCACGACCCATTTTCAATGCCCTGGCTGAGGGAAGGAGGTTCTCACCCAAGATTTGACAGTACATGGCCCCGTCCATCGTCCCTTTGATGCGGTGAAGTTGTCCTGTCCCCTTAGCAGAATAACACCCCCAAAGCATAATGTTTCCACCTCCATGTTTGACGGTGGGGATGGTGTTCTTGGGGTCATAGGCAGCATTCCTCCTCCTCCAAACACGGTGAGTTGAGTTGATGCCAAAGAGCTCCATTTTGGTCTCATCTGACCACAACACTTTCACCCAGTTCTCCTCTGAATCATTCAGATGTTCATTGGCAAACTTCAGACGGGCCTGTATATGTGCTTTCTTGAGCAGGGGGACCTTGCGGGCGCTGCAGGATTTCAGTCCTTCACGGCGTAGTGTGTTACCAATTGTTTTCTTGGTGACTATGGTCCCAGCTGCCTTGATATCATTGACAAGATCCTCCCGTGTAGTTCTGGGCTGACTCCTCACCGTTCTCATGATCATTGCAACTCCACGAGGTGAGATCTTGCATGGAGCCCCAGGCCGAGGGAGATTGACAGTTCTTTTGTGTTTCTTCCATTTGCGAAAAATAGCACCAACTGTTGTCACCTTCTCACCAAGCTGCTTGGCGATGGTCTTGTAGCCCATTCCAGCCTTGTGTAGGTCTACAATCTTGTCCCTGACATCCTTGGAGAGCTCTTTGGTCATGGCCATGGTGGAGAGTTTGGAATCTGATCGATTGATTGCTTCTGTGGACATGTGTCTTTTATACAAGTAACAAGCTGAGATTAGGAGCACTCCCTTTAAGAGTGTGCTCCTAATCTCAGCTCGTTACCTGTATAAAAGACACCTGGGAGCCAGAAATCTTTCTGATTGAGAGGGGGTCAAATACTTATTTCCCTCATTAAAATGCAAATCAATTTATAACATTTTTGACATGCGTTTTCCTGGATTTTTTTTTTGTTATTCTGTCTCTCACTGTTCAAATAAACCTACCATTAAAATTATAGACTGATCAGTGGGCAAATGTACAAAATCAGCAGGGGATCAAATACTTTTTTCCCTCACTGTAAGTGCTGTTAGTGTGAAGTGGAAACGTCTAGAAGCAACAACTGCTCAGCCGCGAAGTGGTAGGCCACACAAGCTCACAGAATGGGACCGCCGAGTGCTGAAGCGCGTAGCGTGTAAAAATCGTCTGTCCTCGATTGCAACACTAATTTCCAAATTCCAAACTGCCTCTGTAAGCAACGTCAGCACAATAACTGTTTATTGGGAGCTTCATGAAATGGGTTTCCATGGCCGAGCAGCCACACACAAGCCTAAGGTCACCATGCGCAATGCCAAGCATCGGCTGGAGTGGTGTGAAGCTCGCCGCCATTGGACTCTGGAGCAGTGGAAATGCGTTCTCTGGAGTGATGAATCATGCTTCACCATCTGGCAGTCCAATGGATGAATCTGGGTTTGGCGGATGTCAGGAGAACGCTACCTGCCCGAATGCATAGTGCCAACTGTAAAGTTTGGTGGAGGAGGAATAATGGTCTGGGGCTGTTTTTCATGGTTTGGGCTAGGCCCCTTAGTTCCAGTGAAGGGAAATCTTAATGCTACAGCATACAATGACATTCTAGACAATTCTGTGCTTCCAACATTGTGGCAACAGTTTGGGGAAGACCCTTTCCTTTTCAGCATGACAATGCCCCCGTGCAAAAAGCGAGGTCCATACGGAAATGGTTTGTCGAGATCGGTGTGGAAGAACTTGACTGGCCTGCACGGAGCCCTGACCTCAACCCTATCGAACACCTTTGGGATGAATTGGAACGCCGACTGCGAGCCAGGCCTAATCGGGGGGGATTGGCCTTTTATTTTCAAGCTGTGCCTAGCAGGGTTTACAAGGTATTTTGTCATTGCTGCTCATGTGGTTCAATGTAGTTTAATGAAGTCACAATTTCTTGACCAAAACTGACCCAAAAAGACCATAGCATAATGACGGTAAGCCTCTAAACCAGGTTATGATGACTTCACCCATTGATACTAAGTCTATAGGCAGTCTATGGGCCAAAATATTTCATGCACCAGTTGGATTATGTAACGCTTCCTCTTGCCAGTAACAGAGAATGAGTCTTATGTAAACACACTTGATGGAACTATGTGTCTTATCACACTCAAACACATTTGTAGGCATCAGCATGTCGTTCTGGGCCAGTGACTGTGATCTTGTCCACACAATGGATCAGTCTCATCGGGGTGACAGGTAGCCTTGCGGTTAAGAGCGATTGGCAAGCAACCAAATAGGCCACAACAACAACTGCTCCCTGGGCACCGATGACGTTGATTAAGGCATCCCCCGGCACCTCTCTGATTCAGAGCGGTTAGGTTAAAATGTATAAGACATATTTCAGTTGGAATGTAAGGAACGTTTAAAATTCTATATTTGAAAAGGGGGAAGATGAGTTGTATTGAGTTATTTAGTGAGATGTAAGGAGAAATATCAAATTAGACAATGACATGGTGCTATGATTAAAAACAGGGTGTGTTAACTGTAATGAGTACAAAGACAAAAGAGAATACTGGAGTGGGTGTATAATTTAGAGAGATGTGTTGTATCATCATGAAATAAGTCATGAAATAACTATTTTGATGTGTAGTATCATCATGAAATAGAGAGATGTGTTGTATTATCATTTGAATACCTTGGTAAAGAGAGAGAATTAAAGAAATAGGTTATGGACCTCTGATGTGTCATCATTTGAATACCTTTGTTAGGAGAGAATAAGTTTTTTTGCATAAAGAATCAGAGCAGATACACGTGAGCCTGTTGAATCATAGCACCAAAGACAAAATAGGCAAACGAAATTTGAATGAAGATCAAGGTGGAGATTTGATTCAAAGTTTTAATTACTAATATTGTATAAACTAATAATACACGAGGATGGGGAGTCAATTCAGTATACCAAATACGGGCAAAACAGTGACAATAAAGAATAAATCAGAGCTAGATTTACCTAGAAGGTAACAAAAAGTTATGACGAAATTGTTGCAGACAAATCCGAATCTAAAACATATCTCTTTTAAAAGTATTGAAAATCAAACACCGCTTGACTGGATGTTAATTAAATTAGGGTTTTTCTATGTGGAACCATATCTTAGTGATTTATCAGCATGGACAGATAATTACTATCCTCTTGATGGTAGTTTTAAAAGGGATAAATTACAAGTAGCACGAAAGTATATAATTGATAATACAGCAATAAGCAACCCAAAATGGGATTTAGATTATATGAAAGAGGTGTATACAGCATGGGATTTAATGAGTGCACAATGGCCAGTAAATATAATTAGGAAGGAGGAAAAGTCTGTTAGGAAGTTTGGCAATGGAACAACATAATCTACTTTATGAAAAGAGTCAGTCCATAGGGGCTATTAAAGGATCGGAAAGTATGAAAGGAATTTATCCACAGTTAGCGAACTCTATTCAGCCTCCAGTTTATAGTATTGACGTAGAAGAGGATGGCGATATATATGAGTGGTTATTTATAGAATCTTATGGAAGTCAGTCTAAGAAAAAATGTATTCCTAAAATCAGGTCAACCTACATGTTTCTTATAGTCAAAATAGATAATTTTGAGATCAAACGGTGGCAAGAGGAATGCAGGGCCTTGTGGTTACAACGATTTGGTAAAGCTTGCGAAACGTCAGAAAGAAGGTTTAGAGTTCATACAGGACGAATAAACATTGAGAAAATGAGATATACTAGAGAGTGTTTGGAAAGTGAATATATAATTATATTTACAATACTCAAACAAAACCGTAAGGTTGATTTAAATGATAGATTAGCAAATAAAATTATGGAATTCTTTGTTGAAGCAGTGGAACGTTACCAAATAGAGAAAAAGATTAGCCTTGACCCAACCTCAGCCGTCCAGACAAAAGATATAAAAGGAGTTTTAGCTTGTATTTTAGACAGTGAAATGGAAAATATTTGTCGAAGAGTTTAATTGATTGTGGATGATTTGGCAAGTAGAGATAGAAATAGACAATATGAAGAGGATAATATACAGAAGGACAAAATGATGGCACCACTTTTAGTAATGGAAGATAGGGTTTTGGATAAACCATTTACGTTAGCTGAAATGTCTCAAATTATAAAAGATGCTCCGCAGCCATTAATCAACCGACTAGGATTTCTGAATTGGTGGCGCACAGCTTTAATGCATGGGTGGATGAGTGGTAAAGAAGTCAGATACATTCTAAATACTCTAATGCCAAATGTTAACATGGAAACATTGATAACTTCATGTGAGACTTTATCATATGATAATGATGGGCCTGGAGATGGTAGGAATCCAGAAGATAGGTTTCCTTGGTTGAGTAGGGTTCATAAAGAAAAACATATTGAAGAACTTAAAGTATTCTTAAAAGAACATGCTAGTCAGGAAAGAGATGTTTCTCAATTGTTAAATTGTAAACGTAAACCAACTGAAACAATGTCTGAATACGCAACACGTTTTCAAAAAACATGGAGAGAGGAGGCTAAATTGGAAATAAATGATTCGGAGGACACTTTTTTCATAAACATGTTTTTGAATGGCTTGGACCAAGTGTCTGCATATACTCTAAAATTGTCAACACCTGAAATATATACAATTAGACCACTACAGCTATTAAAAAAGATTAGGGAATTAGAGGCAGTAGGATTATTCAATGAACAGAAACCTACAATTCAGGCAATGCAATTTCCCCAATACAAACAGCAGGATAAACTGCTACCATATCAACAGCATATGACACGATCGTTGTCTGATGACTCGTGGAACCAAGGCGCAGCGTGATATGCGTACATTTTATTTAGTACACAACACACGAACAAAACAACAAAACAAACGATACGTGAAGTCCTGAGGTTACAACAACACAAACCTTTACGGAACAAGATCCCACAAACTAACTGGTGCCAACAGGCTGCCTAAGTATGGTCCCCAATCAGAGACAACGAGCTACAGCTGCCTCTGATTGGGAACCACCCTGGCCAACATAGATCGAAACGATCTAGAACAAAAAACATAGAAAACTAAACATAGAAAAATCCACACCCTGGCTCAACATTTAAGAGTCCCCAGAGCCAGGGCGTGACAGCATACAAATGAACAATTCGTACCTTATAATAATAGTCGAGGGAGAGGCAGGTCAAATGGTAATTCCAGAGGTGGAAGAAGGAGGTTTAACAGAGATATAGACACTTGCCATTATTGTAAGCAAAGGGGACATTGGTGGAAAGATTGTACCGTTCGATTACAGGATGAGGAGAGACGGAGATATGGAGATAGAGAGAGGGGGAATTGGACTCCTGACAAACGGCACCCTCATTCCCAGAATAAACCTAGAGAGGAGTGCCGGGGAATTTATTATGGGGACAATGAAATACAAAACCGATAGACAGGAAGGAAGTTAAATACATGATACAGTGAGGGTAAAAAGTATTTGATCCCCTGCTGATTTTGTACACTTGCCCACTGACAAAGACATGATCAGTCTATAATTTTAATGGTAGGTTTATTTGAACCGTGAGAGACAGAATAACAACAAAAAAATCCAGAAAAACGCATGTCAAAAATGTTATAAATTGATTTGCATTTTAATGAGGGAAATAAGTATTTGACCCCTCTGCAAAACATGACTTAGTACTTAGTGGCAAAACCCTTGTTGGCAATCACAGAGGTCAGACGTTTCTTGTAGTTTTCCACCAGGTTTGCACACATCTCAGGAGGGATTTTGTCCCACTCCTCTTTGCAGATCTTCTCCAAGTCATTAAGGTTTCGAGGCTGACGTTTGGCAACTCGAACCTTCAGCTCCCTCCACAGATTTTCTATGGGATTACGGTCTGGAGACTGGCTAGGCCACTCCAGGACCTTAATGTGCTTCTTCTTGAGCCACTCCTTTGTTGCCTTGGCCATGTGTTTTGGGTCATTGTCATGCTGGAATACCCATCCACGACCCATTTTCAATGCCCTGGCTGAGGGAAGGAGGTTCTCACCCAAGATTTGACAGTACATGGCCCCGTCCATCGTCCCTTTGATGCGGTGAAGTTGTCCTGTCCCCTTAGCAGAAAAACACCCCCAAAGCATAATGTTTCCACCTCCATGTTTGACGGTGGGGATGGTGTTCTTGGGGTCATAGGCAGCATTCCTCCTCCTCCAAACACGGCGAGTTGAGTTGATGCCAAAGAGCTCGATTTTGGTCTCATCTGATCACAACACTTTCACCCAGTTCTCCTCTGAATCATTCAGATGTTCATTGGCAAACTTCAGACGGCCCTGTATATGTGCTTTCTTGAGCAGGGGGACCTTGCAGGCGCTGCAGGATTTCAGTCCTTCACGGCGTAATGTGTTACCAATTATTTTCTTGGTGACTATGGTCCCAGCTGCCTTGAGATCATTGACAAGATCCTCCCGTGTAGTTCTGGGCTGATTCCTCACTGTTCTCATGATCATTGCAACTCCACGAGGTGAGATCTTGCATGGAGCCCCAGGCCGAGGGAGATTGACAGTTCTTTTGTGTTTCTTCCATTTGCGAATAATTGCACCAACTGTTGTCACCTTCTCACCAAGCTGCTTGGCGATGTTCTTGTAGCCCATTCCAGCCTTGTGTAGGTCTACAATCTTGTCCCTGACATCCTTGGAGAGCTCTTTGGTCTTGGCCATGGTGGAGAGTTTGGAATCTGATTGATTGATTGCTTCTGTGGACAGGTGTCTTTTATACAGGTAACAAGCTGAGATTAGGAGCACTCCCTTTAAGAGTGTGCTCCTAATCTCAGCTCGTTACCTGTATAAAAGACACCTGGGAGCCAGAAATCTTTCTGATTGAGAGGGGGTCAAATACTTATTTCCCTCATTAAAATGCAAATCAATTTATAACATTTTTGACATGCGTTTTTCTGGATTTTTTTGTTGTTATTCTGTCTCTCACTGTTCAAATAAACCTACCATTAAAAGTATAGACTGATCATTTCTTTGTCAGTGGGCAAACGTCCAAAATCAGCAGGGGATCAAATACTTTTTTCCCTCACTGTAAATGCACCACAATTGCATATTTCGGACAGCCCATTAGAAATACCACAGTTAAGTTTATGTGTATCTGGTAAAATAATTCAATTTCTAGTTGATACAGGGGCAGCTATGTCATGTTTACGGCAACAAGATTTAGTGTCCTTTAAGTACTCAGAAGGTCCAGTCTATTGGAATTAGTGGAACATATATCTCTCCCATTGCAAATTGATTTGGAGGATATTAATTTTCTACATTAATTTATAGTAAGCGCTACGACTCCGATGGCATTAATGAGAAGAGACCTTCTAAGTCAACTTAATGCGACCATTTTTTGCTCACCAGAGGGCATTCAGGTAAACATTCCGCGGAGTTGTGCATATCAATTAACGTACATACTTGGCGAAAACTACATTGATTAAGGCAGAGTTAGTGTCAAAATTATTTACTATGGAAGGGATAAAAAGATTAGCTTCTTGCCATGCAGCAGCGGCTGCAATGATCATTTCAATGAAGATTGTAAATATGCCTTTTTCGGTAATTGAAGTAGATACAATGCGGGAAATTATATCTCCACACCGGCTTTTATTATTATGGAAAGATACTTCTAATAGTATTGTGACTTTTGTATGTGCAGTAAGAAATTATTTTAGCGATGTTGATGCTTTGGTTACTTCTTTTAGTAAATATATAATTTTATCACCGACAGGGGAGGAGCGAAACAAGAGTTGTATTATCTGGTCTTATGGTTTGGAGCCAAAGCATTTTTTTGTAAAGGATTTACAGATTGACATTAAACCATTGATTGGTATAGACAAGGACAATGTAATAACTATGTCCTCCATGTGTGTTAAGTGGTGTACCATCTTCGTTATGGGCTTTACATGCTAATCATGTGGGGTTAATTTATGTTCCACCTTATGAGGCACAGATTAATCCAAATAAGTATCCAGTCTTTATTAAACAATATCCCTTATCTAAGGAAAAAGAGGAAGGCATTAATCCAATCATTGAAATTCTACTACAACAAGGGGTGGTGTACAAAGGCATGTCACCGAATAATACACCTATACACCCAATTTTAAAACCAGGCAGTAAGAAATATCGATTTCCACAGGATTTTAAGAACATTAACTAGGCCATAATACCGATATCCAGATGTTAATTCGATATTAACGGCATTACCTGCTCATTCTAAATGGTATACTGTTGTTGATTTATGCTCGGCATATTTCTCCATTCCTGTACATGAAAATACACAGCCCTTGTTTGCTTTTACATTTAGAAGGGAACAATATATTTGGCGTCATCTACCAATGGGATTTATTGATTCAGCAGCAGTCTATAGTTCAGCTGTAAATAGGTACTTGGCTCAATTGTCTCTCCCATGCAATTCAACGCTTTTACAGTACGTTGATGACATACTGATTGCTTCTTTATGCGAGGAAGAGTGTGTAAAGGATTCAATTGCACTACTCACGCATCTGGCTAATGGGGGTCACTCGCCAAGCTACAGTTTTGTAAGGAGGCTGTCAATTATCTGGGATACATACTAAGCAATGGATGTAGATTTTTGTCACCAGAGAGGGTGCAAGCGATCAAAGACATTGAAAGGCCAAGGAATAAGACTGGAATGTTGTATTTTTTGGGACTTGTGAATTATTGCAGACCTTGGTTGGCTGAATATGCAGTGTATGATTCGATGCTGCGCTGTGCAACGAAGAAGGATGCTCCTGAGGATATTGTGTGGACTGATGAAATGAAACACTCTTTTCGTCACATCAAGTATCTTTTATGCAATTCTCCAGCACTGGGTTTACCGGATTACAATCTGACCTACCATCAGGGGTCAGAGAATAATAAATAATAATAATAAATATGCCATTTAGCAGACGCTTTTATCCAAAGCGACTTACAGTCATGCGTGCATACATTTTTGTGTATGGGTGGTCCCGGGGGGCTGTGTTGTGTCAGCTGTTTTGGCTCAAATGCATTGATGATATAATTGCGTTACCAAAGTTGGCTTATGATTCTGTTATTTCCTATGTTCATGGAGTGACATGTGTAGGGTACAAGGGCGTGACAGCTTATATAAATAAGGTGTTTTTTACGATAGGTTTGGAGAAACAAGTTAGACAATTTATACAAAGATGTTTAATTTGTGCTAGATGTAATCCATGCATCAATCCACCTAAAAGGGAACATTTACTAAAACCAGAGGGTCCATTTCAGCAATTACAAATTGATTTTACGCATATGCCGAAATATAAGGGGCATTCATATATTTTGGTAATTGTGGATAGATTTTCTAAATGGACAGAAGCTTTTGCGACAAGAAAAGAGAATGCTCAAACAGTAGTGAAGTGTTTGATGGAACATGTTATTCCTAGGTTTGGAATACCGATTGGTATTGATTCAGATAATGGCACAACTTTTACGTCCAGAATAACTAGACAGTTATCAGCAGTGTTAGGGATTAAGTGGATGTTTCATATTCCTTATTCTCAGCAGAGTTCGGCTCAGGTAGAACGCACTAATAAAACGATTAAAGATAAACTTATGAAAATACATCTAGCAAGAGGGGTGAATTGGTTGGAAGCATTACCTTTAGTACTCTTATCAATAAGAGCAATGCCTAATATGTGTACTGGATTGTCTCCTCATGAAGTGTTGATGGCTAGACATTTTCCTCTAGGTGCGTTGATGAAGGAGAATCCAGTGGGGAATATTACACAGCTACAAGAATTGCAACAGAATTATGTTTAATATTTGTTTCTTTTGTTTCCAAATATTCTCAACAGGTAATCGATTCCCTTCCCTCACCAAGGGAGAAACCGATACACAATTTTCAGCCAGGAGATTATGTTCTGGTACGAAGTTTAAAACCTGTGGTTATTCAAGGAGAGCCACATTATGGATGTCCAACACAGGTTCTTATGGTAACACGTACAGCAGTTAAGGTCAGAGGTCAACCATAGTGGATACATGCATCCAGGCTTAAAGGGGCACCTACGAAGCAGTCACCAACTTTGGAGGAGTTGGGTAAGGAATTAAATTGAGAGGACATATGTATAGGATTCGGTTATCATTATAGTGTTGTGTTATTCTTATAGTCATTATCATTTATTTGTTTGTTTTTGTATTCTTTTATCATACCTAGGTGGTGGTGGAGAGAAAAGAGGGAGTTTCTGGAGGAGTCATGGAGAAAACCATGAAGAGATGCAAACTCCTAGGAAGGATGAGTGGATATTGCATCAGTAACATTTATCATAGGCCTTATAACTCTGACAGAAGTTATCTCTGGGGGCTAGTGAGTGACAATTCTAAGCAGAGGGAGAAGATGGTTATTGACAATACCAAGTTCAGAGAATCTGACAATGAGAATGGAAGGTTGAAGTATGAATATAGAACCACAAATATAGGCATGAGACTTAGCGACAATGAACAGCACCATGAGCGTACACATAGACAGGTTAGTCAGCCTTTTTATGTTAATAATGTTACTTTTGTAGTTCTAAGTGAGGAATTGACAGTGGTTAAGGTTGAATATGAATCTGTTGAAGGAGAGGAAGTCTTAATACTTATAATGTCATTAGTGGCAACAGGTGCTAATACACCAACCGTAGAATACTGTAATGAGTTATGGAAAGGGTTGACACCAAAATTTTTAGTTCAGAGAGATTTGCAAGCTTATGCAAATATGCAACCAGTGGCAATTAGAACTAAGCAGAAAATTGTACCTCTAACCTGCGTGACTTCTATAGCTAGTCATACAATTCTATATAAATTGGGGATTACACAGGGATGTACAGATAAAATGATTTTTTTGGATACCAATTTACCCTGGCCAGCAACTGATTGCATGGTATGGTATGGTATTATGGAGATCACTTATATACCTACCTTCCACAATATTGGCAAGGTGTTTGCGCCCCTTATTGGATACCAAGGAAAGTGGTATTTGGGTGTATAGACGCTCCAATTACATGGCCAGCGACTTTACCTGAGGATGAAAATGCTGAGTTGGTAGAGAAGGAGGAAATTATTATTTATGAGAATATGGATTCGCAAGTGAATTCTATTCACCCCATAGCGTCTAATTTGTGGTACAAAACCCTTAAGCAGAAAGTTAGAAAATGGACTCAAAATTCATGTTATGCGTGTTCACTAATTTATTTCCTTATTGGGCGATCCCACTTCAGGGGTCAGAAGGATTGCCAACACTATGCATTCTTGCTTATCAGTATGTATTGAACACTCATCCTGAGATGGGATCACAATCAGTCAGACCGATAATTTTGCCGAATAACATTTACATAGGCAAAAACAATAACATGATCATCAAGAATGATGGGATTCTTCATAAGATGTCTCAATATGTTATTTATACTAACATCTCTGTAAGACAGGAAAATGGTATAGATTTGCATAAGGTTCATACAACCATATTTGCGATTCCGGAACATTTTCCATCTGTTACTAGATGTCCAATCTTCTATAATAAACATGTAATTCAAGTACCTAGTGATTTATCAATTGTACCCACTAAAGTATCAGCTATGGTAAATGCATCTTCTGTATTTGATGTGTGCGTAAAGGGAAGACAGAGAGAGAGAGGAGTTTTCAGCAATAGTTATTGGATTTCTGAGAGCTTCTCAATGTATCATGATGTTTAAAGATATGGGGGGAAAAATATCGCATTTCAAAAGTGAGAACATTACCGATTCCAGGTTTTTTTTGGTGTTGTGGAGGTAATATATTGACTACTCCACTATTCAGGGGAGTATGTGGAGCCTGTACTTTAAATGACCTTATCTATGTGGTTCAGCCTGTTCAATTTGTCAATACAAACATTACGGGACGATTTAGAAGGGAGACATCAGAACTTATGGGATATGTACATTTAAAGAATACGAATCCGATTGATTTGGCTACTAGATACAACGCCATACCTCAAGATTTTAGATTATATTTACACGTACTCAGTTCGTTTTTAAGACTATTTTTGGAAATATGGAATTACAATATTCCAATCATTATCTCATAGCATTGACACGTCATGATGTTGCTAGAGTGGCTAATGCAACTGTCATGGGTTTTCAAGCTATTGGTTCTGAGTTGGCCCTCATTAGACAATATGCAATTGATAATTGCATAGCATTGGATGCTATTACGGCTGCTCAAGGGGGTGTGTGTGCAATTGTAGGAGGGGATACATGTTGTACATACCTACCATCAGAATCAGAAGGTCTTGGGAATTTAACTAAAGCTATGGGTAATATTAGAGACATACAGGAAGGCATTAAGCGTACGAATAGAGATGCAAAGATTGTGGGGGGATATGGTAATTTGAACGCTGTGGAAGTATTTTCAAGGTTTTTTTGTGGTAATTCAATAGGAACATGGATGGCAAGCATTCTAGGTCCCCTAGTGGCCATAGTACTTATTGTAGCCATAGTTATGGGGTGTTGTTAACCCATTTTCCGGGGATTGATTTTGAGATCTGTACAAACGATTACTAACATGCCAGTGATTACAGCTAGAGATGTATCAGCCAATATTAATGCGAGGAGGGAGAGTACTAATTCTGCTTCTATATCATCGTATTCCAGTTTAGTGTCCATTAATAATGTTGATTGAGGAATGGGGAATGTTAAGTTGGAACTGTATAACGTGGAACTTAAGCTTTACAGGATTGAAGATGTGGAAACAAGACTACCTCATTCGAAGAGATAGCACCCCAAGTGACCAGAGAAAACCTTGGGGTTCCTCTGAATGAACATGGATGAAGAAGACTGACGTTATTTTTTATTTATATATATTCATTTGACCATATTATAATATCCATGTAACTTAAAAAGGGTCATGTATCATTGTATTTGTATGGATGATGTCATGATGTTAAGAATTTATTTCTATGTATGTTTTTCTTAGTATCATGTCTAAGAGGATGGGTATATTTGAAAATTGTGTATACAAGGGGGTCATTTAAAAAAATGGGGATGGTCTATGTGGGATTTTTCCTTATATATCAGTAAGGTTTTATCTACATAGATTTTTAGCAGGAATATATAGTAGTTAGTATTATCATGTATCTATCTTTTACTCAAACTGAGACCATAGCCGGTTTGAGAGGTTTGATAGCGCATGAGATAGATGACTGAGAATTTATACCTTTGTTGATTAAATATATTGAGAATCTGGTTGGATTCAGGTATAGAAGGTAGAGAGGGGTGAATTCTCAGTTATCTAGCATAGTTTAGTTTATACTAATCATATATATACTACTGATTGGAGAACATTTTATTTTATATCAAGTTATATGTGAATTGTTAGGGTTAAGGTTCGATTCCAGGCTGTATCACAACCGGCTGTCCCATAGGTCGGCGCACAATTGGCCCAGCGTCGTCCGGGTTTGGCCGGTGTAGGCCGTCATTGTAAATAAGAATTTGTTCTTAACTGACTTGCCTAGTTAAATAAAGGTAAAATAAATAAAAATAATAATGTTATATCTGAGTAATGTTACTTACCCAAAAGATAAAAAAAGAGAAGGATTGTTATGATGTCATTTCGTAGTGTTGTGTGAACCAGGTTAAAGTTAGTAGATAAGCGATTCTGAGCGCCGCACAGTCTGAATACCAAGGATTCCATTATGTCGAGGGAGATTACTGAGGTTGATCTTAGAATGATTGATGGACATGATATACTGACTTGGGGTACAAGGTAATAACATCAAAGAAGGGAGTGCCCATTGAGGGTTAACAGATGTTCTTGAAGAAACGTGTAACAGAAAGTATATAAAATGAGATATTTTCTTTGTTCAGTAGTTCGGAATAGCTAGACCGACTATTAAACATTTGTATTAACTTTCCACATAGTTGTCTAAGTATATTCTTGCATCCTTAATTACTTGATACCCGAGAAACTCATCATAACAGGTGGCATCCTATGACAATGCCACGTTGAAAGTCACTGAGCTCTTCAGTAAGGCCATTCTACTGCCAATGTTTGTCTATGGAGATTACATGGCTGTGTGCTCAATTTTATACACCTGTCAGTAACGGGTGTGGCTGAAATAGCTGAATCCACAAATTTGAAGGTGTGTCGACATACCTTTCTATATATAGTGTATACAACAATGAAACCCAACTATGTAACATTAACCATTGATACTGCTGACCGAGGAATTTCACATAATTGCGAGGACTCGTTTGCACACATTTACTTTCATTTATTCGCAATAATTCATTATTTCACCCTACAATCATACTCTGCAAAAATTGTTATCCAATACTGAGTGAACAATACAAAGACACAAAAAGTAAGACATATTTATACACTCTATATGTATAAACATTTTTATGAATGATATAAACGAACACCCATTAATTAATCAAAACACTGTTACATGCATTAACAAATTACTTAAACCACGGGAATGTAATTGCTCTCAGATAACATTGTGTTTTTAATTAAAGCCCCCATGCAGTCTTTTTTAATTTTTAAATCATCACTGTATGTCTAATAAATCACTGTGCGTGTTTATTGAAAATAACTCCAAATTATATATTTTGTCATTTATTTCCCTGTGCCTCCTTTTGCCATTGAAATGCTCAGTCTGATCGTGTGGGTGTGTAGAAAAAAATGAAAATATATATATTTTTTAAACAGCTCTTACACAAAAAAGACATTATCATCATTTTCAAAATGTCTGAGTGTAATTTCGACCTTATAGTGTAGAAATATCATAAAAAACCAGGAAAATCACGTTAACTGCGCTGCCCATTTAAAGGCTCATTAAGGCACAAAATCATCCTCTATGCTGACATTATGCAAACTTGCCCTTGACTTGACAATAATTGTGCAGTAAAGCAGGGCGATTGGCACTGGGACTTTTTAGTGATTCATTGAGATATTACTTTTACTGGATTTACTTTGGCTAATCTCTAAAGAAACTACCACTGGCAAAGAATCCTTCCGCTGCTCATAATAACTTATAATTCAGACTGATACATTATTGGAATATCATTTGGAGACATCTCTCAATTTTTTTCTGAACATAATACTACCTATGCCAACTCTCTAGAGCCTTAGTAAAAACATTTTTTAAGAGGCAACCATCCAATACTTGGCTTTGCTTTGTCACAACGATATCCATCCATTCTTCTGTTGGTTCTAGAATGGACAGATGGGCTTAGCCCTCAAGACCGTGACAAGGTAACCGTGTTTTTGTGCAGACCTGGCCATCTATGGACAACATAGATGTATATCTATGAGGAAAGCTGTCCATCAGGAGACATCTGTAGAACCTTAAGTACAACTTCTCTTTGTACTGTTGACCTAGATGTGTACATGGCCCACTGTAGACAAATAGCTGACAAGTCATCAGCTGGTTGGTTGTGGCGTGAGCCACACAGATATCCTGACTGGCAGTGGAATGAGGGAACAATCAAAGATTTAGGGGAGACAGGACAGTTGTGATTCATGTTGATCTTCCTTGTCCTAGTCATCCCGTGTCCCTCTCTCTTCCAATCACTGCTGAGGATCTACAGAGAGGGGCGTGGTGGTGGGCGGGTAGGGGGTGGGGGCAGGAAGCCTCGTCCTGGAGGAGGGGCCTGAGGGGGAGGGGGTAGAGAGCCGGTTGGGGATGCAGGTGGTGGAGGGGAGGGGGGGCACATAGGAGGAGGAGGAATATACAGAGTGCTTGGAGGAAGGGTTCGAGTTGGAGGTGGAGTGTAAGGTGGAGGTGTAATGGTAGGAGGTGGAGAAATTGGAGGTGGAAGAGGAGTGGTAGAAAAAGGAGGGGATGTTGAGGGCAGTGTGGAGGTGGAGGATGGAAAAGGGGATGCTGGGGGGCTGTTGGGGGGAGGGGGGAGCATGCCTTGGGGAGGCGGTGGGCTGCATCCGCTTGGAGGGGTGTAGATGGGGGCTGAGTGATGGTTGTAGTGGGGGTAGCGAGGAGGAGGATTGGACTTGACCCGGGTGAAGTTCATGCATCGGCCCTGAAACGTAAGAGAGAAACAAGGTTAGAAGAACGCAATGTACTAATTCTGAATCCACTGGTCAGTTGTAGAGGTGGTGTGCTTCATAGTAAAAGGCAATAAAGGTATGCATTATCCAGTCTCCATACATATCTCAAGTCCCGTTTATACCTGCCGCTAACATGCGTCCTTATCTTGCCCGTTTATACTTATAAGATCTGATCAAAATCAGTTCCCAATGAGTCTTTTAATCAACTACACCGGTCTACAATTGTGGGCAGTATCAGAATGAGGACAAGATCAGGGCAAATTACGCATGTTCGAACCAGGTATAAAAGTGGCTTAAGAGACACAGAGCTCATTATTCAAATGAGGAAAGTCAGTCACATTGTCACGCCCTGGCTCTGGGACTCTGTTATGTTGAGCCAGGGTGTGTTGTTTCTATGTGTTTTGTGTTCTAGGTTGATTATCTAGCTCATGTGTTTCTGTGTTGGCCGGGGTGGTTCTCAATCAGAGGCAACGAGTATCAGCTGTTGCTTGTTGTCTCTGATTGGGAGCCATACTTAGGCAGCCTGTTTTCCACAGTGTTTTGTGGGATCTTGTTCCGTGTTGGTTTTGTATTGTAACCAAGGACTTCACGTTATCGGTTTGTTGTTTTGTTCGTGTGGTGAATCTAAAATAAAAGTATGTTCACTCATCACGCTGCGCATTGGTCCACTTCTATCGACGAGCGTGACACACATTGATGTTCCACAGACACCAGTGACAAGACACACATCACAGGAGGTTGGTGACACCTTAATTGGGGATGACGTAATGGCTGGAGCAGAATCAGTGGAATGGTATCAAATACATCAAACACGTTTGATGCCATTCCATTCGCACCGTTCCATCCATTATTATGAGCCGTCCTCCCCTCAGCAGCCTCCACTGACACACATGTATGTTATTTTATTGCTTTGTCAGTTGCGCTGGTCAGTTGAATTAGCTGGAGGCATAACAATGATGTACTGTTTGTTAGAAACTGAATGGGACTATCATTTGTTTTTCAGCAGTACAATGACCCAACACACCTCCAGGCTGTGTAAGGGCTATTTCACCAAGAAGGAGAGTGATGGAGTGCTGCATCAGATGACCTGGCCTCCACAATCACCCAACCTCAACCCAATTGAGATGATTTGGGACGAGTTGGACCGCAGAACAAGCGCTCAGAATTTGTGGGAACTCCTTCAAGACTGTTGGGAAAGCATTCCTCATTAAGCTGGTTGAGAGAATGCCAAGAGAGTGCAAAGCTGTCATCAAGGCAAAGGGTGGCTGCTTTGAAGAATCTCAAATCTCAAATATTTTTTGATTTGTTTAACACTTTTTTGGTTACTACATGATACATGTGTTATTTCATAATTTTGATGTCTTCACTATTATTCTACAATGTAGAACATAGTAAAAATAAAGAAAAACCCTGGAATGAGTAGGTGTGTCCAAACCTTTGACTGGTACTGTAGGTAACTGCCAAAATAAAGGAAACACCTAAATAAAGTGTCTTAATAGGGCGTTGGGCCACCACGAGCCAGAACAGCTTCAATGCACCTTGGCATAGATTCCACATGTTTTTGGAACTCTATTTGAATGTCTACAGCTGACTACCAGAATTTTGATATCTTATAAGGATGTTATGTAATCTATCACAAGACATCTAGTGTTTGTTTAGTTTATTAATTCGACCATTTAAAAAACAAGCACACATAAAACTTGAAAAGCCATACATGCACATGAGTTAAATCATCGAGGATAACACACAATAAAGTCTGGGACTTATTTCCAGTGTAGTCCTCTTGAGACAAGATGGCTAAGCAAGATCCAACACGGTTGCACACAGTATGACAGCGAGATAAAACATAAAAACAAATAAGAAGAACATCTATCTCATCATTGCAATTACATCGTAAGGTACATTCAAATGGGCACAGAAGACATCAGTTTTTTACTTTATTTTTAAAGCTGCCTAGAGAGGACATCGTTTTTATGGGCAGAGGCAATTCCACTCTGAGGCTCCAGTATACAAGAAAGTACCTTTCCCAGCATTACTCCTGAACCTGTATAAGCACACATTAGCAACACCTTATCAGGTGCTGTGATTGTGTGCATCCCTAACATGGGGAAAGTAATCATAGATATCTGGGCGCAGAACCATAAATACTTGTTATAAAATGTTAGTAAGCTCTATGCTAAGTATGCTCCCCAACATACAGTTGAAGTCGGAAGATTACATACACCTTAGCCAAATACATTTAAACTCAGTTTTTCACAATTCCTGACATTTAATCCTAGTAAAAATTCCCTGTCTTAGGTCAGTTAGGATCACCACTTTATTTTAAGAATGTGAAATGTCAGAATAATAGTAGAGAGAATGATTTATTTCAGCTTTTATTTATTTCATCACATTCCCAGTGGGTCAGAAGTTTACATATACTCAATTAGTATTTGGTAGCATTGCCTTTAAATTGTTTAACTTGGTTCAAACGTTTCGGGTAGCCTTCCACAAGCTTCCCACAATAAGTTGGGTGAATTTTGGCCCATTGCTCCTGACAGAGCTGGTGTAACTGAGTCAGGTTTGTAGGCCTCCTTGCTCGCACACGCTTTTTCAGTTCTGCCCACAAATTTTCTATAGGATTGAAGTCAGGGCTTTGTGTTGGAGATTAGGAGACAGCGGTTAACTGTATCAAAGGCCTTCTGTAGGTCAAGCAGTACCATTCCACAGAGATTTCCCTCATCAATCTCTTTCCTGATGAAGTCAGTCAAGTAAAGTAGATATGAATCAGTTGAGTATGAGGATGTTATACTGAGGACAGACACAGGCCTATAATTCCCAGGGCCAGACTTTGTCCCCTTCTTATACAGAGGTATAACTTCAGCTTGTTTCATGTCCTTGGGAAAGATGCCTTGTTCAAGAGAGAGATTAACAATATGGGCAATTTCCTCAGCAGAATCTCTAAGAAACATTGCAGGAATATTATCCAGGCCTGTGGCTTTGGAGCATTTAAACTCTGCTAGCGTACTGGCTACTGCTTTTGCATACATTTGCGAAATATAAAGAGTTTGGCTCGGCATAATACTTATTGACTTGGACGTTTCAATACAAACCAGAACTGGTGGGCAGCTTGCTAACCAGTTTAATGGCAACAGAAGTTTTTAAAAAACCAAGTTAAATTCATTGGCAACCATTCATATACCATCTCCCCCCTGATGTTCAGTCCAATACTGTTTAGTTTGTTTTTGGTAGTACTACTACAGCCTAGTTTCTTAAAATGATTTCCAAAGCTTTTTAGGGTCATTTTTGTTCTCAATGATTATCAGTAAAGTAACCCCTCTTAGCTTCATCCATCCTGCTCTGTGCTTCATTTCTGTGACGTTTGTATAGGAGAAAAATCAGGCTGCTCTTGAGAGTTCTTACATTTCTTAAAGACTGATGATTAAACCAAGGGCTAGATCTCTGCTTTACTCTGACCCGTCTAAGGGGAGCCACCACATTCACCACATCAAGGAATCTACATTTAAAGGCTTCCCAGGCACTGCCTACCCGTACACTATCCAGCACAAGTGACCAGTCAATTTTACCCACTTGCTCCCTAAACATTTCAACACAGTATTTTTTGAGTCCTGTGATTCTAAAAGTTTTGTGACACTTAAATATATCTTTAAAAATCCTCCTTGTAATAAAATGATCACTGATTCCATAGACTATTACTCCACTCTGCAATATTTTGGATTTATCAGACACCAATATTAAGTCAATCGTACTTTGCACTGTTTCACATACCCTGGTGGGACCTTTTATAATTTGGGTCAGAGCAAATGATCTACAGAAGTGCATAAATACATTGTGGGTTGGGCTATCCTTTTTGCAGACATCAGTATTGAAATCCCCTAACAAAATTATTTCCTTCACCAGGGAATCATTACAGTGACAACCCAATTTCGAGACCTTTATAGAATGCATTCTGATTGGGCGGCCTGTAACACACCCACAACAAAAATCGGCTTGTTTTTGGGAAGGAAGATGTCCAGCCAGACAATCTCCAGATCATCGATTAAATCCAATCTGACGTTATAAGCAATGTCCGATCTTAGAAAGGTATACAATGCCTTCGGAAAGTATTCAGACCCCTTTACTTTTTCCACATTTTGTTAGGTTACAGCCTTATTCTACAATTGATAAAATAGTTTTTTCCCCCTCATCAATCTACACACAATGCCCCATAATGAGAAAGCAAAAACAGGTTTTTAGAAATTTTTGCTAATTTATAGTACTTTACTCAGTACTTTGTTGAAACACCTTTGGCAGCGATTACAGCCTTGAGTCTTCTTGGGTATGACACTACAAGCTTGGCACAACTGTATTTTGGGACTTTCTCCCATTCTTCTTGCAGATCCTCTCAGGCTCTGTCAGGTTGGATGGGGAGTGTTGCTGCACAGCTATTTTCAGGTCTCTCCAGAGATGTTAGATCGGGTTCAAGTCCAGGTTCTGGCTGGGCCACTCAAGGACATTCAGAGACTTGTCCCGAAGCCACTCCTGCATTGTCTTGGCTGTGTGCTTAGGGTCGTTGTCCTGTTGGAAGGTGAACCTTCACCCCAGTCTGAGGTTCTGAGCGCTCTGGTGTAGGTAATTCATCAAGGATCTCTCTGTACTTTGCTCCGTTCATCTTTGCCTCGATTCTGACTAGTCTCTCAGTCCCTGCCGCTGAAAAACATCCCCACAGCATGATGCTGCCACCACCATGCTTCACTGTAGGGAATGTGCCAGATTTCCTCCAGACGTGACGCTTGGCATTCAGGCCAAAGAGTTCAATCTTGGTTTCATCAGACCAGAGAATCTTGTTTCTCATGGTCTGAGAGTCTTTAGGTGCCTTTTGGCAAACTCCAGGCAGGCTGTCATGTGCCTTTTACTGAGGAGTGGCTTCCGTCTGACCACTCTACCACAAAGGCCTGATTGGTGGAGTGCTGCAGAGATGGTTGTCCTTCTGGAAGGTTCTCCCATCTCCACAGAGGTACACTAGAGCTCTGTCAGAGTGACCATCGGGTTCTTGGTCACCTCCCTGACTAAGGCCCTTCTCCCCCGATTGCTCAGTTTGGCCGGACGGCCAGCTCTAGGAAGAGTCTTGTTGGTTCCAAACTTCTTCCATTTAAGAATGATGGAGGCCACTGTGTTCTTGGGGACCTTCACTGCTGCAGAAATGTTTTGGTACCCTTCCCAGATCTGTGCCTGGACACAATCCTGTCTCGGAGCTCTACGGGCAATTCATTCAACCTCATTGCTTGGTTTTTGCTCTGACATGCACTGTCAACTGTGGGACCTTATATAGACAGGTGTGTGCCTTTCCAAATGATGTCCAATCAATTAAATTGACCACAGGTGGACTCCAATCAAGTTGTAGAAACATCAAGGATGATCAATGGAAACAGGATGCACCTGAGCTTAATTTTGAGTCTCATAGCAAAGGGTCTGAATACTTATGTAAATAAGGCATTTCTGTTTTATATTTTCATAAATTTGCAAACATTTCTAAAAACCTGTTTTCGCTTTGTCATTATGGGGTATTTTTGTTTGTTTTTAATCCATTTTAGAATAAGGTTGTAATGTAACAAAAGTCAAGGGGTCTGAATACTTTCCGAAGGCACTGTATATGCCCCCACCGTTCTGATTCCAATCCTTCCTGACAACAGAGTAATTGCCCTTCTCAATTTCTGAGTCACAAACAGATGAATCCCACCATGTCTCTGTAAAACATATGTCACCCACCACTGATTTGCGAACCAACAGGCATATCTCATCAATCTTTGTTAGTAGGCTTCGGACGTTTAAGTGCACAAAATGTAAACCTTTCTTCCCAAAGGCCTCGTTGAATTCCTGATCCACTTGTAACTCGCCTCCCGCTGCACTGCCATCCTCCGGCTGCACTGCCTCCAGGGGCCTCTCTGCTGCTACGGAGCACCCCTCCTCATGTACGCGCATTGCCAGCTCACCTTCCACTGCTCCGTCGTCCTCACCACCGCATCCCCTGTCTCTCGCCTCTGGTGGCCTGTGCGCTACTGTGGACCCCCCCTCCGTCCTATGTGAGTCCTCTGGTCCCACTCCACCTTTGATGCTCACACACCCCGCGGATACAGCACACCGACAGCAAAGGTAAGTTTCATTGACCCCATGCCCAAAGCTAGGATCGCTGCATTTTAGATGAATCAACTGCGCACATTCCAAACATACCAGAGCTTTGCTGTTACTGTTAACCCAACGTTCGCAGGAGGTGCATGGGTGCATAGGCCGTTTGATGGTGTTCGTGATAAACTGAGGTGGAGTGCATTGATGGATATCACCCGATAGGAGAAGGCATAGAGTTATTATAAGATATCCACAATTAATTTGAGATTTCAGACTGGCCTTGGATGATCGTTTTGGTTTGTGCCAAGGTCTAATGAATGTTTGGTATATTACATTCCTTCCAAATCCGAAGTGCTGGATGCCGTCAGAAGTGTTGGCGTTGCGGAGAATTTGCAGTTCTTTCATCTAGATGCAGATGCAATTATTTCCAGTGATGTTTAAACCAAACACATCAAGTAAAAGTGCTGCCACCATGCCAAACCTTCCAATCGCCATCTTGCACACACTTTTAGTGGCCCTTTTAGGTACAGCAGATTATCACAGGTGTCTGTAATTATCTCTGGCCCTCTGTGCGGCCTTATCACATGGAAGATATTAAATAATAAAATAAGATGATTTTAAAATAAAAAATAGAATGACAAAGATGTAAAACATTATCCTAAATATAAACCATCAACTTAGTGAATACCATTGCTGTTTGATATGAGGGTATCAGCATTAAATAGCCTTTAAAAAATGCACACACTTTTATTCATGTTACTATGTCAATATGCATCAAACTGGTGGCATTTGTGGAAAAGGTAAATAGTTGGAAGAGTTGCAGAGTTCCTTGAAAATATTGCCATTGATTATTTCATTAATTAGGCAATTTTCTCTTGAACATATGGTCTATCTACTAGAAACTCATGGACACAGATATACAAAATGAAGCTATAAATGTTTAAAAAAGTTATTCAAGTATAAATTACCAAAGTTACGCTAGATTGCCATAGGTTTTCTGATAATTACCAAAATTACTGAAGATTCCAGTAAATTTGATAAATGACCAGTAGCTTTGCAACCCTAATGGCACCACATCATAATGTTTTCTTTGTCTCTAAGTGAAAAACACTACAGCCCCTCATTAGAGCCCCAACACAGGGTCAGCGGAGGAAGCAGGGGCACAGCTCTCTCCCTACTGGCCCTGTCAGGGCACTGGAACATTGGATAAAGGGCATCGGACTGAGTAGGTAATGTCCAGAGGCAGTATTGCTTGTATCCCGACCAGATTCTGTCCCTCGTAGCGGCATTGATTTTGGGGGAACTAAAAACAATGCCTTGACTTGAGATCTTAATTGCAACCAGAGCAGCCTTGTTTACTGAGAGTCAACAAGAAAACTAGAGCTCCGCCTAGCTTCCTGTGTACTAATGAACAGCTTTCTGAAGATGAGGTTTCACTCCTACTGTTAATTATGAATGGCTTAGTAGTGATTTAAGCCTGCAGTCATCTATAGTGTGATAGGTAATAGTCTTATTTTTTTAAAGCTTTTTTCTCTTGTGAGATATTATTTCCTCTCATGTGCTATCCTTTGCTGAAGGCAATGTCATGAGTCATGACAACGTTCCACATTTTCTGATGTCTCTATGTCATTTCCACTGTCTCTCGTCACCATCTTACAGTGGAGAGTGCAGGCCAATGGAGCTACAGTAAACAGTTCTACCTAAGAAGACTGCATTGGTCTTTATGTGTGCAATCAGTGTCCCAAACAGATAGCACCTTTCTAAGCGTGTACTGTAATATCCTCACATTCTCATCAACAAGTTACACAATAAACCACATGGCGTTATATACACGGAAAAAACAAATCAATCAGCCACATTACACAACATCCTGTGATTTGCCAAAATCTTTGGAAAATGCCAAAATCTTTGCAGAAATCTTTGTTTGGACCCATCCCTCAGATGACATGATTGAAGAACTTTGCTGACAATGCACTTCAGCTCCATCCACCCTGAAAAGTTAAACATTAATTCAGGTTTAACTACCTGTGAAGGAGGAAGTAGAGTCTACAGAATCAATATTCCTCTTTGTTCTCTCACCCCCCCCCCCCCCCCCCCCCCCCCTTACAATCTGACGTCGATGTCCGTGGCCGCACGAAAATCGGTGACGTCAGCACGTTTTATTAAATAAAACCTTGTGTGTTTACAGAGTAATCTGAGTACATACAACCTCCAAACAGGGAGGAAAATAACCCGCACACTAACGACTGCCGATGACGAAATACAATCACACACAACACACAATGAAAGACAGAGGGTTAAATAGGGAAGACAATACAACATAATGGGAAACAGGTGTAGACAATCAAGACCAAACAAGTCAAACACAGAAACATAGATCGGTAGCAGCTAGTACTCCGGGGACGACGAACGCCGAAGCCTGCCCGAGCAAGGAGGAGGGGCAGCCTCGGCTGAATCCGTGACACTGGAAGCACGCTTTCGAATTCCCAGAGGACAGCTTCGGTATTGCTGTTTAACTAATCTACAGCCCAAAAAGACAATTCCCATAGACGGCCCCATAGAGAAGTAAAATTTGAAAATTCCTAATAAGAGACTTTAGTCATCACCTTTGTGCACAAAACATGCATTGAATTATTCAAATAATTGTTGTTGATGCCGTTTTTTCCCCCCATCACTCACAGCCGAAGATATTCAAATGTTATATTCATGCTCTGACATTATGAGCCCAGCTGGAGAGGTGGAAGTGGCGGTTGGTTTGTTTAGCTGTCCACATGCTTGGCACGCTCCCGGAGCTGGCAGAGTTCCCCGAGCATGTTCGCGTGATCCAGCTGTCTGTCCACAGGCGTAGTAATCCCAGTAAAACCAGATCTATGGTGTATGTGAGCGTGAGTAGAGTACGTTGAAAACAATGGTCGGCCATCTTGGACGCTGTGTCCAGTTCTTTTATAGCTCAATGGTCGCAATCCACTGAATCAGAATGGTTTGAACTAGAAACTATTTGGATCCCACTATCGAAGTCTGAGACTCAGAAGCTCACAAGAGTTGTCTGAAGGTAACCCAGTACTGGGTGGTAGAAATGAATAAAAGTGAATATGGGGTGGAATGTGCCAAAACAAAGGGGGTAGAAAAAAATATATATCCTGAGCTTTCTCATATCACTCAGATATAAGAACACTTAAAAACATAATTCCTTTGGATTTATTTTTGGACTATCTGGTTTGCCATGTATGAATGTGTTATTCAATGCGTTTCTATGGGCTAACAACAGTAATGCCAAATTCAATGTCTCATCAAATAATGTTTTTATTCTTTTTTATGCCTACAGAGAATAAAAAATGTAATAGCAAAATGATCCATGGTATGGCCATCTTAAAACAACTCCATATGTTAGCTTAGTAGTGTCAAGGTTCTGATGTGGATGTGGTGGTGGAGTCAAGCGCAGGACACAGAGGAATAGTCAAGACGACTTTACTCAATACCTCTTAAGGTACACACAAAATAACAGCCTCCAAAACACAAGAGGTGTAACAAATACGCGAGTGCGTAAATCCCACAAAAGCCAAAGACACAGAACCTAAACATACAAGACAGGCGGACAATAACACACAAAATGCAAACCTAACACAGGGGAACTTATAGGAGACATAATCAAGACAGAATACGAGACAGGTGCACCAACTAGACATAACCAAACAAACATCGAAAACATCAAGCGGTAGTAGCTAGTACTCCGGGGACGACGAACGCCGAAGCCTGCCCGAGCAAGGAGGAGGAGCAGCCTCGGCGGTCTCCGTGACAAGTAGATATCGCCCTCTAAAGTGAGTTCAGCAGACGGGGGTGAATTCTTTAAATGAACAACCTCTCCCTCAACGTGACCAAGACAAAGGAGATGATTGTGGACTACAGGAAAAAAAAGAGGACTGAGCACGCCCCCATTCTCATCGATGGGGCTGTAGTGGAACAGGTTGAGAGCTTCAAGTTCCTTGGTGTCCACATCACCAACAAACGATCATGGTCCAAACACACCAAGACAGTCGTGAAGAGGGCACGACAAAGCCTATTCCCCCTCAGGAGACTGAAAAGATTTGGCATGGGTCCTCAGATCCTCAAAAAATTATACAGCTGCACCATCGAGAGCATCCTGACTGGTTGCATCACCGCCTGGTATGGCAACTGCTTGGCCTCCGACCGCAAGGCACTACAGAGGGTAGTGCGTACGGCCCAGTACATCACTGGGGCCAAACTTCCTGCCATCCAGGACTTCCAGGCGGTGTCAGAGGAAGGCCCTCAAAATTGTCAAAAAGACTCCAGCCACCCTAGTCATAGACTGTTCTCTCTGCTACCGCACGGCAAGCGGTACCGGAGTGTCAAGTCTAGGTCCAAAAGACTTCTCAACAGCTTCTACCCCCAAGCCATAAGACTCCTGAACAGCTAATCATGGCTACCCGGACTATTTGCACTGCCCCCCCACCCCATCTTTTTACGCTGCTGCTACTCTGTTAATTATTTATGCATAGTCACTTTAACTCTACCCACATGTACATATTACTTCAACTACCTCAACTAGCCGGTGCCCCCGCACATTGACTCTGCACCGGTACCCCCCTGTATATATAGCCTCCCTACTGTTATTTTATTTGATTTCTGCTCTTTTTTTCTCAACACTTTTTTGTTGTTGTTTTATTTTACTTCTTTATTAAAAATAAATGCACTGTTGGTTAAGGGCTGTAAGTAAGCATTTCACTGTAATGTCTGCACCTGTTGTATTCGGCGCATGTGGCCAATACAATTTGATTTGATTTGATTTAAATTGGGATACATTATGTCAAGTTTTCTAAAGTCAGTTTTCCCATCAGTCCTCTCTTTCTATGTGTGCTTTATTGCTAACAGCTGTACCCATTTCTGTTGCTACATTTTCTGTTGTTTCAGAATGTACTCCTGCCAACCCCTATGCAAAGCCTGATTAATGCGTCCTGTAGCTCAGTTAGTAGAGCATGGCGCTTGCAATGCCAGGGTTGTGGGTTTGTGGGTTGTGGGTTTCCCACGGGGGGCCAGTATGAAAAAAGTATGAAAAATGTATGCACTCACTAACTGTAAGTCGCTCTGGATAAGAGTGTCTGCTAAATGACTAAATGCGTCACCAAATAAAAACAAAAAGCCATATCTCAGACTGGCCAATAAAAATAAAAGATTAAGATGGTCAGTCTGAGATATGGCTTTTTCTTTGCAACTCTGCCTAGAAAGTCAGCATCCCGGAGTCGCCTCTTCACTGTTGACGTTGAGACTGGTGTTTTGTGGGTACTATTTAATGAAGCTGCCAGTTGAGGACCTGTGAGTTGCCTGTTTCTGAAACTAGACATCTAATGTATTTGTCCTCTTGCTCAGTTGTGCACCGGGGCCTCCCACTCCTCTTTATATTCTGGTTAGAGCCAGTTTGTGCTGTTCTGTGAAGGGAGTAGTACACAGCGTTGTACGAGATCTTCAGTTTCTTGGCAATTTCTCGCATAGAATAGCCTTCATTTCTCATAACAAGAATAGACTGACGAGTTTCAGAAGAAAGTTATTTGATTCTGGCCATTTTGAGCCTGTAATCGAACCCACAATTGCTGATGCTCCAGATACTCAACTAGTCTCAAGAAGGCCAGTTTTATTGCTTCTTTAATCAGCACAACAGTTTTCAGCTGTGCTAACATAATTTCAAAAGGGTTTTCTAATGATCAATTAGCCTTTTAAAATGATAACTTGGATTAGCAAACACAACGTGCCAGTGGAACACAGGACTGATGGTTGCTGATAATGTGCCTCTGTACACCTATGTAGATATTCCATTAAAAATCAGCCATTTCCAGCTACAATAGCCATTTACAACATTAACAATGTCTACACTGTATTTCTGATCAATTTGATGTTATTTTAATGGACTTAAAAATTGTTTTTCTTTTGAAAACAAGGACATTTCTAAGTGACCCCAAACTTTTGAATGGTAGTGTATATTTATTTTATTTATTTATTTATTTTATTTACATGTGTCATTTAGCAGACACTCTTATCCAGAGCGACTTACATTAGTGCATTCATCTGAAGATAGCTAGGTGAGACAACAAAATATATAAATCGCAGCAAGTACATTTTCCCCCAACAAAGTAGTTATCAGCAAAGTCAGTGCTAGTAGGAAAAGACAAGCACATTTATTTTTCAATGCACTAGGGGGTGGTAATACCTTATTGTTAAATAGTTGAACGTCACAACCTTTCTGTCTGAGAGATTTAAACAGGTCAATAAACATCACGTGGTGATATAATAGCACAGCTAAAGTATATGTTTTAGAGACGCCTGTACAGAACAATTGTGTTACTGCACATGTCAGTTGGTTACAGGTTGCTGGATCAGGAAAATTGCAAAGAGAAGTCATTTTCCTGCCATGGAAACCATGACGTGTTTCAGAGAGCATTGGGTTCAATTTGAAGCAGTCAGAGTTGGCTAGTAGAAGTGGGCCTGGTTATTGTCCTCACATGAGCCTTGCTCGGTCTACATGTATCCAGCTTGTTGGCTCTTACCTTGTCTCCTGGGTGTGGTCTCAACACAGACACGCGGTCATAGCCTTTCGACAGCAACACCCACAGAGCGTCCAATTTTCCCTGCAATCACAGAGCAGTACGCAATACCAATAAGACCTTTAAGATGCTTTTTGTGCATGTTTATTTGTGGGTTTGTGTGTATTGTGACTATAAGTCGCTATACAGCATGTATATTTACACTCCATAGTCATACTTTACATGAATTATATTATATATCAAACTATATTTGATCATTGTGAATTCTGCATAGACCCAGCCACTGCTAAGAGGTTAAATAATCTGTTTTTCTTCACTAAAGTGCTAGCTCTGCAGCCCTTGTCCCTTGGTGGTCAGTCAAGTGTGTATCTGGTTTCTATTAGCCATCCCCTGCTGACTGTCAGGATGTATAGAACAATGCATTTAACTAGCTCCTGGCTCTGTGTGTAGGGGACCATGCCAGTGGTCACCTAAGGACTGGGACCCCAACACTAAAGGATCCCACATAAAATTCCTACATAATCAACTCCAGCTTCAACCCATTCTATTAGTCTATACACAGAATATACAAAACATTAAGAACCTTCCTAATATTGAGTTGCACCCCCCCTTTTGCCCTCAGAACAGCCTCAAATCGTCGGGGCATGGACTCTACAAGGTGTCGAAAGCATTCCACAGGGATGCTGGCCCATGTTGACTCCAATGCTTCCCACAGTTGTGTCAAGTTGGCTGGATGTCTTTTGGGCGGTGGACCATTCTTGATACACACGGGAAACTGTTGAGCGTGAAAAACCCAGCAGCGCTGCAGTTCTTGTCATAAACCGGTGCGCCTGGCACCTACTACCATACCCCGTTCAAAGGCACTTCAATATTTTGTGTTGCCCATTCACCCTCTGAATGGCACACATACACAATCCATGTCTCAATTGTCTCAAGGCTTAAGAATCCTTCTTTAACCTGTCTCCTCCCCTTCATCTACACTGATTGAAGTGGATTTAACAAGTGACATCAATAAGGGATTCATAGCTTTCACCTGTATTCACCTGGTCAGTCTATGTCATGTTCATAGTGTTTTGTACACTCAGTGTATATAATATAGGAAGCCATGTTGAGTATGTGATTGAACTTGACAGCTTTGTGTGCAATGTGTTTCTTTTATAATGGCCATGTCAATACCTTGATTGGTGAGTACCACTTGTGAGGGCCTGGAGGCTTGCGCATGCCATTGTTGAGAATGCGGGTGGGGGACTGTATGAACTCCTGCTCAGGCATTTTCACCCTGGCGTTCTTTGCCTTCTCCAGCTTGGCTCCCTCCTCAGTAGAGCCTTTCTCACCCCAACGCACCTGACAAATAACAAGCAGAGATTTTTTAACATGTCTAGCTTCATTTCAACCAGGCACATTCAATTTGTCACATGCTTTGTAAACAACAGGTGTAGACTAACAGTGAAATGATTACTTACGGCCATTCCCAACAATCCAGAGATAAAAATAGAAAAATAATAACACAAGGAATACATACACAATGAGTAAGAATAGCTTGGCTATATACAGGGAGTACCAGTACCATGTCGTTGTGCAGGGGTACAAGGTAATTGAGGTAGATATGTACACTACCAGTCAAAGGTCTGGACACACCTACTTATTTTTACTATTATTTTACATTGTAGAATAATAGTGAAGACATCAAAACTATGAAATAACACATATGTAATCATGTAGAAAACAAAAAAGTGTTAAACAAATCAAAATATATTTTATATTTGAGATTCTTCAAATAGCCACCCTTTGCCTTGATGACATCTTTGCACACTCTTTGGCATTCTCTCAACCAGCTTCACATGGAATGCTTTTCCAATAGTCTTGAAGGAGTTCCCACATATGCTGAGCACTTGTTGGCTGTTTTTCCTTCATGCTACGGTCCGACACATCCCAAACCATTTCTATTGGGTTGAGGTCGGGGGATTATGGAGGCCAGGTCATCTGATGCAGCACTCCATCACTTTCCTTCTAGGTAAAATAGCCCTTACACAGCCTGGAGGTGTGTTGGGTCATTGTCCTGTTGAAAAACAAATGATAGTCCCACTAAGCCCAAACCATTCTAAATAAATCACAGACAGTGTCACCAGCAAAGCACCCCCACACCATAACACCTCCTCCTCCATGCTTTACGGTGGGAAATACACATGCGTAGATCATCCGTTCACCCACACCACGTCTCACAAAGACAAGGCGGTTGGAACCAAAAATCTCAAATTTGGTCTCCAGACCAAAGGACACATTTCCACTGGTCTAATGTCCATTGCTTGTGTTTCTTGGCCCAAGCAGGTCTCTTCTTCTTATTGGTGTCCTTTAGTAGTGGTTTCTTTGCAGCAATTTGACCATGAAGGCCTGATTCACACAGTCCCCTCTGAACAGTTGATGTTGAGATGTGTCTGTTACTTGAACTCTGTGAAGCATTTATTTGAGCTGAATTTCTGAGGCTGGTAACTCTAATGAACTTATCCTCTGCAGCAGAGGTAACTCTGTGTCTTCCATTCCTGTGGCGGTCCTCATGAGAGCCAGTTTCATCATAGCTCTTGATGGTTCTTGAAATGTTCCGTATTGACTGACCTTTATGTCTACCAAATAGGGCTATCTTCTGTATACCCCCCCTACCGTGTCACAACACAACTGATTGGCTCAAATGCATTAAGAAGGAAATAAATTCCACAACTTAACTTTTAAGCACACCTGTTAATTGAAATGCATTCCAGGTGACTACCTCATGAAGCTGGTTGAGAGAATGCCAAGAGTGTGCAAAGCTGTCATCAAGGCAAATGGTGACTATTTGAAGAATCTCAAATATATTTTGATTTTTTAAACTCTTTTTTGGTTACTACATGATTCCATATGTGTTATTTCATAGTTTTGATGTCTTCACTATTATTCTACAATGTACAAAATAGTAAAAATAAAGAAAAACCCTGGAATGAGTAGGTGTGTCCAAACTTTTGACTGGTAATGTACATAAAGTAACTAGGCAACAGGATAGATAATAAACAGTAGCAGCAGCGTATATGATGAGTCGAAAAAGTTTGCGCAAAAAGGGTCAATGCAGATAGTCTGGCTAGCTCTTTGGTTATCTATTTAACTATTTAGCAGTCTTATGGCTTGGGGGTAGAAGCTGCTCAGGGTCTGTTGTTTCCAGACTTGGTGCATCAGTACTGCTTGCCATGCGATAGCAGAGAGAACAGTCTATGACTTGGGTGGCTGGTGTCTTTGACCATTTTTAGGGCCTTCCTCTGACACCGCCTGACACAGAGATCCTGGATGGCAGTGAGATTGGCCCCAATGCTGTACTGGGCTGTACGCATTACCCTCTGTAGAGCCTTGCAGTCAGATGCCAAGCAGTTGCCATACCAAGCGGTGATGCAGCCAGTCAAGATGCTCTCGACGGTGCAGCTGTAGAACTTTATGAGGATCTGAGGGCCCATGCCAAATCTTTGCAGCCTCCTGAGTGGGAAGAGGCGTTGTCGTGCCCTCTTCACGACTGTGTTTGTGTGTTTGGACCACAATAAGTCCTTAGTGATGTGGACACCGAGGAACTTGAAGCTCTCGACCCGTACCACTACAGCCCCGTCGATGTGAATGGGGGTGTGCACGGCCAACCACTAAGAGTGTGCTTGGTTGTTTGCCATTGCTGATCTGTCAAACAGAGTTCCTAGATCAAATAGCATGGAGAGGACAGCTGTAGATTGACAGGAGAGTGAGGGCAGGTACAGTGCAGTATAATGAAATCTGCTTGTCTGAGCTTAAATGCAGCACGGTTCCAGGGAAGCTCACCTCCATCCTTTTGATTCCACCAACACCTCTGCCCCCATAGTAGGAGGCATCGACCGTGGGCCACTTCTTCTTAGGCATCCCATCTTCTTCCTCATCCTGTGGTGGGGGAGAGAGAGATAGTGTAAAGGCATGTGTAAAGATCCCACTCTTTTCACAGTGTCCTAGACAGGGTTAATCAAAATTCAGGTTGTGAGATGATTGATCATTTCATACACACTGGCACTGTTGGTTCTGAGGTACAGCCTATACACCAAGCACCCTGCCTCTCCATCTCCATCTCTCATATACCCTACTCTAAATCTAATATTTCAGGCCCTGGGTATGATTTCCTTTTTATGTCTAAGTCAGTCTCCATCTCCTCTCTCTCCCCCTCGCCTCCTCACCTCCCGTCCTGTCCATGGCATGCGTCAGGTCAGAGGAAATGACAGAGCCCACAGCCCCCCTCCTCATGTTTCAGCTCTTTAATAGGCCCAGATTCAGACTAATCGAATCCATCAGGCCTATGATCAGGGCCTGCCAGAGAGGAGGCGGAAATAACAACAGGCTGACGTCATCGCCCTCACAGATCGTCAGAGAGACACGGACAATGGGCAAAAAGCTTCCCAGAAAACTGGTGGAGAGCCCTCCTGTATGATTTAATTGAATTAAAGGAGTGGGGGAGATGATTACTTCACCCTTTTTGTGTACATTCCATGTGCTGGGTTAATATAGGGATTTTATGACAATATCTTACAAAAACAACATCTAAAAGGACTGGTAAACCTATGATATACAAGTAAGTTGAGAAGAAAAGTAATTGGACTGTGTCACTATAAACCTTTTTGGCAGCTTCTCTATTCTTTCCTGACTTTACAACCAAAGTTGCATCCAAAAATGGAACAAAGGTTTATACTAAAAGGAAAATAATTGCAACATTTATTAAATGAGTATGGGCTGTAAAAACTCGTAGTGTCATTAAAATGAGTCACATATGACCTGGATAGAATTATGTTGCTAGTTGAGAATGTTTTGTAACTAGAGTCATTTGCGATGCTGTCTGTTGTTCACTGTGAAAATATTTATTGTGAAGTATTATTGTGAAGAAAATATAATTGTGAAGTATTATTTGATTAATCAGATTAGTCAGTGAATTCCCTGAGGGAATTCAAGGAAGGGACTCCAAAACAGATGGCTCTTAAATAAGGCCTTAATTTAAACCTTATACTAAAGAGTATCCCATATAGTGAAGTAAAGGGACAATTATTCTCAGCTTTTTTATCAGAATGCATTTGCTGAGAGTAAGGGGTGGTTTAGGACAAGATGAGCTGAGGGGAAAGACGGCTTCATAGTGGGAGGGTGTTGTCCTCTGGCTGATTTGTATATCATGGCATTTCTTGTCTGAGGTTCAAAGACAAAACCACAGCAATTGGGAGGAAAAAACATCTTGGTCATATGTCAGTCTATAAAATCAAAGGGAATATTACAAATGGTCAGTGATTTTTTAGGTTATTGAAGAAAATGGACCATAAGCAATGGCTTCCTATACCTATTAACATTCCAAATGGTTTTGCTACATGTCAGTCAGTCCACTATCCTTGTAGCCTAGTGTATCTCCCTTGTGGATGGGGAATATACATTAAGGATAACTGTTGTTCAGTAAAAATCTCCACAAAAGAATGACTACTTTAACTATAAAACAAATGGCAGCAAGTTTATTTATGTTCTGCTTAATGGCCATTACATAATTTAACAGCCATATCATTGTGTAACAGTGAGTGAAAGGAAACTTTTCTTCTGGAGACATATAGAACTATAAAAAGTCTATGAAGTTCGACATACTGGGGAAAATCTATGAACCCACACCCCAAAAGTATATATAATAAAGTGTTTACCTACCGAACTGTCTTCTACTACTGGTGGTGGTGGCTCATGGATAATCTATGGTGAAAGGGGGGGGGGGGGGAAGAGTTTACATTCGTTACAAGCATGTAAGAAAACATACATGTACTTCAAAAACACATTAAAATATATGTCACAGTAATGTGTGCCAAAAACAGGGTTACATGAAAACACATGGCTCAGGAATTGTTTTTCTCTCTCTTTTTTCCTACTATTTACAAACCACTGACTTAGAAATCTGCCTTCCATAGAAAGGGGGTGGGGGATAGTAAAAGGCATGCGAGTCTATGCTCCACGCTCACTTGTTTTTCTGTTTTCAGCTATGATGAAATTCAAGGAACCCTGTGTAAAATGTGTTCTAGGAAAAAGGACATATTCACAGACATGTACGCTTTTAACTACCAGCTCCTTCTGTTGGATTTTGGCAGAGCCCTGTGATGATGTAGAAGAATATTAAAATAATTTAGATGTTTAGTAAATATTGATAATCTGTATTTTCCTCAAATTCACTTGGCTCAATCTATAGGAAAATACATGCTTGGGGTGTGTCCATGGCTAACAAAACATTGAGCAGCTATAACTGTAACTGGGAATACTGTAAGCTACACATACAGTACCAGTCAAATGTTTGGACACACCTACTCATTCCAGGGTTTTTCTTTATTTTTACTATTTTTTACATTGTAGAATAATAGTGAAGACAGCAAAACTATTAAATAACATATGGAATCATGTAATAACCAAAAAAGTGTTAAAGAAATCAAAATATATTAGCCACCCTTTGCCTTGATGACAGCTTTGCACACTCTTGGCATTCTCTCAACCAGCTTCATGAGGTAGTCACCTGGAATGCATTTCAACTAACAGGTGTGCCTTCTTAAAAGTTAATTTGTGGAATTTCTTTCCTTCTTAATACGTTTGAGCCAATCAGTTGTGTTGTGACAAGGTAGGGGGAGTTTACAGAAGATAGCCCTATTTGGTAAAAGACCAAGTCCATATTATGGCAAGAACAGCTCAAATAAGCAAAGAGAAACGACAGTCCATCATTACTTTAAGACATGAAGGTCAGTCAATACAGAAAATGTCAAGAACTTTTAAAGTTTCTTCAAGTGCAGTCGCAAAAACCATCAAGCGCTATGATGAAACTGTCTCTCATGAGGACCGCCACAGGAATGGAAGACCCAGAGTTACCTCTGCTGCAGAGGATAAGTTCATTAGAGTTAACTGCACCTCAGATTGCAGCCCAAATAAATGCTTCACAGAGTTCAAGTAGCAGACACATCTCAATATCAACTGTTCAGAGGGGACTGTGTGAATCAGGCCTTCATGGTCGAATTGCTGCAAAGAAACCACTACTAAAGGACACCAATAAGAAGAAGAGACCTGCTTGGGCCAAGAAACACGAGCAATGGACATTAGACCGGTGGAAATGTGTCCTTTGGTCTGGAGTCCAAATTGGAGATTTTTGGTTCCAACCGGCGTGTCTTTGTGAGACATGGTGTGGGTGAACGGATGATCTCTTCATGTGTATTTCCCACCGTAAAGCATGGAGGAAGAGGTGTTATGGTGTGGGGGTGCTTTGCTGGTGACACTGTCTGTGATTTATTTAGAATTCAAGGCACACTTAACCAGCATGGCTACCACAGCATTCTACAGCGATACGCCATCCCATCTGGTTTGGGCTTATTGGGACTATCATTTGTTTTTCAACAGGACAATGACCCAACATACCTCCAGGCTGTGTAAGGGCTATTTTGCCTAGAAGGAGAGCGATGGAGTGCTGCATCAGAAGACCTGGCCTCCACAATCCCCCAACCTCAACCCGATTGATATGGTTTGGGATGAGTCGGACCGCAGAGTGAAGGAAAAGCAGCCAACAAGTGCTCAGCATATGTGGGAACTCCTTCAAGACTGTTGGAAAAGCATTCCAGGTGAAGCTGGTTGAGAGAATGCCAAGAGTGTGCAAAGCTGTCATCAAGGCAAATGGTGGCTATTTAAAGATTCTCAAATATAAAATATACTTTGATTTGTTTAACACTTTTTTATTTACTACATGATTCCATATGTGTTATTTCATAGTTTTGATGTCTTCACTATTATTCTACAATGTACAAAATAGTAAAAATAAAGAAAAACCCTTGAATGAGTAGGTGTGTCCAAACTTTTGACTGGTAGTGTAGGTCTACCATATAGGGCAATTTGTCTTTAATAAATAAAATACAACATAAAAAAGGTTCACGCTTGTAAGACACTGTCCATGAGTGTGAATGTGACAGATAGTGTATGTGACTCACCACAGTGCAGCAGAGAGGCCAGAACCACCAGAGAATCATGAGGATTAAAAGCAGCATGAGGATGAGCAGGGCGATGGCCAGGATGGTTCCATCAGACTGGGACAAACAGAGAAGGACACAGGTCAAACTCACTCTCTACTGACCTGCATGTTCCACCACGGTGCAAAGGCTGAGACCCATCAGAAAGTTAGAGCCTGTAATCGTGTAACTACAGGGGACTAACATAATAAGTGATAGTTTGAAACAGTTATTGGTTCATGTGAGTCTTTGATGGGGGTACTGCATAGCACATAGTTGTGGTGCACAGTGGGGTGGTGCATGTTGTACTTACACAGCCCACTGTTGTAATGGTGACTGAACTGGAGATGAAACTGAGACCTTCATTCATGCTGACATAGAGTTTGGCTGCCCTGGAACACAGCGTGGGTGTAAAGAGATAGAGTGTGGTGAGGATGGGTGACAGAAACATCAGCAGATAAACAGCAGGTAAAGAGAAAAACTGATATTCTTTCAGTGATGATAGTACTTACATTCCCTCTTCCTGTAGAATGGGGGCAGGACAGAGGAGATATGTATCTTCCACTATTAATGGCTTCACACCTAGAGGAGTACAGGAGAACGAAGGGTCACAACATTGACTCATACACAAACCATATTGGTTCTGCTGTAGTCAGAGTGTATTCAGACTGCACAGATCAGAACCCATTGACCTTTTGAGAAGTGGAGCAGCTGCATATGTATATCATGAGCTTAGATGTATATCATGTCCCACATATTTCTTCAACTGATGTCTGGAGTTCATTGACTAATGATCATGAAATGTCAAAATCTAATTGGATTATTGGTATTGGACTGTGACAGGACAAACTGATTAGTGATGACAACAGCACGGATGTCATATACAGTATCTGATGGTAACTCAATTAAGACCAATCTAACATAATACAGAGATGCTTGAGGACCAGATTTCGATACCTCTAGTCTAGACATGTACACCCATTTGACACAGAGCAAAGACAAAATATGATTAAAAGCATAGTCATCATTTTTTAAGAGAACCTTGATTCTTCCTATATCCAATTTATGAAACTTTTGAAAAGAGATCCAGTGAGCATCGTCATTGCCCAAGACTGCCTGTTTATCCTGGCTCAGGGTGAACATACCCCGGCACTGAGGAAATCAACATGAGTGCTCCACAGCAAACGGATGACGGCTCCTCTCCTCTCCAGTAACACCCTGCAGGATGGAGGGGAAGACTGGGGAGCAGGAGATCAATACCGCTGCCTGCCAAGCTGAGCTCAGAGCCAACACAAACTCAGCCAGATATCCCACTCAGAGTTCAACTGAGCGGTCACCCACCTTACACTCCGCATGGACTTAAACTATCAAAGGGGACCGAGAGAACTGAGAGCCTCTTTTAAGGCAGATTGACTGACTGACTGACTGACTGACTGACTGGCTGGCTGGCTACAAAATACTCTCTGGTCTTTCTCTCAGGTTATCGGGGCCCATCGGGGACCAAATCTGGTGGTCATATTTCTACTATTTAATACCATTCACTCTTAGAAGAAAAGGCGCTATCTAGAACCTAAACGGGTTCTTTGGCTGTCCCCATAGGAGAACCATTTGAAGAACCCTTTTTGGTTTCAGGTAGAACCTTTTTGGGTTCTATGTAGAACCATTTCCACAGAGGGTTCTATACAGAACCCAAAAGGGTTCTACATGGAACCAAAAAGGGTTATTCTACCTGAACCAAAAAGGGTTCTCCTATGGGGACAGCTGAATAAACAGTGTAGGGATCTAGATGCTGGCCAACAGCTTTGCTTCATCTCACACTTTATTACACTGTTTACTCTGTGCACATGAGAAAAGGTCAAGCTTTACTGCTGAGTGTAGACATGCTCACAGTTTAATCTTACTCAATAAATTACAGTCTGTGCTGATCAGTGACTAGCCTCTCATTGAGATGACTAAGTGTCCAGTAGGATCCCTCAGATCAGGCACATTTGAGGTCAAGTCCATTTTAATTCCAGGTCCATGGCAGTGTAGGTAAAGTTCCAAATCCATTTCAATCCCTGAATTAATTGCAAAGAAGCCAATCTCAACTCCACTAGTTCATACCATCTCAAAAGATTGTTCAACTAATACTGGGACAATACAACAGGACATAGCTACTGACAATACCATAATGTGGCTGTGAAAGATTTCTGGAGGACAATGCAATCCCAATAAAATGACTATTCCTCCTAATCCCCCTCCTTTTATCACGTCACCAGGTGTGGATTCTCATTCTTCACATATCTCCATGCTGCTGCTCACTGGAGCCATCAGGGCAACATCTGTCACAGGGAGGAAAGAATGCCCATGACGTGTCTTCACTGCCAAAGCTCAGAGGGCCTATATTTGCTGCTGCTGCTTTTCCTGGAGACATATACTGAGACATCCATTCAGCTGCTGAACACATGTAGCTACAGTTGAAGTCGGAAGTTTACATACACCTTAGCCAAATACATTTAAACTCAGTTTTTCACAATTCCTGACATTTAATCATAGTAAACATTCCCTGTCTTAGGTCAGTTAGGATCACCACTTTATTTTAAGAATATGAAATGTCAGAATAATAGTAGAGAGAATGATTTATTTCAGCTTTATTTCTTACATCACATTCCCAGTGGGTCAGAAGTTTACATACACTCAATTAGTATTTGGTAGCATTGCCTTTAAATTGTTTAACTTGGGTCAAACGTTTCGGGTAGCCTTCCACAAGCTTCCCACAATAAGTTGGGTGAATGTTGGCCCATTCCTCCTGACAGAGCTGGTGTAACTGAGTCAGGTTTGTAGGCCTCCTTGCTCGCACACGCTTTTTCAGTTCTGCCCACAACTTTTGTATAGGATTGAGGTCAGGGCTTTGTGATGGCCACTCCAATACCTTGACTTTGTTGTCCTTAAGCCATTTTTCCACAACTTTGGAAGTATGCTTGGGGTCATTGTCCATTTGGAAGACCCATTTGCAACCAAGCTTTAACTTCCTGACTGATGTCTTGAGATGTTGCTTCAATATATCCACATAATTTCCCTTCCACGTGATGCCATCTATTTTGTGAAGTGCACCAGTCCCTCCTGCAGCAAAGCACCACCACAGCATGATGCTGCCACCCCCGTGCTTCATGGTTGGGATGGTGTTCTTCGGCTTGCAAGTTCCCCCCTTTTTCCTCCAAACATAATGATGGTCATTATGGCCAAACAGTTCTATTTTTGTTTCATCAGACCAGAAGACATTTCTACAAAAAGTACGATCTTTGTCCCCATGTGCAGTTGCAAACCGTAGTCTGGCTTTTTTATGGCGGTTTTGGAGCAGTGGCTTCTTCCTTGCTGAGTGGCCTTTCAGGTTATGTCGATATAGGACTCGTTTTACTGTGGATATAGATACTTTTGTACCTGTTCCCTCCAGCATCTTCACAAGGTCCTTTGCTGTTGTTCTGGGATTGATTTGCACTTTTCGCACCAAAGTACGTTCATCTCTAGGAGACAGAACGTGTCTCCTTCCTGAGCGGTATGACGGCTGCGTGGTCCCATGGTGTTTATACTTGCGTACTATTGTTTGTACAGATGAACATGGTACCTTCAGGTGTTTGGAAATTGCTCCCAAGGATGAACCAGACTTGTGGAGGTCCAAATATATTTTTATGAGGTCTTGGCTGATTTATTTTGATTTTCCCATGATGTCAAGTGAAGAGGCACTGAGTTTGAAGGTAGGCCTTGAAATACATCAACAGGTACACCTCCAATTGACTCAAATGATGTCAATTAGCCTATCAGAAGCTTCTAAAGCCATGACATCGTTTTCTGGAATTTTCCAAGCTGTTTAAAAGGCACAGTCAACTTAGTGTATGTAAACTTCTGACCCACTGGAATTGTGATACAGTGAATTATAATTGAAATAATCTGTCTGTAAACAATTGTTGGAAAAATTACTTGTGTCATGCACAAAGTAGATGTCCTAACCGACTTGCCAAAACTATAGTTTGTTAACAAGACATTTGTGGAGTGGTTGGAAAATGAGTTTTAATGACTCTAACCTAAGTGTATGTAAACTTCCGACTTCAACTGCACACATTTCTCCTTTCCAACGAGGGCTCCAAACTTTTGTAGGTTATGGAGAGGCTGTAGAGGGGGGATGTATGTGGTGGTTAGGGGTTCTGCAGATAACAGGAGAGCCCAACATGGGACAAGGTGAATCAATCATATGAGACCAATGACACTCGACCACAGGAAACAATAATCCAATAGCCATTTATAGGTGGCCCCTGCTGAGTCTGAAATGACTATACGGTTTAGGGGTATACATGCTCTACTGGACAGTGGTAAACAGCTGTGTATCCTCTTTTCCTAAATTGTTTCCATGTCTTCCGCTTGTCTGTGGGGAGTTGGATGTTTAATTACATACAAACAATTAACATTCTGGGTCACCGTAAACCATTCTCTTCATCACTCTTCTTCAGAGTAGAATAAATGTGTTAGCGGTCCCTAGGTCATTCATGCTAAGCAGCACCATACTGTAAAAGTTATTAAACCATAATATTGAATGGAGCTGAAGACTGTGCTTGGATCTGCTACAAAATTCCATAGATTAAATCTTTCATTGCAATTCAGACCTTCAGAATGAAGGCCAATAACTTACCTTAGAATGGACATCAACTTCGTGCATGGGTCTTTTCTCCAGACCCTGTTCTGACATTCAGCTGTTGAGGGTAAAACCTCTTCCAGCCTAAGCATCCTATTTTTCTCTTCCCTTCAGGCCCAGACTTCAGACTTGCTTGTGCATCAGCACTGGCTATTTTCTCTTTGTTTTGTAATTAGAGCATGGCCTCCCACAGCTACATGTCGGCAGGCATCGGAGGGGGCTGGTCTCACACATCCATTAGGCCACTTCTAAAGACCACAGGGGAACTTGGATGTGCCTCCAGGACTTTCCTCCTCACTGACTTCTGTGTGGCACTGTTTTCTGGCTCTGGCACAGTCCCAGGCCGTTAAAGCACAATGTACCCTTTAAATACACAAACCAGTAATACAAGGAACAAATGGCATGGGCACTTGTTTGGGCATTGAGGACCCCTGCTGCACTCCTGAAGAGCACTTTTGGGAAGCATTGTGAGACATCAATAGGTAAACATTGACTTTTACCATGTCTAACTCATAACTCACCACGTTGGTCACACATTTCCTGAGCAGTTTTACTCTTGCAGCTGCAGTAATTATGTCTTTGTGTTTCTTATTACATGATTAGAAAATTATGTACGCATTATGAACAAGCCATTCAAACAAACAGAAAACAGCACCCTTGTCTATTTATTTTCAGTTTGTACTCCACTTACTCTTGGTGAGTGTGTCGTTGATTCGGAAACTGCACAGAACCTTATCGACATTCCGAGCATGGAGGAAGCCATTTCCTCTAACCACCACCTGGAAAGTTTCTGGAGGGAGAAGAGAGGAACACAGTGACTGAATTTGTCCCACCACATGTAATAGCTGTTCAGGCTAACATCTGAGTCTATCATCTCAGCATCTCACACTCTGGTTACATTCTGCCAACAAACTCCTTCTAAACCACCATGCCCTGACCATAGTAGTTGTTGAAGAGAAATTATTTATCTGGATGACTGGATAATTGAGATCTTGCGGTCAATGAGACTTCAACTGCAGTTGTTCAGACATGTGGATATATAGTGGCTCTCTGGAGCCAATACCACAGAACCCAGAAAACATGAAGCGTAAATACTTATTTTTACAGTGGGGAAAGTGGTGGGTCGTAAGACTGTAGAATGGACAATGACTGAGCAGCCTTACACAGCGGAAAAAGAAAGTAATGATTTGTGTCCTTAGTACAGTAGTTAAATGGTGTTGGGACCAGGTCTGGGTTGAATCTTTCATGACAAATGAAGTTGCTGCTACTGTGTGTAGCAGATATTTACTGCACACCAGGCTCCTGGCCCTGCCAAAGTAGATTTTTCTTCTCTTCCTCCAATGTGGGGGCCTTTAAATGTATGATTTAGTGAAGACCTGAGAGGATAAATTGGTTGGGCCAGAGGTCTATAAACTTACCTCCTGCACAGATACTGGAGGGCTCAGCCGCCAGGATCTCAATACAGGACTTCTTTAATATCTGGGGGAGGGAGGTGAGAGGTGAGAAGGAGGGAGACAGGGGGGACATGGGGCCAAGGTCTGGACATTCTCACTGTATCTCACACCTGTTACAAAAGGTTGTGTGTTTCTTTGTTGAGAGTATTGGTTTACAATATAATCCCTATACTCCTTTTACTGTCAATTACAGTAACAGTGTGTACCAGTGCACCTCAATAATATGATCTGCTTGAGGTCTCCTGTTCTCGTCTCTGTGCTCCTCACTGTCCTTGTGCTCTGGGTGTATATCTCTCTCTATACCCCCACTGTCTAGGGAAAGTATGTGTTGTATTCCTGAAGATCAGACTGATTTACAACATGCTGCCCTTTTTCCTTGACTCAGAGCCAGCAGCTTTCAGCATGCTTTTAATGGGATCCAGATGACAGTCAACTGGTCTGACCCTATCTCTGCTAGAGAAACTCAGTGCCCGGGTGACAGTGGCCTCTCCACGACTCTCCTTTTCTTTCATCCCTCTGCTTTTTCAAGCAGCCGAGCGGATACAAAAAATATAAGTAAATACCTTTGAGGTGGAAGCTAAAATATATAATGAATGCCTACACTGATCCTGTTTGGTAATACTCCAGTATCTTGGATCAAAAGCTGGGAAGTCACAGCATGTTTTCCTGGAATGTTGTTACTGGTGAGTTTTGATGGCCAGAATATTTCTGTTTATTGTTTTCATTTGTCCTATTTTCCCCCATTTCCTATTTGAGTAATGTGTTAATGGATTGAGAGAGATGTACTACAGTGAGGATATGAGATCCATGTGGAACCATTTCCTCATCAAACACCATCTCTGGATGGATGGTGCAGTGTGCATATTAAAAATGCTGTTATTCTTTCCTTGTGTTAGTAGTCAGGTCTGAATCTCTTACTGAATCAATGACCCCCTGCAGTGCTTCAAAGCCATCGTTCACTGGGAATACATGGTCCTTGCTATCAGCAATCTTTGCCAGCTGAGGAAGAGAAAAGTATCATACAGTTCATGCTGAACTTTCACAATCCCACCAACCTCTTTTCCATCTTATGTTTGGGACACAGTTTGAGATACCATGTCAAATCAGAGCACATGGAAGCAAGATGTGTCAACAAACCTGTGTCTCATTGAAGTCCTTTACCCCCACACAGTATACGGAGGCACCCAGACTCCGCGAGCGGTTGGCCTGTCAGGTATTCACAGAGGAGAGCAAAAACAGGAAAGACTGTCAACACCTGGAATCTATTAAAGCACTGCATTGCACGATATCAACCAACACACAACCACAGATAACACTCCAGATAGCTCCTCTGGACGTGTTGTGACACTGAGGCGTAGATTTGAGTAATAGCTAAGAGATAATACAGCATTGAGTTCTTGCTGACTGATATTCAATATCGTTTCTAAAAAGAATTAGACTTTGATGGAAACCCTTTACTGGCTAGAGCCAATAGAGCCCACGAGTCAAATGTTACATTTCATGAGCATCTGAAAGAAGGCCCTTCAGAGCTGAGCTGACAATTTTATTAAATATGAGTGACAGCATAAAGCTTCAAGCTATTGCTCCGAGGCTCCCTGTTCAGGGTAAGTTGCACTTTCCCCACAACATTTTGAAAGCTACTGAGAAAGATACAGAATCTGCCTCACTTCATCAAGGGTGTCCAAGGGTGCTCAGATCTGATTAAACAGCCCTAGCTTTGCTCGTCTGCTGCACCTGCACTCCCAGTCCCAGCCCAGTCTGGGGGGATAAATCATTGGTTCCTTGTGCAGATGTGTGGCAAATGACTGGGCCTTCTTTATTCACGGGCAGATGGGAGACATAAATCTGACAGAAACTTTGACCCCCTTTTCCTTCTCTGAAAAGAATGGATCAAAGTGCTACTGAGGTGAAGTATATGGTGCTGCTGTTTGATCTGTGCCAACAGGAGTGCCGCTTCTGTTTACAATTTGTGGGCTCGTCTCTCTCTTTCTCTCGCTCTCTCTGGCTATGTTTCCTGTTTACCTCTCTCTTTTTCACTCTGTCTCAGGCTGTGCTTACCTCTCTCTCAGCATAGTAGAAGAGGTCCTCATGCAACTCTCCATCTGTGAGAGCTATGATGACACTGGCAGTACGGTATCCTATCAACAGACAGAAAATCTTTGATTAGGATCTAAATGCTGCCACAGCGCTATCCAAATAATAATGGCAGACTAACAGATAGACATGAGAAATTAATCATGGAAAACTTCCAGCAGGAAACAATTGAAAAAATTATATTTAACTACACACCTTCTGAGTTTCCATAATATATCTGCTCACTGGCCTGTAAAAGAAGATTAATTGGATTGAAACAGTACAATGGTTAAAGCTGTCCTGTGAATACAGTAACTCTTCCATACTGATACAGGTGCCATTTTGGCTCTGAACCATGTTCTTTGTTCTTAAGCCAGAATGGAGATAGATTCTAGCTCAGAGCTCAGCTAAAGGTACACAGCTCACCCTCTGGATGCCCTCGTGCATAAAGGTGTCTCCCCCTGGAAGTACCCTCTGGAGCTCCTCCAGACCTTTGCGAATCTGCTCCCTGAGCAAAAGAACAGATGATGTCTCACCCTGTAGAAGTCATCCACTGGGCACAGTTGTCAATTCAACATCTATTTCACATTGGTTCAACGTATTTTCATTGAAATTAAGTGGAAACAACGTTGATTCAACCAGTGTGTGCCCAGTGGGCCCTGTCTTATAGATCTAACTGCAGCTACAAAGCTATCAAAACCGTAAATTACTTAGACCTTCAAATAAGAAGTAGCTTTAAGTGTTGATGTAAGAAGAGTCATAATAGTGATAAATGTGTGACATGTGCTACTATCAAATCATACTGTCAAACTCAAACATTGAGTACGGCATTGAACTGCATGCATGCACACCCATAATCTTGAATAGCAAGTGAGTCGTTTTAAGCCCTAAAAATAGAACTGTGCACTAATATCGAACAGATTTTCCTTTTGACTGAGTTCTTGTACAATGCATAGTCTTCTCCCTAAACTAAAAGCTGACACAGACAGATATGATGTGACAAAGACAATAGGCACAGAAACAAAGAACTATCATGATCTCTCTACTGAAGTGGTATTCCATTTCAGAGAGTAGTGATGGGATTTATGTGAGCTTCAGGTTTTAAGAGTGTCCTATTGACACAGGACACTGTCTAGCAGATAGTGAGGGAAATGAGTCCTGTATGAAATGAGACAGCTGGAAGACCATAAACATTGAAAAAATGTCAGTGCCTGCGTGGAAAATGCGCCTAAGGAAAGATTAGACACATATGCGACACATAATATATTTATTTTTTATTTTTTTATTTCACCTTTATTTAACCAGGTAAGCCAGCTGAGAACAAGTTCTCATTTACAACTGCGACCTGGCCAAGATAAAGCAAAGCAGTGCAATAAAAACAACAACACAGAATTACATATGGGGTAAACAAAACATAAAGTCAAAAATACAAACAGAAAATATATATACAGTGTGTGCGAATGTAGTAAGTTATGGAGGTAAGGCAGTAAATAGGCCATAGTGCAAAATAGTTACAATTTCGTATTAACACTGGAATGATAGATGTGCAAAAGATGATGTGCAAATAGAGATACTGGGGTGCAAATTAGCAAAATAAATAACAATATGGGGATGAGGTAGTTGGGTGGGCTAATTTCAGAATGGCTGTGTACAGGTGCAGTGATCGGTAAGCTGCTCTGACAACTGACGCTTAAAGTTAGTGAGGGAGATAAGAGTCTCCAGCTTCAGAGATTTTTGCAGTTCGTTCCAATCATTGGCAGCAGAGAACTGGAAGGAATGGCGGCCAAAGGAGGTGTTGGCTTTGGGGATGACCAGTGAGATATATCTGCTGGAGCGCAGACTACGGGTGGGTGTTGCTATGGTGACCAGTGAGCTAAGGTAAGATGGGGATTTGCCTAGCAGTGATTTATAGATGACCTGGAGCCAGTGGGTTTGGCGACGAATATGTAGTGAGGGCCAGCCAACAAGAGCGTACAGGTCACAATGGTGGGTAGTATATGGGGCTTTGGTGACAAAACGGATGGCACTGTGATAGACTACATCCAATTTGCTGAGTAGAGTGTTGGAGGCTATTTTGTAAATGACATCGCCGAACTCAAGGATCGGTAGGATAGTCAGTTTTACGAGGGCATGTTTGGCAGCATGAGTGAAGGAGGCTTTGTTGTGAAATAGGAAGCCGATTCTAGATCTAACTTTTGATTGAAGATGCTTAATGTGATTCTGGAAGGAGAGTTTACAGTCTAACCAGACACCTAGGTATTTGTAGTTGTCCACATACTCTAGGTCAGACCCGCCGAGAGTAGTGATTCTAGTCGGGTGGGCGGGTGCAAGCAGCGTTCGGTTGAAGAGCATGCATTTAGTTTTACTAGTGTTTAAGAGCAGTTGGAGGCTACGGAAGGAGTGTTGTATGGCGTTGAAGCTCGTTTGGAGGTTTGTTAACACAGTGTCCAATGAAGGGCCAGATGTATACAAAATGGTGTTGCCACAATGCTGAAGTTCACAGTTTGCCAAAGGATTGACAGCATTGTCAGTCAAGCTAAATGTGAGTGTATTGTACTCTGTGATTCTTATGTCTCTAATTCAATTAACCTGAAACAAATCCTGCATGTTTCTCTGGTTTCTGGATTCTTGATAATCAACTCAGTTCAGAATCAGCAAATACCTGACATCTTATGCAGAGGTAATACCCCAAATCCTAAGAAAGAAAGATTGTTCCCTCACCTGTCCTCTGTGAGCCGCATCAAAATTCTTCCCTCAGTGGAGAACACAATGAAGGACATGCGCAGCTGTGGACTGGAGAGAAATTAACAATATTCAGAACATTTATACAGTATATTAACTTTATTTACATGTTTTGTCATTTAGCAGACGCTCTTATCCAGAGCGACTTACAGTTAATGCATTCATCTTAAGATAGCTAGGTGGGACAACCACATATAATGCTTTGGATAAAAGCGTCTGCTAAATGGCATATTATATTATTATTATATACATTTTCTCTCAATAACGTAGCTATCAGTAGAGTCAGAGCTAGAAGGGAGGGGGGGGGGGGGTCGAGGTGAGGAGAAGGATGATTTAATGGTAGACATTCATACCCACACCATGGTTAATGGTTCAAAGTTTTGTTTATAATGAATTTATATAACTTTACTTTTCATCACATGGTCTTTGTAAACAAACTATTCTCACCTTATGAATTTATGAGCCAGATGTTCCACAAAGTGATAGATTTCAATCCAGTGGTGCTGCACACTCCCAGATCTGTAAAGAGAAATAACATGTTGATGAGAGTTTTGTGTAACAGTCTGGAGGAAGTGGAGAAGTTAAGGACTATCTGACAGATGGGGAAGGAGAGTCAGGGGAATCGAAGGGTACTGTATCTGTATTGTAGAAAGGCAGCATCTTCTTTAGACATTTTCACTATTATGTGAATCCTATTGCACAGTCAAATATGGTTTGACACAAAGTGGAAAGGGGATACCTAGTCAGTTGCACAACTGAATGCATTAAACTGAAATGTGTCTGCTCAAGGGCAGAATGGCAGATTTTTTCATTTTGCCGGCTCGGGGATTCAAACCAGCAACCTTTCGGTTACTGGCCCAACGGTATTAACCGCTAGGCTAGCTGCACACCTTTCATACTTTCTACAATCTTTTCCTTAATCAACTTACAGAAGACAGACATATTTTCTGCACTCTGAATTTTTACTAAACTTTGTGCAACTTCTTCTGCACATCACGCTGTATCCCATCCAACCATTACAGTTTGTGATGATATGTTCATCTTGGCTGAATGTAGTCTTGCCCTGCCTGTGTGTAATTGTTTTAAAGTTCCTCACGCGGTCTGCCTCCACTACTGTGGCAACACTCCTGTATGCCTCCTCTTTCCCGAAAATGAGGGTATTGCTTCAGAAGCACCCATTCTATTAGAACAAACAAACACCTTGGTTGGAGAGCAACAATGTAGCCTATAATGCTGATTGATTAGATAGTTGCCATCTTTGGACTGCACCAATGAGCTCATGCTGATGCATGTACTTGCGCTGCTAAAACAATCGACCATGGCTACTCCAACTTCCGGGATTCATACAAGGCCCTCCCTCGCCCTCCTTTCAGCAAATCTGACCACGACTCCATTTGGCTCCTCCCTTCCTATAGGCTGAAACTCAAACAGGAAGTACCTGTGCTAAGGACTATTCAATGCTGGTCTGACCAATCGGAATCCACGCCTCAAGATTGTTTTGATCACGCGGACTGGGATATGTTCTGGGTAGCTTCAGAGAATAATATCGACGTACAGTGGGGAGAACAAGTATTTGATACACTGCCGATTTTGCAGGTTTTCCTACTTAAAAAGCATGTAGAGGTCTGTAATTTTTATCATAGGTACACTTCAACTGTGAGAGACGGAATCTAAAACAAAAATCCAGAAAATGACATTGTATGATTTTTAAGTAATTAATTTGCTTTTTATTGCATGACATAAGTATTTGATCACCTACCAACCAGTAAGAATTCCGGCTCTCACAGACCTGTTAGTTTTTCTTTAAGAAGCCCTCCTGTTCTCCACTCATTACCTGTATTAACTGCACCTGTTTGAACTCGTTACCTGTATAAAAGACACCTGTCCACACACTCCAACCTCTCCACAATGGCCAAGACCAGAGAGCTGTGTAAGGACATCAGGGATAAAATTGTAGACCTGCAAAAGGCTGGGATGAGCTACAGAACAAGAGGCAAGCAGCTTGGTGAGAAGGCAACAACTGTTGGCGCAATTATTAGAAAATGGAAGAAGTTCAAGATGACGGTCAATCACCCTCGGTCTGGGGCTCCATGCAAGATCTCACCTCGTGGGGCATCAATGATCATGAGGAAGGTGAGGGATCAGCCCAGAACTACACGGCAGGACCTGGTCAATGACCTGAAGAGAGCTGGGACCACAGTCTCAAAGAAAACCATTAGTAACACACTACGCCGTCATGGATTAAAATCCTGCAGCGCACGCAAGGTCCCCCTGCTCAAGCCAGCGCATGTCCAGGCCCGTCTGAAGTTTGCCAATGACCATCTGGATGATCCAGAGGAGGAATGGGAGAAGGTCATGTGGTCTGATGAGACAAATATAGAGCTTTTTGGTCTAAACTCCACTCGCCGTGTTTGGAGGAAGAAGAAGGATGAGTACAACCCCAAGAACACCATCCCAACCATGAAGCATGGAGGTGGAAACATCATTCTTTGGGGATGCTTTTCTGCAAAGGGGACAGGACGACTGCACCATATTGAGGGGAGGATGGATGGGGCCATGTATCGTGAGATCTTGGCCAACAACCTCCTTCCCTCAGTAAGAGCATTGAAGATGGGTCGTGGCTGGGTCTTCCAGCATGACAACGACCTGAAACACACAGCCAGGGCAACTAAGGGGTGGCTCCATAAGAAGCATCTCAAGGTCCTGGAGTGGCCTAGCCAGTCTCCAGACCTGAACCCAATAGAAAATCTTTGGAGGGAGCTGACAGTCCGTATTGCCCAGCGACAGCCCCGAAACCTGAAGGATCTGGAGAAGGTCTGTATGGAGGAGTGAGCCAAAATCCCTGCTGCAGTGTGTGCAAACCTGGTCAAGACCTACAGGAAACGTATGATCTCTGTAATTGCAAACAAAGGTTTCTGTACCAAATATTAAGTTCTGCTTTTCTGATGTATCAAATACTTATGTCATGCAATAAAATGCAAATGAATTACTTAAAAATCATACAATGTGATTTTCTGGATTTTTGTTTTAGATTCCGTCTCTCACAGTTGAAGTGTACCTATGATAAAAATTACAGACCTCTACATGCTTTGTAAGTAGGAAAACCTGCAGAATCGGCAGTGTATCAAATACTTGTTCTCCCCACTGTATATACTGATACGGTGACTGAGTTTATCAGGAAGAATATAGGAGATGTTGTACCCACTGTGACTATTAAAACCTACCCTAACCAGAAACCATGGATAGATGGCAGCATTCGCGCAAAACTGAAAGCACGAACCACCGCATTTAACCATGGCAAGGTGACTGGGCATATGGCAGAATACAAACAGCGTAGTTATTCCCTCCGCAAGGCAATCAAACAGGCAAAATGTCAGCATAGGGACAAAGTGGAGTCGCAATTCAACGGCTCAGACACGAGACGTATGTGGCAGGGTCTACAGACAATCATGGACTACAAAAGGAAAACCAGCCACGTCGCAGACACCGACGTCTTGCTTCCGGACAAGCTAATCACATTCTTCGCCCGCTTTGAGGATAATACAGTGCCACCGACGCGGCCCACTACCAAGGACTGTGGGCTCTCCTTCTCCGTGGCCGACGTAAGTAAAACATTTAAGCGTGTTAACCCTCGCAAGGCTGCCGGTCCAAATGGCATCCCTAGCCGCGTCCTCAGAGCATGCGCATGTTTACGGACATATTAAATCTCTCCCTATCCCAGTCTGCTGTCCCCACATGCTTCAAGATGGCCACCATTGTCCCTGTACCCAAGAAAGCAAAGGTAACTGAACTAAATGACTATCGCCCCGTAGCACTCACTTCTGTCATCATGAAGTGCTTTGAGAGACTAGTCAAAGATCATATCCCCTCTACCTTACCTGCCACCCTAGACCCACTTCAATTTGCTTACCGCCCCAATAGATCCACAGACGATGCAATCGCCATCACACTGCCCTATCCCATCTGGACAAGAGGAATACCTATGTAAGAATGCTGTTCATTGACTATAGCTCAGCATTCAACACCATAGTACCCTTCAAGCTCATCATTAAGCTCGGGCCCTGGGTCTGAACCCCACCCTGTGCAACTGGGTCCTGGACTTCCTGACAGGCCGCCCCCAGGTGGTGAAGGTAGGAAACAACACCTCCACTTCGCTGATCCTCAACACTGGGGCCCCACAAGGGTGCGTGCTCAGCCCCGTCCTGTACTCCCTGTTCACCCATGACTGCGTGGCCAAGCACGCCTCCAACTCAATCATCAAGTTTGCAGATGACACAACAGTAGTAGGCTTGATTACCAACAATGATGAGACAGCCTACAAGGAGGAGGTGAGGGCTCTGGGAGTGTGATGCCAGGAAAATAACCTTACCCAACATCAACAAAACAAAGGAGATGATTGTGGACTTCAGGAAACAGCAGAGGGAGCACCCCCCTATCCACATCGACGGGACCGCAGTGGAGAAGGTGGAAAGCTTCAAGTTCCTCGGCATACACATCACTGACAAACTGAAATGGTCCACCCACACAGACAGTGTTGTGAAGAAGGCGCAACAGCGCCTCTTCAACCTCATTTTACATTTACATTTTAGTCATTTAGCAGACGCTCTTATCCAGAGCGACTTACAGTTAGTGAATGCATACATAATTTGTATTTTATTTTTTTATTCATACTGGCCCCCCGTGGGAAACGAACCCACATCCCTGCCGGCCAAACCCTCCTCTACCTTGGACGACGCTGGACCAATTGTGCGCCGCCCATGGGTCTCCCGGTCGCGGCCGGCTGCGACAGAGCCTGGACTCGAACCAGGATCTCTAGTGGCACAGCTAGCACTGCGATGCAGTGCCTTAGACCACTGCGCCACTCGGGAGTCCAACCTCAGGAAGCTGAAGACATTTTGTCTTGGCACCTAAAACCCTCAACCTTTTACAGATGCACAATGGAGAGCATCCTGTCGGGCTGTATCATCGCCTGGTACGGCAACTTCACCGCCCGCAACCGCAGGGCTCTCCAGAGGGTGGTGCAGTCTGCCCAACGCATCACCGGGGGTAAACTACCAGCCCTCCAGGAACCTACAGCACCTGATGTCAAAGGAAGGCCAAAAAGATCACCAAGGACAACAACCACCCGAGCCACTGCCTGTTCACCCCGCTATCATCCAGAAGGTGAGGTCAGTACAGGTGCATCAAAGCTGGGACCGAGAGATTGAAAAACAACTTCTATTTCAAGGCCATCAGACTGTTAAATAGCCTTCACTAGCACATTAGAAGCCACTGGCCACTTTAATAAATGGAACACGAGTCACTTTAATATTGTTTACATATCTTGCATTACTCATCTCATATGTATATACTGTATTCTATACTATTCTACTGTATCTTAGTCTATGCCAGTCTGACATTGCTTGTCCATGTATTTATATATTCTTAATTCCATTGATTTACTTAGATTTGTGTGTATTGGGTATATGTTGTGAAATTGTTAGATATTACTTGTTAGATATACTGCACTGTCGGAGCTAGAAACACAAGCATTTCACTACACCCGCAATAACCTCTGCTAAACACGTGTATGTGACCAATAAAATTTGATTTGATCAGTGAAATCATACTTCTCAGATTACTGTCAATGTATTTATAATGCAGCCCCAGTAATGATCTCTGTGTTATTGGAGTCAGGTAAATGATTAGCCATTATGTATTATTAGAGTCAGGTAAATTATCAGTCATTATGCCTACATGCCTGAGTTATTATGCATTTGAATTAGGCCAGTCTGACGGGGCTGTAGTCCGTACTCTACATCACTACGTATGCATAGCTGACCGATTCATTACAGAATTTTGTGGCTTAAATCTCCTTGTCCTTATTTGATGATTATGTTTTCTTAAAGTGGCACTCCAGTCTCCTTTTCACCTCATCTAACAACTGATTTACTTAACAAAAGGGACATCTCAATAGGTGTCCAAGTCATGACATGACACAAGTAGGGAAGTGGGCCTTTCCTCTTTTGTTCTCTACTGCTCCTCTATTGTTCCTCAAGCGAGGCCATCAGACCAACTCCTTGAATGCTTTACTCCTTGAAGTTTGTAGTTTGTAGTCTTTTGCTCAAAACCATATATTTTTTTACCCATGAGTGTATGTACTTTCAACAGGACAACTTGAAAAATCACTGAACTCTAACCTTGATAACTGTTCCCAGCATTGTGTTCTCATAGTGTATGGGAAAGGGGCATAAAGGAATTAGCCTAAGTGTTCAGGAAAGACACAGTTATTCAGGGTAAATTATCATAGAGAAGAAAGTTCAAGAAGCGTTTCTCACAATGAAATTGCGCTGACAGTTGGTTAACCGGCCATATGACTTCGTCTTTCTTTCTTTCTTTCTTTCTTTGTGTCATTCTTTTAATTTTCTCCTATCCTCTTATTTCACTGCCCTCTTCTTTCTCCCTCTCAGAGCATTTCTCAAAACACCTATTTTTCCATTGTTACCAGGAGACGAGTCCCAGCACAGACAGTGCAGCCAAAAGGCTGAAACATTGGAACATCTGGACCTAATGGAGAAAGGGTTCTGCAGACACATAGAGGAGGATATACAGAGAAGAGTGATGATCAGACAGTAAATGTAGAACAACAGTTACGGTAAAAAGGGAAGGGATATCAGTTCAAACAAAGAGAGGTAGAGGAAAGCAGCAGAAGAATGAATATACAGACCAATGAATGACCACATGGAACTCTCTTCCACATCAGCTAATGGGGATCCTAATTCAAAAATACTAAATACTACATATAATATAGAATCAGAGGGGACAGCTCATAATAATGGCTGAAACGGAGCAAATGGAATAGTATTAAACACATGGAAAACATGTGCTTGATGTATTTGATACCATTCCAGCTATTCCGTTCCAGCCATTACCACGAGCCCGTCCTCCCCAATTAAGGTGCCACCAACCTCATGTGGTGTCTAACATTCTCTTTGTATTCACATGTATTTTTCTGAAAGCAAAACATTGTGCACACACACAGCCATATGTTCATCATACTTCCTACATCAGTCTTTGAATCTTACAATTCGAGATGTCTGCCTGAATTTCCACTTAGCTAAATGTTATGCCACCACAGAAATGTCTGCTTGGAGTTGGTATTCTGATGTGGGGCAAAAGGAAAATCTATCTTCGTCCACGAGTAAGATACTTTTTAAAACAATGGAGGAGAGGAAAAGGCAGACCCAAATGAAAGCGGTCAAAGCTGAAGCCTGCTCTCCCACATTAGACAAATAATCATTACATTTTACATTTAAGTCATTTAGCAGACGCACTTATCCAGAGCGACTTACAGTTAGTGAATGGATACATGTTTATTTTTTATTTTTTATTATATATTTTTAGTATAATTTTTTAGTTATTTATTTCTATTATATTATTTTATATATGTTTTATTATTACTATTATTATTATATTTTTTGTAATTTTTTCCCCCATACTTTTTAATCATGCAGGCAATAAGGTAATGAGGGTTGTCATTTGAAAGTATTGAAGTCCAGAGGGTAGCAACATCTATTAGAACCAGATGAAGCTCCATTTTACCCAATCGTTAGGTATGCCCCGACAGATCCACCTGGAAAAAGGGAATACATATGTGAGGATGCTGTTCATCGACTACAAATCAAATTAAATCAAATTTTATTGGCCACATGCGCCGAATACAACAGGTGCAGACATTACAGTGAAATGCTTACTTACAGCCCTTAACCAACAGTGCATTTATTTTTAACAAAAAAGTAAAAATAAAACATCAACAAAAAAAGTGTTGAGAAAAAAAGAGCAGAAGTAAAATAAAATAACAGTAGGGAGGCTATATATACAGGGGGGTACCGGTGCAGAGTCAATGTGCGGGGGGCACCGGCTAGTTGAGGTAGTTGAAGTAATATGTACATGTGGGCAGAGTTAAAGTGACTATTCATAAATAATTAACAGAGTAGCAGCAGCGTAAAAGGATGGGGTGGGGGGGCAGTGCAAATAGTCCGGGTAGCCATGATTAGCTGTTCAGGAGTCTTATGGCTTGGGGGTAGAAGCTGTTGAGAAGTCTTTTGGACCTAGACTTGGCACTCCGGTACCGCTTGCCGTGCGGTAGCAGAGAGAACAGTCTATGACTAGGGTGGCTGGAGTCTTTGACAATTTTGAGGGCTTTCCTCTGACACCGCCTGGTATAGAGGTCCTGGATGGCAGGAAGCTTGGCCCCAGTGATGTACTGGGCCGTACGCACTACCCTCTGTAGTGCCTTGCGGTCGGAGGCCAAGCAGTTGCCATACCAGGCGGTGATGCAACCAGTCACGATGCTCTCGATGGTGCAGCTGTAGAACTTTTTGAGGATCTGAGGACCGATGCCAAATCTTTTCAGTCTCCTGAGGGGGAATAGGCTTTGTCGTGCCCTCTTCACAACTGTCTTGGTGTGTTTGGACCATGATAGTTCGTTGGTGATGTGGACACCAAGGAACTTGAAGCTCTCAACCTGTTCCACTACAGCCCCGTCGATGAGAATGGGGGCGTGCTCAGTCCTCTTTTTTTTCTTGTAGTCCACAATCATCTCCTTTGTCTTGGTCACGTTGAGGGAGAGGTTGTTGTCCTGGCACCACACGGCCAGGTCTCTGACCTCCTCCCTATAGGCTGTCTCATCGTTGTCGGTGATCAGGCCTACCACTGTTGTGTCGTCGGCAAACTTAATGATGGTGTTGGAGTCGTGCCTGGCCATGCAGTCATGGGTGAACAGGGAGTACAGGAGGGGACTGAGCACGCACCCCTGAGGGGCCCCCGTGTTGAGGATCAGTGTGGCAGATGTGTTGTTACCTACCCTTACCACTTGGGGGCGGCCCGTCAGGAAGTCCAGGATCCAGTTGCAGAGGGAGGTGTTTAGTCCCAGGATCCGTAGCTTAGTGATGAGCTTTGAGGGCACTATGGTGTTGAATGCTGAGCTGTGGTCAATGAATAGCATTCTCACGTAGGTGTTCCTCTTGTCCAGGTGGGAAAGGGCAGTGTGGAGTGCAATAGAGATTGCATCATCTGTGGATCTGTTGGGGCGGTATGCAAATTGGAGTGGGTCTAGGGTTTCTGGGATAATGCTGTTGATGTGAGCCATGACCAGCCTTTCAAAGCACTTCATGGCTACAGACGTCAGTGCTACGTTTTGGTCTTCAATACCATAGTCCCCTCTAAACTCACCACAAAGCTCTCGGCCTTGGGACTTAACTCCTCCCTATGGAACTGGGTCCTAAACTTCCTGACGGGCCACCCCCAGGTGGTGAAGTTAGGTAACATCTCCTCCTCCACACTGACCCTCAACACAGGGGAATAGTTCCAACTCCATCATCAAAATCGCTGATGACACAACAGTCATAGGCATGATTACCAACAACGACGAGACGGCCTACAGAGAGAAGGTAGTCACTCTGACGGCATGGTGCCAGGTAAACAACTCCTCCCTCAACGTCAGCAAAACAAAGGAGCTGATTGTAGACCGTGGAGACGGTCAAAAACGTCAAAGTTCCTCGGCGTACAGATCTCTGAGGAGCTGAAATGGTCAAACCACAAAGACACCGTGATGAAGAAAGCAGGAGGCTGAAGAAATTTGGCCTGTTCCCGAGGGCCCTCACAATGTTGGACAGGAGCACCATCGAGAGCATACTGTTGGGCTGCATCACAGCCTGGTACGGCAACTCCACCACCGCTGACCACAAGGATCTACAGATGACGCACACTGCCTGCCCTCCAGGACACCTACAACACCAAGTGTCGCAGGAAGGCCAAGAAAATCATCAGGGACCTCAGCTACCCAAGCCACAGCCTGTTTTACCCGCTTTCATTACTCAGACGTGGGCAATATAGGAGCATCATAGCAAAAAAAGACTGCCGAATAGTTTCTAACCCCTGCCCCCCCTTACCCCCCAATGGACATTTATCCTTGTTACTCACGCATGGATAAATATCCTTATTTACACACTTTGCCACTTTTAACTGCAACAAGTGTATAGAATTTAAAACTAGTTGTAAATAAATAAATAAATATATATTATATATATATATATATATATATATATATATATATATATATAGATCTCTGAGGAGGTACAAAGGTAAACACAGTTCTTGGAAATCTACAGTGCATTCGGAAAGTATTCAGACCCCTTGACTTTTTCCACATTTTGTTACGTTACAGCCTTATTCTAAAATGGTTTAAATTGTGTTTTTTTCCTTCATCAATCTACACACAATACCCCATAATTTGCACACAAAGAAACGAAATGAAATATGAAATTAAACATTTACATTAGTATTCAGACCCTTTACTCAGTACTTTGTTGAAGTACCTTTGGCAGTGATTACAGCCTTGAGTCTTCTTGGGTATGACACTACAAGCTTGGCACACCTGTATTTGGGGAGTTTCTCCCATTCTTCTTGCAGATCCTCTCAAGCTCTGTAAGGGTGGATGGGGAGCGTCGCTGCACAGCTATTTTCAGGTCTCTCCAGAGATGGTCGATCGGGTTCAAGTCCGGGCTCTGGCTGGGCCACTCAAGGACATTCAGAGACTTGTCCCGCAGCCACCCCTACGTTGTCTTGGCTGTGTGCTTAGGGTCTTTGTCCTGTTGGAAGGTGAACCTTCAACCCAGTCTGAGGTCCTGAGCGCTCTGGAGCAGGTTTTCATCAAGGATCTCTCTGTACTTTGCTCCATTCATCTTTCCCCTCGATCCTGACTAGTCTCCCAGTCCCTGCCGCTGAAAAACATACCCACAGCATGATGCTGCCACCACCATGATTAACCATAGGGATGGTGCCAGGTTTCCGCCAGACGTGACGCTTGGCATTCAGGCCAAAGAGTTCAATCTTGGTTTCATCAGACCAGAGAATCTTGTTTCTCTTGTTTGCAAAAAAATCAAAAAACCTGTTTTCGCTTTCTCATTATGGGGTATTGTGTGTAGATTGATGAGGATTTTAAAAAAAATGTAATACATTTTAGAATAAGGCTGTAACGTAACAAAATGTGGGAAAAAAACAAGGAGTCTGAATACTGTCCGAATGCACTGTATGTAACTCAAGAAAACAGAGGACAGGTAAACACTGCTGTTGTGATAAGTTTTAAAGAGGCTCCTTCCAAAGTGTGTTGCATTATGGGGATAACATTTTCAGAATTGTCCCAATGCTTGATCAATGCCCCTCTGGGGAAGGAAATACCACATATGTTTTGTAAGATGCTGGTTTTCAAAGATGCTGGAAACAAATATATATATTTTCCCCATTAGGTTATATATTTTTTTGTAGTCAGAATGCCTTCAACATTGTATAAAGTATACATAAATATAGCAATTATGTTATATCAGATTGTTTATTTGATAAGTGTAATAGCCATTGAGAAAACACTTAAATTTTTTTCAATGGCAATAGTAATTTTTGCCAGCATATGGCAAAATAAAAAATAAATGGTTTCATATGGCACCAGGGGGCATGATAATAACAATAACATTCCTGAACATGTTCAAGTATCAGGGCCTGATTACCGAACAGGCATGCAGGGCATGTGCCCCGGGGCCCCCAACCCCCAAAAAAGATGTTGGGGGGCCCCCAGATACAGTGGGGGAAAAAAGTATTTAGTCAGCCACCAATTGTGCAAGTTCTCCCACTTAAAAAGATGAGAGAGGCCTGTAATTTTCATCATAGGTACACGTCAACTATGACAGACAAATTGAGAGAAAAAAATCCAGAAAATCACATTGTAGGATTTTTAATGAATTTATTTGCAAATTATGGTGGAAAAAAAGTATTTGGTCACCTACAAACAAGCAAGATTTCTGGCTCTCACAGACCTGTAACTTCTTCTTTAAGAGGCTCCTCTGTCCTCCACTCGTTACCTGTATTAATGGCACCCGTTTGAACTTGTTATCAGTATAAAAGACACCTGTCCACATCCTCAAACAGTCACACTCCAAACTCCACTATGGCCAAGACCAAAGAGCTGTCAAAGGACACCAGAAACAAAATTGTAGATCCTGCAGTGCCAGACGTGTCCCCTGCTTAAGCCAGTACATGTCCAGGCCCGTCTGAAGTGCATTTGGATGATCCAGAAGAGGATTGGGAGAATGTCATATGGTCAGATGAAACCAAAATAGAACTTTTTGGTAAAAACTAAACTCGTCCTGTTTGGAGGACAAAGAATGCTGAGTTGCATCCAAAGAACACCATACCTACTGTGAAACATGGGGGTGGAAACATCATGCTTTGGGGCTGTTTTTCTGCAAAGGGACCAGGATGACTGATCCGTGTAAAGGAAAGAATGAATGGGGCCATGTATCGTGAGATTGAGTGAAAACCTCCTTCCATCAGCAAGGGCATTGAAGATGAAACATGGCTGGGTCTTTCAGCATGACAATGATCCCAAACACACCGCCCGGGCAACGAAGGAGTGGCTTCGTAAGAAGCATTTCAAGGTCCTGGAGTGGCCTAGCCAGTCTCCAGATCTCAAACCCATAGAAAATCTTTGGAGGGAGTTGAAAGTCCGTGTTGCCCAGCGACAGCCCCAAAACATCACTGCTCTAGAGGAGATCTGCATGGAGGAATGGGCCAAAATACCAGCAACAGTGTGTGAAAACCTTGTGAAGACTTACAGAAAACGTTTGACCTGTGTCATTGCCAACAAAGGGTATATAACAAAGTATTGAGAAACTTTTGTTATTGACCAAATACTTATTTTCCACCATAATTTGCAAATAAATTCATTAAAAAAAAAAAATCCTCATTTTGTCTGTCATAGTTGACGTGTACCTATGATGAAAATTACAGGCCTCTCTCATCTTTTTAAGTGGGAGAACTTGCACAATTGGTGGCTGACTAAATACTTTTTTCCCCCACTGTAGCTAAATGTGCAGAATTTCTGAAAATGTGCTTTAAAGCTGCAACATTTTCTCTCAGCCTCATGGTAAAATGTGTTGAATAGCAGGAAATTAGCTTTAAAAATGCAACATTTTCTCTTAGCCTCATGACAAAATGTGTAGAATAGCATTATAAAACTGCACATTTTTCTCTCTGCACCATGGCTAAATGTGTTGAAATGCGGTAAATTAGCTGCTCCCCCTCAGTGTCCCGGGGCCCCAAATGCGGTAGTCCGGCCCTGCCAAGTATGACATCATGACAACATTTGAAAATGTTGGGTGCCTTAGAGTGGATCACTTCTGTCAAGCCTTCCAAAGTGTGTTGCATTATTGGGATAAAATTGTCCAACTTGCGCCTACATGACTACTGCATGAACTTTACAAAAACCACGTGATCAAAGCTCATTAAATTTTGACTGCAGTCGACTGCAAGTTTCTACAGTTGCTCTTTACCAACTCCATCCTGCAGCCATAGATTGCATTGTGGGAGGCTCTATCGTCAACCAATCATTAGGGTGTTTATGTTTGACCCACACAAACGTGACCAAACAGGAACCAACTTTGCCAAGATTCATGTCCACCAGTGGTCACCAACCTTTTCTGAGTCAAGATCACTATCTCAGTCAAAAAGCAAGTTGAGATGTACCGCTCAGATTATTATTTATTTTTTACATTACTTTAAAAATGTAACATTATCCTAATAAAATAATTTGATTTGTGCAGTAGGCCTAATACATTATCACAGCATATTGGCTATATACCTGGCCTGCCAATATTGTTCTTCTCAGACCATATTATATTTCAAAACTCGAGCTTTGATAACAAAATAGATCAGTTGGTGTAGCACTTGTGAGGCACAGCTGAGCATACATTTAAATAATTTGCTGTTTTATTTTACTGGATTGATGGTACCTGCATCTGTCATGGTGCTTTCAAGACACCTGGGAACTCTGAAAAAAAAAACGAGGTCAAATCATGTGATCTTCAGGTCGGAAAGACGGAGCTCTAGAAAGATGCCAGAATTTCCGACTCCGATGACCATTCAAAATGATTTTTCCCATTCAGATGTCGGAAGTCTGAGATTTTCGAGTTTCCAGTTGAGCACAGCATTAGTCTCAGCCTCTCACCGTCACATTGTCCTTAAGAAATTTACACGGGTAAGCCTACACGAAACACAGCCCTTATTTTAAGTGTTTCTAAAATCCCCTATCGGAAAAATTATTGGAACCATTTCACTGTTGACCGCTAGGTTTTATGGGTATTATGACTCATACTGTGATACTCTATAGGAACACTTTGCCTACCTGGTGCGCAGGGCTTCTGAATCAAGTACACCTTCTACAAACAGCGCAACACAAAAAAAAAGCGCTAAAAAGGCTTTTCTACAGAAATGTTTGGTGATCAACTAGGAATGCATTGAAGATCGACCGGTTGGTGACCACTGATGTATACTGTGGATATGTACAAATGAATGTGATATTTGAGTCTCGCTCTCACCAACTAATAGTACATTGTACACACAGTTCTGAACTCCCCCAATAGTACATGACAAGCAGCGGAGAGGTAAGGTGGAAAGAGAATGTTGAATGACAAACTCACTTGTCCAGAACGAAGTAGAGGTCAAAGCCCCCGAAGCAGGATGGTCCAGTCTCCCCCCTGTCCTCGTTGTGCCCAGCGTTACCAGCTATCAGCACCACAAGCACACTCACAACACCAAGCAGCACTAGTAACCAGGAGCCTCTGCACCCATATAAAGACATTATTCCAGATTGGAGGAGCCTATTTCACGTAATAGGAAGACTAAAACCACCTTGGAAAACAAGTGGAGAAAAACCTTTCCTTAGTACAAAAACAACTGTTCCTTATTTATGTATCTTCATCCAGTATTCTTCAGACTTGAAAATAAGTTATCTGAAAGGGTTCAGTCGCTGCAGTGGAAGGCAGAGAATGCACTGATGTTATGAATTCAGTCTGTCTCAATTGAGTCAGGAGGCTCTAATCACTGGGTAAGAGACAAGCAAGCCCAGGAAACACACACATGCACTGAGCCCCACAGCAGCAAACTCCTCTTGTCTTCCTTAGTTGCTATTTTCTTACTGTTGGGAAGTAGGACGAAGTAAGTGCATTCCAGGCAGCTCCACAGAAAACGATGTAATTGTGTCTGACTTAGTCCTTTTCCAAAACTCTCTGACTTTCTTTTCCTTTTTTTCACATGGTTGAAGAGGGAATTAAAACAAGAGGTGAGAAAGACAAACTCCACTTCTACTGCCATCTAGTGGTTACAATCGGTGGTGACAAGGTTCCAAATCAGGAGCTCATCTGGGGCCTCTTATCAACCATGCATACATTTGTCACTAAATTCTGGCATATGTGGAGATTCTAGTATTTGCGTGCGCATCAAATTATTGGGATTTATCAAACTGTCGCAACATATACGCATATTTTCATTGATAAATCAGAGCCATACTATATTTGTGCGCTTGTGAACGAGCGTTACAATTACAGCCCCGCCTGCAAAACGCCCTCCATTATCCCTTTATGGTAACAAAAACGCCCTCATTTGCTGTATGATTTGGAGATGTTGGAACTGGGCCTTGACAGTTTCTAAAGCCAGTGGCAAATTTGATCACATTTATTTAAATCTAATTTTAATATTTTGCTGTAACTTTTTTCAAAATAAAATGCATGCAGCAAGTGCTAAATGGCCGCGCATTCTGCTAGTTTGATTGTCTATTCGAACTAAACGGAAATACTACAGCACACTTCTATGGAAAATACAAATTCAATATATTGTTTATCAGTAGATGATTGTGTTTCTATCTCATACCTTGGTATAGGCTCTGAATTTAAATAGGCTCCTACCGCACAGCAATACTGTAGCCTACCCATACTGTCAAATATTTTAAATAGGCTACCGGATCTATACTTTTGAGCATGATAGGCTATTAAATGAGCGATGGATAAATGGTAGCCTAATAGTTTTTGTGTAGCGGGAATAAACCAGTCTTGTCAGAAAATGAGAGACATGTCTGAAAAGACTGCGCACCTATAAAAATATTGACATGTACAGTATATTTATACAAAAAAATCACAGCAGTTGTGATGGAAACAGGAAGTTTCGGTACCATTTTATAAACGCAGACAGATCATTTGTTCATTGGACATGGTGGGATCTTTTTCTGTCTGTAAAATGTATTATGCGAGAAATGGCGGTGGAAACGCCTTTATGTGCAAATATTGATATAATAACCATCATATGGAAGTAAACTTGGAGTCGCGCCTCCCACTACAACTCGGGAAACCATGCAGTTTATGAGGCTACAGATTCAATAAATTATGATGAACTTCACAGGGTGGTGAAAGTGCAAGGTGATGAGCTTGATGCTCCTTTCCAATAAATATCTAGGGTCTTATTCTGGTACATGATGATCGATGCTTGACTGCCATTTGACAAATATTCTTGCTCTTATCCATAATAATCTCATCATGTAGACTAGCCTACCCCCACAGCCTACTGTATCTGCGAGCTGTTGGAGTGCACATGCCAATACCAGAGTAGGCACATTTGCTATTTAACACAACAGTTTCTGTGACAAAACTACACTATATATACAAAAGTATGTGGACACCGATTCAAATGAGTTGATTCGCCTATTTCAGCCACACCCGTTGCTGACAGGTGTATAAAATCGAGCACACAGCCATGCAATCTCCATAGACAAACATTGGCAGTAGAATGGCCTTACTGAAGAATTCAGTGACTTTCAACGTGGCACCGTCATAGGATGCTACCTTACCAACAAGTCAGTTCTTAAAATGTCTGCCCTTCTAGAGCTGCCCCGGTCAACTGTAAGTGCTGTTATTGTGAAGTAGAAACACCTAGGAGCAACAACAGCTCAGCTGTGAAGTGGTAGGCCACACAAGCTCACAGAACGGGACCGCCTAGCATGTAAAAATCATCTGTCCTCGGTTGCAACACTCACCACCGAGTTCCAAACTGTCTCTGGAAGCAACGTCAGCATAATAACTGTTTGTCGGGAGCTTCATGAAATGGGTTTCCATGGCCGAGCAGCTCCACACAAGCCTAAGATCACCATGCGCAATGCCAAGCGTCGGCTGGAGTGGTGTAAAGCTCGCCAACTCCATATTAATGCCCATGATTTTGGAATGAGATGTTCGACGAGCAGGTGTCCACATACGTTTGGTTATGTAGTGTATCTGTAGAGTTGAAAATGCGATGGAAACACAATGAACTAAAGATTTTTATTCGGTACATGAAAACATGTACTACGTCATCACGCATTGATTTTTACCTGCAACAAATCCATTTGGTGGAAACCCACCACTGGTGGCAAGATCTGCATATTTTCTTTATGAGGATTCTAGAATATTCGCATGAAAATCTGTCTCCAATTGGATGGAAACCTAGCTATTGTCTAGTATGTCTACTCCAAAATGTTTTTAACTACAGTGGTAGCCTACAAACTTCAAAGCAAAATATCAACTATCTGTTCATCTGTTAAATTCTACTGCATATTATAAACCGCGCTCCCTTTGGGATGTATAGATCACAATAGGTTACTTGAAATAATAGCCTGTCTAATAAGCCTAATTAAATTAAAGACTCTCATAGTAATTTGTTGTAGGCTAAAGCTTCTTCTGGAATATGAACCCATCATGGCCAGAACAGGTGGTGAGGAATTTATTCTGCAATGGTTATGAAAATATGTATTATGTAGGCCTATTATGTTTATAAATTTTATATTGTTTACTTGAGACATGAAAAAATGTAAATGGAAAAGGTTAACCTTCTGTTCTACGTTACACTGAACTCCGGCCCGGATCGTATAGAGCAATACTACTGTAAAGTGGGTCCAATGAAATGAGAGATGCGACATTGTAGGCCTATAGGCTACTTTGCGAGTATGAACCATCACCGTCAGAAAATGTGAGCAATTTATTCTGCAATGATCATGGAAATGAAATAGGAAATAGATGCCTATTTCTAACTATTTTACCAGCTTTTCACCAGCTAGGTTTCCATCCAATTGGCAACAGATTTTCATGTGAATATTTTGAAATCCACATAAATAAAGTATGCACATTTTCCCACCAGAGATGTGTTTCCATCAAATTGACTTGTTGCGGATAAAAGTGTGTGATGACATAGTGCAAATTCCCATTACAGGGTGTGTGATGACATAGTGCAAATTCCCATGTACAGGGTTTCCCAAAGTGTTTTTTTTTTTTATAAGCGTGTCATCATATACCCAATCTACACAAAATACTAGGCTACTTGCCTGCTTGCAATGCAATACTTTAACCACTCATGGTCTAAAGTTTGCAGGAAGCTAAGCACATTGACACATCAAATTCCATTTTTATCAGGGGCACAACTTTTAGAAGTTTTTAGAAGTGGGGGGGACATAACTTTTTGATTTTTTTTTATCCAGTTGGATAAACACTCCAAACAGCCTACCCGACCGCTCTGAGAAGTCTGCATGGTCCTAAAGCACACCGTTGCCTCGTTTTGTATCACATTCCAATGATAAAACTGGGGGGGGGGGGGGGGTTTCAGCCAACTTTTGCTGAAAACTGGCACATGCATGTTTTGGGGTATATTTTGGACATATGCAACATTTATAAATGAGGCCACTGGACTTCAAACCTGTTACATTCAGTTCCTTCTACACTGAACAAAAATATAAACGCATCATGTAAAGTGTTAGTTTCATGTTTCATGAGACCCCAGAAATAAAAGATCCCAGAAATGTTCGATACTCACAAAAAGCTTATTTCTCTCAACTTTTGTGCACACATTTGTTTACATCCCTGTTAGTGAGCATTTCTCCTTTGCCAAAATAATCCATCCACCTGACAGGTGTGGCACATCAAGAAGCTGATTAAACAGAATGATCATTACACAGGTGCACCTTATGCTGGGGACAATAAAAGACAACACAATGCCACAGTTGTCTCAAGTCTTGACGGAGCATGAAATTGGCATGCTGACCGCAGGAATGTCCACCAGAGCTGTTGCCAGAGAATTTAATGATCATTTTAGAGAATTTGGAAGTACGTCCAATCGGCCTCACAACCGCAGACCACGTGTAACCACGGCAGCCCAGGACCTCCACATCTGAGACCAGCCACCCGGACAGCTGATGAAACTGTGGGTTTGCACAACCAAATAATTTCTGCACAAACTGTCAGAAACCGTCTCAGGGAAGCTCATCTGCGTGCTCGTCGTCCTAACCAGGGTCTTGACCTGACTGCCGTTCAGTGTTGTAACTGATTTCAGTGGGCAAATGCTCACCTTCGATGGCCACTGGCACGCTGGAGAAGTGTGCTCTTCACGGATTAATCCCTGTTTCAACTGTACCGGGCAGATGACAGACAGCGTGTTTGGCGTCGTGTGGGCGAGCGGTTCGCTGATGTCAATGGTGGTGGTGGGATTATAGTATGGGCAGGCATGAGCTATAGACAACAAACACAATTGTATTTTATCGATGGCAATTTGAATGCACAGAGATACTGTGATGAGATCCTGAGGTCCATTGTCGTGCCATTCAGCTGTCGCCATCACCTCATATTTCAGCATGATAATGCACAGTCCCACGTCGCAAGGATCTGTACACAATTCCTGGATGCTGAAAATGTCCCAGTTCTTCCATGGCCGGCATACTCATCTGAAGATGCAGGCCATACTCATTGAGCATGTTTGGGATGCTCTGGATCGACGTGTACGACAGCGTGTTCCAGTTCCCTCCAATATCCAGCAACTTCGCACAGCCATTGAAGTGGAGTGGGACAACATTCCACAGGCCACAATCAACAGCCTGATCAACTCTATGCGAAGGAGATGTGTCGCGTACATGAGGCAAATGGTGGTCACACCAGATACTGACTGGTTTTCTGATCCACGCCCCTACTTTTTTTTAAAGGTATCTGTGACCAACAGATGCATATCTGTTTTCCCAGTCATGTGAAATACATAAATTAGGGCCTAATTTATTTATTTCAATTGACTGATTTCCTTATATGAACTGTAACTCAGTAAAATCTTTGAAATTCTTGCATGTTGCGTTTATATTTTTGTTCAGTGTAATTAGCTAAAATGCTCCTTTGGAATGCTAGACGTTCAAGTTATACTTTCATTTTTGCCTTAAGTAACCTTCTGTCTCATGTAACCATACCAATCATAACATATAATACTAATTTCAGTGGCCAGGATTTACGTTCACCATGTTACGTCTACTCTACGAGACCAGGCTGGCACAGTGCAACCTGCAAATATCCCTTAGTATACACTGAGTGTACAAAACATTAAGAACACCTACCTAATATTGAGTTGCACCCCCCTCTGAACAGCCTCAATTTGTTGGGGCATGGACTCTACAAGGTGTCGAAAGCGTTCCACAGGGATGCTGGCCCATGTTGACTCCAATACTTCCCACAGTTGTGTCAAGTTGGCTGGATGTCCTTTGGGTAGTGGGCCATTCTTGATACACAGGAAACGGTTGAGCGTGACAAATCCCTGCAGCGTTGCAGTTCTTGACACAACCTGGTGCGCCTGGCACCTATTACCATACCTTGTTCAAAGGCACTTAAATATTTATCCAGAGTGACTTACAGGAGCAATTAGAACCAGCGACCTTTCGGTTACTGGCACAACGCTCTTAACCACAAAGCTACCTGCCCCCCATGCCAGCTGCTCATTCTCTGGTTTGTGGGGTGTCCGGCTGGCACACTGCTGCAGTTTGGGTGGCTCATGAGGAATGTCCAGGCACACAGGAGGTTCAGTGAGGGCACACTGCTTCTTCTCTTCTCCCTCGACTGGCTGAAGCACAGATCTGGTGGTGCCTGAGTCGAGGCCCTTGGTACCAGCAGAGTAGTGGTGGTTCTGCCCGTTGTCAAGGATGAGGCCCTTAGCGCTGGCAGCATGGTGGTTTTTCTGCCCAGTGTTGTGGACGGAGACCTCTGAGCAGGCAGCAGGGTGGTGGCCCTGCCCAGTGTCAGGGACCATGGTGCCAGCAGAGGTGTGGTGGCTCTGCCCGGTGTTGAGGGCGGTGTGGGGTTCTATTTTCTCATAACTGGATGGGATGACTAACTTAGAAAGAATGCATTAATGATTAAAGCATAAAAGGTCTGTACTGTACTGATATGAATTGTTTCACATAACAGGCTGTGATTCATGTGAGGAACGTTAGGGGCTAGGATGAGATAAAACTTGTATTTCTTATAGATAAGACTTGTATTTCTCACAGATACGAACACTGCCTCTTTGTTGTCTGTGAACCGTCCTTGAACGTAGTACAGTGGAATGGTGTCTTTTGGGTGCTAACTCCACAGGTTATTATGATAGCAATTTATGCCTGGGAACGGTGGAGCGCATTGTGGGGTTCTATTTTCTCATAACTGGATGGGATGACTAACTTAGAAAGAATGCATTAATGATTAAAGCATAAAAGGTCTGTACTGTACTGATATGAATTGTTTCACATAACAGGCTGTGATTCATGTGAGGAACGTTAGGGGCTAGGATGAGATAAAACTTGTATTTCTTATAGATAAGACTTGTATTTCTCACAGATACGAACACTGCCTCTTTGTTGTCTGTGAACCATCCTTGAACGTAGTACAGTGGAATGGTGTCTTTTGGGTGCTAACTCCACAGGTTATTATGATAGCAACTTATGCCTGGGAACGGTGGAGCGCCAAGGGGTTGGGACCAGCCCGTGCGCCAACGGATTGGCTGAGTAAGTCTAAACCACGCTCAGTCTCTACTCTGATTGGCCAGCAGAGAGTGGGAACTATCTCTGTCAGAGTATTTGAAGAAGAACCTGTAACAATGGATTAGTTCTTTGTCTGCCCTGCGTGGTATTTCAGTGAGCCCGTATACGAACCAACATACTTATCATACATACATTTAGCATATAATACATTTAGCTTGGATTGAATATCTCTTGATTATGTTTTCTCTTATTCCAATACCAGATTTGAATTACGCAATTTCTAACAGCGGAGACCTTGGAGCTGGCAGCAGGGTGATGGCCCTGCCCTGCGTCCAGACCCTCGGTGAAAGCAGAGCGCATCGCCATTGTCGGAGAACTCACCATCGCAGTGCTCCCGTTGCTGGACTGGTCACCGAGGCTGGGGTCACCGTCACTGGGGTGTTCACCGTCTTTGGGGGGCTCACCGTCGCTCGGGTGTTCACCGATGCTGGGTGGCTCCACCTTCACTGGGGACACCGTTGCTGGGGGCAGCACTGGCACTTCTCTCCTCCCCCTCTCCTCCGGCTTTGCTGATGGGACTGGGTAACTGCTTGAAGACCAGGGCTGCACACTTATCCTCTCCTTTTGGACCCAACTCATTTCCATCAGGTCCCATATCCTGTCAATCTTCTCCTCCAGGTATGCTGGAAGCCAAGCAGGGACTCGCTCAACTTTAGATACCATGAAAAAATCCAGTTGAGGAAAAAATAAAATGTTGCACAAAAATGCAAAATAGCCCTGGCTGTGCCTCTGTAGCGCAGGGTCTTGTTCTCACTGCGCTAGCTGCCTTGGGTTGCCATAGCAATGAGTTCAAGGCATGAGTAGCCACTGTGGAAGAAGGGGAGACCCCTAGCTAACTAGCTAGCAACTGAATCTAGCTAACAAGCATGCCAGCTAGCTAGCAATGTCATGATCAGTGAGAACGTCCAAAAACACACAAAAACGTCTGAAAGTTCACAGAAATGATTGGTTGGCTCACAAAAAGAACACAAAAAATCAAATACAATTCTGACACCAGTGTGATGTTTATGATTTGATGGTCTTGTCCTCTTCAGCCTTCAGATGACTGTTAGCTAGCTAACTGAACTAAGTTACTGTACTGCAACATTAGCTGGCTATAAACTGTACTGTTGTAGCTCCACAGATCTTCTCTCTTCAGGATGTTTATTGTAGATAAGTTATAACACTTTAGTTACTGTATAGCTCCAGTTCAGATCACGCATAGGTGTCTATATCAGGGCCATATAACAGAACTGAGGAACCAACACTAAACATAACTTACAACATCATGACAATTGGAACATACAGCTGTCAATCATGTAGGGATCAAAGTAGTCGGGACATACTACTTCTGTGGCACAACAATATTTTCCATAACCAAAAATATTGTATTTTCAGCTGTTTCAAGCAGGTGTACAAAACCTAAAGTAAAAGACTCAAGAACTTAAGAATGGGAAGAACATAAATAGCACACATAGAACAGATATACAGCTTCTTCGACTTGTTTTCAATGAGAATGACAGATCTATAACTCATATTTCTATATAATTTAGTGGGGTTGCCCAAACATTTACATATTGCAGCTTTAAAACAGCAACATTTTCTCTCAGCCTCATGGCAAAATGTGTAGAATAGCACGAGATTGGGGCTCCATAACATCCACCGTCCTTAGGAAATAGGAATCCAGAAGAAGAAGAAGAAGAAGAAGGCCTACCTAAGGAGCTGAGAGACGCTGATGTCTCGATAAGGAGACGTATACTTGGATGGCGGAGGAGGAATGGAAGGAAAAAGAGAGGCAGAGGAGGTCTAAGAGAGAGAGGGAGGAAAATTGTGAGTTTGAATCGGGAAAAATGGCGGGAGATGGTTTGGTAAAGAAGAATGGTAGGAAATGTAAGCAAAGTGAGCTGAAAACAGGAGGAGAAATGGAAGTGAATGAGGGTGAAGTATCGGAGGTGGTAGGTATGGTGAAGTACTCGGAGCCAGAGGCTTGCACAGAGGGTCAGGATAAAGACGAGTCTGTGACAGTAGGAGTGACGTTTTTGGAAAAAGTGGACCCTTGCCTTTTGGCTGATCCATTTGTGGTTTCAAGATGGGTGAAAAAAGCATTGGGTATAGTGGAATCGGTGAGGGTAACCAGAAGTGGTCTAGTGATAATTGTTTGTGTTTCTGTTGGGCAGAGGGAGAAGGCGCTCAGAGTTAAACAAATGGGGGAAAGAATTGTGAATGGTTTCGCTCTCAAGAAAAGGGCGCCATTGAAAGGAGTGATTTCTGGGGTAGCAGTAAATGTAAAAGTGGACCAACTGAATGGGAAGATTCCCGGTGTTTGTGATGCTCATCGTTTGGTGCGAATCAAACAGGGTGGCGAGAGTGGGGAAACAGAAGAGTCATTGTCTGTTCTTTTCAGTTTTGAAGGTGAGTTTTGCCTGACAAAGTGAAGTTAGGATATATAAATTATCCTGTTCGAGCTTATGTGCCGAATAAATTACGAAGTTACAGGTGTCAAATTTAAGGGCACGTGGCAGCAGAATGTAAGAGGGGGGTTCCAAGGTGTAGTCCCGTGTAGCTCAGTTGCAACGCCAGGGTTGTGGGTTCGTTTCCCACGGGGGACTAGTATGAAAAAAAAAGTATGCACTCACTAACTGTAAATCGCTCTGGATAAGAGCGTCTGCTAAATGACTAAAATGTAAAATGTGTGAGAAGTGTGCAGAAGGGCATGAAACAAAGGAATGTGTAGCATTGGGGAAAGTAGTGGTATGTGCTAATTGTAGGGGTGGCCATGGGGCTGGGGGTCAAAAATGTCCCGTGCGAGAGAGTAGTGAAGAAGTTGTCATATGCTGAGGCAGTGAAGAAAGTAGAATAAGAGAGGTCATTTCTGACCCCCAGCCAGGGGGTGGGGTGGTGAGAGTAGTAGATAATGGTTTGTACCAGTACAGAGGGATAGGCCAACAAGTGATATAGGTTTCAGTAAGATTGTGTTTATAGCAATGGTTATTAATTGTACTGCAGGGATGGAACGTAAATCGAAGAAAATTGAGGTTGTGGTGGCAGCTGCAGAGAGGTATTTGGGTGTGCGAGAAGAAGAGTTACAGGGAGTGTTAAGTGGTGATGTCCCATCATTTCATGTTGAGGGCATGAGGTATGAATGAATATATTTAAATAGTGGAGAAGGGTGGTGGTAATTATTAATAATAATTTTGAATTTGTGAGTGTAGTGTTAGATGGTAGGGTATTTCTTTATTTTATTTTATTTTTCAAGGAAAATATAAGGGAGTTGTACTCCAGTGTAGTAGGTGGCGGTAAAGGAACAAATTGGATGCCAACCGCCGTTAAAAAAAATGTAACCTCATTGAAGAAGAAGAAATAGAAATCCAGTCCGTGTTTTGTATCTGTGTGCTGACGTGACATTGGCGGTGGCTTGCGGCCACGCAAAACAAAAGGAATTCGGCCGTAATACATCAACGAGGCGTAGCTAGTCAGTCCTTCTCAAATTTCTGCCAATATCTAGGCGTAATTTGGTTTTTGAAGTTTATATATGACTTATTTTGGATTACTTTGTTCTAAATTATTGTTCGATTTCAAATACGTAATGCTATCAATGGCAGTAGCATGAAAAGGTGAGTAGCCGATGCTACTAGCGCGTGCTAGGTTTAATGCTAGTTACCATGTTGGCTAGCTAACGCAATGCTCGCCTTGTTAACATATATTTGCTACATTAATACACGTTGTAATGCCCGGTATAGTTATCAGTTGTTAGTTACCCCTTCTGCTCTAACGTTAGTTTAATGAATATCTCGTGTTGTTGCTAATTAGCGTTAGCTGGCTAGCTAAGCCATGTAGTTAGCCAACTAGTAACGTCATGTCAACAACGCAGAGCTCGCGCACCGCCGTGTAGTTTACTATCAACATTAGGGGAAAGTCTCTGAAGAAGCTATGTACTGTAGCTCGCTAAAAGAATGACTTTACATGTAACTAGTTAGCGAACTAACGTTAGTCAACAGTTAACGTCACTTGACTAAGATGACGTTACAAAATGGATAAGAATTGTGCTTGTACTAACCAGCTGTGGGCTAAAGAGGAGGGGTACCAATCACACGTCATGTCACATGATGATGTTTGATTAATATGATAGTGGTATTGATCACAGTTCCTCCTTGTTCAGGCTTGGATTGAAAGCACAACTCTGTCTCAGAGCTGTAGGGCCCTTGGGGCCCCAGTAGAGGATGCACCGTGGTGTGGACAGGGACTTCCAGACTTCAGCGCGGAGGATGGGTACATCCTTGCTGTTCCAGTTGTCTGTCCATGAGCGTGAACTGGACTTGGTGTTCCTGGACCACAGCTATGCCAAGCCATGGAATGCCCACCCGGACGCCAGCAGTGCCCGGCCCACGCGCATGCTGTTCGTCACACCCCGTCGCCAACCTGATGCCGCTCCGTGAGTGTCAAACTTCATTATCCTCACCAATGACTCATTGCACAAACAATTGTAACAATTTTAAAACGTCTGTCTGTCTCAGAACAAATTGTATTTTGTAGCTTTATCACGACAATAATAAAGTTACAGCTAAAACTGCATGACAGCATTTACTGAAGTATGCTTGGGTTCTTTTGCAGGGAATCAGACCTGTCAATAGATGTGGAATCTGTCACGCCTACACCTATTCCACTCTATGACAATCAGAAAGCACGCAGTGTTATGAAGGAGTGTGAGCGACATGTTTTATTTGCTCGCACAGTTGCCGATGGTCCCCCACCCCCTGATGACTGGGAGGAACACATCAACAAGTGAGTGGCCTCCACCCGACCTCCCTTTGAATAACCCTATTGAGGTTTTAAAAATATATCTATTTTCCGGAAGGACTTATGTGTTGCAAATGCCTTGTTTGCTCAGCTCTTGTGTACACTGTCTTTGTCTCAATCTCCATTGCAAATAGTGATAATCGTCAGACTTCATTACTGATATACACTGCTTGTATTACAGGGCTGGATGGTCGGTCACTCAAAACAAGTTGTTTAATAAGGTGCTGAAGGCTCTGCAAGCTGAAAGACTGGCCCGGCTGGCCAATGAAAACGTGAGTTCATATGCACCACCTAAATGCTTTTGTATGTGGTGTTGATTCAGTTTCAATGACTATCAAAGTTCCTGTCCCTCTTGTCTTACCATCCCTTCCTCTGACTCATAGGCCTCCAATGAGCCAGTATTGCGCAGGATTGCTGTAGACAAGTGTGCCCGAAAGGTCCGCCATGCACTGGCCAGTGTCAACTGGGACACCAAATTGACCCAGTGGCTACACAGCACCCTGATAGAATCCCTCAGTCTGGCCATGCTGGCCGCTTACCTAGACGTACTGCAGACACTCAAGAGCAAGGTACTCCTCTCTCGCTGTCTGTCTCTTTCTCTCTCTCAAAATGTGTTTACAAATTATTTGATGTTGTGACACATGCATTCTTATATAGAGGGATACATTATATCACTGACAATCATCAAATCAAGCTTTATTTATACAGCACATTTCAGACATGGAATTCAACACAATGTGCTTAACAGGAAAAAAACAATAAATGAATACTGAAATATTTACTACACAAGAAACATAAGAGGATAAAAAACTAAAGAATAACAATAAAAACGGAACAACTAAAAAGCACCCTAAGGAAAAGCAAAGCTAAAAATGTGTGTTTTTAAGATCTCTTAAAAATGTCCACAGTTTCTGCCCCCCTCAGGTTCTCTGGCAGGCTATTCCAGAGGCTGGGGTCATAGTAACTAAAGGCTGCCTCTTGGTCCTAGGCTTTGGAATAGTTAAAAGGCCAGTGCCAGAGGACCTGAGGGACCTACTGGGTAATTAACTTAAAAGCATGTCTGACATGTATTGGGGTGCACAATTGTGGATTGATTTAAAAACCAATAGAATAATCTTAAAATTAATTCTAAAACTCACAGGAAGCCAGTGCAGAGACCTTAAAACCGGTGTAATGTGTGCTCTCCGTCTGGTCTTGGTCAGTACCTGTGCTGCATCATTCTGAATGTTTTGCAGTTGACCAATGGCTTTCTTGGGTAGACCAGAAAGGAGATCATTACAGTAGTCAAGCCTGCTTGTAATAAAAGCATGGATGAGTCTCTCTGTATCAGCCTGAGAGAGAAATCGTCCTCAGGTGGTAAAAAACTATTTTGGTCACATTCCTAATGTGTGATTCGAAATTGAGTTCAGAATCTAAAATAAGAGGTTTTTTACCTGGTGTTTTATCTTTATTGCCTGTGAATTAAAATGTGCGGCCAGATTCTCTCTGTGCTTTGGCTCCAACAATAAGTACCTCAGTCTTTTCTTGATTTAGCTGGAGGAAGTTGTTAGCCATCCAAGTATTTCAATCATTAATACAGTCTAATAAATTACTCCAACACCATCATTAAGTTTTCCGACGACGATGAGACAGCCTATAGGGAGGAGGTCAGAGACCTGGTCGTGTGGTGCCAGGATAACAACCTCTCCCTCAACGTGGTCAAGACAAAGGAGATGATTGTGGACTACAGGGGGAAAAAAGAGGACTGAGCACGCCCCCATTCTCATCGACAGGGCTGTAGTGGAACAGGTTGAGAGCTTCAAGTTCCTTGGTGTCCACATCACCAACAAACTATCATGGTCCAAACACACCAAGACAGTCGTGAAGAGGGCACGACAAAGCCTATTCCCCCTCAGGAGACTGAACACATTTGGCATGGGTCCTCAGATCCTCAAAGAGTTCTACAGCTGCACCATCGAGAGCAACCTGACTGGTTGACAGGCGGTATCAGAGGAAGGCACTAAAAATGGTCAAAGATTCCAGCCACCCTAGTCACCCGGCGCACAGGTCCAAAAGGCTTCTTAACAGCTTGTACCCCCAAGCCATAAGACTTCTGAACAGCTAATCATGGCTACCCGGACTATTTGCATTTGATTTATCCGTGGAGCTAAAATCCTCTGGTGACACAGATGTAAAGTTGTATATCGTCTGCATAGCAGTGAAAACCAATGCTGTGCTTTCTGATAACGCTGCCAAGGGGTAACATATATAAACTGAACAGTACCGGACCCAAAATCGAACCTTGTTTCACGCCACGTGATAACTCAGAGAAAATGCATATGTTCACCAAGGGTTACAATAACTCTTGCCCGTGTAAGTAGGTCCTAAACCAATTTAGAACTGGACTGGTTAGGCTAACCCACCTCTCCAGAAGGACATCATGGTCAATAGTGTTGAATGCAGCACTTAAATATGTCTGTGTCAACCAGGGAAAATAAATCCATAATGCCTTTGCGTGGGAGGCTAGGGCACATATTATCAAACTTTTCATCAGGTCTTGCTTGACTGATACCCAGCCTAATGTTTGTTATCTTACCTCTGAAATATGCCGCAAACTCATCACATTTAGATGTGGAGGGAAGTTCATATAGGTTTGCGGGGGTAGGATTTATCAGGCCATTAATGGTCGAGAAGAGCACTCTCAAATTATTCTGATTATTAGTGATCAGGTTAGAAAAATGAGCCCGTCCGGCATTACTAATTGCCTTGATATATATGCCAAGTTGCTCTCTCAGACTATCATAATGGACCTGCAACTTTGACTTTCTCCACTTCTGCTCTGCCTTTCTGTAATTTCTTAAATGTATTAGTTTACCTCACTCATCCAAAGGGCTCTCCGTTTGGATGTGGCTTTTTTCAACTTTACTGGAGCTGTGGCATCAATGGTTGCCCTTAATTTGCTATTAAAGTGATCAACTAAATCAACACAAGGAAGGCAGAATAGGTGGAGTATTGGTCATGCACTTAATAAATCTGTAGCAACTTCAGAGGTATGATAGTGTTTCTTAATAATGCGTTCAGTATTACCCTGTGCTATGGGCAACAAATTAGTAAAAAATACACAGTGGTGATCAGATAAAGAAACATCAACTATAGAGGATATGTCAATAGAAAGCCCCTTGGTAATAATCAGGTCCAGAGTATGGCCTCCCGAGTGGCGCAGTGGTCTAAGGCACTGCATCTTAGTGCTTGAGGCGTCACTACAGACCCCCTGGTTCGATTCCAGGCTGTATCACAACTGGCCGTGATTGGGAGTCCCATAGGGCGGCGCACAATTGGCCCAGCGTCGTCCGGGTTTGGCCGGTGTAGGCCGTCATTGTAAATAAGAATTTGTTCTTAACTGATTGCCTAGTTAAATAAAGGTTAAATAAAAAAAAATGGCCAGGATGACTCACCATCTCTATCTGTACAGTTGCCCTCGCTGATTGACAGGATGCTGATGACTTCATCAGTGAAGACTGGAGCAGCCGGTGCAGAGGCCCTCTCTCTGCTCCTGAAGAGGCCCTGGGACCCTGCTGTGGGCGTTCTGTCTCACAACAAACCGGTACGTCTCTAATGCTAATCCCTGTCTGTGGTACTGGGAGCAATCAGAATTCACTGCAGTCAGAATGAATAAGACAATGGAAACAGGCACACATTCCAAATGGTAGTAGGGATGAAATTGATAGTTGTGGCAGTAAGCACTTAGTAGTTTAATCTTTATACTGTTTTATATGCCTAACAATTACTTTGGCCATTCTTAAAGGATAAGTTTTATTTTTTACAACCAAATCTCTATTTGTGATGTAAATGGAATGTTATAGAACGGTCCAGACAATTTTTTTTGTGATTTCACTTGTTTTTGAGAAACTTACCCCAAACAGCAAATCACTCCCTCGTCCTTGTTGTGCAGTATGGGTCCCCTGAAAAAGAACATGAAAAAAGGCTATTAAAAAAAGACATCCTTTCAGAAACAGGTCTTTAGCTGTTGTACACATGAAATTGTCATTCAGAACTTTATCTGTAATTTGATATACCATTTTGTGCGACTCAAGCTCTTTTCCCAACGCAGCTGTGCAGGCCGGGTGTGTTCGTGTAGTATACGGTACATCTAAAGACCTGCATCACTATATTGAGAGCGTTTCTAAAAGACGTATTTGGGTGTTTTTGGAGCCTTTGTTCATGTTTTTTCAGGGCCCCAATACTACACAACGAGGATGAGGAAGTGATTTGCTATTTGGGGTATGTTTCTCAAAAACAAGTGAAATCACAAAGGTGTCTGGACCCTTCTATAACATGCCATTTACATGGTTGTACAAATTAAAGTAAACAAATTCTACTTGAATGCTTCTGTATTGACTTGGGATCCTTTGATTGCATTTCCTATTGATTTGATAATGACTGGATGCCTATTTATGTATTTGTTTGTATTGCAGAGCAAGCTTCCTGGCTCCCCACTCATCTTAATTGCACCATCAGGGCCCACCAATCCTGCTCTTTCTACCTCGCGCCGAATTAGATTTTGGCAGTCACAGCTCTCCTGCTTGGGAAAGGTTTGTATCTATTCATTCTCAAGTGTGACTGTGCATCACTACGTTTTATACACGTCAAATAGGTATAAACCAACATGTGTGTCTGTCTCAGGTAATCCCGGTAAATACCCATGTAAACAGTGGAGCCAATGTGGGCATCACTCAGTGTCTGGAGCACATGTTGGGCACTGTCAGGGCCAAAGTCATGGAGGTAAGGCTGTTATATGAACCTGAAGTTGTGTAGCCAGATACAGTGAGGGAAAAAAGTATTTGATCCCCTGCTGATTTTGTACGTTTGCCCACTGACAAAGACATGATCAGTCTATAATTTTAATGGTAGGTTTATTTGAACAGTGAGAGACAGAATAACAACAAAAAAATCCAGAAAACACATGTCCAAAATGTTATACATTTATTTGCATTTTAATGAGGGAAATAAGTATTTGACCCCTCTGCAAAACATTACTTAGTACTTGGTGGCAAAACCCTTGTTGGCAATCACAGAGGTCAGACGTTTCTTGTAGCTGGCCACCAGGTTTGCACACATCTCTGGAGGGATTTTGTCCCACTCCTCTTTGCAGATCTTCTCCAAGTCATTAAGGTTTCGAGGCTGACATTTGGCAACTCGAACCTTCAGCTCCCTCCACAGTTTTTCTATGGGATTAAGGTCTGGAGACTGGCTAGGCCACTCCAGGACCTTAATGTGCTTCTTCTTGAGCCACTCCTTTGTTGCCTTGGCCGTGTGTTTTGGGTCATTGTCATGCTAGAATACCCATCCACAACCCATTTTCAATGCCCTGGCTGTGGGAAGGAGGTTCTCACCCAAGATTTGATGGTACATGGCCCTGTCCATCGTCCCTTTGATGCGGTGAAGTTGTCCTGTCCCCTTAGCAGAAAAACACCCCCAAAGCATAATGTTTCCACCTCCATGTTTGACGGTGGGGATGGTGTTCTTGGGGTCATAGGCAGCATTCCTCCTCCTCCAAACACGGCGAGTTGAGTTGATGCCAAAGAGCTCAATTTTGGTCTCATCTGACCACAACACTTTCACCCAGTTCTCCTCTGAATCATTCAGATGTTCATTGGCAAACTTCAGACGGGCCTGTATATGTGCTTTCTTGAGCAGGAGGACCTTGCGGGTGCTGCAGGATTTCAGTCCTTCACGGTGTAGTGTGTTACCAATTGTTTTCTTGGTGACTATGGTCCCAGCTGCCTTGAGATCATTGACAAGATCCTCCCGTGTAGTTCTGGGCTGATTTCTCACCGTTCTCATGATCATTGCAACTCCACGAGGTGAGATCTTGCATGGAGCCCCAGGCCGAGGGAGATTGACAGTTCTTTTGTGTTTCTTCCATTTGCGAATAATCGCACCAACTGTTGTCACCTTCTCACCAAGCTGCTTGGCGATGGTCTTGTAGCCCATTCCAGCCTTGTGTAGGTCTACAATCTTGTCCCTGACATCCTTGGAGAGCTCTTTGGTCTTGGCCATGGTGGAGAGTTTGGAATCTGATTGATTGATTGCTTCTGTGGACAGGTGTCTTTTATACAGGTAACAAACTGAGATTAGGAGCACTCCCTTTAAGAGTGTGCTCCTAATCTCAGCTCGTTACCTGTATAAAAGACACCTGGGAGCCAGAAATCTTTCTGATTGAGAGGGGGTCAAATACTTATTTCCCTCATTAAAATGCAAATCAATTTATAACATTTTTGACATGTGTTTTTCTGGATTTTGTTGTTGTTATTCTGTCACTCACTGTTCAAATAAACCTACCATTAAAATTATAGACTGATCATTTCTTTGTCAGGGGATCAAATACTTTTTTCCCTCACTGTATCTGTTCCTAATGGACTAGGTCAGTGGTATTCAAACTTTTTCAGCAGGGACCACATTTTTTCCCCCCCAAAGAATTTCTCACGACCCCACACCACCCCAACTCAAATTACCCAACTGTACAATTTATTGCATTTTCATCTCTTATGAAAATAAACCAATAAATACATTTACTCAATACAATTATTTTTCAAATCATCTTTCTGAAAACCTTTGTGTATTGTCCTGTACAATAATCTGCATTCGGGAAGAAAGAAAATTGTTGGGGCGACCACACTGCATTTCCCCTGTCTTTGAATTCCACTGGACTAGATTGTTGCTGCTATTTCAGATGGTTCTTTGAAAGTTATGTGCCATGCTGTCTATTTGTCTATTTATTTGCCGTTCAATGTATTTATGCACCAGGTCCACAGTCACTTCCCTCACAAACCCATTATCCTGGTTGGCTGGAATGTGGGAGCGCTCATCGCCTGTCATGTAAGGCTGCTGTATGACTGCTGTCTGTCTACCACATGGTATCAACATTTTTTAAGAGTGTTCTCTGGGATGCTCAGAAAGTTATACAGTGCCTTCAGAAACTATTCACACCCCTTGACTTTTTCCATATTTTTGTTGTTACAAAGTGTGATTTAAAATGGATTTAATTGTCTATTTTTGTTTTTTTTTTATCATGAAAAATAATACACTAATATACTGTATCTTGATTAGATAAGTATTTAACCCCCTGAGTCAATACATGTTAGAATCACCTTTGGCAGCGACTACAGCTGTGTGTCTTTATGGGTAAGTCTCTATAGCCTTCCACACCTGGATTGTGCAACATTTACCAATTTATTCTTAAAGAAATTCTTCAAGCGCTGTCAAGTTGGTTGTTGATCATTGCTAGACAACAATTTTCAGGTCTTGCCATAGATTTTCAAGCTGATTTAAGTCAAAACTGTAACTCAGCAATTCAGGAACATTCACTGTCTTCCCGGTAAGCAACTTGTGTAGATTTGGCCTTGTGTTTTAGGTTATTGTCCTGCTGATAGGTGAATTCATCTCCCAGTGTCTGGAAAGCCAACTGAACAAGGTTTTCCTCTAGGATTTTGCCTGTGCTTAGCTCCATTCAGTTAATTTTTTTATCCTGAAAAACTCCCCAGTCCTTAATGATTACAAGCATACCCATAACATGATGCAGCCACCACTATGCTTGATAATATGGAGAGTAGTACTCAGTAATGTTGTATTGGATTTACCCCAAACATAGCACTTTGTATTCAGGACAAAAAGTTAATAAATTGTTTTGCCACATTTTTTGCAGTATTTAGTGCGTTGTTGCAAACAGGATGCATGTTTTGAAATATTTGTTCTCTACAGGTTTCCATCTTTTCACTCTGTCAATTAGCTTAATATTGTGGAGTAACTACAATGTTGTTGATCCATCCTCCGTTTTCTCCTTTCACAGCCATTAAACTCTGTAACTGTTTTAAAGTAACTATTGGCCTCATGGCGAAATCCCTGAGCGGTTTCATTCCTCTCCGGCCACTGAGGAAGGACGCCATGCTCAAAGGGATATTCAATGTATTTTATTTATTTTTTACACATCTACCAATAGGTGCCCTTCATTGCAAGTTATTGGAAGACCTCCCTGGTCTTTGTGTTTGAAATTCACTGCTCGACTGAGGGGCCTAACAGATAATTGTATGTGTAGGGGTACAGAGATGAGCTATTCATAAAAAAATCACGTTGAACACTATTATTGCACAGTGAGTCCATTCAACTTATTATGTGACTTGTTAGGCAAATGTTTACTCCTGAACTTATTTAGGCTTGCCATAACAGCGTGGTTGAATACTTATTGACGCAAGACATTTCAGCTTTTCATTTGTAATTAATTTGTAAAATTAAATTAAAAAAAACATAATTCCACTGACATTATGGGGTATTGTGTGTAGGCCGGTGACAAAAATTGGGCTGTAACACAACAAAATGTGGAAAAAGTCAAGGTGTGAATACTTTCTGAACATCTGCTGGTTATTGAAAACAATCATTGTGGAATCTGAACTCTGATCTGTGTTGTGATTGGTGGATGTGATGTTGGTGCACTGCACATATTGACGTGGTTGTCCTCTCCCAGGTCTCTCTCATGGAATACCTGACTGCTGTGGTGTGTCTTGGCTTTCCCCTGCTAACCATCAATGGACCAAGAGGGGTAAGGAAATAAGCTAAAATGTTTGTCTTGCATTGTGGAGACATTTAGATATGATACTTCTACTCGTCTTACACAGATCAACATAATTTTGCCACAGGTCTGTGGATCTTAGATGTGTATTGACTGTTTTTGTGTTGTTGACTGGCAGGATGTGGACGACCCCTTGCTAGACATGAAGACACCAGTGCTGTTTGTGGTTGGTCAGAATGCTCTGCAGTGTGGCACCGAGGCCATGGAGGAGTTCCGAGAGAAACTCCGGGCCGACAACAGCATGGTGGTGGTGGGGGGAGCCGACGACAACCTCAGGTGGGTTTTGCTCTAGGACTGGGAATTGCCAGGAACCTCACGAAACAATATTATCATGATACTTAGGTACCCATATGATATGTAATGCAATTCTATGTGAATCACGATTTTTTGTTTTGCGATTCCATGTTCCAAACATATTGCTCACTATATGTATTTTTAAGATGGAAGGGTAGCAGCAGTTGAAAGCATTCAGTCATTGAATGTTTTCTCGTGAAGACAAAAGGCCTGAAATTGTCACTGCTCGCTGTCATTTTCTGCAGTGCAATTAAATTGAAGAATTTGAGGGCATCAGTTTGTTTCTCATTCCTGATTTAAATGGTTTTCTTCCGCAGAATCAACTCCACAAAGATGAAATCAGAGGGACTGACACAGACCATGGTGGATCGATGCATTCAGGTTGGTCAATGTCGCTCGTCTTGTAAAGGAGCCATAGTGTGTTTATTCAAACAAATGTAGGTGAAGTCTATGAAAACGTCAAAAGATTTAAAGAATTAAACCCTAGCCATCAAACTCACATGGAGTGTCAGTGAAATGCTTTTCATGCAGATATACGTCTGTCTCTCCTGTGTAGGATGAGATAGCAGACTTCCTGTCGGGGGTGCTGACACGGGCGGAGAGCCATGGCCATGGCTCAGGAGAGTTGAGGGACCTGGACACGGAGAAGAAGAAGAAGCCCAGACGGGAGCTGCCCTTTGACCTGGAAAGGGGTCGCCCCTCCTCCCCTGCCCTCAGAGTACCCATCTCCCCCTCAGGCTCCGAGGTACGTCCTGCATCAGCTCAGGCACGCTCCGGAAGACATGCAAGGAAATTCTAGGAATAATATACATTACTGATCATTTGATTGGCTACGTTTTATGGTTGTGTCCTCAGGACCTGTCCAGTGTGTGTAGCAGTCCCACCTCCAGCCCCAAGCCAAAGACGTCGGGACTGTCCCCAGCACAGAAGTCCAGTCTGATCACTGCCACACAACTCCTCAAGACCCATATGCAGCGGTCTGGGACTGTGCTCACACACAAGCAGGCACAAGGTTTGTGTGCCAACTAGCATGTACAAAAACAGACGCAGACACACACACCACAGCTCTCACATTTGAAACATTTGTTTGTGTGAGCTTGATTTAATGAGTCATTTAACTCACTTGCCAATGGGTTTTTCAATAGCTCTGTGGGCTTGGGAAGATGTGAATGCGATATTGAATGGTGAAAATGGTTTACTTCGACATTGATCTTGTTAGGGCAGTCACGACAACACAAGGGCACAATGGAACGTGACTATCTTTTTATCCCTTTTCTTCTCTCTTTCGACTATCCTTCCACCTTTCTTTTCAATTAATTTCAGCCCAGTTTGCTGCTTTTATGAAACAAAACATGCTTGTGAGGAAAAATCTTCCTCCTGGCACTCCCTCCTGTATCTTTGGTAAGTATGTCTTTCTCCTCTCTTTTCTCGTCTTTTCTGTCTGCAATCTCCGTCTTACTGCCAGATCATTGATGTACATTGTTTACAGGGTCATATAAAAATTTTAAGTGAGCATTATACATACACTGAAAAATATATAAACGCAACATGCAACAATTTCAAAGATTTTACTGAGTTACAGTTCACATAAGGAAATCGGTCAATTGAAATAAATTCATTAGGCCCAAATCTATGGCTTTCACATGACTGGGAATACAGATATGCATCCGTTTCCTTAAAAAAAAAAAGAGGGGCGTGGATCAGAAAACCAGTCAGTATCTGGTGTGACCACCATTTGCCTCATGCAGTGCGACACATCTCCTTCGCATAGAGTTGATCAGGCTGTTGATTGTGGCCTGAGGAATGTTGTCCCACTCCTTTTCAATGGCTGTGCGAAGTTGCTGGATAGTGGCGGGAACTGGAACACGCTGTCATACACGTCGATCCAGAGCATCCCAAACATGCTCAATGGGTGACATGTCTGGTGAGTATGCAGGCCATGGAAGAACTGGGACATTATCAGCTTCCAGGAATTGTGTACAGATCCTTGCGACATGGGGCTGTGCATTATGCTGAAACATGATGTGATGGCAGCGGGTGAATGGCACGACAATGGACCTCAGGATCTCATCACGGTATCTCTGTGCATTCAAATTGCCATCGATAAAATGCAATTGTGTGTGTTGTCTGTAGCGTATGCCTGCCCATACCATAACCCCACCACCAGCATGGGGCACTCTGTTCACAACGTTGACATTAGCAAACCGCTCGCCCACACAACGCAATACACACTATCTGCCCGGTACAGTTGAAACCGGGATTCATCCGTGAAGAGAACACTTTTCCAGGGTGCCAGTGGCCATCGAGGGTGAGCATTTGCCCACTGAAGTCGGTTACGACGCCGAACTGCAGTCAGGTCAAGACCCTGGTGAGGACGACGAGCACACAGATGAGCTTCCTTGAGACGGTTTCTGACAATGTGTAGAAATTCTTCGGTTGTGCAAATCCAGTTTCATCAGCTGTCCGGGTGGCTGGTCTCAGACAAACCCACAGGTAAGAAGCCGGATGTGGAGGTCCTGGGCTGGTGTGGTTACACGTGGTTGTGAGGCCGATTGGACATACTGCCAAATTCTCTAAAATGACGGAGGTGGCTTATTCATTCAATTCTCTGGCAACAGCTCTGGTGGACATTCCTGCAGTCAGCATGCCAATTGCACGCTCACTCAACTTGAGTCATCTGTGGCATTGTTGTGTAACACAACTGCACATAGAGTGGCCTTTTATTGTCTCCCGCACAAGGTGCCTCTGTGAAATGATCATGCTGTTAATCAGTTTCTTGATATGCCACATCTATCAGGTGGATGGATTATCTTGGCAAAGTAGAAATGCTAACAGGGATGTAAATTCGCGCACATAATTTGTGAGAAATATGCTTTTTGTGCATATGGACAATTTCTGGGATCATTTATTTCAGCTCATGAAACATGGGACCAACACTTTACATGTTGCATTTATATTTTTTGTTCAGTATAGTTCAATATTCCACACTTGTATACTTTGACAAGTGAATTTGTGATCAGGGTTGGAGTGGTCTGGTCTGTTTATCCCAGTCAGTGATGTGCTGTGTGTCTGTGTTTCAGTGCCTGTATCCAGTGAGCAGACAGAGGGCCTGGAGAGAGACGAGCTGCGGGCCCATCTGAAGAGGAGGCAGACTCCCAGCCCGACTCCCACCAAGGCCTCCAAGAGAGCCAAGATTAAGGTGACCATTCTGCATGGAGAGACAGCAGGGGGCTCTGTCAGCTCTATAGCACAGGAAGGTAACTGGCTCAGATTTAACTATGAGCAATTTTCTGCACCTCTAAATGAATGATCGATTTAAAGAGAAATTAGAAGTTGTTGCCAAATGAATTGAAATATGTGTGGGGCTTATCTGAATTTGTATCATATTTTCTTATTTCCACCATTTCAAAACTCATTAGCAACCATTTTCAATGTTATAGTGTGGTGTTATCCGATCAGATTTGGCTTATTTTCTTCTTTGTCTGTGTTCTAATGCAGGGGGTCCTTCTGGGAAGCCCCTGGCTGTGACTGTGGGACAGACTGTGTCTGGAGCCAAGGAACTCTCTGGACTCCTCACATCCCAGCGGTAGGCCTGACACACACAATGATCTCCAACTCTCCAAACGATCTCCCGTTGGGCAGTGCTGTGTGCTGCAAACAGATTGCGTTTTGGACTCTGGTTGGAAGTTGTTGAATAGAAGAAAAAAAACTGGGGTGGGTAGCTACCACAGCTCTGGTTATGTGTGTTACTGCAGGTCTGGTAGTCTGACAGAGATGTCTAGTGCCCTGAGCTCGGGGTCCAGCTCTTTCCACAACCTGCAGAGTTGCATGGTGTCAGGGTCCTCCTCACCAGTCCAGGCGCAAGCTCCTGCCCAAGGTATCTCCTACCTGCCTGCACGACTGTCCTAACTCGGCACAGCAGCAGATCTCGCAGATGACAGTCTAAACACTGAACTACAACCAAAAATGTTGTACAGTATATTTTCACAGATTTGTTAGTTGTAATGCAGAGGATCAGCAAATCCATCACACATTTAAAAAGTAGGGAGTTCTGTTGTATGTCCTGATTTTAAGCACTTCATGTGAACAACCAATCTGAGCAAACAAATGTTATTGATCACTTGTAGCGTTACTTCTGCGAAATCTCTGGAAGCTTAACCGTTGGACTTTTCTACCAGAGGTTGTTTTGTCGACTGGACAAATAGGGGTGGATCTCAACTGTCATCACCAGTAGTTGTTGTTGAGCCTCCAGTATTGACTGTGTGTAAATGTATGCAGTGCTGATTCATTCTCGCTGTGTTTGTGTGCAGCACCTTCCGCCAGCAGTCTCCTCCAAGGCCTAAGTTTCAGTCTTCAGGAGATCGTGACCAAATCCCCTAGCCTGCCTACCACAACAGCTAGCATGGGCAGCATTCAGGTACACCCTGGCCTTCTCTCATAAACCTGCAAAAAGTCTACTCTCAGTAATGTGAGTTTGTCTGTGTGTGCTGACTCATTGTCTGACTGACTCCACTTCTCCTCTCCCCCCCAGGCCTCCGGTGGGAAGCCCCAGGGTCAGGTCCTTAGCTCCATAGGTACTGGCAGCAGCACTCTGCTCCGGGCAGTGCCTGTGGTTTCCACTGGAGGGCTGACCAAGACCACTGCCATCCACCAGTTACTCGCCAATGGCGGGCTGGCCAAGCTGGCGAGCAGCCTCCCCGGCCTGGCACACATCTCCACCCAGAGTGCCGGTACGTCCCGAACTGCCAAACCACGGCGGCCACGCTGAATGCCCAGGGTTCTCTTTAACCCCTTGATTTTCGGAAAAGCTAGAATAGCAGGACGGGCCCTATCGCCAGGTCACCTTGGCCACACTACAGATAGGTGACCGAGATATAGTGGCCAGCATGATCAATAATGTGTATACAGATAGTCATCCATGAGGATCCTAGGTGTATCTGAAAGGCCAGACTTGCAGCCGTGTAACATCGTAGTGTACAGATTTGTATCATAAGGGATGATGTGTATTTGTACTAATGTTCATGTTTGGAAAGAGCCATAAGGGAAAACATCAATGAATACATGATCCAGATGAATGTGACATTGGAATTAGCAGTTTGATGAAGTCAAGTTTAATAGATATTGTTTATGTATCAATGGAAGTCTACACATGTCAAATGTAAATGTTCAAAATGCTTACTTGAGAATCATTGAATATGTTCATATTTGCCTGACGTTTCCTTGAATACATGGAACTCTTTGATACAAAATTGATGTCACAATAATTGTGAATCAAGAGGGCCAAAAATTAATGGAAATTCTTGCATTTTGGCGTTTTGAATATCGACTAAATGTCACATGACAACGTCAATGGCCCTGTTCAGACTGCATTTGTTCACCAGATCTGTCCACTCGATAGATGCCTTTTTATGTTTGTTTCATTTTGATTGCTTGGTCTTCATGTTACAACATTTTGTAAATCCATTCATTAAATGACCTGCAACGAGCACGCAGCAGCCATGATTCCAGATGCACACAAGGACCCATGGACCCACTGGACTTTGTAGAGAGGAAGGAATATGAGGAGAAGCAGCAATAATATTCACATCCGGCATACCACCTCTGTTTCTATCATTGCAATAAAGACTGGAAAATAACCCATGTTTTCATTCCTCTTTTTTGATCAAGAAATGGGTGTTGCTGTTGCGATATCCAAGTCGTCCACTCCTTCCCCAGGATTGCTGTTGTCTTTGATGGCTTCTTTTTTGTAATTCTGTGCAAAATTCAAACCTGGATTAATTAATAATCATTTACGCTAAGAGTAAAACGGTACTCATCTCTCTCTAGTATCTACATCTCCTGACATGGACTATTCTTACCATTGAGAAAAGCAAGCCAGACATGACAATACAGGCAAAACACAAAAGAAGCCCTTGGGCACTGAGTTATATTTTTAGAACTATTTAATCTGATTTAGATGTTTTATTTTTTTACTCATTGGATTAGCACACACTGCTGGACACCCGCTATTCAGGAATGTCAGTTGGAATCTTGTCCGCTTTGCTGTGTCTGAGGGAAAATGCTGTCTGAACTAGGCTTGACACCAAGCTCTAGTATAAATATCTGAGTAGATGTGTAACCCATGCCATCACTGTTTGTTGGCAGCAGGGCTCAGGGCCCCCACCATTATAACTGTGATGCTGAGAGGACAGCCCAGCAGAATGACTGCGCTGGGCCAGGCTGGGAGGGCACTGATGCTGTCCAATCCACCTGATATGAAGGTGGGTCTCCTCACAAGCAGCAATATTTTAACTTCTCCATCACATATTTTCTAAAATGAAGATTTGTTTTCAAATCAATATCCTCTATTGCAGTGATGAACCCAAAGACTGCATCATGTCAGATGCCAGATGTGATACCGTCATCCTGGAGGAGCGACTGGACGGGCTATGATCCAACTCCACAGAAAGGGAGTGTAGCCATGTACCTCCTGCCCTTATGTCTATTCTCTCCCCAATGCAACAGATGATCACTTAGCAAAGTGTTCCTTCCCCGTGGTTTGAGTTGACTTGTGTAGTGGACTAGTCTCCATGCTGCAGGAAACTTCATCAGCCATATGTATGGTCACACTCATTTCAGTTAAGAGTTGAAGTTGAGGGTATAAAATATTGAAGGTATTTTATTTTTGTCACAAGGTCTCAGTTGACCCTTTTTTGTAACCCTCAGCATCATTGAATAGGATTACTCTGACTTATAAGCAATGGATAATGTAAAACAGCCATATGATAGTTGTATATGTGTAGAGGAGAAAATATTGTAATTATGTTACCCGTTATGTTTTCTTGAGCTTTTGGTCTTTAAATTAAGCCTGTCTTTGGAGAACATTGCTACAGGTGTTTTCTATATGCTTTGTTCTGTAACTTTGTTTGGATCCAGTTAGGTCAATGGATTTCTAATTTGACCATCTCATGGGAGGAATTATGCTAGGTGGAATTTTACAGCTGATATTGTTTCATGTTTAATTAAAGCCTTTTGGCCTGGCAAGATGTTTCAAAAGCCGAACCATGGAATTGATTTCTCAATTAATGTTCAGAAAAATATTTTATTTGGCGTGACATTGATCATGTTTATTTGTAGGTGGACGACTCCTGTGTTAAAAATGTGAATTTACAGATCTACATTTATAAACATTTTACTTTTAAATGGAACAAGAGTGTGGTTCTCTCCAGGAGTCCTTACCTTTCAGTAATGTAATCAAGAGAAAGAAATCTTCACAACTGTAATTTTCAAAAGGTGTTTGTCTAAATTATATTTAGAATGTTATATCCAAAGTTCTGCGGCTGGCGGATTGTAATGATAATGCTGGCACCATAATTTGGGGCTTTTCATGTAAGTTTGAATAGCTCATAATTAGCTGTTAGTGAAGAATTGAACAAGCACATCATCTCCATACCTTATTCCAATTCAGAATACAATGATTGAACTGTCTCCAGAGCACTGAATTACATTTGCTTTAAATTATGTGAGTACATAATCAGTCTCTCAAAGGCAGCTGCATTAATATAGGCCTACTCATTTCAGCAGACATCCTCTGCACTGTGTCTGCATTACACACATGGGTAACGGTCAGACAAGATAGAGGACAAGTGTGTTTTAGGTTTTAGCTCTTATATAAGCCAAGCTTTGTCTGATAAGCAGGGGATACATATGCTCGTCAGGAAGATAGCCAGAGGCCGCTGTCAACTAAATTCCCCACAGTTCATGTCCATTCCTTCAGCGACCCATGATGAGAAATCTCATATTCACACTCTCCAGTATGGAACTTCTACTGTAACACTACATGAGTCGTTGTCCTATTGGAAGGTGAACCTTCGCCCCAGTCTGAGGTCCTGAGCGCTCTGGAGCATTTTCATCAAGGATCTCTGTACTTTGCTCTGTTCATCTTTCCCTCGATTCTGACTAGTCTCCCAGTCCCTGCCGCTGAAAAACATCCCCACAGCATGATGCTGCCACCACCATGCTTCACCGTAGGGATGGTGCCAGGTTTCCTCCAGACGTGACGCTTAGCATTCAGGCCAAAGAGTTCAATCTTGGTTTCATCAGACCAGAGAATCTTGTTTCTCATGGTCTGAGAGTCATTTAGGTGCCTTTTGGCAAGCTCCAAATGGGCTGTCATGTGCCTTTTACTGAGGAGTGGCTTCTGTCTGGCCACTACCATAAAGGCCTGATTGGTGGAGTGCTGCAGAGATGGTTGTCCTTCTGGAAGGTTCTCCCATCTCCACAGAGGAACTCTTGAGCTCTGTCAGAGTGACCATCGGGTTCTTGGTCACCTCCCTGACCAAGGCCCTTCTCCCCCGATTGCTCAGTTTGGCCGGGCGGCCAGCTCTAGGAAGAGTCTTAGTGGTTCCAAACATCTTCCATTTAAGAATGATGGATGCCACTGTGTTCTTGGGGACCTTCAAAGCTACAGAAATGTTTTGGTACCCTTCCCCAGATCTGTGCCTCGACACAATCCTGTCTTGGAGTTCTATGGACAATTCCTTTGACCTCATGGCTTGGTTTTTGCTCTGACATGCACTGTCAACTGTGGGACCTTATATAGACAGGTATGTGCCTTTCCAAATCATGTCCAATCAATTGAATTTACATTTTAGTCATTTAGCAGACGCTCTTATCCAGAGCGACTTACAGTTAGCGCATACATTATTTTATCGAACCCACAACCCTGGCGTTGCAAACGCCATGCTCTACCAACTGAGCTACATCCCCTGCCGGCCATTCCCTCCCCTACCCTGGACGACGCTGGGCCAATTGTGCGCCGCCCCATAGGTCTCCCGGTCGCGGCCGGTTACGACAGAGCCTGGATTCGCACAGCTAGCACTGCGATGCAGTGCCTTAGACCACTGCGCCACTCGGGAGATTAGGGTTTACCACAGGTGGACTCCATTCAAGTTGTAGAAACATCTCAAGGATGATCAATGGAAACAGGATGCACCTGAGCTCAATTTCGAGTCTCATAGCAAAGGGTCTGAATACTTATGTAAATATGGTATTTTTTTAATTTATTTTTTATACATTTGCAAAAACTTCCAAAAAATTGTTTTAGCTTTGTCATTAAGGGGTATTGTGTGTAGATTGATGAGGATTTGTATTTATTTAATCCATTTTAGAATAAGGCTGTAACGTAACAAAATGTGGAAAAAGTCAAGGGGTCAAGCTCTGTCTCAAACACACTGAAATGGCAGATTTTTTAAACACGGCTCAGCAGTCACCTTTCAGTGTAAATGGAAGCATTTCCTGTCTGTTCTAAACTATTTGAATTTTTTTTTTTAAACGGCCAAATTTGCTCTCCTTGGTTGCTTTCCAGTTTTTTTTTTTACCAAAAAGTCAGACGCAATTTCATCATGATCTTTGTGTCAAAAGGATACTTTTATTTAGTCAACACAGCTCCATCCTGTTCACTCCCAAAACTCTGAGATGAGACACATGACAGATGTGCTTACTCAGCTAATCTCAACTCATCTCTAGTTTCAGTGGAAAAAGGAGTACACTAAAAGTTACCTAATCTATGTGTTTTTGCAAACTTTGAATAATGTAGTAGTAGGCCTATGATTACACAAAGAATGAGGGTTGGGAAAGCTTTCCCTGGAACTTGACATTGAAACTGACCTTTTAGCAGTGATGCCACTTCATCAACAAGATACAGCAGGCAGCTAAACCAGCATTTGACCAAGGATTCTGGGGAGTTGGGTGGGCAGTTAGTTAGGAAATGATCGGTCTGCAGCATTGTGTTTAATTATTCCTGTATTGAATATTTGGTGCAAGTTTTTAATTATATATATATATATATATATATATATATATATATGTGATAGAAATGAAAATAATCCAATAATCAGATTACGTTACTGATTTATTGTCATGCCCTTTTAGGGTTTATTCACAATCACATACACATTAAAATAATGTAATCATTCTTCATGTTTACTTTTAGATAAATCAATGAGTGAATTTCCATAACTGTAGTGTAAAATTTGATAATTCCATGTGTTGGCAACAGGTGGCGCTTAACTCAATAAAAACCATTGCTGTTTTAACCTATATTTAAAATGATACACAGTATGAATTATAACTCCCTTTTTATTTAACATTTTATTTATTTTTGTCTCTAATTGTGTCATAGTTGGATATCTAATGAAGTGATGATACTGTTCAAGAGGCTGTGATAATGGTCACTAGATTTGTACCTTGCGTCTGTTGTAGGGGAACCCTGTCTAACAATGTCAACCAGGAATAAAAGTGTATGTGTGTGTTGACTATGAGAGCAGAGAGAGGGGCATGATGATACACAAAATGTAACTTTGGTGATTCGTAACTTTAGAATGATGATGGATTTGAGATTATACTGACTCTCAAATCACATAAAAAGAATACACTTTGAACCGTAGGTATCATAAGAATGATGCTCTTCATTTTCCAGGATATTGTCCATGCACGCACATTTCGAGATCTTGTGCTGTGTTGTAATTAAATGCTTTGGCAAAATGTAATATTTGTTTAAACACATTGTAACAATTGAAAGACTTTCAAGAAGGTATAAACATACATTCAGTTTAGGGGTTATCATTTTATATAGGCTAAGAAAGTATTTTCCCATTGCCGTGGCCCCTCTCCAGACATACCAACGTGATGATGTGCCACGATCACCGAAGTTTGCTGGCAAATGCACTAGCCGGGAGCACGGCTAGGGGAGCGAATCACTGCCCCAGAATCAAGACATTGTGGAGAGGCTGAGCTCTGATTTTAAACCCGCCCTCCGGAGAGATCTCATTTCCCCCAAAACCTCCCATTTTCTCTCTCTCTCTCGTTCCTCTTTTTCTTTACCTCTTATTTCTCGTATTTTGCTGTACCCCTCACTCACGAATCATGGATCTCACAACGAGATGTTTGTTTCTTCTATCCTGCCTTTGCATGATATCGGCGATCGATTTAGAAGCAATAGAAACAAGCTACTATGTGGAGCCCACTGCCACCTCAGATGTGATCGACTATAAGGATCCCTGTAAAGCTGGTAAGCTTTCAGAATGCTATTTATCTAATATTTGGACTTAAAACATGCCACGAAATGCTTTTGTGTGTTTGGAAGTGAGGGAAATGCATTTGGAGATGACAGCTTTGAATCGGGTTTTAAAGGGGATTTTTTATGATTCTTTAGTTTTTACCTATTGTCATAGTTTTGCTGTTGTACACATGATTGAACACAGTAACATACTGTCGGCATAGCTGGTGGTGGAAAGATGGCACTCGTGGAAATAAAATGAGGACATCAATGTCATTTCCCAGGGTACAATTTTCAAAGCATGGAAGAAAAAAAAAGTTTGGAATTTTTACTAGAAGAACATAATGGAAAATGTTATTAGTTTAAAAGTTCCGGCATATCTTTATCTATAGTTAAGAGTATCTTTTAATTTATGATCTGACTGTGTAGTTGTCAAAAATATGGCATTTTTAGAATAGCCTATTTAATCAAATGTATGGCTTAACTTGGAAGATTCATTTGGATAGCACCAAATCATCACCCATTGAACTGTCGGTTGAAACTATTAAAATCCTTGCTACCGATCTTACATTTACTTAGGCTTTGTAGGCCTTGGTCGTGAAGAAAAACACTGCAGTCTACTATGTTATTATGAGGCTCTTGTGTTCCCCACCTGGTTTTGTCATTGCGCAAAATGACGTGCATTTACTTCACCGGCTGTTCGCGACCACTGAAAACAAGCGGGGTGCTGTAGGCTACACATGGGGAGAAACGTTTTGCAACGAAAACGACAGTTTCTATTGGACAAATGCAGGTAGGCCCCTCCCCTTTTCGTTCCGTTTGGTTCAATTTGGCTCCTAGTGAATACACCCCGGATCTATTTAATCCTCATGTATGAATGATCTCCACTTCTGACCCCTCTAAAACCCATTAGACCCATATTGTATGTGTTCTTCTAATTATATCTTGGCTGTTATCTGCAAGTTTCCTTGGACATTGCTCTCATTGTCATGGGCCTTCTTCTCCCATAGCCTAGGTTGCAGGGGTCCTTATTCATAATCCAGACAATAAGTGAAGCCTAATTAAACTAAATCAATACATTTGGATTAGCTACATCCAGTTCTGTTGAAGTATTGGATTGCACCATTCCCTGTATAGCTGATTTCTCCAAATATAAAGTCAACATTCATAACAGAATAGGCCTATATTTTGTGTGGAAGAGGATATCTCAGTTGTCATCGTAATAAACACTGTGCTGTTAATTCACTGTCTCTCCAAGTGTCTTTGGGGAATTCTGAGAGATTTTTTTCCCATCTGGTGAATGTATTTATGTTACAGATAGACATGGCTCCTTGTGACTCCTCTTAGAAATGACCCCTCTGGAAGTTCTCCCTGGTACTTAAATGGTTTGGTGCTTGTGTATGTCTCATTCTCCATTGACAGCATCATGCAGGGGAAGGGGATGTGGGCAATTCTACGGTAAACAGAGTGATGGCACAAACGGCTCAAACCGTCATTCTTTTACCAAACTTTGCATCTGCACTGTGGTCCTCTGTAGCTCAGCTGGTAGAGCACGGCGCTTGTAACGCCAAGGTAGTGGGTTCGATCCCCGGGATCACCCATACACAAAAATGTATGCACGCATGACTGTAAGTCGCTTTGGATAAAAGCGTCTGCTAAATGGCATATTATTTTATTATTATTATTCAGGTAAATGCGTTTTTGTAAAATGGTCAGTGGAAATTGTTAAAAGTAGTCCTTGTGCATAGAGTTGTATGGTTTGTTTGTTTAACATACATTTTAAAGAGTCTCAGCATCATTCTGTTACAGTGGAATTACCCATGTGTAAAGTCTTACTCTTATTCAGGTCCTTGTCAATTCAGTCCTCCGTCACCTCCTCTTCCTCTCTCCTCAGTCCAGTGGCCTGGATTCTTTGTCCTCTTTTTGTAATGAGAAGAAGCTGGGTTGAGCATGAAATAGAAGACCATATACCAGCCACTCTAATTGCTGCAGAGGCAGATCATAATTCAAGTGGTATGTTGCAATACAGAATGCATCACACACACATTGCTCAAATTTCATGTAGCATGTTTATACTCCTCTTGTACATAGTAAGAGTGATGATGTGATGAGGTTGGGTTCAAGAGGTTGCTTCCTCTACTCTACTCTCAACTCTCTACATAGATCTGTTTAGAAGAGCAACCCTTACGTAAGTCATCAGTATTCGTCATCTCAGTGGTCAGGACAAATTGTTATATTTCACTTGCAAATAGTAGGATAACTGACACATGACTAGGGTTGCAAAATTCAGGGAACTTTCAATAAATTCCCTGGTTTTCCAGAAATCCCGGTTAGAGGACCTGGAATCAGGAGGGAATAAGCAGGAAAGCAGGAAATCCGGAATCTTCCAACCAGGATTTCTAGAAAGCCAGGGAATTTATTGATAGTTCCCAGATTTTTTTTTTACCCTACACATGACTCCGGGTAAGGAGCCCCCCAGAAGCAGGGTAAATCGATCAGTACAAGTGCTCCGAAGTGGTATTCCTAAATGTAAAAAATGATGTATCTTCAAATCAGGATTATATGTATAGGCTGGAATTGAGGATGCAACATGAACAAATATGTAATTTGCAGTGTTTGCTATGGATCAAGGTCCATGGTGTGCATTTGTAGCTAGTTGCTTATCCCGTTGACCTAACATGTCTTTCATTTGTCTAGACAGAGCAAATTACCAAAACAAAACAAGCAAACTCTGTTGTGTATTTAGGCAGGGACTCTAAATCACGAGTTGTAGCAATCAAATGTCAAGAAATAATGATTATTTTAGTAATGATGGTAGACCATTCCCATCATCATTATGAACAGAGTGTTATTATGTTCAATGTTACCCCTGGTCAATGTTTAGGACAGGTGGTGGCGAGACAGCAAGTATAACTCCCACCCACGTCAAGCCTCTCAGTCCCCCAGCCTCCTCTCCCCTCCTCACTCCCAGCTCCCTCTCCTCACTCCCCACTCTCCCCCCTCTCCCCTCCTCACTCCCAGCTCTCCTGCCCCTCTCCCCTCCTCACTCTTAGCTCTCCCAGCTCTTTCCACCTGCTCCTTCAGCATGCTCTGCTTTGTTAAATAATCCAGGGGATTGCTGAAGTTGACCCAGATCCAACTTTTGTACTCTTTTCCCAAAGATCTGAGGCACCTGTGATTCAGCCCTATTTAATCTCACTCAGACTTCTTCACTCAATGGCTCGCTCACTGACTCACTCACGCTCTCACCCACTAGTTTACTTGTTCATATGCTAGAGAGCAAAAGGTGACAACCACTGTCAGCAATCGAAATTGCTGTAGTGTTCCTTCACTCACTTGGCCTCGTGCCTATATAGATTTTTTACTCTTATTACCCCTTAAAGACACCATTGCATTGAGTCAATTTGATAGCTGTCTGCTGCTCAAGGTTAGCTTTAGATCAATACAATGGACAGTGTGCTTTCCAGCTGACAAGATTAAACAATAAATAATTTAACTTGAGGTTCACTTGAGCAAAATATAATTGATAACATTCATATAAATTGATTCATATAAATTGTATATGGGGAAATGCCATTTAAAGCCGATAGTTAACTAATGGAAAATGCCTTAGTTCACGGAGCTCGAACCTTGGCAGCATCCCAACAACTCATTTAAGACTGTAAGATCCATTGAGATTAGATCCACTCACTTTCTATATAAAAAATGGATGAGAGCAAGTCATGCTCAATGTCTCCTCTATTTAAATAATGATAGATCTTCAAGAGAGCAGAAACTGAGTTGACATTTGATTATGGATTATAATGGGGTAGATGACTTAATGTACCAAGGAGCGTCTTGCAAGGGTTGAGTCTCCTGAATTTTATATCATATCCTAATTTGTATTCTGACATCAGTCTGCAGGCTTTGCACTGCGTTTGAGCTCCTCTGCTCTAAGCGTTACCAAGATATATGTGTTGTAGCCTATAGGGAGGGAGTGGAGGAGACCAGCCTCAAGCAACCCCCTGCCCTCGCTTATGCAAGTGGTTTTCCGTCTCCCCCAGCCCCCCTCCTCTCCCCTCTGACTGGCCCTGGCAGTTCCCACAGACTGTAGGTCATTCACACCATGCCAGGGCAGAGCTGCTGGAAGGTGGAGGGCAGGCTGGGCAGACTGGCCACACCAGCGTAAGGTGAGTGCAGCCCATTCAGTTGGGCTTGGCAGCTTATCTAGGGGCTGTTTACTGGCCCTGAGAATTGCATGTGTGCATTCAACCCAAGCCTTTAATCATTCCCACCATTACTGCATTTGGCTTTGAGCTAGTCTCTGACTTGATAATAAACACAGGATCATGGGGTGATGAGGGATGGTTCGAAGGCAGGCAGCCATCTGATGCCTTTATCATCTGACGAGTTTAGTTAGATAATTCCCTGATTAATTTCAGGTGTCCTCAGCTGTTGAGAGTATGACCCAGAGGGAGCTTGTTGCTTGCAGCTTGAGGCCCTGTTCTCTTGCCATACATGGAGAGCTCACATGAGCTACTCAAGGGTTCAAATCCTGGATCTTTAAATCACTGAATATAAATCACACTGTAAAATGTGATCCTAGCGTGTATGGTTATTCTCAAACAGATGTAATGACTTGTGTATGTTCATAATCAAACAGATATAGTGAAGTGTGTATGGTCATTCTCAAACAGATAGTGAAGTGTGTATGGTCATTCTCAAACAGATATAGTGAAGTGTGTATGGTCATTCTCAAACAGATAGTGAAGTGTGTATGGTCCTTCTCAAACAGATATAGTGTATTACTAGTGCAATTGAGACAGTAAGAACCAGATGTTTGTCATTGGGGGCGCCTTTGAGGGGTGATTATATTAGTCAGCAAAAAAGCAGTAGGAATGTCAGTATTGCTGTAAAAATGTTATACTCATAGTATGGCTTCATAATGTCTGTTATATGGTTTGTTGATTTGCTTCTAAACTTTCCATCTCTATTTCTTTATTTAGTTCATATTGGGACCTGCCTCTAGAAAGCTCTAAGACCCATTATCATTAAAAGCCAATTCGTTTCCTAAAGGGTAAGCAGCCATGCATGGAAGATGGAATGTATACAAACCAGCTCACCCCACACACAATGTAGTTTACATCAACAGGTTTGCTCCTGTAGTTTTCAGGTGATTAGGGTGCCATGGTGTGGGAATAATGTGGGTGCATTAGTGGGGAGTGGGACAATTTGTTTGTTGCCAGTGCTAAGAAATAACAAATGCTGTGGGAGTGCTAATTTAAATGACTCAAAGCACGCCCAATTAAGCAACAATAATGAGACGCTAAACAAGCAAAAGGGGGACTTCTTTACAATTCAGTCCCATTTGTCATTCAGTTTGACTTCATTTGAGCTTCATTACTGTTCATCTGGAAATAGTATTGATTTCCCCACCTGTAGTTTCTTAGAAGTCTCTTTCATTTGATTTTGAACATCATTTATTTATTCATGAGATATTTTAAGAGGGTTTTAAGTCTTTTCGTGACTCAATGCATCTAAGCACATCTCAGCTTGACTAATGAATTCAAGTCATATCTTAAGCAACTCTTCTCTAATCTCAGATGTGTACCTTATGTAGCTAGCCCTCTTGACTAGCAATGCATTGCCAAGATGTGGCAGATGAGTGATAACAGATGTAATATGTTGCAATGGTTACATGATCATGAAACTCTATAATGATTATTTGAAAATGCTATGGATATACAGTTTGGGAGTTATTGGAGAACACTATGTCAGTCAACATTAAGCTTACATTTTAGACATGGATAAATATGGGAAATAAGATCTGGCTAATGGGCCTGATGGAGTGTGAAATGCATAAGGAGAGACAGGCTCTGGACGTGTGGCTCTCCAGATGAAGCTGTCTTCATGGTGTCAATAATAGGACTGACTGGGGTGGCAGTAACTCTGGCCTGATCTCTGCTGTGGTGCCTGATGAGACTTCTAGGCTTTTATTGGAGTATAATCCCCTCCTAGTATCTGGGGCTTTAGCTTGAGGCTTCTCCGGAACTTCTTTCCTAATTACACCTTAGTTATCTTTGAAATGAGCATACAAGTGGAGTTTGTTCTCCTGCCTTGGGCTCAAATTGCAGTGTAAGGAAATGTCATGGTAAGCATTTGTTTAAGATTAACAGCTGGAGTTGTTTTTACAGGAGAGGGGCATAATATTTACAATACTCCCACCTTCCATAATTCCACCAAACACCTCTTACTGTAGTTATAAGCTTTTCATAGACTGTAAGACGCTGTTTGCCTCTCTATTCATGGTGCTTGGATGCTTTGTTAGTTTTTTCTCTCAGGCATTTTAAAGATACAGCAACAGGAGGCACAACGAGTGTACTGTATCTCCCTGTTGTCCCACTGTAGCCAGTATGTGTGGAATCAGATAGGGTTCGCAGGCACAGAATGAAACCTGAAATGTGATCCTTGTACAGACATCAGATGGTAATCATCTTAACTCAATACACTATTGGCTTCCATTGGAATTCAAATGCAAAGTTTGTTACAGAACACCCGCACTGTGAAAGGCGTCGCCATGTCATTGTAATGCATTTCAAGCCCACGTCAGCTGTTTTTTTTCCACCCCTCATCTCAGGGTCTTCGATGGGAAAATATAACTTTTCTTCAGGGAAACTGAGTACTACAGATGTCTTTAGGTCTTAGCCTCACGTTGCCTGCACTGTGGTCCTACTGATCCAACTTTCCTTTGTTTGACAGTGGTGTTAGTTTTTAGATGATGCTTGTTGATGTAGTTTTACTGTAGCAGATGTGGTGCCCTGCTAGTCAAACAGGGACAATTGCCAGTAAAGAGTGTCTGTCAGTCATTGTGTGTGTCTGACACTGAGGCCATGTCCTGGGAATTCCCTGAATCAAATGGTGTTTAATTTGATAGAGATCTCGTGCATAATCTGACAGGGCAAACAGATTGATGGGGGTGGTCTGAGATTTAAAGGGTTTATGATGGTTAAGATTATCTAAAGAGACATTCCTTCCAGCTATGGGGGAGGGGGCAGCCTGGTCTCATAGACTAGACATAACATAGTAAACTTAAATCCGGGACACTGAAATTAGTATGATATGTTAAATTTTGTTTGGTTACATAAGACAGAAGGTTACTTAAAGGTGCACTAGGCAGAAATCGCTCTGCCATTTCCTGTTTGCTAAGATTCTAATAGTTTGCCTAATTTCAGTTTATGTGACAAAACAGAGAATCATTGTACGATCTAAACCAAGTGGCGCAGTGGTCTAAGAGATCCTGGTTCGAATCCAGGCTCTGTCGTAGCCGGCCGCGACCGGGAGACCCATGGGGCGGCGCACAATTGGCCCAGCGTCGTCCAGGGTAGGGGAGGGAATGGCCGGCAGGGATGTAGCTCAGTTGGTAGAGCATGGCGTTTGCAACGCCAGGGTTGTGGGTTCGATTCCCACGGGGGGCCAGTATGAAAAATAAAAATAATTTATGCACTCACTAACTGTAAGGCGCTCTGGATAAGAGCGTCTGCTAAAATGTAAAAATGTAATGTAAATGTAAACCGCTGTGAAATGTCTTTTCGATTACCAAAAATATTGTATTTTCAGCTTTTTGATGCTGGTGTACAAAATCGAAAGTAAAAGAAGCAAAAATGTAACTTAAGAATGGGAAGCATAGAAATAGGACACATAGAACATATCTACCGCTTCTTAGACTTGCTTTCAGTGACAATGACAGATCTATTACATATTGCAGCTTTAAGTTAATAACGAAAGGAGGGGGGTCGGGGTGGATGGCTCAACGTATAACGTGAACGTCTAGCAACATCAAAGGTTGCGTGTTCGAATATCATCACAGACAACTTTAGCATTTTACCTAATTAGCAACTTTGCAATTACTTACTACTTTGCAACTACGTAGCATGTTAGCTAAGCCTTCCCCTAACCCTAACCTTAACCCTTTAACCTAACTCCTAATCCTAACCTTTACCCTAGCCTAGCTAACGTTAGCCACAACAAATTGGAATTCGTAACATATCATACGTATTGCAGTTTCGTAACATATTATACGAATTGCAATTTGTAACATATCATGTGAATTGTAATTCGTAAAATTTCATACGAAATGGATGATGGACATCCACAAATTAATACATACCATACAAATTGTAACATATCATACTTAATGGGGGAGACAGATTAGCATTTACCATGTTAAGTCTACCCCTGAGTTCAGGTTGCAGCGGAGGGTCAAAGTGTAACACACACACAAAGTGCAATCAATCAAATATTTCATCAAAGGCCATTTTTATCTTCCCAGTATGTCCACATATAGTGATGACAACCATCTTTGTCCCAGCCACTGAGCGTGGCACGCTGATGAAAATGTTTTCCTACCGTAGATGTTTATGTTAGGACACTGAAAACCATATAATCTATAAACTATCTTTCAGAGTGAAATTATCAAATTGTTCATCCTTTACATTCCTGTTGATATTACTACCATAGCTGCAGCTGTTGTCATTTAGTTCATGAATGTTGCTGGAAAGAGAGAGAGAGTGGCAGCAGTGCTATGCTCAATAATGATCTGCTCCCATCTGCCACTCTCTCTCTCTTGCTCTCTCTCTCTCTCTGGGTTTGACAGTGGTGCACATGCAGTGGGGTTTCTCAGTTTAAAAAACAACTGGCCAGTGCAATGGCTGCCATCCTGTCCTCTGCCCGGTGCCCCATATTGAAGATTCCAGATATTCAGTCTGTGTCCGTGGATAATTCAAGCCAGGAGACAATGGGATTAATTCTCAATCCCTGCAAGACTTTTCTTAAACCTGCAGCTTCTCCACGACGACTGGAAAGCCCGGGGGAAATGAGGCCTAATGCCGCAGGGGCTGTGCATTTGCTCATTTCAATCTTCGCTGTTGTCAGGGAACAATTATACGCTGGATTAAGAGCTTTTCCCCAGAATGCTTTGTGGATGAGTGGGTCTCTGCCATGGACAGAGAGTACATTAGCCCTCTGTGTAGGGCAGTGGGGTGGGGGTAGGGGGACAATCCTGCACCTTGTTGTGTGGTTAGTTGGTTCTAGTATTAGGCCAGTAAATCACTGCTAATAACTGGAACTGAGTGCAGTATTACTGTAGCATTAAGCATTAGGGAAAGCAGGGTTACTCTTCAAATTGCAGCTGCATTTTCATCTTCCACTGTGTTAAAGGGAAGAGTACTTAGCAAATTATTTTGGACATGCCTCTCTTAGTGCTTACTGTCCTCTCTGTGACATCAGCCCCACATTTATGTTGGTTCTGTCCAAGTGCTTTCTGTTCTCATTCTTTAATGCTGTCAGTCAGTTCTAGGAATCAGAAGTAAGACAGTCAGTTTGTATCCATTGCATACTGTATGGACAGCTGGTAGCTAGCAGTGATCAGATATACTCTTGGCACAGAGTGTCTGTATTAGTGCTGATTTAGGAATAGTCTGTTTTATGTTTCATGGATTTGGTCACACTCACAGTGATTGAGCGTTTTTCTGAGTGCAAATTCGAGTATCCCTTTGACTTGTGGTATTTCAAACCTGCCCGCTGAGCTCTGAGCGTGCCCTATCTTGCAGACAGAGATCTACATATTTTCTTATTACTGTCATTAGCCAGTAACCGTGCCTAGCCTCGCTGCTCTACAACATGCCCTCTCTGACCCTTTCTGTTGCTTGTGGGAGATTGGCTGCATACTGTTTCAATAATTCTCCTCTGGTGGATAAGGGACACAAGCCAAAACTTTTTTCCTCTATTGTTTTCTTTCTCTTCCTTTCTCTTTGAGACAAACACACACCACTATCTGACTGTTATCAACAGCCGGGCCAATGATAGCTCAGTTATAAAAGAGCTTTGTCTTAGATGTTTTTGTAGTCTTCTAAAAACAACCATACACGCTGAAAATATGCTTTCACTTTGATTCCTAGACCACAGTTTGTCAGTTCCTAGTTGTCCATCTTTCACTATTGCACTTGATTTTCAACAACTCTGGGTAATTTTTGGGGTAACCTACTTTCACGCTCATATTGTGGACACACAGTAGTCAGTACCATATTTACTCAAGCCACAGCAGAGGACTCCATTAGGTCTGACTTTATCTATCCCTTGGTACTCTGCTTCCTATCCCCAAGGAGTATAACCCTCACACACACAGTGAAAACATGTTTGCAATGGATAATCTTTCTCCCTCCTCCTCACACTCTCCTCCCCACAGGGTTATGAGGTGGGCAGTGAGGCTTTATGCCGTCCTCCTCCCTTTCCTCCCCTCTTCCCCCTGCTCTCATCTTCCTGTTCAGACATGGATTACCCTGCCACCCCTTCTCTCTTCCTCCTTCCCTCCACCCCTCCATTCCACTCCTGCACAAAGGACAGGCCGTAAATCCAGGAAATGTGCTGGTGTTGAAAGCTTGTAAAACAGAGCGGCATGTCTCTGAGGAGAGGACTCCTACCCTAACTGCCACAGAAATAGGGCATTTAGAAAGGGATCCCATAAAGCATATTCCTCATAAAGGGTGACTGTTTTGTTATTCTTCCTTCTCCTTGGCCTCATTAAAAACCTATTACTTGTTCAAGGTGCCCCATATACAGTATCGAGGCAGCATCTCACAGTATTAGGTCTGCTTGAGGACTAATTAACGGTACAAGAATATCAGGACATTACATTTTCCCTCAGAGTTCTCTTAGCGGCAACTGAATTGACCCAGCACATCTGGGGTATGCTGCTCTAAAAGCTTTTGAATGTAGCTCTCATTAATTGATTTCATATGTCCTCCAATAAATGTCATACAGAGATGTTCCCTCCCCTGATATGATTTATTTCGCTTGGAGCTTATAGAGCTCTGAGATTCAGACAGCATTCCTCTCCTGTTATTCAAACATTCACATAACTGCTGTTTCACAACTCTGTGTGTCTGTTTGAGTGCGAGGGCTAAAGAGAGGGGAGGGATTGTGTGTGCGCGTGTGTCTCAATGTCTAGCTTTTTCTTTGGTATTTTACCCCCTTGTGGTATCCAAATGGTAGTTACAGTCTTGTCCCATCGCTGCAACTCCCGTACGGACACAGTGCCCGCTTAACCCGGAAGCCAGCAGCACCAATGTGCCGGAGGAAACACTGTACACCTGGTTACCGAGTCAGTGTGCACTTCGCCCGGCCTGCCAAAGGAGTTGCTAGTGCGCGATGGGACAAGAACATCCCTCCGCCAATTGTGCGCCGCCCCATGGGTCTCCCGGTCGCGGCCAGCTCTGACAGATCTCTAGTGGCACAGCTAGCACTGCGATGCAGTGCCTTAGACCACTGCGCCACTCGGGAGGCCCACAATGTCTAGCTTTTTCTCCCTTGGTTTGAATGGATGTCTATGTGATCTACGTGGTTTGTCTGACCTGCAGAGCTGGGAAACCTTGAGGCTATTGGACAGTGCAAAACAATGTCCAATATTGTAAAGACACCTTAAATATGTCTGACATGCTTTCTCTCTCTGTGTCTGTTTCAGTTGCCTTTTGGGGAGACATTGCTCTGGATGAGGAGGACATGCGTATGTTTAAGGTGGACCGGATTATAAACGTGGCCCAACGGACCGTCCAGACCTTCAATCAGACAACCACAGGTGAGCAAGAGCTGTGAGGCTGACCCAGTCATGGTCATTGAGACTATAGACTTAGGCCTAGTGCCATAGGCTTAAAGCTGGCATTTTCTTATAAACGTGCCTGTCATCAGTTCTAAAAGTCTGACTCCATTTATGCATGTGCTATTATATAATGCTGACTAAAATGTGTCTCCTTAAAGGAAAACTCCACCCAAAAACGTTTATTTGTTTCATTAGTCCATTGTTGATATAGTCCCAAAATGTTTTGCTTTTCAGCAATCAAGTTGTCAAGATATGTAACTTTCAAAATACGGCCGTATGATGCATTTTGCATCATATGATGCTGCGTTTTGCATTATTCTGTAATTTGAAAGTTACATATCTTGAAAACTTGATTGCTGACATGAAAAACATTTTGGTCCTATATCAACAATGGACATATGAAACAAATACCAAAATATAGTTTTTGGGTGGAATTTTTCTTTAATGATACAGTACAAACAAGTTCAAGAAAAAAGCTTTCATTCAGTTAAATAGTTCCCACATTTTCCCACCTCAAGGCCAATTATAGAAGGAGGCTTTGTAACTCTCTCCAAGTGCATCTGCCAGGAAGATGTGTACTATGCATTAACCACACAGCACCAGATGATGGCTCCTCTCCAACACTGAGTTGGCCATGACACCTGTTTTAAACAAACAGCATGTATCACGACTCAGGATATGACCCAGATGCAGACACAGGAGGCAGAAGGTTCAGTTCTAAGATAATTTATTATAACATGGGTTCCAGGCAAAGGGCAGGTCGAGGACAGGCAGAGGTTCGTAACCAGATCAGAGTCCGAGAGGTACAGGACGGCAGGCAGGCTCAGGGTCAGGGCAGGCAGAATGGTCAGTAAAACAGGGGGAACTAGAAAACAGAAACTAGAGAGACTGGAAAACGGGAAAACACGTTGGTAAGACAAGACGAACTGGCAACAGACAACAGAAAACATAGGTATAAATACACAGGGGATAATCGGGAAAATGGGAGACACCTGGTGGGGGGTGGAGACCAGTGACTAAGTCCAGGGATATATGGGACCAGGGGCGGTGAGGAACAGGGAGTGGTTGAAGGAGGCCAGCCGGAGCTTGCCGCTGGGTCTTATTCTGAGCACACACAGTGCAGGCGGCGATGAATGCGGAGACATCAAGAACCATGGTGGGCCACCAAAAACGTTGTTGTACAAAGGCCAGGGTCCAACGGGAGCCAGGATGGCAGGCAAGTCTGGAGGAATGAGCCCATTCCAGGACTGGGGAACGGACAGTCTGGGACAAACATCCGGTTAGCCGGGCCCCCCCCCGTGGTCCGGCTGGGAATGCTGCGCCTCACGGACCTGGTTCTCTATACCCCAGATGAGTGCAGCCGCTAGACAAGAGGTAGGGAGGATGGTCTCGGGGTCCGACGGTGTAGCAGCGGGGCTATAGAGACGTGAGAGCGCATCCTGCTTCACATTTTTGGACCCCGGCTGGTAGGAGATGGTAAAGTTGAACCGAGTGAATAGCGGGGCCCATCGAGCTTGCCTAGAGCTGAGGCGCTTGGTGGTGCGGAGATATTCCAGGTTCTTGTGATCAGTCCCCCTGGAGAGGCTCAAAAGCCGAGGTGAGGAGTGGTAGCGGGTAATGTTTTTTAACCGTGGTGTCATTCAGGCCCCGGTAGTCGATACACGGGCGTAGGGTTTTGTCCTTCTTCTCCACAAAGAAGGACCCTGCGCCGGCGGGTGAGACAGAAGGATGGATACACCCTGCAGCCAGGGAGTCCTCAGTGTACCTTTTCATCGCCTTGGTCTCCAGATCCGACAGGGAATAAAGCCTCCCCCGAGGTGGTGTAGTGCCCGGGAGAAAGTCGATAGCGCAGTCGTAGGGCCGATGCGGAGGAAGCGATGTGGCACGGGCCTTGTTGAAAACCTCCCGGAGGTCCTGGAACGGCGGAGAGGTCCGAGGCTTCTCCTAAGCCTGCAGGAAGACTTCCCGGGGCAGGCTGCGCCGTCTTCAGGCAATGAGCATGGCAGAACGGGCTCCAACCATTGATAGAAACAACAGTCCAGTCGATAAGGAGATTGTGCCTCTGGAGCCATGAAAACCCCACAACCACGGGTACCTGAGGGTATTCAATGAGCAGGAACTGCATAGACTCACTGTAATTACCTGACACTCTCAGGTTAATGGGAAACGTATTGGGGGTGACTCTGCCAATAGAGCACCCATCCAGCACTCTGACGTGTGGGGATTCCCAGCTCCGACACCAGGGTAGCGTCCATAAAGCTCATGTCGGCCCCAGAGTCAATGAGCACCCGGAGAGATTTGGACTGGTCACCCCACAAAAGGATAGCATGGAGAGGGGTGCGAGTAATGGAAGATGGGCAACTCCCCATACGGCTCACCAGCGTACTCATACCTACTGGATGAGCCTGGTCTTTTAATGGAGAGGTAGATATGTAATGTCCTGGTGTTCCACAATACAGACAGCTCTTGGTGCTTAGTCTGCGTAAGCGTTCAGCTGGAGACAATCCGGCCCTGCCCAGTTGCATGGGCTCCGGAGGAAACGAGTCGACAGTCCTCTGTGATTCCTGAGGGAACTCGGGTGACATCGGATTCTCCCGGGGACTTCCAGGATTCCTCGGAGGCGAGGTGGGCGCCGTGGACGAGCGAGTGTGACCGGCAGCAGATCTCCTCTCCCTCCTACGTTCCCGTAGCCGCCCATCGATCCGTATGGTCAAGGCTATGAGAGAGTTGAGATCCATGGGAAGCTCCTGGTCTGCGAGCTCGTCTTTAACCACCTCCGATAAACTGTGCAGGAACGTGTCGAACAGAGTTTCCGGGTTCCAGGCACTCTCGGTGGCCAAAGTGTGAAAATCTACCGTGTAGTCTGCCACACTATGGGAGTCTTGACGCAGTTGCATTAGCTTACGAGCAGCCTCTCTCCCGGACAATGGCGAATCAAACACCTTTCTAACCTCCGCCACGAACTCCTCCAGACTGAGGCAAACAGTGGATTGTTGCTCCCACACCGCCGTAGCCCAGGTGAGAGCCCTCCCAGACATCAGCGTTATCAAGTACGCTATCCTCGAGTGATCCGAGGGAAAAGAAGAGGGCTGCAGCTCAAAGATGAGAGAACACTGGGAGAGAAACGCCTGGCAGGATCCTGGATCTCCAGCGTAGCGCTCCGGAGGAGGTAAGCGAGGTTCTCGGGAAGCCAGGGTAGATTGGGGAGAGGCGCCGCTGGTAGTGGGGTAACTGACAGCCTAGGGGGTTACTGTTGTGTCTTGCTGCTTAGTAGATAACCTGCGGCATTGCTCCAGCAACGCAGTGAAAGCCTGATCATGGTGTCCCGCTAAGGTCTGGAGTCCTTCCATAAGGTTTTGAAGTAACTCCTCGTGTCTTCCAATGGCGGCTCCTTGGAAGGAGACAGCGTTGCGGAGCTGGTCCGATTCTGCTGGGTCAGTCATGGCCAGTTCGTACTATCACGACTCAGTATATGACCCAGATGCAGACACAAGAGGCAGATGGTTCAGTTCTCAGATCATTTATTATAACACAGGGAGCAGGCAAAGGGCAGGTTGAGGACAGGCAGAGGTTCGTAACCAGGTACAGGACAGCAGGCAGGCTCAGGGTCAGGGCAGGCAGAATGGTCAGTAAAACAGGGTAGCGTCAATCAGGACAGAACGGCAGGCAGGCTCAGGATCAGGGCAGGCAGAATGGTCAGTAAAACAGGGCAGCGTCAATCAGGACAGAACGGCAGGCAGGGTCAGGGCAGGCAGAATGGTTAGAACCGGGAGGACTAGAAAAATAGAAACTAGAGAGACTGGAAAACGGGAAAAAACGCTGGTAAGACTTGGCAAGAGAAGACGAACTGGCAACAGACATACAGAAAACGCTGGTATAAATACACAGGGGATAATGAGGAAAATGGGAGACACCTGGTGGGGGGTGGAGACAAGCACAAGACAGGTGAAACAGATCAGGGTGTGACAGTATGTTTATCACCAGCACTCTCAAAGTGTTTATGAAGGCCCTATAGAAAATGCTCAACAGAAGTTATAAAGCACACCATTTAGGAACAGCTGAAATGTTGTAGTCTCAAATGTTTAAGTTTCTCATGGTCTGTATGTTATGGTCTGTGTGAACTGAACTGTCAATTCACATAACAGGTCACTTTCTGACTCAATAGTATCAGTTATTGGTCATTCTAGATTCCACAAAAAGGTGGTTGGTTTTTACCATGTTCTCACCAGAGTTTCACTTTTTAATTTGACAGTTCTCTATGATTATATTGTACAAACTTAATCATTGGCTGGGTTTTGTGAATTACAGGGTCTTCTGCCAATGAGACCAGTCGAAACATAGCGGTGCCAAACCGGCAAGGATCACGCCGTAGGAAAAGGGCGGCAACCTCCAGGCCTGAGAGGGTGTGGCCAGAAGGTGTCATTCCCTATGTCATCAGTGGGAACTTCAGTGGTACGTCCCACCTCATCACTGATGTTTACTTGCCCTATGGTTCTCATATGAGCCCTATAATATAGTTCCCTACTAAAGGGTGGCAGCTGGTGTCCATTCAGCATACCTGCATTCACAGTACCTACATTAAAATGAATGTCTTGGTAGCTATTGGACATTTTATTAACTTTACTTGGGATGAATTTGGCAGTGGGTCTAGAACTACGAGCAAGCTGTCAGCATTGGTACAGTATTTTATCCTCCTTTTTATGTGTGTCTTATGTTCGTCAGCCTCACTGATCTCCTCCCTTCTTCCCATCACATTCAGGCAGCCAGCGGGCGATATTCCGTCAGGCCATGCGTCACTGGGAGAAGCACACCTGTGTGACCTTTATGGAGAGAACAACAGAGGAGAGCTACATTGTGTTCACCTACCGGCCGTGTGGGTGAGTCCACAGAGGTCTGGGCTCGCATCCCTCAGGAAGGAAGTCTAGCTGGTCAGCCTGCTCACACATGATACTCCTTTATCCACACAGCCGTAATGATTTATTGCTTAAGTACTTTTCCTTACTTCTCCTCCATTGGCCTTTAGTGCTTGCTCATCCCTTCTGTCCGCAGTCTGTCTGCATGAGTTGTGGTAATTGCAGCCCCCTGCAAGTCCTGGGAAAGACGGCCATTCAGGCCTGAGGAATGCTTGCTGTGCCTCATAGTCCTGACACATCTTTCACTGAGCACTCGTGTCGCACATGGTTTTTTGAATGACACCCAAGGGAGACCTCCTCCGCTTTATCATAACCTGCCAGCTTTTATTCCACGTGATATAGTTTGTCCTTTTCCCAGCTATGCATGTTTTTAAGTTCAAATGAGTTCTGCACACACAGTACATCAGTTACCAAGAAGAGTATTAAAGAGCGGATATGGAACATAAACTGCCCTTTTTCCACCCAGCTGTTGATAGCCATTTTTAGCCTGGTAACTGGCCTCCAGAGTAACAGGGATGACATTATCCACGCAGGCGGCTGCGGTTAGCAGTGGGAATGCCTGGGCTCTGGGCTGGCCTGCTGCATATTCAGCAGGCCCCATCTGTCCTGTGCAAAGTTCAAGACCCATCTCAGGAGAGCCTGGCTGGGCTCATAGTAATTAGAGAGAGGCTGGTTGGCCCACAGGGGCGCGGTGTGTGCCCATGGACTGGGCTCCCACACTGAGCCTTTCATGTCAGGGAGGGAGAGAAAGAGCCCTGCAGTCTGCAGCCAGCCATCACTGTCACACACTGTAACCCTCCATCTACAGTGAAGCACACATCAATGAATGTCACCACTGTATTAGGATTGAGGGTTCGAGGGTCACCTTGTCTAGTTTTTCTAAGATGTGCTAGATAATTCTGTTCCTAATACTGTATATATGTGTTAGAGATGTCAGTTGAACCACAAAGTGTTGCAGTCAGACCCTGTGTCTCTCTACGAACTGGGATTCCTTCCCTATTTGTTCACTGCCTCTGGTTTACACTTGCATGTTTGTGGAAGTAAAGCTCTATATATCCGGTGTAACATGAAGTTCACCAAGTTCTTGTTACATGATTGATCTGTAGACATAAATGTAGCACTTAGATAGATAGTACTATGGTAAGCAGGATGGCCCCTTTTGAGCTAACACTGTCATCTTCGTGTCTGCCAAACAAAAAGAGACCTAGTTTTGTCTTCTGTGTAGCCAGTTACCACAGTCTTGGGAACTAGCTTGTTACCCTGCCTGTTGACCTGTCCCTGATCTGTGTTCTGGGTGTTGGACCATGCAGGTGCTGTTCCTATGTGGGCCGCAGGGGTGGCGGTCCCCAGGCCATCTCCATTGGAAAGAACTGTGACAAGTTTGGAATAGTGGTGCATGAGCTGGGCCACGTGATTGGTTTCTGGCACGAGCACACCCGGCCTGACAGAGATGAACACGTCAGCATCATCAGGGACAACATCCAGCCAGGTAAGACAACTGTGTATGGAACAGCCCACTCATCTAACATGGAGAGATGTCATATGAGATGAGCTTATTTTAAGTGTCTATGATGAGACCATCACATGATTCTGTGATAAACATAGTTTTCCCTTTCTAGGTGATAACCACTCACTTTTGCCATTCAGTATGATGGGACAGTATTTGAGGTAGGGGTAGGTTTCAGCTTCTGTTTTCTTGCTTCCATTCACAGGACAGGAGTATAACTTCTTGAAGATGGAGCCAGGGGAGGTGGACTCTATGGGAGAAGTGTATGACTTTGACAGCATCATGCACTATGCCAGGAATACATTCTCAAGGTAGGAGCTGGGCTAAGTTCCACTTCATACACAGCAAAACAGAACAGACATCATAGAAACCAGTTGCAGTCTAGGTTAGAGAGCAGATTCCCAGACTATGTAACTTTTGCTCTCTTAATATCTCTCTCAATATCTTTTCTATGTTACTGCTGAAAGTTTGATCTCTTCATAGTTAGGGCTGTGGTGGTCATGACATTTTGTAAGCCGGTTATTGTCATGCAAATCACATGTTTAGCATCTCCAGGTCTCCATGCATACAAGCCACTGATGCGCGCCTTTGGAACATCTACATTTAACAAAAGTATAATAAATCAATTTATTATACACCATCACAATAAATCCATTATTTATTTTAGGCAGGTCTAAAGAAACTGTGTTTCAGAAGAACCGAATATGAGTCGGCCTATTGTATGTTATCTGGCTATGCTCCATGCCATAGGCTGTAGGCTTGTTCATTTAGCAGACAATTTATGCTTATAAGTCCCATTATTTTATTTTATATTATACGATTTTAGAAATAATATTTTTCCCACGCAGGAGCGAGTGCGCATATGAAGTGGCTATGTTGAGCGTAAAAGTGATAATTTGAAATAGGTCCTATACGCTACACAGCCAAAAGTATGTGGACACCCCTTCAAATGAGTGGATTCGGCTATTCCAGCTACATCCGTTGCTGACAAGTGTATAAAATCGAGCACACAGCCATGCAATCTCCGTAGACAAACATTGGCAGTAGAATGGCCTGTACTGAAGAGCTCAGTGACTTTCAACATGGCACCGTCATAGGATGCCACCTTTCCAACAAATGAGTTCGTCAAATTTCTGCCTTGCTAGAGCTGCCCCGGTCAACCGTAAGTGCTGTTATTGTGAAATTGAAACGTCTAGGAGCAACAATGTCTCAGCCGCGGAGTGGTAGGCCACACAAGATCACAGAACAGGACCGCCGAGTGCTGAAGCACGTAGCTGTCCTCGGTTGCAACACTCACTACCGAGTTCCAATCTGCCTCTGGAAGCAACGTCAGCACAAGAACTGCCCGTTTCCATGGCCGAGCAGCCGCACACAAGCCTAGATCACCATGCGCAATGCGAAGCAGTCCAACGGACGAATCTGGGTTTGGCGGATGCCAGGAGAACACTTCATGCCCGAATGCATAGTGCCAACTGTCAAGTTTGGTGGAGGAGGAATAATGGGCTGGGGCTGTTTTTCATGGTTCGGGCTAGGCCTGTTAGTTCCAGTGACGAGAAATCTTAACGCTACAGCATACAATGACATTCTAGATGATTCTGTGCTTCCAACTTTGTGGAAACAGTTTGGGGAAGGCCCTTTCCTGTTTCAGCATGACAATGCCCCCGTGCACAAAGCGAGGTCCATACAGAAATGGTTTGTCGAGATCAGTGTGGAAGAAATTGACTGGCCTGCACAGAGCCCTGACCTCAACCCCATTGAACACCTTTGGGATGAATTGGAACGCCGATTGCGAGCCAGGCCTTATCGACCAACTTCAGTGCCCGACCTCACTGATGCTCTTGTGGCTGAATGGAAGCAAGTCCCTGCAGCAATGTTCCAACATCTAGTGGAAATCCTTCCCAGAAGAGTGGAGGCTGTTATAGCAACAAAGGGTGGACCAAGTCCATATTAATGCCCATGATTTTGGAATGAGATATTCAACGAGCAGATGTCCACATACTTTTGTACATGTCGTTTGTTTGGCAAATTTAGTTGTGAATGATACAAACCTTAAAATGTCTTAGAAATCAAAACATATATGGGCTGCATGATGCGACTATAGGCTATTGACTATTTGAAAAAGTCATAAAAAAAGCTTGCATCAGGCTGCACACCCTGTTCTCTCATCAAATAAAAATATGTTTTCTCCCAGACTCATGGATAGAAAGTTTGGAGAATAGCATAAGGTAACCAGTCCATCCAGTATGCATAATAATACAGTCTACACTCAAAGGCAATTACTAGAATTTGTTTAATTTTGGAGTATAAACCAGACCAATTATGCACCAAAGACATCTTAAATCAGTTGTTTTATTTTATTTTTTCTGCCGTGCGTAATATGTGGTAGGCTATGTATTGTATAAACGCACAATCATTATTTTAATTCAGGTTTATTTTTTCGTGCTTGGGGTCATATATAGGCCTATGCATAAGCTCTAATATGCGAATGGGCGTTCTACATGCAACGTCTTAAATGCTTTGTATTAATCATCACCTTAGAAAGCGCTGTCCATTTGGTTGTGTTTGGCTTTGAAACAACATCCACCACGACCATGTTTTCCACTCAGTTTCCACCTGTTGAACTTCTTTCTTCAAATTAATCATCCCAGTGAGGTCAACATTTTTTTAGCCTAATGGTGAGATTTAAAAGCATGATACTGTTCTGATGATAAGTGTTTGATGTGATTTTGGATTTAATTTGGATTGATGTCAGCGTGGTTAGAGGGACAATAGAGCATTGAGTACCAGGCCATTAGCGACCTGATGGTGGTTAGTGAGTTGGGTACTACCAATGTATGTCCAGAGTGCATAAGAGGAGATTACAGTGACTCAACGGTCACGTGGAATTTCACTGCGGTCATGACTCATGACTGTTAGTGTGGCAGTAATACGGTCACCGCAACAGCCCTATTCCTAGTTCTACTATGTGTCAAAGTCTCTTTAATTTCATTACTTTGTTTTATATTAGTGTCAAGGCTTATGAAAGGTTGCACAAATTTAAGTTTAGAGTCCTTTAATACACTCTCAGAATAAAAGGTACAGAATTGTACTTAGATGGGTATAAACTCTTGTCACTGTAGTGGTACCCTGTAAGTTACATCCATTGTACCATTAGTTATAGGTATATAATTTTACACTTGCAGTTCATACCTTAAAAGAGCTAATAGTGTACCATATAGTCCAAAACCTTTGGAAAAGGTACACATTTGCCTTTGCGGGGTACCACCAGTAACAAAACCGTTTCTTTTAAGTGGCAAAAATGTACCTCTTCTCTATATCAAGTCCCTCGTGTACACGCCTCTTCGCTATCTAGTGCTGAGTGATTAGTGCTTTTTCGGTTCGATTTCGGTTCGATTATTACAAAATATAATTTTTACACATTAAATGCACTATGCATTATGTGGGTTGAATGCTGTAACAACACAGAATAAAACAATTAATAAAAGTCCCATGATGGTAGTGACTGCCCATTACTGCTTATCACTTATTAACCATCATTTATTCACATTATTTTAATAAAATATTTGTTTTCTTTGATTAATTTATTATTTCATTCCAAGTCATCATCTTATCTCTATAGAGCGCATTCTCTCTTGGCCCTGTGTAGCTCAGTTGGTAGAGCATGACGCTTGCAACGCCAGGGTTGTGGGTTCGATTCCCACGGGGGGCCAGTATGTAAAAATAAAAAAATAAAAATGTATGCACTCACTAACTGTAAGTCGCTCTGGATAAGAGTGTCTGCTAAATGACTAAAATGTAAATGTTTTGGTCAACGTGGTCTCTGTGTCTGCTCCACACAGACCAGACAAGTGAGCGGGCGCGCAATGGATTATCGTCATTGTAGTTAATTACCACGTTTTCTGTGCTAAACTATGCAGAATATTGATCTGATTTATCTCTACAGAAACTGAGCATCAAACTCACAGAAAAAAATAGAACGAAATTGAATTCTAATAATTTAACTGATGTAGGTCAATTAGTTATTTAAAAACCAAAAAATAACCAAATTAAGTTTCGGTTAATTGCTCAGCACTACCGCTATCCCACTTCTGACACCAATGGAGTGAATTGGGTGGGTAGCCCCGACCAGGACTCGAATCTGGGTCCAGCGACTGTCAAGCCAACACCTTAACCATTACGCCAAGAGGTCTCTACCTCTTTGAAAAGGTCGCTCAGTGTTGGGTTAAGGTTGGTACAATATTAATTACAGCTTACCCTGTATGTATTGTCACATGCACTTATGTAAGCCTTTATAAAGACTTCAGAATTGTCAGCGGACATGCACAAACTTTAATTAACATAAACATAGACCACTTAAACTGGTACAACACTTTCACTCACGGGTGGCCAAAAATAAATAACTGAAAGCTGCGCCCCCACTAATCCATGCCTCCACCCTGAGAAACAAAAATGTTCCTTCACCGTACCCCTTTTTTGAGAGTGCGTGATGATTGTACCTTTTTATATTAAAAATATTGGTTACAAGAATGTACCATTATACTAGATTATCCGCACATGTACCCTAAAAGGTATTGAATTGTACCATGTGAGATTAAATGTGTACCTCTGAAGGTACATGTAACTGCCAAAATAAAGGAAACACCAACATAAAATGTCTTAATAGGACGTTGGGCCACCACGAGCCAGAACTGCTTCAATGCACCTTGGCATAGATTCTACAAGTGTCTGGAACTCTATTGGAGGGATGTGACAGCATTCTTCCATGAAAAATTCCATCATTTGGTGTTTTGTCTATGATGGTGGAAAACACTGTCTTATGCGCCGCTCCAGAATCTCCCATAAGTGTTCAATTGGGTTGAGATCTGGTGACTGAGACGGCCTTGGCATATGGTTTACATTGTTTTCATACTCATCAAACCATTCAGTGACCCCTCGTGCCCTGTGGATGGTGGTATTGTCATCCTATGGGGCCATAGCCATGGTAGCCAAAATAATGGCATGCCCAGCATTTTTATACATGACCCTAAGCATGATTGGATGGTATTTGCTTAATTAACTCAGGAACCACACCTGTGTGGAAGCACCTGCTTTCAACATACTTCGTAGCCCTCATTTATTCAAGTGTTTCCATTATTTTGGCAGTTACCTGTACATTTTGTGTGTTTTTATATTTTTGTACCCCAGGGAAGAATACTGTACCCTAAACGTACCATTTTTTTCTGAGAGTGTACTATTAAATTATTGAGCTGCTGACATTTTTAGCTTGGGTGACAGAATCTCATCCTAATTTGTCACAGTGCTCTCTCTATTACTCAGCTTGTATGGCGGTCGGTCTGATGAGTTTTAAGTACAGGGAAGCAGAACAAATTTCAATAAACAACTGATTGATGGACTTCATGAATGTGTCAGTGCCTTGGCTTAAAGGAAGAACAGCTGAAGAAGATACGACTTCTTGAGAGTGTCTTTCTCTCTTTCTTCCGCAAGTTTATTTTGCCTTGGATCTTTTAACTCTCAACGGTCACCGCTTACATTTTAGCATGCAGTGAAAATGCTCATGGGCTGAACTGATCTCTGTGAGATTCAGACAGGATTTATTGCTCGTCCTTGTAATGGGATTTCAGAGGGTAAAATAGTGTAATCTATCAGGGTGCCTGGAGTAACATGTCAGTAGAGTTGAAAGAGCAGAGTTACAGAGCTTTCCTTTTCAATCCTGGTCATGTTTCTGATTTACTAAGTTTTCCTAGACAGCGCCAACTTTTTGATATTGTATAGCCTCATGTCCACCTTACCCAGTCCCTCTGTACTCTATGAGTAGAGCCTGCCTACCAACCCCCATGTAATACAATGCCTATCTGTTCTGCATAATGGGGTTGAGCATATATCATATACATTTCTTCCAGGTAGCCTTTCAGATAGCTAAGTCTCTCAGTAAGGATGCTGTCCAGTGGCAGCTATGTATTAAGGGGGGGCATTTATGGATAAGGTTTGATTATGTCTACCTTTTGATGAGCTAGCTTTTACCCACAGCCACAGGTTGTTCCAATTATCCCTCCCCTGGTTGTCTCCTGCTGCTGGAGTGTAGCAGCATCCCAGTAAACCTCCACATCCATCCCCAGGTTCAGGTTTAGGTAGAGCAGCTAGCACCAGTGGCCCTGCTGCATCAGGCTGCGTGGCACTTTCATACATCTGTGAAGTTCCTTGTAAAAGCTCTCCTCTCATAGCGTGAACTGCCTCATTATGCCACATACGGCCTCTTTGAAGAGGCTTTGATCGTTGTTAGCAACATGATCCCACATACCAGGCAGTTATAGGGTTTTATTCCTGAGGTGTCTGCTGGCTAGCTTCATGGCTCCCAGGTGTTAGCGGGATTTAGGTCAAACACTAATGATCAGATAAACATGTTTAGGTATGGGGAAATGGAGACATTATATGTACTGTAATTTCCCCGACATTGACTTGACAAGCCAAATCTCTGAGAGTACAGAATCAAACTGATCCTGTTTATTTAAGTGATCTATTGTGGCATTTGTGATCAAGGCGTCAAAGACGGTTTATGCAGTCTTTAATAAAATAATAAGGACGAGAGGAGTGTAATAAATCACATCAGATGTATGCATTCTTTCCCAGGTGTTTCTTTTTTCATGGCCACATAGAATCTACTAAGAAAGCTTTTGTCTAATATTATCTTACCTTTCCCTCTAAGATTTGTTTCTGTAGAATGTATGTATGAATAAACAAAAAAATACAGCAGGAAAACTGCTGTCGACTCAAACCAAACTCTCTTAGTGCTGTTGTAGTACATGCTGCTGCTATTTGAAATTCATGTGACAAAAAAATGTATTCTTGGCCTTGAAGTAGGCTTGAAAAGGAGAGCAGTGAATGTGTCATAATCTTAATGATACTCCACCGTGCCAGTTTGTCCCTGGGTGCTAGCTGACCTCTTTCTTCCAGATTCCCTGTCTGACGTATCTGGAAATCTCTCCAGATGCTGTCCTGTCAGTCACAGACCGAGACAGTGGTGTTATAGTGGCTGTTTGAGGTTTGGACCAGCCCAGCCTCTATGACTACTGCATGCTTATTTGGGTTGTGTCCATCCAATCTCTTTTTTTAGGCTGCAGTTCAGCACTGTTTCTGTCTGTTTCCGTTGGATCAAAGCATGGCCAAACAAGTCCACTTGGGACTGAGTTGGAGAATGAGCTGTCAATTTGATGTCATTGTAATTATACACTGAACAAAAATATAAACGCAAAATGTAAAGTGTTGGTCCCATGTTTCATGAGCTGAAATAAAAGATCCCAGAAATGTTCCATACGCACAAAAAGCAAATTTCTCAAAAATGTTGTGCATCCCTGTTAGTGAGCATTTCTCCTTTGCCAAGATAATCCGTCCACCTGACATATCACAAAGCATATCACAAAGCTGTTTAAACAGCATGATCATTACACAGGTGCACCTTGTGCTGGGGACAATAAAAGGCCACTCTAAAATGTGCAGTTTTGTGACATAACACAATGCCACAGATGTCTGAAGTTTTGAGGGAGCGTGCAATTGGCATGTTGACTGCAAGAATGTCCACCAGCGCTGTTGCCAGATAATTTAATGTTCATTTCTCTACCATAAACCGCCTCCATCATCGTTTTAGAGCATTTGGCAGTACGTCCAACTGACCTCACAACTGCAGACCATGTGTAACCACGCCAGCCCAGGACCTCCACATCCGGCTTCTTCACCTGCGGGATTGTCTAAGACAAGCCACCCGGACAGCTGATGAAACTGTAGGTTTGCACAACCGAAGAATTTCTGCAAACACTGTCAGAAATCATCTCAGGGAAGCTCATCTGCGTGCTCGCCGTCCTCACCAGGGTCTTGACCTGACTGCAGTTTGGCGTCGTAGCCAACTTCAGTGAGCAAATGCTCACCTTCAATGGCCACTGGCACACTGGAGAAGTGTGCTCTTCACGGATGAATCCCAGTTTCAATTGTACCGGGCAGATGACAGACAGCATGTATGGCATCGTGTGGGCGAGCGGTTAGCTGATGTCAACGTTGTGAACAGAGTGCCCCGTGGTGTTGGGGTTATGGTATGGGCAGGCGTAAGCTAAGGACAACGAATACAATTGTATTTGCTCATGATAATGCACAGCCCCATGTCGCAAGGATCTGTACACAATTCCTGGAAGGTGAAAATGTTCCAGTTCTTCCATGGCCTGCATACTCACCAGACATGTCACCCATTGAGCATGTTTGGGATGCTCTGGATCGACGTGTACGACAGCGTGTTCCAGTTCCCGCCAATATCCAGCAACTTCGCACTGCCATTGATGAGGAGTGGGTCAACATTCCACAGGCCACAATTTAACAGCCTGATCAACTCTATGCGAAGGAGATGTGTCACACTGCATGAGGCAAATGGTGGTCACACCAGATACTGACTCGTTTTCTGATCCACGCCCCTACCTTTAAAAAAAGGTTATCTGTGACCGAAAGATGCATGTCTGTATTCCCAGTCATGTGAAATCCATAGATTAGGGCGTAATGAATTTATTTCAATTGACTGATTTCCTTATATGAACTGTAACTCAGTAAAATCTTTGAATTTGTTGCATGTTGCATTTAATATTTTTGTTCAGTGTATAATGCATACCAACCCAGCATAAAGGTTTCATGACATCTTTGTCAGGCAGTGTTCAGTCTATAGTGAATTGCGTGACAATGGGGGAGTATCCTGGCACTGAGTTTAACATACCAGTAACATGAGGTTCCCTCCCACAGCCATGTGTATGTGATTGCATTTTGGTACCCTCTGTGCAATTCGACCCAAACTTTCTTCTAAATATATTTTACATCAACAAAATCTGTAACTGTCTAGCGGTACAGACAGCGGCACCAGTGATTGTTGTTCCAATTTAATGCCCCTTTCCCAATTGCAGGAAGAGGTTTGATAGGCCCCAGCTCCCCAATGTGACTGTAATGTGAGTCTGGGCACACGCAAAGCGAGTGAAAGCTGGAGGAGAGGGAGGCCAGACCAGACCGTAATCATTACTACACAGCTCTCTGATATGAGAACCAGCTGTTAGCTCTCCTTTTGTTCTTATTTTTCTGCCCTCTTTTTCACCGAGCCTGGACCTCTCCTCAATGCCTCCTATTGCAGCCTCACTGTCTGGACCTCGTCCCAAATAAACTGCCATGCGCTCGTGGCAACCGGATTTTGGGAAGCCGGGAGAGATTCTTTCTCTACAAGGAGGCTGAGATTGGATACAAACACTGCCAGGCCACTGCGCAGAATGGGCTGTCTAGACCTTTATTTTCTAACTGTACAGACAGAATGTGCTAGAATGAAGTAGCTTTATGATTGTTGATGCACTCTGCTTTGTTGTAATTTCACCACTGAGCATTCCTATTTTCCCAGAGTATAGCCTTATTCCATTATTTTACTGTTTAGAGATACATTTTGTTATTGTGGATTGTATTGAGAGTGTGGTCAGTGTGTTTTCAGATAACCTTATTAGGAGACAAGGGGTTCCTGTTGGCTTTTCTCAAGTCACTGTGAGGTTTGTGATCTGGTTTACACTTCCCATGCTGATTGGCTGATGTACCTGTCCCAATTTCTCCCTTTGTTTCCCCATTATTAGCCTGTGTGTTTGCACAGCGTTTTTACTGTAAATCACCGTGGGAAGCCAGGGCCTTTGCCGAGATTGTTGTTGGGAAGATTTCATGGGCAGCCCTCATGTTTTGAAGTGTCTCCTGGGGACAAGTAAGGCAGCTCCCCATGCTTTTTGTCTGGGGCATGTTACCCGACCATGGGCTCTATCCACCCCCCTACGCTGGGGACATTTTTCAGGCCTGGTGCATGGAGCAGAGCCAACTCAAATAAAGACCTTCCAGTGTGCCCTTTGTCTACTCTGACACCGGCTGGAGTGGCGTTGTTCACCGGCAGCCAGCATACGGCAGACAGACAGGCAGACAGGCGGCCAGACAGGCAGACAGGCAGGCAGGCAGGCAGGCAGGCAGGCAGGCAGGCAGGCAGACAGGCAGTGCTTCAACTGTTAGCTCAGGCTGCTCTGTTTGCACATGCCTGGCATTGATGGGCATGTCACCATGGGAACGGCAAGGGAGCAGGCCTTTGCTCGCCATTGCAGAGAGAGAAAAGGAGATGATAAACTAGCAAAGTGTCAAGTGAGAAAGTGGTGTGAAAAGGTCTGTTTTTTTCGGCATCAACTGTTCCTTTTCAAGCTAAACGCAAGCAACCATGGTGTGATTTTTGTACTTCTTTGTAATCGTTCTTGTTCCTTTAGACTTTGAATCCTTATGCTAAATGTTGTTGTCCATACAACAAACCAATCAAGTTTTAGATTTTCCCATAGAGTTGTCAGGGGAGGGCTTTTGGTTTGCAGTGTTGGACTTTTTCTTTTGTACAGCCTGTACAGATGGAAGTAGTACATCACACATGATGAGGTCAGTGTGAGGTCACTTCTGACCCTCAGACCCATCTGAACTACCTATGTCCTCTGGGGGGGGACATTTTGTACATATTTTCTCATGTGTTCGTTTTTACATGTATGAATTCAAAGGCTTATACATATCTTTATTATTATTTGAGTTGTCATTTCCACATCTTCACCTTTAAATTCATCCCTTTCTGATCCAGAGAGAGTGAATCAGGGAGTATATGGCCTCCAAGCCCCTTGTCTGCCCCCATACAGTAGATCTCACTCCTTGGTTCAGGTCCTACTGGCAGGCCACCAGACTCACACAGGCAAAGCTGTGGCCTGATGCTTCCCTAAGTTTCAGCATCCTCAGTAGATCCCTAAATAATGCCTACTGTCAGTGTAACTGGCAGCAGTTTAGCTGCTGGCTGATGGATCTTTAGGCTTCACCACAGTGAACATGTATTATCTGAGTGTGTGTACAGTGGTGGAAAAGGTACCCAATTGTCATACTTGACTAAAAGTAAAGATACCTTCATAGAAAATGACTCAAGTGAAGGTCACCCAGTAAAATATTACTTGAGTAAAAGTCTAAAATATTTGGTTTTAAATATACTTAAGTATCAAATGTAAATGTAATTGCTAAAATTAAGTAAAAGTATAAATGATTTCACATTCCTTATATTAAGCAAACCAGACAGCACCATTTTCTTGTTTTTTTTTTTACATTTACCAATAGCCAGGGGCACACTCCAACACTCAGACATCATTTACAAACAAAGCATTTGTGTTTAGTGAGTCCACCAGATCAGAGGTAGTAGGGATGACCAAGGATGTTCTCTTGATAAGTGCGTGAATTTGACCATTTTCTTGTCCTGTTAAGCGTTCAAAATGTAACAAGTACTTTTGGGTGTCAGGGAAAATGTATGGAGTAAAAAGTACATTATTTTTATTTAGGAATGTAGTAAAGTAAAAGTTGTCAAAAATATAAATAGTAAAGTAAATTACAGATACCCCAAAAAACTGCTTAAGTAGTACTTTACACCAATGTGTGTGTGCGACAGTGTGTATGTGCGAGTGCCTTCCTGGTTTTGTTGTGTTTTGATCTAACAGCAGTCTCTTCTCCTGAAATGCAGAGGAATCTTCTTGGACACCATCCTGCCACGCTATGATGTCAATGGAGTGAGACCCCCGATTGGCCAGAGGACAAGGCTAAGCAAAGGGGATATCACACAGGCACGCAAACTCTACAAGTGTTCCAGTAAGAACAGCACAATTATTGTAAACACATTTTGAATGGGTTCAACATACATGTTGGTGTAGAGTTGATACATACCATATGGTAGATATTAAACAATAGGCCTATGAAGTTGAGTTAATATTACATAATACCATAATATAGTGCTTGCTGTTGCTTTAGCTTACCACTGGGAGTGAGATTGTATTCTCCTTTTTCGTGTCTGATTATCACTGAGAGTGAATACTCAAAAACACTTTGTTTTCCGAGCTGTAGTTTACTGTACATTGGATTGAAAAAGTTGAGCATTTACCATTGATGTGGCGTGGTTCCCTGGCAGTCGAGGCTGCTGAGGGGAGGACAGCTCTTAATAATGGCTGGAATGGAGTTCATGGAATGGCATCAAAAACATGGTTTTCATGGGTTTGATTCCATTCCATTCACTCCATTCCATCCATTTTACTCCATTCCAGCCATTATTTTGACCATTCTTCCCTCAGCAGCCTCCACTGTTCCCTGGCTATGGTTGCGGTGACTTCCCCGGCCAGGGAAAGGAGTGTAAACAGTGCCCTAGGACAGGAAGTTTGTCATCACTCTTTCCCAGATAGACCCAAAAGAACAGCTGGTCTCAAGAGGACAATGACTAGAATGATGGCTGGGAATCAACACTCTGTTCTTAGGGTCCAGAGATCAAGACATTTACAATGTAAACTGAACACATAAGTGTTGGAAAGGAAAACAAACCGCCCTGGCGCTTTACTAGTAGTTTCGTTGGTCTTTAGAAAGACAAAGGTTTAATAAGGTTTTTAAGGCTGAAGGGACAACAACTTTCACAAGTTTGAAATAGTCATTCATAAAAGAAAAGTGATGTCAGTGCGTTAATTGTGGGTCAGACAGGGAAAACTGAGTTTGTCAGAACCACATTAAAGCTCAGTGAATAAACAGCATACTGCTGACCAGAACTGGACCGCTGAATGTGGTTTTAGTTGGGGGAATCATCCGTCTTGACCATAGATGGTTCAGAGGGGTGGGGCTGGTTGAATGGGTGTGGGTGTCTGTGTCCTTCACAGTGATTAACTCCCCCTCAGTGGTACAGGAGAGAGTAGATGATGTGGCGCACAGCGCAGCACAGGGGATGCAGCTAGGAGGGAGTCTCTGTCAGTTTTCCTGGAAAACAGATCCTGCGAGCATAGTGTGGTGGATCCTCATTTACACAGCATTCCTGGGAGCATTTGACATACCCCAGTGTGCTTGTTAATGGTTTAATATCAGCAAACCTCTGCCAAGAGTTATTAGACAGAGCTCTCGCCTCCACTCTTTATATGCTCACACACAGGTTTGGAGGGAGTCAATGAACATAAACAGTTGGGGGAGATGTTTTTCTTACTCCCACTGGAGCAGAGAAAGGTGAAGTGAGCAGGGAAGTAATATCTTAGGATTCGTGTCCTAGAGAGACAAGAATGATATGCTTTCATGCTTTTTCCTCTCCTCTGTTGATCAGTGGGTAGAAAGCTCCCAAGGTCTGTTCAGTTCCCCTAGAGCACTGTGCCCCTAAGCCATGCATGCTGGTTGGAATGAGCCCCTGTAGCACAGTTGGTTTAGCCAGTTGGCCAGGGGGAGGATTGACTACCAGCATGTACATTATGTATTACGTCTCCCAGAGGGTTGGGTTATTTATAGTAAGCCAGGTTTATTTTGAGACGATGTGTCTCATACTGTCTTCTGCTATCGCTTCTCATCATCTGGAAGAAGTTGAATATCATCACCATCAGCAGATGTGCCTCTGAACATGAAAGAGTTGCCCTCCTCTTAAGATTCAGGATTATACAGTGCCTTCAGAAAGTATTCATACCCCTTGACTTATTCCACATTTTGTTCTATTACAGCCTGAATTCAAAATTCACCCATCTACACACATTACCCCATAATGACAAAGTGAAAACATGTTTTTAGAAAGTTTAGCAAATGTATTGAAAATGAAATACAGAAATATCTAATTTACATAAGTATTCACACAAAGGTGAATTTATCTCCCAGTGTCTGTTGGAAATCAGACTGAACACGGTTTTCCTTTAGGATTTTGCCTGTGCTTAGCTCTATTCCGTTTATTTTTATCCTAAAAAACTCCCAAGTCCTTGCCGATGACAAGCATACCCATAACATGATGCAGCCACCACCATGCTTGAAAATATAAAGCGTGGTACTCAGTTATGTGTTGTGTTGGATTTGCCCCAAACATAACGCTTTGTATTCAGGACATAAAGTACATTTCTTTGCCACATTTTTTGCAGTTTTACTTTAGTGCCTTATTGTAAACAGGATGCATGTTTTGGGATATTTTTATTCTGTACAGGCTTCCTTCTTTTCACTTTGTTATTTAGGTTAGTATTATGGAGTAACTACAATGTTGTTGATCCATCCTCAGTTTTCTCCTATCACAGCAATTCAACTCTTGTAAATGTTTTAAAGTCACCATTGGCCTCATGGTGAAATCCCTGAGCGGTTTCCTTCCTCTCCGGCAATTGAGTTCGGAAGGACGGCTGTATCTTTGTAGTGACTGGGTGTATTGATACACCATCCAAAGTGTAATTAATAACTTCACCATGCTCAAAGGGATATTCAATGTCTGCTTTTTTTTATTTTTACCCATCTACCAATAGGTGCTCTTCTTTGCCAGGCATTGGAAAACCTTCCTGGTCTTTGTGGTTGAACCTGTGTTTGAAATTCACTGCTCGACTGAGGGACCTTACAATTACAGTGGGGAAAAAAAGTATTTAGTCAGCCACCAATTGTGCAAGTTCTCCCACTTAAAAAGATGAGAGAGGCCTGTAATTTTCATCATAGGTACACGTCAACTATGACAGACAAATTGAGGAAAAAAAATCCAGAAAATCACATTGTAGGATTTTTAATGAATTTATTTGCAAATTATGGTGGAAAATAAGTATTTGGTCACCTACAAACAAGCAAGATTTCTGGCTCTCACAGACCTGTAACTTCTTCTTTAAGAGGCTCCTCTGTCCTCCACTCATTACCTGTATTAATGGCACCTGTTTGAACTTGTTATCAGTATAAAAGACACCTGTCCACAACCTCAAACAGTCACACTCCAAACTCCACTATGGCCAAGACCAAAGAGCTGTCAAAGGACACCAGAAACAAAATTGTAGACCTGCAACAGACTGGGAAGACTGAATCTGCAATAGGTAAGCAGCTTGGTTTGAAGAAATCAACTGTGGGAGCAATTATTATGAAATGGAAGACATACAAGACCACTGATAATCTCCCTCGATCTGGGGCTCCACGCAAGATCTCACCCCGTGGGGTCAAAATGATCACAAGAACGGTGAGCAAAAATCCCAGAACCACACAGGGGGACCTAGTGAATGACCTGCAGAGAGCTGGGACCAAAGTAACAAAGCCTACCATCAGTAACACACTACGCCGCCAGGGACTCAAATCCTGCAGTGCCAGACGTGTCCCCCTGCTTAAGCCAGTACATGTCCAGGCCCGTCTGAAGTTTGCTAGAGTGCATTTGGATGATCCAGAAGAGGATTGGGAGAATGTCAAATATAACTTTTTGGTAAAAACTCAACTCGTCGTGTTTGGAGGACAAAGAATGCTGAGGTGCATCCAAAGAACACCATACCTACTGTGAAACATGGGGGTGGAAACATCATGCTTTGGGGCTGTTTTTCTGCAAAGGGTCCAGGACGACTGATCCGTGTAAAGGAAAGAATGAATGGGGCCATGTATCGTGAGATTTTGAGTGAAAACCTCCTTCCATCAGCAAGGGCATTGAAGATGAAACGTGGCTGGGTCTTTCAGCATGACAATGATCCCAAACACACTGCCCGGGCAATGAAGGAGTGGCTTCGTAAGAAGCATTTCAAGGTCCTGGAGTGGCCTAGCCAGTCTCCAGATCTCCATCCCATAGAAAATCTTTGGAGGGAGTTGAAAGTCTGTGTTTCCCAGCGACAGCCCCAAAACATCACTGCTCTAGAGGAGATCTGCATGGAGGAATGGGCCAAAATACCAGCAACAGTGTGTGAAAACCTTGTGAAGACTTACAGAAAACGTTTGACCTGTGTCATTGCCAACAAAGGGTATATAACAAAGTATTGAGAAACTTTTGTTATTGACCAAATACTTATTTTCCACCATAATTTGCAAATAAATTCATAAAAAATCCTACAATGTCATTTTCTGGAAAAAAAAATCTCATTTTGTCTGTCATAGTTGACGTGTACCTATGATGAAAATTACAGGCCTCTCTCATCTTTGTAAGTGGGAGAACTTGCACAATTGGTGGCTGACTAAATACTTTTTTTCCCCACTGTATCTGTATGTGTGGTGTACAGAGATGAGGTAGTCGTTAAATTGCACACAGAGTGAGTCCATGCAACTTATAATGTGACTTGCTATGCACATTTTTACTCCTGAACTTATTTTGGCTTGACATAACAGATGGGTTGAATACTTATTGACTGAAGACATTTCAGCTTTTCATTTTTTATTAATTTGTAAACATTTCTAAGAACATAATTCCACTTTGATATTATGTGGTATTGTGTGTAGGCCAGTGACACAAAATCTCAATTTAATCAATTTTAAATTCAGGCTGTAACACAACAAAATGTGGAAAAAGTCAAGGGGTGTGAATACTTTCTGAAGGCACTTTAATTGTTGCATCAAGCTGCTGTCTTCTGCAGTATCCCTTTAGTGGGACTTGGCTGCTTAATTGCTGTTTCTCTATGCTACTGCTGGAGTCCATAGGTCTTAGCCCATATCAGTAGAGAAACTAATTGCTAGGGTCTCATGTTAATGTCTGTCTGTCTGTCTGTGTCTTTCTTTCTTTCTTTCTTTCTTTCTTTCTTTCTTTCTTTCTTTCTTTCTTTCTTTCTTTCTTTCTTTCTTTCTTTCTTTCTTTCTTTCTTTCTTTCTTTCTTTCTTTCTTTCTTTCTTTCTTTCTTTCTTTCTTTCTTTCTTTCTTTCTTTCTTTCTTTCTTTCTTTCTTTCTTTCTTTCTTTCTTTCTTTCTTTCTTTCTTTCTTTCTTTCTTTCTTTCTTTCTTTCTTTCTTTCTTTCTTTCTTTCTTTCTTTCTTTCTTTCTTTCTTTTCTTTCTTTCTTTCTTTCTTTCTTTCTTTCTTTCTTTCTTTCTTTCTTTCTTTCTTTCTGTGTGTGGATAGGATGTGGAGACAGTCTGCAGGAAAGCAGTGGGAACTTCTCCTCTCCTGGCTTCCCCAACGGATACTCAGCCTATATGCACTGCATCTGGAGAATATCGGTCACGCCAGGGGAAAAGGTGGGAGGCGTGATGAGGCCTTGGAAAACTGATTGAGATAGAAACTTGGATCAGTTTTAGGAGAAGTGCTTTGTTTATCATGGCTTAGTAGTGATACCTCTGTTTTCCTTAGGATAATGTAATCTTAGATGATGATCTATATGATCCCTTTGAGTCAGCACTAGATTTTTGTTCTTCTCATGTTGAAACTGTTTGGACTGTAAAAAAAAACAATATATAAAAATATATATATACACAGTGGGGAGAACAAGTATTTGATACACTGCTGATTTAGCAGGTTTTCCTACTTACAAAGCATGTAGAGGTCTGTAATTTTTATCATAGGTACACTTCAACTGTGAGAGACGGAATCTAAAACAAAAATCCAGAAAATCACATTGTATGATTTTTAAGTAATTAATTTGCATTTTATTGCATGACATAAGTATTTGGTACATCAGAAAAGCAGAATTTAATATTTGGTACAGAAACCTTTGTTTGCAATTACAGAGATCATATGTTTCCTGTAGGTCTTGACCAGGTTTGCACACACTGCAGCAGGGATTTTGGCCCACTCCTCCATACAGACCTTCTCCAGATCCTTCAGGTTTCGGGGCTGTCACTGGGCAATACGGACTTTCAGCTCCCTCCAAAGATTTTCTATTGGGTTCAGGTCTGGAGACTGGCTAGGCCACTCCAGGACCTTGAGATGCTTCTTACGGAGCCACTCCTTAGTTGCCCTGGATGTGTGTTTCGGGTTGTTGTCATGCTGGAAGACCCAGCCACGACCCATCTTCAATGCTCTTACTGAGGGAAGGAGGTTGTTGGCCAAGATCTCGCGATACATGGCCCCATCCATCCTCCCCTCAATACGGTGCAGTCGTCCTGTTTTTTACAGACCTCGTCCTGTTTTTTACAAAATTACAGACCTCTACATGCTTTGTAAGTAGGAAAACCTGCAAAATCGGCAGTGTATCAAATACTTTTTCTCCCCACTGTATATATATATATATATATATATATATATATATATATGTGTATATGTGTTTTATTGTCACATACACTGGATAGTTGCAGTGAAAAGTGTTGTTTTACAGGTTCAGCCATTGTAGTACCACACCCCTGGAGCAAATTAGAGTTAAGTGTCTTGCTGAAGGGCACATCGGAAGATCTTTTTTCACCTTGTCGGCTCAGGTATTCGAACCAGCAACCTTTCGGTTACTGGCCTAACACTAACCGCTAGGCTACCTGCTGCCCTGTACCAGGTCTGTAACCATGCTCTCTTGGTTTTTAAGATCATTCTGAACTTCACCTCCATGGATCTGTATAGGAGTCACCTGTGCTGGTACGACCATGTCGAGATCAGAGATGGATACTCCAGGAAAGCTCCTCTGAAAGGTCAGGATTATTAGAAGAAAGATATAGTTCCATACATGCACTACACTAAACTACAGTGATGCTGAAAATAAACTGAATGTAATAAGTGTATCTGGAAAAAAAAAGTAGTTCTGATGTCTGGAGTGTGATAAGGTGGTCTGGTGTGTGTGTTCCAGGTCGTTTCTGTGGGGATAAGCTGCCTGAACCAATCATCTCCACTGACAGCCGGTTGTGGATCGAGTTCCGCAGCAGCAGTAACTGGGTGGGGAAGGGCTTCTCCGCTGTGTATGAAGGTAAGGCCAGAGCTGGAGCCCAATCCCCAGCAGCCCCATAACAACACAGCTCAGCTGACTCACTGGGCACCTGGGTCACAGACTGAACAACGTGCCTAAAAGCAGCTCAGTGATTCTGTCAAATCCCCAAGTCTGGCTGCCTCCATGCTAATGTGTCCAGCATGTTATTCTGCATTAATCTGATTTTCGTCCGAGTTGATATTCAGCTCAACATTGTATCCAGACTGTAGAGCATGATGTATTTAATATAGGAACCATTTTTAATAATCAACATTATGAAATCCATGAAACAAAACACAATACTCCTTGAGAGAAATGTGGTAATGATGATGATAGAGAACGATGACATCACAGCATGTTCTCTGCCATTCAGCCATCTGTGGAGGAGAGGTGAAGAAGGATAATGGACAGATCCAGTCTCCTAACTACCCAGATGACTATCGGCCCAACAAGGTGTGCATATGGAAGATCAGTGTGTCTCAGGGATACCATGTCGGCCTGACCTTCCAGTCCTTTGAGGTAAGAGATACAGGCCTCTTTTTGTTCTTTTCATACCCTCCACATCCAGTAGCAAATTTTTACATACTGCTACACAGACTGCGAATCATACAATGACATTGGGGGTCTCAATTTTTTAAATGGGATTGATTTTTTAAAAATAATTATGTGGCATGATGTTTTTCATCTGATTGTCAAACAAATCAGTTCACAATTTAGGCCACCTGCACACATTCGTCCACTCCAAAATTATTCCAGCATCCAAACAGTGCACCGTGCACCAGCCGATTGATGAAGGGAAAGAGACATCTGTTGCAAAATACCCCAATTGTCATTAGGCCCACTCTTGTAGCCTGAATTAATTGATGCGTCTTGCAGACAAATTGACATTTTTTGTAAAAAGAAAAGTCGGGACACCTGAAAAGGGGCTGAAATACGGGACGCAAATACAGCTGTGTCTGTCCCGAGCTCATCGGCAAGGGAAACTGTGAGGGCCCAGTTGAAACAATGTTGCAAGTTCGCTAGCGATAGCTCAAGACAGACAGAGAGCGAGGCAGAGTAAAGAGATTAATGTGATTGAAAGAACTTGAACCAACTGTCACCGGTTTAAACCATGACAGAGAGATTGGGGTGTTCGTTTGATTTGGAATAAGCTTTTAATTTAATATTTACCACTATAGCAGTACACAATTGCATTTTAAACAAATAGGAGAATGGTTAAATTAGCCCCCCCCCCCCCCCCCAAAGTTTGACTTTTGTTACATTTACGGGAGCTCAAGTCTCATTCAGGCCCCCCCCCCCCCCCCCGTCTAATTGGCAAACTGCCGCTACATCCATATCCTCTGCAACCTTTGTGCATGAAAATTACTTAGAAGTTCTACTAACCTTGTCCCTTTGTCTCCTCTTTTCCTTAGATTGAGAGGCATGACAGCTGTGCCTATGACTACCTGGAGGTGAGGGATGGGAACTCAGACAACAGCCCACTGCTGGGACGCTTCTGTGGCTACGACAAGCCAGATGACATCAAGACCAGTTCCAACCAGCTGTGGATGAAGTTTGTGTCTGATGGCTCTGTCAACAAGGCTGGCTTCGCAGCCAACTTTTTCAAAGGTCAGATCTCAAGGGTTGTGCACTATAGAAAAGAACACCCAAAAAGTCATTGCTGATGGCATATGCCCTCGTTGTAGAAATTACCAGTGTGATTTTCATAGTAACGATTCTCTGAGCAGCATGTCATGTTGAGTAATTTGAGAATAATTCCGTCATGATTTCAGGATAGTTAAATTGCAGCATTCATCATTTGTGACTTGTAGCCTGCTGAGTTGTGAGGCCATGTAAAGGTAACATGTTGTTGTGGTTGTAGAGATGGACGAGTGCTCCAAGCCCGACAATGGTCGCTGTGAGCAACGCTGTGTCAACACACTAGGCAGCTACAAGTGTGCCTGTGACCCGGGCTACGAGCTGGCTGCCGACAAGCGCAGCTGTGAGGGTGAGTACAGCAGAATGCTGCCCAGAGCCTGCTCAATCATGCCTTCTCTACTGCAGGTCACACTGTAATGCAGTTCAGTGCTGTTCTTTAATCACTAGCACCCAAATACACAAAGTCCAGTTGCCCCACATACAGTAGCTAGAAAAAATACCTCCAGAGATTTATGTCATTGGATTGTCATTTGGATTTCACCCAATGGGGTTGTAATTTGATGCACCCACCCAACCAAAATTCAACCCAACATCACAGGTAATCAGAGCCCAAAGCAAGTGTTAAAAGCATCCTAATTAGATATTCACCTGTAAATTAAAACCAGACAGAAGTGCTGATGCAGTGTTTTATAGTTTTACCTTTTCATTGCTCTTTTTTTTACCAAACCTGACCACTGTCTGCCTCTGGAGGAGGAGGCCTGCTATTACATGTTCCTCACATTGAATAATTATCCAGTTTAACCCTTTTGGATTACATACATTTCTGCATGTTTACGTTTTTGGTGAAAATAAAGCAGGGTGTCTGTTATAACATTATCCTCAATGGTTTAATAATACCCAGCTTAACCTTTTTGGATGACATGCATTGTGTTTTTAATCTTTTTGGGGATAAAACCCTACCACACTTTGCATTAATACGACAGAACATGATATTGCGTAACTGTCAAGCCTGTCTGAGACCATCAGCGATAGGTTGCTATGATAACAGCAGGTCAGCCAATTGTGAGTGTTGACCTTTATTGAACGATATGGGGCATGAAAATTATTCCATTCTGCTACTACAGATAGATGTTTTGCACAAATTGTCAGTGATACACCATTTTATCATTATAACCATATGAAGTTTAAGCACATCTTAACCATTGTCCTGGTCTTCTCTCCTCTGTCTGTCTGTCTGTCTGTCTGTCTGTCTGTCTGTCTGTCTGTCTGTCTGTCTGTCTGTTTGTCTGTCTGTGTAGCTGCCTGTGGAGGTTTCATCACCAAGCTGAACGGCTCCATCACCAGCCCAGGCTGGCCCAGAGAGTACCCCCCCAACAAGAACTGTATCTGGCAGCTGGTGGCGCCCACACAGTACCGAATCACCCTGCTTTTTGACGTCTTTGAGACGGAGGGCAATGACGTGAGCACCGGGGTTGTTATGACTGAGCTTGGTTGGGTTTGTTCTATCCCCATGGGCCTTAGTGGTGTCATCATGAAGCTGTCCTCCTGTCTGTCTGTCATAGAGCACAGACTGTTGTCCTTATATTGTACTTTGTAATATATTCCTGTGCATCGTATTTGTGTACAAATTGTAATTACATTCCCTTAATGTTTCATGCTATAATGACCTGCTGTTCCTCTGTCCAGGTGTGTAAATATGACTATGTGGAGGTCCGCAGTGGGCTTTCAGCAGACTCAAGGCTACATGGGAAGTTCTGTGGAGCAGAGAAACCTGAGGCCATCACCTCTCAGTACAACAACATGCGCATTGAGTTTAAGTCAGACAACACAGTCTCCAAGAAGGGATTCAAAGCTCAGTTCTTCTCAGGTGAGCCTTTGACACTGGTGTGTGTCTTTACCTTCAAGAGTCTGTTTCAGTGGTGGTCAGTGCCGTTTCACATGAGGGAGAACAATTTTTTTTCTCATGAGCATGGCCTTATTTCTATTACAGCATATTGGATGACTGTCATTCATATTCCATTCACCAGGTTAAATGTAACAGCGATAGGTTTAGGTTAGTACATGATACTCACATTTTCCCTATACCCATCATGAGGTTGCTACAACCTAGCCTATGAATAAAAGTTTACAACGTAGGTGCACACAGGTCGAGAGACAAATTTGATGTGACAGAAAGTGACACATGGACAGACAGTGACATTCAATATATTAGTAAAACCAAAAGCTTACCTTGACTTGGAAGAGTTCCAGTGTTGTGTTGGATAGTCATAGCCAGCTAGCTAACATAGCATCCCTCTGTTTGAGCAGGGTGTTTCAGTAGGTTAAACTAGCTAGCTGCATTTGCTAGCTAAGTAAGTGAAACTGAAAGTGAAACAAAATGACAATCTCTCTCTCTATTTCTCTCTTGCTTCTCCTTCATTTAGGAATAAATGAATTTGTTCAAAACTGTTCAACTATTTTCTTTCACTCTCTTTGAGTCAACTACTCACCACATTTTATGCACTGCGGTGCTAGCTAGCTGTAGCTTATGCTTTCAGTACTAGATTAATTATCTGATCCTCTGATTGGGTGGACAACATGTCAGTTCATGCTGCAAGAGCTCTGATAGGTTGGAGGACGTCCTCCGGAAGTTGTCATAATTACTGTGTAAGTCTATGGAAGGGGGTGAGAACCATGAGCCTCCTAGGTTTTGTATTGAATTCAATGTACTCAGGAGGACGGAAGCTAGCTGTCCTCCGGCTACACCATGGTGCTACCCTACAGAGTGCTGTTGAGGCTACTGTAGACCATCTTTGCAAAATAGTGTGTTTTAATCAATTATTTGGTGACGTGATTATATTTAGTATAGTTTTATCTAAAAAATGATAACTTTTAAAATGTTTTTATGAAATTCACTGAGGAGGATGGTCATCCCCTTCCTCCTCTGAGAAGCCTCCAATGGTCTGTTTCTGTGTGTATGAGTGAAGGTTCATCAATTTGACCCCACAAGTGTGCTTGAGTGCTGATGGCAGGGTGGTTGTGTGGGAGATATGCTCACCAAGGTAGTGTCCCTCTATGTCCACAGACAAAGACGAGTGCTCGAAGGAGAACGGAGGTTGCCAGCATGAGTGTGTCAATACCTTCGGGAGCTACAGCTGTCAGTGCCGCAGTGGCTTTGTGCTGCATGAGAATAAACACGACTGCAAAGAAGGTACCAATTGGCCACCTGCACATTTATTTTATGTGGGTTGGAGCTTAAGGGGATGACTTCCTATTGCAATGAGTGGGGGGGAACGAGTACACACTCCCATGTGCCAAGAACAACAGCCCCTGAGTGGGGTTTGAACATTATCCTGTGTGGAGCAGTGATGATACAGGGGAGGGATGTTGACTTTGTGGATGTGTTTTTGCAGCCGGCTGTGATCACATTGTGAACAGTGTGACTGGCACCATCACAAGCCCCAATTGGCCAGATAAATACCCCAGCAAGAAGGCATGCACCTGGGCGCTCTCCACCACTGCAGGCCATCGCATCAAAATTGTATGTGTCCCCCTCCAACTCTCTAACATACAGATTGCATGTGTGTGGGTATAGGTATGCATGTGTTTGCGGGAAGGGGGGTTTGAATGAACTGTGGAAATCATTGAGGACTTTACACTGTACTGTACTGAGCACCACAGCCTCTGCTGAGTGTTGACAGTGTGATTGAAACAATCCCCTAGCCATGAATGGCTCCCGCTTCTGTCACAATAATACAGTTTGTCTTCATCCATGGCATGCTGTACAAATCTCAGCTTTTTGAATATCATTTAGTTAACTGGGCTTAGCCAATGAAAAGTGATTGCATGTGTCTTTGTCTATGCTCTTCGTTCCAATGGGTTTCTAAAGGTTATTCCGCTAATAGGGAACCATTGCATTTCATACTCTAGCTCTTGTAAAACAGGCTGTATACCTGCGATCCTCTTTCCCTATTTCATCTCATTCTCTCCCCTCATGCTTTGTCTCAGGACTTCAATGAGATCGACATGGAGGCCCATCTGGAGTGCGCCTACGACCACATCGAGATCTACGACGGGCGCGACGGCAAAGCCCCCAGTCTGGGTCGCTTCTGTGGCACCAAGAAGCCTCCTCCCATCATGTCCAGCGCCAACAAGATGTTTATCCGCTTCTTCTCTGATAACTCTGTACAGAAGAAGGGCTTTGAGGCCTCCCACACAGCAGGTACATTACTGCCAACACAACTTAGACTCTAGCCCACTGTATGGCTAGACTTATTGCACTGGCTTCTCCTCAATGGTTATTGGTTAGTTCCTTCTGAATGATATCTATGTTTTTATTTATTTATTATTATCTCCAGAGTGTGGAGGTCGTCTGAAGGCTGAGGTCAAGACCAAAGACCTGTACTCCCATGCTCAGTTTGGGGACAATAACTACCCCGGTGCGTCTGACTGCCAGTGGGTGATTGCGGCTGAGAAAGGCTACGGGGTGGAGCTCATCTTCCAGACCTTTGAGATTGAGGAGGAGGCTGACTGTGGCTACGACTACATGGAGCTCTTTGATGGTGTCGATACCAAGTCCCCAAGGCTTGGACGCTACTGTGGCTCTGGGGTAAACTCCCTGATAACCTCATCTATTGAAGGACTTTTTCTGCCCAACATTATTTCTAGCACCAGCGATGTACTTTCATAATATCGGTATTCTCTCTTTCAGGTCTAGCTTTATTGAACCACTGCAGCTGTGTTAAAACAACACTTTCAGAGACTGTGTAAAATTAGCTCTGCAGTTGAATAATAACCTTTCACACTGCGTGTCTGTGTTTGAGCGTTAAAGAATGGACCCAGGGTTTTGAAGATTTCCACTCCGCTCTCCGGCTTTTTGTTAAAGTTGATGTGTTCCACCGGGTTGGAGTATATTGCTTCAGTAGCAGCTGAGCTTGATAAGAGCAGGCCCTGGCTGGCTTGTGAAAGGCTATCATGGTCTCCAGCATTGAGCTGTAACTGAGAGCTAATCAGCCGACGATGAGGCTGAGGCTACAGTGGGTGGGGGGGAGCTGAAACAATGAGGCCACTGGGGAGTTGAAACGTTAAATCCATAGGTCAGGGAACAGCTTGATTTCATTTAACACACATCAGTAATAAGCCTGTGTCTCTACTCTACTGATGCCTGGTACTGTAAATCAGTGCTAGCAGGAGCTGGAGGGCACATAATGCTCACAGTACCAAAGGGGCTGCTTCCTCCATCAAGCCCTTTTTAGACATGTTGGACTAATCTGGAAACTGAGACTGTATTTTTATTGGAGAATAAGTGGCAGTTGTTCACTCCAACAGCCCTCCCCTCCCTTACCCTACAGCCCCCTCAGTCTGGATCTAGGAGATATCATTTAGTTTTAATTGAAGTGCAGTCAGAGTGCCAGAAGGCGACAGCGGTTAACTAAATCTGTGTTTTCTCCTCCGATCCCCTAGCCTCCCGAGGAGATCTACTCTGCCGGCGACTCCATTGTAATCAAGTTCCGCTCTGATGACACCATCAACAAGAAGGGCTTCCACGTGCGGTACACCAGCACCAAGTTTCAGGACACATTACACTCGCGCAAGTGACCAGCGGGGGCCGGAAAGGGCCGGGTGGGGCAGAGGGGCAAACGGAGGGGCCCCCAGGGGAGGCGCCAGCCTGACACTCGGAAACCTTCGGCCACCAAGATCATTCAGAAACGACAGAACAGCCGGAAGACCACCAACCGCACCTCAGCTCCAAGGGGCTCCAGCTCCCTACAGACTGTGAGGAGTAAAGCCATTCTGCAGTAGACCTTGTTTTTACCTTTTTCTATGGTTATGATTGGGGTGGGTGGGTGGGTGGGTGGATATCCGGTTAGGTGGATTCAGGGGGAGAGTTTTCTACCCCCAGGTTTTTTTGTTGTTCTTTTTTTATTTTTATTTTTTAAGCCTCCTAATGAGAGAGAAATGAACAACAGTGGATTCTCAGGACCTGTAGGAAGGCAAGCATCAGCCGGACAGATCCCTGCTTTTGTCAGGCCAGCCCTCCACACCAGGGGGGAAGGAGGTGAGGAGAGAAGAGGAGGGGGAGGAGACTGGAGGAAGTTCCAGAGGGATTCGCCAACCTCAACCTTCCGGCCACACTCCTCTGGAATACTAGAGCTCCTCTCCTCCTCACATTCCCATCCCTATTGTTCAAGAATTCCAGTCAATAAGAGGATTAGAGGGATGCCCTTGACTTGAGGTTTTGATATTGCATGTAATTACAAGGAGAGATAAGGAAACTGTACAGTGACAACACCAGCATTTGTAATTGGCATTGTCCTGGCAACCAGTGCAGGATTCTCACTATTACCATTAACAAGGAAATTAAGGAAGCAGTTATCTTATTAAAGGACTAATAAATGAAATGTGGCCCATGTCTTCTGGTTGGTAATTGCTGGCCCATTGAGGGGCTATTGCTGTACCTCTCTGTGTAATTGTAATGTGTATGATTATTCAAAGGGACATGACAAGCTTTCCTCAACTCAAATCGTCAGTAAGCACTTTACAGTGAATTGTTCAAAAATCATGAACTAACGATTTTTTGTAAAATGCCATGCAAGTTCACTTATTTTTTATGCATTTTATCACTTTTATTCCGTTATTTTATTTTCATTGCTCCATTTTGTTTCTCAGGCGTGCTTGAGAGCAGTATGTACCCTGTAACATGGGGTAATAAAGATATGGGTTCTGTTTCAGTGTTCATGTACAGTTTTAATGTGCAGCATTTTCTCTCCCTAGACTAAAACTCTCCAATCTCCGGGGGCAGGCCAGAGCCCTTTATTGTGATAGGCTCTGGTGCAGGCAAGTCGGAGTAGTCATTGTCATAGCAACACCTTCACAATATATTCATCTGTTTATGGTGGGGCACTGCAGAATTCCATGTATTATGAATGTTTTGGTATTGTGCAGTGAGAGTGTTAATTACTGTTATCCCACTCTCTTTTCGGGTTATTTTTAATTTGACTGAAAATGCCAGCTGTCACTTAACGTCTTTGCCTCTATAACCAATCAATGCAGATGTTCAGCATGGTTGAATTTGTAAGAACCAATGGATGTGCTTGTGCTAACAAAGTAAGTGCTGTGTGTGTGTGTGTGTGTATGCTGTCATTTGCTCCTGTCTCTTTTTACCCTGTGCTGGTTAGGTGAGAGCCCTTGGCACTGTAGAGACAGAGAATGCTTCCACAGGACTGATTATTTTCTAATAGCCTGAAGCATATTGGTCTGAGACTGCCAAGCTCCACAAAACAATGAAGACCAAGAATTTTCAGTTATTCAATCACACAACACCCGCCCCCCAAAAAGGCAAAAACATGTCATCTTTATAATGATTTCCTATGTTTAGTTTGAGTTTCAGGCTAATGATGACCTGTGGACATATCCAGTGACCTCTAACAAATGGTTCAGCCACCATTTTGCTCTGTACAATACTGCCTTATTATTCATATCGCATGAGTGATAATGGTATCAAGCAATCATCCTCAGGGTGGCACCAAACAGTGTGAATTCACACTAGCTGTGCTCACTGGAAACCAAATCTGTACAGCTAAGAGTAAAAAATAGCATAGCTTGTCTTTGTGCATTTTAAAATGTGATAATTTGAATAGAATTTCTGTATTTTTCTTGCTCGGCAGGAAGGACATGGTTTTGTACAGTATAATTAAAAAAAGAATTATTCTGTAGCTAAACTGCAAATTGATTTTGAATAATTTATTTAACTAGATATTATATGCTCTGCCATGGTTGATGCGCAGTAATTGCAAATGATGAAATCCCAATAGTGTTGTCTCTGTATACTGTGTTGGTAGAATCTCCAAGCACAGACATCCAACCAATACTAATTCCATATTCCATATTTGAACATAAGCTGGCAGACTGCTGCTGTGTGATTTAGTCATCAGACAGTAAGGCTTGTGGATATCTATGTCAATAACAGTTCTGTGTTCACCTAATGGCTGACATGAAAAATTCATTACACTCATTGCAATTCATTATTAATCCTGAGATATTTGTCATGAATTATTAACTGTCACTAGAGGAGGAGACATGTCAAGCTGTCCTCTAGCTCTCACATTGGCTGAGTGTCACACTAAGCTGATTATGACATCTCTCTTAGTATCCCTGCTCTCCTGAAACATTTTGTTACCAAGCAAAATCAGAGGCAAGGGGGGGGAAACCATGGACAAGGACACACGCCACTAAATCCACTCGAGTGCGCTTCTAAACACTTGAGCCGTAGAGAGCAGTACTTGCAATCAGACTATCAAAATAACAGTGAAATACCATCTCTGTTGGATGTTTGCCCTTCAAGTACGTCTATAATTGCTTAGATAGAGTTAGTGGGTAGTGCTGTAGAAGTGTTGTTGAAATGTGTGCTTTAAGACCTTAGATGGCTCATACAAAGGTTATATGCAAACATTAGCCTATATAATTTCAATTATCACTCTTTTAAAATCAGCTTTGAAATTCAGTGAAAGAAAATAACCACTTTCAAGAATTCTTCTTCCTCTCAAGATATCTGCTTTATTTCATGTTTACAGCAATACACACATAATACAAGACTTACTCTACTTACAGTTACATCAAGTAACTCCCTTTAAAACCATTATTGTGTCACATAAATTAACCAATGTGTTTGACCTTGTCGCAGGGCAGGAGTGAGCCTTTGCATTGGTGTATAAAATGGTGCTCTCTACTAGCCCGAAAGCATTGGAGGGAGCTGAGTGAGTTATAGTAAGTGCCATCAAGTGCTTTGCAAAGGGCATTGAGTGCCAAAACCTGAGAGGCTCACAAGTGCTCATATTGTTATCTCAGGGTTGGGTCAGGTTTGAGTCATTCAAACAGCCGATGTGTGAGCAGTTGGTAGAGGTATGTGTATTGTAGCCTGACAAGAAAAGGGTAAAGGAAAGCATACAAGCCTACTATTGATATAAAAACACATTGAAAAATAAAATGTATACACCCATCAGGGAAATAACATGTTTTAAGATGTACTGTGCCATAGAAGAGAGACACCTTCACCACAGTACATAACTCAAATTTTTCAAGGTTTACAATTTTCCCATTTACAATCTGCAGTGCAGAAAGATAGGGTACCACATACCTCAGAGAGAAATAATGACAGGGTTAGCATTTTTTGTTGTTGGATTTTTGTTCCGCTTTGTGTGGCTGCTCCTTAATTTCCTTGTCTGCTGTTAAAGTTTAATTACTCCTGGCTGTGGCATTGTTCGTGGAATTGCAATATCCTTTCCTCCAAGGTGCTCCTCAAATCACTGCTCTATTAGCACAGTATGTTACAGCACTTAAAGAGTGCGTTAGTAGTCTCAGAATACAAGGAATCATTTTCCAAATGTGTGTTAGCAGCATAGATACTTACACATTAAGCTACATCTCACACTACATCTAAGATGCACACATATAAAACGGACAAGAGTCAGAGTACAGTAGGGATTCATATTTTCCCGAAAATCGACCAAGTTTAAATACCGGGAATAATTCATATTTATCCTGATAGTCCCGGGAAATACCGCAAAAATCGGAAGTGCATTTAAAGCGTTTAAAACCAAGATATGGTCACTATTCCAGGGTTCTCCCGAAATAAGAAGGGCGCTGTGCCACCTCGTCGCTTGGCTGCATGCGCCACTCTGTACAGATTTCAGAGTAAATTAAACCTATTCAGTAATGACATTATCTTTGATCGCCAGCGCATTTCAGCAGTAGGATATCTCGACACAGAGCGCACTCCGAGTATAGCGTTGTCGAATCATTCTAACTTTGTAATGGCAGTCAAAAGCCAAATGACCAAAGTTGCTAGATAACCTCCTTCAACCAATGACAGATCTCCTATATTTGGCAAAATGGAGTTGATGATTATGGGATACAGATAGTGGATCAGCTCATGAATAATGGGGAGATGAAGAGTGGAAATAGTTTAAATATCAATGTAGGCTATCTTAACGGGGATCAACTCTTTAAAAAATATTAATATCTACTCTCATACCGTTTGTTGATCACACATTCTCTACCTAAGCTCTCATATGGGCAGCAAGTACCGGACAGCGCAGAGAAGCGGGGGAAACGTTATAGCAGTATTTTGACATGCATAGGCGAGAGACGTGCTTTGATAATGCAACCTATGGATTACAGAATAAAATTAGAAATTTTCATGCGATACAGGAGTCAGGATTTGGGGTTTCAGTGGGATTGGGACTGGATAGGAAAATAGCCTAGGCTCTAGAATAGCAGAAGATGATAGAATTGACCCTCGTGCCTCTGAATTGTGTCTGTGACAGAGATGCCTAGTGAATTGTGCATAGGCCTATCAAATGTGTGACTGTCTGAAGATTCACAATGACAGGTCAAAAAGCAGCCCAGGGAGGCGCATGTTATTTTATAGGCTATAGCCTACTGTAGGGGTTTCCTGTAGGGTTTATTAACTGCATTCGGGTCGCGTGTGCAGTCTGGCAGGGTTAATATGGCGACTTAGTGCGAAGTAAATATGCTAGGCTAAAGGCTTCCATGCGACAACCTGTTTTGTATTTTGTAGAATTGCATTAGTGCCAACATTGGGGGAAATTGTTTATAATTTCCTCGTTACCCATATTCATCCCTAGAGTAGGCCTACAGCTAAAGTACCTTTCATCACTGTTTTTACATCCTTCTAAATTTACATTTATTTGCCTTGTCCTGAATGATTTTATGACTCCTAACATTCTCTTCTGAACAATCAGATAAGTGAAGAGACACCCCACTGGGCAAAAACGGGTTTAATCAACAGTTTTATGTCATTTCAATCAAAAAAGTCTGTGATGACGCTGAATCAACGTGGATAACGGATTGGATTTGCAAAAAGTCATCAATGTAAGGGAATTGAGTCTTTTTTTCACCCAATGTTTAACCTAAATCCAATGACACAGTGACATTTTTTATTGATTTCACATTGAATTCCAGCCTGGTCTGATAGACTAGACATAACATAGTAAACTCAAATTAGTATGACACAGTAGTTATGTTTGGTATGGTTTCAAATGGTTGCGAACGTCTAGCAACCCAAAGCTTGCATGTTTCATAAAGAACAACTTTAGCATTTTAGCTAATTAGCAACTTTGCAACTACTTAGCATGTTACATAACCTTAACCTTAACCCTTTAACCTAACTCTTAACACTAACCTTAACCCCTAACCCTAACCCCTAGCCAGCCTAGCATATATCATATGAATTGTAATTCGTAACATATCATACGAAATGGATGATGGAGTTCCACAAATTAGTATATACCATAAGAAACGTAACATATCATACTAATTGGAGTGCCCCGGATTTACATGTACTATGTTACGTCTACCCCTGAGTCCAGGTTGTGAATTCATGTTAGTTGACAATTCAATCAAATGTAAATCAAAACTAGACATTGAACTGAGGGATGTGCCCAGTTGGATGTGATGTGAGTGATATCACTGGAATAAGGGAGTGCGTGACACATTCTGGCTTGTATTTTTTATGATACAATACCTGTCTTTTTGGACCTCAAAGTGTGGTTTCAAACTGACAGAGATGAGGTCAGTGCTAACAACAGCAGGTCAGAGAACAGTCAGTGATTTTCCTGTCAGGAACAGCATAACGTGGACAATAGAACAATGTGGACTCAACCAGTATTTCATTACCATTGTGTCATCTCCTTCTTTCAGCAGTAGGCTGGATCCACAGAAACCAAAACATATCCTGCAGACTACTTATTCTCAACAGACTATGTTCTGTTCTTTTGGTAAACATTTATTCAACTTTAAATCATCCACACCAAGAAAGATCTACTTCCATAAGATGCTTTTACTTACATCTGAAACCTTCCACCTGCATTTATAGAACAATACTACACTGAGGTTTAGACTGAGCCTTTTGGTTCTGCTTACAGAGGTAACAGTGACAGTAGTGGTTGAGTTATGGTTGTGGGGTCACATGGTGACTGCTGTGTGCCAGGTGACTGGTCCTAGTAGCCCTCCTGCCCAACACAGGGCAGTGCCAAAGGCTATGGTGCCCAGTACTGCCAGGATGGCCTTCAACACAGCTCCAGGAGGCCTGTGGAAGTTGGCAGGGCCCATGGTGGCCAACATGGCTGCGGTCACAGTCAGGGTAAACAAGATGGACACTGCTGTGTTAATGGCCACGATCTGGCCAAACTTAGCAAAAGGTACAATGACACAGAAAAAGAGAGGGACTGTGGAGATCACTGTGGTGACAGCACTGGACACTATGGCAACTCCCACGTGGTTCACTGCATCTAGGGACCTTCTCTGCCTTTTAGCTGACAGGTTCTGAGAATGAAAAACAGATTAATATAATGAGTCTTTTCTCTTTATGCATTATTGCCCTCAGGCTTATTCCATTAAATATGATGACTTTTAAAGGACCAGTGGAGTCAGAAAACGTGAATTTCCTGTGTGTTATATATTTCCATATTATGAGGTTGGAATAATACTGTGAAAATGATGATAATGCCCTTTTAGTGTAAGCTCTGTTTGAAAAGAACACCTGAAATTTCAGCCTGTTTTGGTGGGATGGAGTTTTTTGACCTGCCTGGTGACATCACCAAATTAAATTAGTTAATAGACCAATAAGAAAGAGTTCCAAACCTCTCTGACAATAACAGCACATTTTCAGTTTTCCCCTCCCCACTCAGACCACTCCCAGACAGTCCTAGCAGAATTCTTGCTTGAGAAATTAGCTAAGAAGCTATTTTTTTCTTCTTTAAAAAAAAACAATTTTAATTGAAAACAATCACAGTGAGGTACTAAATTGTTATCCAGAAATGATTTGATATTGAGATTAAAATGGCTGCATTGGACCTTTAAGTAAACCGAATATTCTCGAGGCAAATCCTTCATTTACTGAGTTTTACTCTCTTACAGTAGAATGTATAAAGGAGTGAATTCAATACCTCTATGCCAGTTATAGATTATTACATTACATTTACATTTTAGTCATTTAGCAGACGCTCTTATCCAGAGCGACTTACAGTTAGTGAGTGCATATCAGATTATGTGTTGTACGTACCATAGTGTGTCCTGGTGTGGCTGGTAAGGTCTCCCCAGCTAGCAGGTAGCCCTCCACCAGGTGCAGGCAGTAGTCCACTGAGGAGCCCACTAGGATGGACAGAGAGATGGCCTCCACGGCCCCCAACTCCCAGCCCAGCCAGTACATGATGGCCACCACCAGACAGATGACCCCTGTATTTGGTCAGGAGATCAGTCACACACTGACAGACAGATGACCCCTAACCCTCCCAAGGCTAAAACCACAGAAAATACAGTATGTACAGTACAACAGTTAGTGACTTCCTCTTACATTATTCCCAATAACACTTCATATCAATACTGCATCATATCTTATTATTGGATACTTTTCTCTGCAGTCTATGCACAGTGGGCCTATCAGATAACAAAGGCTTGATCAGCAGTGTCTTACCCAGGATGGTGAGCAGTATTGGCAGCAGCAGAAGCGGATGGGCAGTGAAAACAGACACAGCTGCCACACAGATGGCCAGGGACAGGAGCAGACTGCAGAGGGCGCTCTCGACACCTACAGAAAAGTCAGTCAGCACAGGAAGGTTACATTCCCAGAAGGACTGAAATAATAATATTTTAGATACATATTTATTAGCTGCCCGACAGGTAGTCGAAAAAATGAAACATTTATTAATTGTGCCTTAGGTATGGAACAACTGTGTCCTCCGGCCTCTCCACTTGCCTATGATTTCCATAAAGATCTGCTTCCAGTGCTCACAGGTCTGGAAACCTCTCCGTAGAGCAGAGGACTCTGGGAGAGTCGAGAGCTGCTCTTGTAGGAAGGTCTCCCATTGGAGGAAGTCTGAGTGAGTCTGGAAAGACGATTTCCCCTTGTAGGTGGTCTTGGGAACAGACAGATGAAAAAGACATGGGCTCAGTTTCTGGCACAGATCTGGACTGGGCTACAACATAACATTACATTAGAAGTGGTAGTATACACCATGGACAACCGTCGTACTTACAGACTCAAAGGCCATGGAGAGCCAGCTTACTCTGCCACCATGCGTCCCCACGACTCCATGGGACAGCTGGCCTGGCAGCAGGTTGGGCTCAGGGAGGGAGTGGCAGTCTGGGTTGAGTAAGGGCAGGATAGAAGAAAGCTTGTTGCCTGAGGGGGAGAGAGAGAGAGAGAGAGAGAGAGTACGAGAGAGAATACATGTAACTCATATCAAACATGGTTTGTATATGTGTGCTGTTAGATGTGTTAGACTGTGTGTCTGTGCAGTTGGTACCTGAGGGTAGACATTGGGCTCCTCCCGGCTTCACAAGCTGTTTATTAGCACTGATAGCTTTACAGATTTGGCAGAGGTGTCCAATCTCTTGGAAGATATCAAAGTTTGGATCCAATATCACACTGCCCTTTGGAGATAATTTAGAGCAAATCAATACCACTAAAACAGTATTGATTATTGAATTACACCTTATATCTTTATTGTCATGCAGTTGGCCCCTCACCATGTCCCCAATGACGTGGTTGTCTGTGCGTTGGGTGCGGTTGACTCCAAGTATTCCGAAAACCACAAACACCATCGCACCAGTGTCAACCAGAGGACGGACTGCTGGCTGGCCACAGCCACCTCCACTACAGGGGTTAAAACCAGAAGTCTTGGACCTTTTGGGTGAGGTGGAATCTTTGATATAAGGTAGAAATGAGGAAAAAAGTAACTCCCTCACATTCATAGGCAAACATTCATAGTACATGCTTTAATTTTAAACCAATGCGTATTTATGCAGTTCCCTGATATCTTCTGGCTCCAGGTGTTCTCCCTCTCTTACCTGTGGGGAGTGGAGTGTAGAAAGAGCCCTGTGTAGGTCCGTCAGGCCCGGAGCTGATCACACAGCCAGGTGGTTCTGCACACACTCGGCTGGGATGAGGACTCAGCTTGTGCTGGGCAAAGTATAGCCTCCTGGGAGGCACAAGGAGCTCTGTCAACAACTTGCCCACAAATAGCTTGACTGACTGACTAATTCACTATTCCGCCATCATCTGTCCCTCGACATTCCTCTTACCTGCTGTGCTGCTGCTCAGCCGATGCCACATAGAAGCTGAACTCTGACCTCCAGCCGTGGCGTGGGTCACATGACTGGGAAGTGATCATCCAGCGAGGGTGGGGGTGGTAGACACGGGACACACACACAGTCATGCGGTTGCTGAAGTTGCTGTGAGGTCCACTGTATGCCTGTTTAGAGACACCAGAAGTTATACTAAGTATATGATGGAGTTGGTTATCAGAGGTGAGATATTAGATAATAACCCAGTAATAATGTGTTTTTATTTGAGGGTCTCCTAACCTTAAAGGATGGAACTTCTCCATGCCCGACACTGAGGCTTTTCCAGGGCGATGGCACGCTGGTATTCAGAGAGAAGCGGTACAGAGTGATAGAAGCACCCACATCCAGCTTAGAGACATACACTGTCAGCAGAGGCCCTGTCATGAACGGATACAGTGAGTGGTAGTAGTAGCAGTAGAGAAAAAGAGGCACACATTGACACAGATATATTCATGTGGATCCTCTTTGGATATATAATAACATTTTATCCAGTACCTGTTGTGATGGTGGAAGTGCTTGGTTTGATTGGGCTCTGTAGAGTTGAGTTTGAAGGGCTTTGTGTATGGTGCTGAGGGTGAAACCCAGGCATGGAGGGGGTAGTATGGGTAGAGCTGTGCAGAAGATGAGGTTTCTCCATGAAGAGACCTGCAGGAAATAGGACACTTCGATTCGACACTTCAAATCAATGCCAAATGCTTGGCTGCCCTTAATATCCTGATATATGCAATGGCCTGGGAGTGTTGTGAATGTGGGCACTGAACTGGAGCATGCAAATACCCGTAGGAAGAAAAATAATGTAATTGAGTCAGCTCTTATCAGGAGTCGACTGTAAATTAATATCCCAGTTTAAAATGAATTGTACTATGTCATATAAAAACATTTACAACCAGACAGTTGCAGGACATGGGTTTAAAGTTAATTTGGGTTTAAAGTAGTGGAATTGGTTTACTTTACACCCATCTGGGTTCCATCACACAGATTGATGGTGACGTCTCACCAGAGCACATGTGGCAGGAGATGCCCTGGGCACTGAGGTTGTTCCTCAGTCCCAGTAGAGTCTGGAGGTTGGTGTCTGGACGAAACAGTAACGGGGCATGAGTGGCTGGCCGCAGGAGGCAGCAGCAGCCAGCAGACAGCAGCAGGACCAGGATGTAGATGCCTATGGGCAGCAAGACAAAGACTGGCCTGTAAGAGAGGCAGTTCAGATGGCGTAGATCACTGAGGGGAGAGGCATACGATAAAATTGATTTTCTGTGAGGAAGAGCCAGGGATAGGCAATACAAAACACTTAAGTTGAAAAAAGCATATGGGCATCATGAGATGTGGTCCTCCCAGCCCCTGAAGACAGACATAGCCCTTACCTAGAATTACTTTGCGTTTCTCCACGGCTGGCTCTGCCACCCAGTGCCTCAGAGCCCACTGAAGGTTAGCGCTAACCACGCCTGCAGTCCCCCGCCCTGGGGGTGAGAGCGAGGTCTCCACTGACAGGGACAAAATGGCTGCATCTACATCTGTGTCACAGGAGCCTGGATGAGACAGGGTGAGACAGAAAGAGGGGGTGAATAGTGTCAGGACTCATTTACCTTTCATTCTTCTGCCCTTCATTTATCCAGCTCTGTCCAGATCAGTATCTCACCTGGCTCCATCTCCACCGACAGGAGGGCCACATCTTCATCCTCATCTGACAAAGGACTGTGACTCACTGACAGTCCTGTAAGTGCTTTCCACCTTTAAGATAAAGTGTATCTGAGAGATGCAGCTTTAGAACCTCACTTTGTTCATAATAGGAAAACAGAATGAAAAGGCAAGCACCACAACAATAAGAACTCTGTTCTGTAGAAAAAAACGGAGGAAAGTTGGAATCACACCATTTGAGACAGGCATTCTCCTGGGGATCAACACACTGGGTCCAGATACACAGGGCAGCGGGCATGAGGATGGACACCCAGAGCCAGCAGCAGCTGACGATGAGGGCCATGAACAGGCCAAAGTCATGCACTGCCGGAATCTGTTTGTAAGGATAAAAGACCTCAATATCGCAATAAATGTACATTGTACTTTTCATATTGATACATATACAAACAGTTCCACCTCACAGCCATTCATTCCCTTTGGAAGGATAATGTGATGTGGACTGACAATATCTCTGAGTACCTGTGAGAAGGTGTTGGCAGCGTAGGCAGCTGCGGTGGTGAAGGAGGTGAGGAAGGTGGCTCGGCCGGCAGTTTTTACCGTGTACATCATCCTCTGCACCGGGTGGACCAAGTGGGAAGCCTGTCTGAAGGTACTGATGAACACAAACACATCATCCACACCTGGAGAACAGTAAGAGGGGAAACAGAATAAAGAGTGGCATGTTACCTGTTACCAGTTTGACCATGAGAGAAATTATAGAGTATATTTATATATTGTCACTAACCAATGCCAATGATCACAAAGGCTGCAACTCCATTGAGGATGCCAAGGTATCTCACCCCAAAGACCACATGGTAGAGGAAGAGAGCCACCAGGCAGCTCAGACCAATGCTAGTGAGCCCAAAGAATGTCAGGAACACTGTAGACACAACAAAGTGACTGAGTGGGAGACCTCATGCTACAAGTCTTGTATGTGGTATCAAAATTCTAAGAATAAGATACTTATGCTAGCTTTTTTCAGATACTACAGTGGGGAAAAAAAGTATTTAGTCAGCCACCAATTGTGCAAGTTCTCCCACTTAAAAAGATGAGAGAGGCCTGTAATTTTCATCATAGGTACACGTCAACTATGACAGACAAATTGAGAGAAAAAAAATCCAGAAAATCACATTGTAGGATTTTTAATGAATTTATTTGCAAATTATGGTGGAAAATAAGTATTTGGTCACCTACAAACAAGCAAGATTTCTGGCTCTCACAGACCTGTAACTTCTTCTTTAAGAGGCTCCTCTGTCCTCCACTCGTTACCTGTATTAATGGCACCTGTTTGAACTTGTTATCAGTATAAAAGACACCTGTCCACAACCTCAAACAGTCACACTCCAAACTCCACTATGGCCAAGACCAAAGAGCTGTCAAAGGACACCAGAAACAAAATTGTAGACCTGCACCAGGCTGGGAAGACTGAATCTGCAATAGGTAAGCAGCTTGGTTTGATGAAATCAACTGTGGGAGCAATTATTAGGAAATGGAAGACATACAAGACCACTGATAATCTCTCTCGATCTGGGGCTCCACGCAAGATCTCACCCCGTGGGGTCAAAATGATCACAAGAACGGTGAGCAAAAATCCCAGAACCACACGGGGGGACCTAGTGAATGACCTGCAGAGAGCTGGGACCAAAGTAACAAAGCCTACCATCAGTAACAAACTACGCCGCCAGGGACTCAAATCCTGCAGTGCAAGACGTGGCCCCCTGCTTAAGCCAGTACATGTCCAGGCCCGTCTGAAGTTTGCTAGAGTGCATTTGGATGATCCAGAAGAGGATTGGGAGAATGTCATATGGTCAGATGGTAAAAACTCAACTCGTCGTGTTTGGAGGACAAAGAATGCTGAGTTGCATCCAAAGAACACCATACCTACTGTGAAGCATGGGGGTGGAAACATCATGCTTTGGGGCTGTTTTTCTGCAAAGGGACCAGGACGACTGATCCGTGTAAAGGAAAGAATGAATGGGGCCATGTATCGTGAGATTTTGAGTGAAAACCTCCTTCCATCAGCAAGGGCATTGAAGATGAAACGTGGCTGGGTCTTTCAGCATGACAATGATCCCAAACACACCGCCCGGGCAACGAAGGAGTGGCTTCGTAAGAAGCATTTCAAGGTCCTGGAGTGGCCTAGCCAGTCTCCAGATCTCAACCCCATAGAAAATCTTTGGAGGGAGTTGAAAGTCCGTGTTGCCCAGCGACAGCCCCAAAACATCACTGCTCTAGAGGAGATCTGCATGGAGGAATGGGCCAAAATACCAGCAACAGTGTGTGAAAACCTTGTGAAGACTTACAGAAAACGTTTGACCTGTGTCATTGCCAACAAAGGGTATATAACAAAGTATTGAGAAACTTTTGTTATTGACCAAATACTTATTTCCCACCATAATTTGCAAATAAATTCATTAAAAATCCTACAATGTGATTTTCTGGATTTATTTTCCTCATTTTGTCTGTCATAGTTGACGTGTACCTATGATGAAAATTACAGGCCTCTCTCATCTTTTTAAGTGGGAGAACTTGCACAATTGGTGGCTGACTAAATACTTTTTTTCCCCACTGTATGTATGACAGCAAATGAAATATAGTAAATGTTAGAATAACATGCATGTAATATCCAATGCAGGTGAGAGAGTGCATGGGACCTTACCTGAGAAGGAGGTAAGGACATAGACCAGTAGAGTGATGCAGCCCCCACTGATCAGCGCCAGCAACATGTCTCTGTGGAAGGTCTGTCTCACCTCGTTATCAAACAGTTCTGTGCCCCCATACAACACCTTCACCTGGCTGGCATCACACAAACCCAGAGAGACACTCGTAGTCAGAAAGAGGGAATGATAGAATTCTGTGTGGGTGTCGTGAAAGGAGGGACTCTTTTGATGTGCTTAATTACAATTGGAAATCGGAGACAATATTTACAAAGTCAAGTCTTGAGGGAAATTAAAATCAACATCAGTTAATCTCAATATCCATGGCTCATTTGTTTTTTATAATGTGGTTCTTTTAGAGTTTACACAGCACACAGCGTACCATCAGCATTGACAGAGGGCCCATAAGCCATAGCCCACCTGGTGGACTGCTGAGCCAGGATGTCAGCGTACTGAACTACAAAGTTCCTGAAGCGCTGCCTCTGCTCCTCAGGCCGGTCTTGGAGGGAGTAGTATGAGGGCAGCGGAGCTCCGAATTGGATCTCACTGCGCAGGAGAGAGGAGGAGAGTCGGTCAGGGGCCAGACTCTCATCCACATACCAGTAGAACTGTGGGTGGGTGATCGCTAGACTCAGAGCACCTGGGAGCAGAAACACAAGTGAAGATCAAAGTGGTAGTCACTGCCTGCTCCCTTTGATGTTACGATTGATCTCCCGTATTAAAATGAAAGACCAGCTCCCTACTTATTCCTGCAGAGCAGTGACTGTACCAGTGGAGGCTCCTCAGAGGAGGAAGGGGAGGATCATCCTCCTCAGTGATAATAATCGTTTTTAGACAAAACTATACTAAATATAATCACGTCACCAAATAATACATTAAAACACACTATTTTGCAATGAAGGTCTACAGTAGCCTCAACAGTACTCTGTAGGGTAGCACCATGCTGTAGCCGGAGGACAGCTAGCTTCCGTCCTCCTCTGGGTACACTGACTTCAATACAAAACCTAGGAGGCACATGGTTCCATAAACTTACACAGTAATTATGACAACTTCTGGAGGACGTCCTCCAACCTATCAGAGCTCTTGCAGCATGAACTGACGTTGTCCACCCAATCAAAGGATCAGAGAATGAATCTAGTACTGAAAGCATAAGCTACAGCTAGCTAGCACTGCAGTGCATAACATGTTGTTAGTAGTTGACTCAAAGAGAGAGAAAGACAATAGTTGAACAGTTTTTAATAAATTAATTTCTTCCAAAATGAAGGAGAAGCAAGAGAGAGATAGAGAGAGAGATTGTCTTTATTTCACTTTCAGTTTCACTTACTTAGCTAGCTAATGCAGCTACTCAAACACCCTGCTCAGACAGAGGGATGCTATATTAGCTAGCTGGCTATGACTATCCAACACAACACTGGAACTCTTCCAAGTCAAGGTAAGCTTTTGGTTTTACTAATTTATTGCCTCCGGGGCCCGCCGGTGTAAGTGCTAAACTGCTTACTGACTGTACACTGTAATGTTACTGCATGATTGTAGCGGGTTTACTAACGTGTTAGTTCTATTAGCTATGTTGATTATGACGTTACTTTATCTAATATGGTGTCAACGATGTAGGCTGTGTGTAGCGGTTATGATATGGTTTGGCTTGGAAAGGTTTTTCGCCTGGTCACATACAGCTGATGTGTTGTGCATTGAAGTCCACAAGCGAAGGGACAAGGTGAGAGGAGAGCACATAGATGCGAGAAGGAATACAATGTGGCTGCTATGAAAGTGAACTGTGTTTACGCGTGATCAGGGGTGTATTCATCCTGCCGATTCTGTTGAAAAAGGTTTCTTAAATGGAAGCAAAAAAAACAAAACGGGGATAAACATACCTGAATTTGTCCAATAGAAACTCTCATTTGCAACTGTTGGACTAATGATTACACCCTACTGTATATCAGCTCAACCTGTGTGCACCTACGTTGTAAACTTTCATTCATTGGCTAGGTTGTAGCAACCTCATGATGGATATAGGGAAAAGTCTAGTATCATGTAGTAGCCTAAACCTATCGCTCTTACATTGAACTGGGTGAATGGAATATGAATGACAGTCATCCAATATGCTGTAATAGAAATAAGGCCATGCTCATGAAAAAAGAAAAACGTCCTCCCTCATCTTAAACAGCACTGACCGCCACTGGACTGTAACTACATTAATGCCAAGTTTTATTAACCTCAGACTCACCATGGATGTCAGCCAGGTCAGGTCCCATACCATCATAGTAGATCCTGCCTCCACGTTCACTGGGGAAGAGGTAGGAGAGGAGGGAGCTTGGAGGGGAGCAGTAGGAGGGGCCCAGTGGCAGGTCTCTCAGGACCTCCAGAGGTTTCCAACAGAACTGCTGGAACTGGGGATGCTGCATGAGCAGGTGCTCTATGTGGTGGATGGTGCGGAGACGCTCTGGGGTGAAGATGTTGTTGTCCCCACCCTGAGCTACAAACACCAGCTCCATCCTCCACAGGGCTTGGCTCTGCAGGTATGAGTAGTTGGGAGCAAACCTGTGCATCCTAGTCCGAGATCTCTCACTGTGCCTGTCGCTTTCTTCCCCTTTGGACTCACGACTCTCAGGTTTTCCTAAGTTAGTTGTATTTTTATCCTCCTCTCTTAACTCTGCTTTACCAGCCCTTGCCTCTCTATGCCTCTCAGTCTCTTGCTGACTCAGGGCAACTCCTCTCTGTTGCATAACTACTCTTTTGGACGTGTGGTTTTTCAGAGATTTCGTGTTCAGCTCTCCATGTGATGTCCAAGTGAATGCTCCATCTTCCTGCCTACCCAGTCTGTCCAACAGCAGCTCCTGTAGAGCAGTGGAGTCATAGTGGTCCACGTCACGCCTGCGTCTGTCCAAGGACCCCAACTGAGTCTTTATGGCAATGGTGAGTGCATCAAACCGCTCAGCGGAGAAGTGGCTGTGAACCTCAAAGGCACTGTAGGAAAGGTCTATGTCCAATGGGGGGCAGTATAGGAACATGTAGGCAGAGAGGGCACAGGGAAGAAAGACTCCAACTCCCAGGACCACCCCACTCACCCAGGGCTGTGTGTAGACCCAGCCCACTGCCCCCCAGACTACGCTGCCTCCAGTGGCGCTGCTCCCCCCATTAATCTGTGTATCTGACTCCCCATCCTCCTCCACCTGCTCCTCTTCCTCCTCAGCATCCCAGCTGCTCTGGAATAACAACGGCTCGTCTTCTAAGTCCATGGCAGCACCTGTCAAACACACAGAGTACTTCATCATCACTCACTCTCCTAATGTAAATCCTCTTCTGTCCTTGGACATGAAAACATAGACCTAAACTATAGGTGATTTACAGAGCAGTCTTAATAGTGGTTCAGGATATTCTGTAGTATACAGCCAGCAAGGGCACAACAATTACATATGTCCCTCAACAGCCAAGACACACAGGGTTCCTATTCAGCTCACAGAAAAGTCATGGGGAAAATGTAGGAAGAAGATGGACCTTGTCTCAAGGGCCCAAAGCAGTGTATGTTCTGCCATTTTAGATGCTGAATTGTGGCTGGAGGCTTAGAGAGAGTAGTTGCTGCAATTTGATTCCTCTCACTCCTTCCTTCAGTGTGTGCGAAAACCGTTTCCCCTTGAGTGCTCGGTGGTGTCCTTGTCCATATCAGCAGTCGACTTGGGTTCAGCTGATCTGCAGCAAATTAAATCATCTCACTTGTCTAATTACTGACAGGGGAGAGAGGTGTGGAACGTAAGAGAGAGGTGTGTAGGGATGTAGCTCGGTTGGTAGATCATGGCGTTTGCAACGCCAGGGTTGTGGGTTCGATTCCCACGGGGGGCCAGTATGAAAAATAAAATAAAATATGTATGCACTCATTAACTGTAAGTCGCTCTGGATAAGAGCGTCTGCTAAATGACGTAAATGTAAATGTGTGGAATATGAGAGGTGTTTTATCCCTGGTGATGGACAGCTTCTGCCTGATTGTTTCAAACTATTGTTCCTTCCTATTCTCACTCCACTGCAAACACAGGATAATGCAGTGACTTGGTATTCAAGTGGCAATAGTGGTGCTAAAGGCAAATTGGCAAGTCATCTACTATCTTTAGAATAAAGCTCCAGGATCATCTAGGTGGGGTGGGGAGGCCAAAAGAACGGTAGCATCATTTCCATATCTCTCTTCAGCCTGGGTCTTCAATACCGTATTGGTCCGAATATAAGACGGCCTTTTTTCCCCTCGAAATAGGTCCAAAAAAGTCGGGTCGTCTTATATTCGGGGTCTAGTATTCAGAGCGCAGTTTCTCTTCTTCGGCGCTCCCTTTAAATGTCAATACACATTCGCGGGCACAGATGGCGCCAAAAATTCGTTCCGGACGGAGGGAAGAGGCGTCCTTAACAACCAGCCCGTTACCGGTGTTTAAAGATGGAAAGACAGGCTGACCATTTAGAGACAAGTGGCTCAAAAGTGGGCCAGGTCAATAAACAACAGCGGAGGAGCTATGATGCCAATTTCAAAATAATGGTTGTCAATAAGGCAGAGTCATCTAACAACTGCCAAGCTGCCAAGACATTCGGGGTCACTGAGTGTAATGTAAGAAGATGGCGAGCAGAAAAACAACGTCTAAAAGATGCTAACAGTCAGCGAAAATCCTTCCGTGGTCCTCAAAGTGGTCGTTTCATTGAGGTTGACCGGAGGGTTTTTGAATATGTCAGGGAAAAAAGAAGTGAGGGAATGCCCATTACCAGAGCTGTCATCCAGGTTAAGGCCCTGGAAATCGCCAGAGAGCTCAACATCACTGGATTTAAAGCCAGCCTCGGCTGGTGTCGTAGGATGATGCGGCGTAATGGACTGTCACTTAGACGGAGAACGAGTTTGGCCCAACGCCTGCCGTCAGACTTCGGAGAGAAGCTGCTTTCGTTTCAGCGCTTTGTTATCAACCTGAGGAAGAAGCACTCCTACCCGCTGGATCAGATCGGCAATGCTGATCAGACACCCGTTTATTTCGACATGCCAACATCGGTGACTGTCAATAGAAAGGGAGAAAAGTCTGTGTTGGTGAAATCAACGGGCAACGAGAAGAGCCGCGTCACTGTCATGTTGACATGTCTCGCTGGTGGCAGCAAACTCCCCCCGTATGTCATTCTTAAGCGTAAGACTGTGCCAAAGGACCCAATGCCAGCTGGCATTATTGTGCGCGCCCAGGAGAAGGGCTGGATGGAGTCGGGGCTTGTAGTGGACTGGCTAAAGGTTGTGTGGGGCGCACGCTACGGGGGACTGAGGAAGAGGAGGAACATGCTCGTTCTGGATGCGTTCCGCGGACATCTGACTGAGCCCGTGAAAAGTCAGGTGCGAGCAATGAACGGGGATCTTGTGATCATACCAGGGGGAATGACAAGCCAGCTACAGGTGTTGGACGTAGTTGTGAACAAGCCTTTCAAGGATAACCTGCGAAAAAAATACACAGAGTGGCTCCTGTCTGGCAACCACGCACTCACACCGACCGGGAAAATACAGAAGCCGTCAGTCCGTCTACTGTGTGAATGGATCCTGCATGCATGGGATGCTATTCCCTCACAGAGCATCATCGATGGCTTTAAAAAATGTTGCATCTCAAATGCATTGGACGGCAGCGAGGACGACGTGCTTTGGGAGGAGCCGGTGGAAGCGGAGCAGCTGGGGAGCGATGACAGCGAGAGCGAACACAGCGGGGCAGAGGACGTGTGTGAGGGATAGAGAGACATCGGAGGAGAAGTTTGGCGAATTTTTGTTAAGTTTAGTTAAATGTGTGGCCTGTATTTTCTCTGTTATTTAAAAATGTTGCTTTATTATTGCTTGATATTAATTTTGAATCATACTGTACATAGTTTGCCTTTGTGTTTAATTCACTGTGTTTTTAATATTGTTATTTTAAAATAAAATGAAGTTCTTTGTTCGGCAAATCTAGTCTGCAAATCTGTTTTTCTAAATGTTTGTGTTGAAAAACGGGGGGTCGTCTTATAATCAGGGTCGTCTTATATTCGGACCAATACGGTATTTCCCGATAAGGTAAGTGTGTTTGGATCGATTGTTCATTGGGTTGTTAAGTAAACCTATGGCCATCAAGAACCAAGATAGGCATTATGATAATTTGTGTAATTAGCCGTTATCAGCCGTAGTGGGCTATCTATTCAGAGTTGCAGCTGCAACTGCACATAGCCATGAATACACTATATTCAAGGAGATCACCATGACAATGAGTCCACCCAATGCCATGCCATTGTTCAAGACAGAGAAGGACACCACTGAACGCGTTCACTGAGAAAACAGAGCAGTTCAACATCTGTCTGCACTGGGAAAACATCTGGGTCTGCAGCCCCTTCAGAGGACAAATTCATTAGACACAAGATCAGTCCGTTGGGAGGGCAGAGGGATGGAGGGCGAGGAAGATGGTAAAGGAGAGGGAGAGAGAGAAGGAGGGGAAAAGAGAGGGAAGGAGAGAAAGAGGGAAAGGAGAGGAATGGAGAGAAAGAGGGGAAATGAGAGGGAGGGAGAGAAAAAGGGGGAAGGGAGTGGAATGGAGAACCTTAAGCTCCAACAGTCACCCGCCAACAAATGATGATCTCCTGTGTGATAAAAGGAAGCTTTGTGCTGTTTGATATTCAAGGCAGTCTAAATCCACTAGCTCTGTACATTTCCTGAACTGCCATGTTTGTTTCCACATCCCTGGAATTGCTGATCAGTTGTCGTGAGACACCATGCTGGCCCCTCGTACTTACACTACTCATCAAAGACTTATGTAGACTTGGTGCTATTAAAGCAACGCTGTGCATTTCATGTTAATGGTTGTTTGCCGGCTGAGTGCACCGTTACACAGACATAGCATGAAGTAGACCCTCCCTGGATCCCTCCACCAACATGCAGAGTACTGCGATGCCTCCTAGAGTAATCTGTCTCTGACAGACTCCTGGGACACATCATTTTCCCCTGTTAATGAATTCAGCCGCGCCGCTTTGCCAACCATACGATATCTAATGTACATTAATTATGAGAGAAGCCTCAACTGCAGGCTAACGCTCCCACTGCTGAACCGAGAATGAGGAACGTGTTGACAAGCTGAGAGAATTGTTAAACTTTTCTATTTATTCTCAATGCTTGAGAGCGGAGGGAGTCAATTTAGACTGTGCAGGCGGGGAATAAAAATAGAAGGCAATTTGGCAAAGACTGGCTTTATGGACAACAAAAGTATTCTCCCATCTGTTTCAATCTGCATGATTCTGGAACTCTTTATCCTTCTAGTCTTACTCACTCCTTGGTCTGACATTTAGTTTAAGCCCCATATTGTAGAGCCGCTGTCCAGCAGAATTTATAGGTTATTTTCAACTACAGATTTTCCACAACAAAAATAAATAAATTGGATGCATTTTTTACATTATTGACAATGCTGTGACATACCAATTGCCCTGATACAACTATTCCAAAATAGATGCGGTGAAGTTCTGTCCTTGAGCTGTTCTTGTCTATTAATGTTCTGTATTATGTCATGTTTCATGTTTTGTGTGGACCCCAGGAAGAGTAGCTTCTGCTTTCGCAACAGCTAATGGGGATCCTAATAAAATACCAAAATACCAGTTAATATCCTTATGTGAATAAACTTTGGAGTGTGAAGCACCAAAGACCAGGGTTGAATGCCAGTTGGTGACTATTGCAGTTGTGTGGCAGAGTGTGGTTTTCTTGGTACTGTGCAAGCGGTGTTAGTCTCATATGGACCTGATGTGGTACTATAAACACTCCCAGCATGCCATCCTACTAACTAACAGGCATAAAGCTTTTCTTTCTTACTTTTTGGGTATGTGCTGATGCGTGTGTGCATGTGCGAGTGTGTGTACAAGCATCTAGAAAGGTGGGGGTAAGGGGGATACATAACCTTCCTTACTGACAACAGCTAAAAATAGTACACTCTCCTCTGCTTTTCTTCCTTCCTCCCCTCCCTCTTGTTTCATCCTCCCTCCATCTCATTCAATATGGATTTCACACCGTTTCTCCTGCCCCACAGATTCAGCATGGTGTAATTGCACAGAGCATGCAAAACCATTTAATACAGGGACATTAATCTCAGCCTAGCACTCCAGAAGACAGACATTGATTATGTATGAACACTGAGTATCACTACAGGGGAATCACTGAGGGTGATGCCTCTATTCTTCACAGATCCCCAGGATATAAAGGTTCGGCACAGTTCAAGTGTTAAGAGCTCACACCCTCATGCTCCTTTTGCACCTAATGATAATAATTTGTTTGATATTTGCATACATGGATGACCCCCTTAACACATGCAAGTACTGTAAACTCAAAGCTGAAAGCTCACTATTGCTGCTACACCTGCGTGAGAGATTGTGGGTGATTGCAAAAGACAGAATGATTGCCTGGAGATCTACAGGGCAATTTCCTTTCACTCTAAGAATTCAAATGCAAAATCATGTGAAGTTTGACAACAGACGAAATCAATGTAATCTTTGCCTGGTCCTGGGTTTCTTCAAAGGTCTCTGAAACTTCTCTATCCACCTGAGAGCTCTATTTACTACAGCTGTGCTCCTCAGAGGCTGCAGGCAGAGTTGACCTTTCCTGCCACCTATTGACTATGTTATTTGGCTTAGTAAATGAGAGAATGATAGGATAATGCCATGCTCAGTTGTTGTTGTAGCATGTAGTTAATTATTTAAGCATCTGTAACACCTAAACAAAATATACATTTAGTGTATGGCAGAGCCTGAGAATCTTACCTGAGCTTGATGAGTAGAGGTATGGACTGATGGGATGTGCAGCCCTATGGGGTCCTCTTCTGAGGATGCAAACCTATGCTGAACAATTTCATCTCAAACTTGTTCTCCAGATGCTCTCTTAATTTTCTCTGTTGATCCGTTTTATTTTCATAGTACTCTAGCTCCACGAGGCTCAGCACAGCCTCTCCGACACAGGACTTATGAGATCTTTCATTTGCTCAATAAGTCTTGGCTACCATCATTTTTTGTTTTTGTTTTCTCCCTTTCATTATCTCTTCCCTCCCTCCTCTGTGCCTGGTTGTCCAGGCGACGGAGTCAGTGCGAGTATCAGTTCTTTCACTCTCCCATCAGCTCCTCTCTCTCATGGCTTTGTTCAGGCTCCTCTCCTGACTGGCTCACCAATGGGAGAGGAGGGGAGGAGAGCACAGCCCTGAGCATCAAGGAGACTACGTGTGACGGGATAAATCTCATCACAGCCTAACAGGTAAAGCAGAAAGAGGACTGACTCTGATTCAAGCTCTATTTGACAGGAAACACGTGCCTTACATGAAGGTTTTGCCAGGAGACTGCAGCAGAGTCCCCCTCTAGTTTAAAGAGGATTTTGTTGGTATAGTCTGGTCGTGGCTCTGTGAGGAGGAAACGGGTAGGAGGGGGGTAGTAGAGGACATTGGCCAGAGTAACTGGATACAGTGGAAGACGAGGTGTATGCCATATCATTTCCACCCCAGGAATCTGTGCCCATTAAGCATCTCTTATTTTTTTGTTCCCCAATTCCCTGCTGCATTCACATCTAATGAATTTTGTTAAATGCAACGCTCTCTGAGCTATCATTATTCAACATGAAATTACATTTGTGATTGAGGTTATTTGAGTAGGCTGCTATGATTGAATAATATGGTTAGAGAGGGCTGCTTGCTGTCACATCACTTTGCTTTATTACGATACCGTGATGGTTTTACATATTCTCTCCACTGTTTACTCAACTGATTGTGCCCATTTGTCCATGTACTGATTCACTACACTGGGCATAGACCTAGTTCAATCTCCTCAAACTCATTTCGGTCATGAATGAGTGGTTTGATAATGTTATAGTCTAATAACATACACTCACATATCCTTTTTATCAATCACTTCATTATCCATCTCAAACTTTCAAAACTACACTGAACAAAAATATAATACATGCAAAATGTCAAAGATTTTTCAGAGTTCATAAGGAAATAGGTCAATTGAAATAAATTAATTAGGCCCTAATCTATGGATTTCACATGACTGGGAATACAGATATGCATCTGTTGGTCACATATACCATAAATAAATAAAAAGGTAGAGGTGTGGATCAGAAAACCAGTCAGTATCTGGTGTGACCACCACCAGTGGCCATCGAAGGTGATCAATGTGGTCCTCTGTAGCTCAATTGGTAGAGCATGGCGCTTGTAATGCCAGGGTAGTGGGTTCGATCCCCGGGACCACCCATACGTAAAAATTTATGCGCACATGACTGTAAGTCGTTTTGGATAAAAGCGTCTGCTAAATGGCATATTATTATTATTATTGTTATTATTATTATCATTTGCTCACTGAAGCCGGTTACGACGCCGAACTGGTCAGGTCAAGACCCTGGTGAGGACGACAAGCACGTAGATGAGCTTCCCGGGGACGGTTTCTGACAATTTGTGCAGAAATGATTTGGTTGTGCAAACCCCTAGTTTCCTCAGCTGTCCAGGTGGCTGGTCTCAGACGATCCTGCAGGTGAAGAAGCCGGAATGTGGAGGTCCTGGGCTGGCGTAGTTACACAGTCTGCGGTTGTGAGGCCGGTTGGACGTACTGCCAAATTCTCTAAAACAACGTTGGCGGCAGCTTATGGTAGATAAATAAACATTCAATTCTCTGGCAACAGCACTGGGGGACATTCCTACAAACTTGAGACATCTGTGGCATTGTCTTGTGTGACAAAACTACACATTTTAGAGTGGCCTTTTATTGTCCCCAGCACAAGATGCACCTGTGAATTGATCATGCTGTTTAATCAGCTTCTTAATATGCCACACCTGTCAGTTGGATGGACTATCTTGGCAAAGTTGAAATGCTCACTAACAGGGATCTAAACACATTTGTGCACAACATTTAAGAGAAATAAGCTTTTTGTGCATATGGAACATTTCTGGAATCTTTTATTTCAGATCATGAAACATGGGACCAACACATTACATGTTGTGTTTATATTTTTGTTCAGTGTGATATCCAAGCCTCGCCTGTGCGTTTATACACACGCACCAGAAGACAGCCAATCCATCATTGCTAAACGGCAGTATTTTAGATAAGGCTGACATTTAGATTGCTGCTGGTTTTCTCAATTACAACGGGTGTTGTTGCACGTGATAGGCAGGGAAAATGAGGTTGCAGACAGGGCCAGGAGTGTAAGTGCAAGTCAATCGGTCTCTGCAACATGCAGGCCACTTTGTCATTGTCTTTTTCAAGTAGGATCCCATCTTACCTCAGAATATTCCTACATATCTAGTGATTTTCGCTCACCTGCTTAGGAATAGAGGAAAATGGCGATAGATACCAGACTGCTGTGAGTCATAGCCATCTGCAGGACTGAATGGGAAATTATTGGACAATTCTGCAGATCTTATCATGATCTCGCAGATCATATAAATTATAAGGACATCCTTCAAAACAATCTCACAGCAACCAGACTGTTGTTGTTAGCGTTTAATGAGTCCCTCCCATCTGAACAGACATCATTCCATCAATTTACATGTATTGGCAGGCAAGCACTTTCAGGCAGTTTGTAAAGATGTAAGATTACATTTAAATAATATAAAACACACACACACACACACACACACACTCTCATTCAGACAGAAAAACATAAAAGACATTCACACATACATACATACTGTCCTTTCAGAAAGACAGACTAGACAACGTGCTGTCCTTGATCACATAGAAGTCAGTGTTTCTGCTAGATGGTGCTTGGTACTTGTTCCTTTAAGGCTTTCTGAATAATCATCAGCATCCTTTGGGAACATTTCCATGACTTTTGGCATACAAAAACAGATATACACTTAAGACATAAATAATTTGATTAACTTTAGAATCTCGAATTCTAAATGGATGGAGGGTGGGGAAGATACACTAACATCATGCAATTGGTACTGAATCACAAATAAAGGGCTGCAGGGCATACTCCCCTTGGGGATCTACATCAACAAAATGAGAATATAATTACAGGTACATGCACAAGTTCACACCTCCAACATCCCTGTCATCTGGGTAGAACTAGGCCTAGGGATAGTCTGCTGGGGTGCCACCTCTTCTGAAACAGCCCCCTCTCTCTATGAGGCACATTGCATACAAGGGTTCATTTTAAGGGGGGGGGGGGGTAGTAACTGGGGGTACAATGTTGCAATTCATTCTGAGATTGCGAAAATTATTTCACTGTCCTTTGGCTAAATGGATTTCTACAATGAATCTCTATACCCCTGGCCCCCAAATCATTGCTGGACTCAACCATAACTATTCTGAATCTCCTGACAAGCTAGGAATACAATATCTCTCTCTCATATATATATATAGCTGTGGAAAAAATTAAGAGAACACTGCACATTTTTCTTAAATCAGCATCTCTACATGTATGATAGCCATTCCATTCCAGTGTCTGTTGAATTCCAACACAGGCACACCTCATTCTCCTGAATTAGGTACTGATTAGGTGATCACATGAACCAAATCTTATATAACGAGGAAAAGTATAAAAACCACTGCTGTGGTCATCACTATCCTCTTGCAATAGGACCAGCTGGATGGCAAAAACAGTGCTAATAGTACCTCAAAAGTAATATTAATAAAAAAATAACTATTGACCATGCCAAAAGAGTTGAAAAGGAAAGTTTTGAGTGAGGAAAAGAAGGGTTCAATTCTGGCTTTACTGGCAGAGAGATACAGTGAGCGTCAGGTTGCTTCCATCCTTAAAATTTCAAAGACGCCGGTTCATAAGAACAAGGTCAAGCAGCAGACATTGGGGACAACAAAGCTACAGACCGGCAGAGGGCGAAAACGACTCTCTACTGACCGGGATGACCGCCAACTCATTCGAATGCCACTCAACAACCGTAGGATGACATCAAGTGACCTACAAAAAGAATGGCAAACGGCAGCTGGGGTGAAGTGCACGGCGAGGACGGTTCAAAACAGGCTCCTAGGGGCAGGGCTGAAGTCGTGCAAAGCTAGAAAAAAGCCCTTCATCAATGAGAAGCAAAGAAGAGCCAGGCTGAGGTTTGCAAAATACCATAAGGATTGGACCGTAGAGGACTGGAGTAAGGTCATCTTCTCTGATGAGTCCAATTTTCAGCTTTGCCCAACACCTGGTCGTCTAATGGTTAGACGGAGACCTGGAGAGGCCTACAAGCCACAGTGTCTCGCACCCACTGTGAAATTTGGTGGAGGATCGGTGATGATCTGGGGGTGCTTCAGCAAGGCTGGAATCGGGCAGATTTGTCTTTGTGAAGGACGCATGAATCAAGCCACGTACAAGGTTGTCCTGGAAGAAAACTTGCTTCCTTTTGCTCTGACATTGTTCCCCAACTCTGAGGATTGGATTTTTCCAGCAGGACAATGCGCCATGCCACACAGCCAGGTCAATCAAGGTGTGGATGGAGGACCACCAGATCAAGACCCTGTCATGGCCAGCCCAATCTCCAGACCTGAACCCCATTGAAAACTTTTGGAATGTGATCAAGAGGAAGATGGATGGTCACAAGCCATCAAACAAAGGCGAGCAGCTTGAACTTTGGCACCAGGAGTGGCATAAAGTCACCCAACATCAATGTGAAAGACTGGTGGAGAGCAAGTCACCCAACATCAATGTGAAAGACTGGTGGAGAGCATGCCAAGACGCATGAAAGCTGTGATTGAAAACCATGGTAATTCCACCAAATATTGATTTCTGAACTCTTCCTAAGATAAAACATTAGTATTGTGTTGTTTAAAAATGAACATAAACTTATTTTCTTTGCATTTTTCGAGGTCTGACAACTTTGTTATTTTGACCAGTTGTCATTTTCTACAAATAAATGCTCTAAATGACAATATTTTTATTTGGAATTTGGGAGAAATGTTGTCAGTAGTTTATAGAATAAAAGAAAAATGTTATTTTTACCCAAACACATACCTATAAATAGTAAAACCAGAGAAACTGATAATTTTGCAGTGGTCTCTTAATTTTTTCCACAGCTGTGTATATATATATATATATATATATATATATATATATATATATATATATATATATATATATATATATATATATATATATATATATATATATATATATACATACACACATACATACATACACACATCTATTCAACTCTTTGTGTGTGCTATTCATAAATGTGGTCTCAGTTGTCCAACAAAATGCGAAAGAAGACTAGAAACTTCATATGGAGAAAAGGAATACTGTATTCTATGTTGTGAACATACAACTTCGTTATAGGACTAATATGCTTAAACAGTGCAACTGTACACCTGGAACGATACGTAAATGCGACACGTCAAGAACATACGTCTGTTCTAGCGTACAACTACTGTACCCATCAGCACTGTAGACCAGGTCAAACCAAACCTCTGCAGCATCCCTAAAGACCTGGATCATATTTCAACATTATATTTCAGACAATGCCCACTGTTCAACCTAGGGTTGGTTGTCACCCTCTGTTCATCTTTACAGAATGTTACTTAAAACAAGGGGAAACCTGATACTGACTGATTATACTTACTCTACATATGCGTTCAGAAACTGCTACATGCGTATCAAGCGATCATGGTTTGAGATCACTCTTCCATAAATAGATACCTAATCAATGGAATCAAATGCAACATTACAGCCACAACCTGTGCCATGATCAGATGCAATAAATACTCAAGAAAACAATGTAATACTCCACATTATAAAAAACACATTAACAACCACAACCAAAAGACCGAACAGACATTTAGACAGACGATTGTTGCACTTACTTTGTTTTTGATCATGGTCGTCTCTTTCACATTAAAGCCATCTCAATACAATGGACCAGCTCTGCCTGAGTGTGTTGGTCTCAATCACTCTATTCACAGTGAGACACAATAGTCCAAATCCTCCAGCCATGAGGCCAGTGGACAGAAAAAAGGACGGCTGGATGTTTTATGGTCAGTGTGAGCTCAGTGGTATTGCTATACAGTACCGTAACACACATTCACACCTACAGACACACATACACTCTCACACACACTCTCAAAGACATGCTAACAGTGGAGAACGGTTAGTTACATTGGGCTACCACAGGTGTGTCTCCCGGATCTCCGAGATGATGTTGCTGGCTTTTTGGAGAGCCTGAGGAAGGAGAAAATGGAAGAAAAGAGAGCGATAAGGATACCGGTGTTAAATGGAGAAACAGAAAGTACAACACAAAGTTCATCAGAGTCTACACCCAGTAAGAGTAGGGGTACCAGTAGAACTCGTACCTCCAGCATCTGGGCCACCTCTGTCCTCTGTTGTGCTGTGTCTTGGGACTCGATGAGCAGCCCCTGCAGCAGGTTCTGTTTGTACAGCTGGCCCACCAGCTCACTCTGCAGACGCTCCTTCACAAAGTTCACCAGGAAGTGCATCACCGTCTTGGGCACACTGCAGAAACACAGGTCACAAGACACACAGTTAGCTAGGCCAGAGAAGGCTCAACTCACCACTAACTGCATACCCAAATAACAACACCCCTAGAGCTCTGGTCTCTGACCTGTCCTGAATGCTCTTGCGGACGATGAGGAAGTAGCATTTGATGAGGCGTTGGATGACCTCACAGTCTCTCTGCTCCCGGGCACTCAGCTTGCGGGACACCGGCACTGCCTGGCAAACAGAGCAGGGGTCAGATGTTACAATCTGTCACAGATCTAATCAGATACAGTGCTGCGCTACAGGGTAGTGCTTGGTCAGTTCTGACTGCTGATTCCACTACTCACTGTGTCCAGGAGGTTGATGGCCTGGCCCTTAACAGGGCTGCTGAAACCTGCCACTGGTGCCTTCTCCTCTGCAACTTTCTCATTCTTCCAGTGTTTATCTCCATCCTGCATGCCCTAAAATAGGTGAAATGAGGGGGTCAATTCAATTGATTTGTTCTGGTATCGTGTTAAAGTCACAACTGGCTTATTGAAATTCCTCAAAAGTGTGATGTCCATACTGGCATGAGAAGACAGCATCAGACTCTAGAACCCTCTGGTCAACATTAGGCTCATCTACATGCATGAAAGCAGAGCATGTGCTTTGAGTTGAGACTGAATTACCTGTTGACTGTTGACAGATGCTGAGACCTGAGCAGCATCGGTGAAGTCTGGGTGCTTTGTGTTGATGTAAGCGAGCTCAATTTGAACCAAGTTGTGGACCTGAAACAGATAGGTGCTCAGAATCATCCACGAACACAGACAGACTGCCAGTAAGGAATAGCACTAAATTGTAAAATATAAAATGTAAATTCACAAAAACAAATTGTCTTACCATGTCATTCGTAATGGGCAAGCGCTTCCTGAGTAAACTAGTTACCACCTCCACAATGGAGTCGTGCAGCTTAGGAAACCGAAGGAGCTCCTGACAAACACACAGCATGTCAGGATACATACAGAGACACTATTATATTACAATTTGGTTCAGGGTTGTCAAACATACGAAGTGTATGCTTTGTAGTATGTGTTGTGCAGTGTGTAGCATACCTGTGTGCTGTAGGAGGAGCAGTGCTGGATGATCCTCTGCAGCTCCTCGTGGACCAGCTCCACACAGCGCAGACTGGGCTCCTCCAGACGCTTGATCTGCCTCTTCACCAGCAGCTCAAAGGAGATCTCAGGTACAAAGAGGGCCGGCCGTGGACCCTGCAGCACAGCACAACACACATCTCTATTAACATAACTCGTGATTCTCTACAGACATTAGCTTCATTGGAAAACTATTCAAAGACGTCTGTTTAACCTACACACAGACAATGCGATTGGAGCTGATGGTTATTACCGTAGCATTGCGGATTGCAGTGAGGATATCGAGCTCCGTCAAGCCCCCCAGGGGGTCGATAGACTGAAGAGTGCGGCCAAAGGTCTCATGGAATATGTAGCAGATCCGAGCCCCCCCGCAGCTGACAGGAGAGGACAGAGGAAGCAGAATCAGTGGCTGTATCCGAGGGTTGTCAACATCAAATGCAGTCAGCCAGACTGAGTCAATACTTGCTTCCCACTGCTTGAGGAAATCAATAAAATCAGTGAGCAGTACAAGAGCTATTGAAATGAACCTACAAAATATTAAATGCCAATACATGAACACCTACAAAATTACAATAACCGCCTGCCTAAGTGAAACGCATTCAGCAGAACAATAACCATTGTGTGGTGAGTTTTCTGTCACAAAATGTCTGCTATGCACCATCTAGGTGGTTGCTAAATATTTGGTGGTCAATGAGGAGTTGCTCCAATACAATATAAAATACTGAAAGATAACTGGTGCCTGGATAAAGTAGCCTAAAGTAGTTCAGAACTACTCACAGCTCAGATGTCTGGATGTGCGTGGCGGTGCCCTCGATGGTGTTGCAGTAGTCGCTGGCGAACTTGGTAACGATCTGTAGCAGGGTAGCGCTGTGGTCCTCTACAGGCTGGCCGTAGCTGCTGAGCCGGGCCTGGTACTGGGCACTCAACACCGTCACACGCCTCTTCAGCTCCGGCAAGCAGTCCCTGATGTGGTGCATGAGCAGGCGGCTCAGGGTGCGGGCCAGGTAGCGGGAGCCGCAGCGGGAGGCCAGAGATGGGTAGTGGCGCTGGAGGAAGGCCTGCTCGTCCCGTGCCGTGTCCTCTATGCTCTTCTGGGTGTTGATGTCATGCTGGCTCCTAGCAGGGAGAGACATGGAGGATGACAGCTGGAGTTACAGAAGACTCCACAGTGGCTCTGCATGATCAGATGGTCACCAGCTCCAGCATAGCAGGAAATTATACACCCAAATAGGATGCAGCACTTTTGAAATGGAGGTTACTGTAGCTGTTTCCTTAAAACTAATCTTTAGCACTCTGGAGGAATGTGCTAGGCTGAGGCCCCTATTGACTTCAGACAGCCTTCCCTGGTGGTTGCTATGATTACTAGTGTGAGCTGTCGGTTGAACTAGATTGTCTCTGCTCAGTGAAATGACTTCTGAAAATTACTAATCATTTCAGCCTCGGAGGGGCAGATATATCGTTTTTTTTGCAATTCTGCACCCTTGGCGAAAAATCACTCACATAACTCATACATCAGCCCTATGCTGGAGCACAATGAGTAAGACATTGCACACATTATTTCAGCAGGATGTGTGAGAACAATCTCAAAGTGGGGAGAGATAAAGCTCTAATTGCTGAATGATTGTTTGGCGGATGCAAACAAATTGAGCTGGTGAATAGCAGGGACATCGGAATATTTGTTGTTTATATTTATAAGGTCTCTGAGGGTACTTGAGTTAATTTAACGACCATAATGATTCAGATCCTTTATACTCAAATCAGATGTGATACATTGGTCTAATTATGCCATCTTTCACTGCTATGGGGCTTCATCTTTTTAAGCACCGAGGTGACATCATCCAGTAAGAATTAGGTAAATATGTTAGATATGTTATAGCCATATGGACAAACCTGTTGACCACTCCCACAATTCCGAGCCGCACTGGAATGACCCGACCCAGCAAGACCTCCAAAGCATCTGTCCCTGCATCCATCAGGTCCAGCTTACTGACCACCAGCAGTGTTCTGCGGCCTGCAAGACACAACAGCTGGGTAAAGACACACCCCTTTTTGTCCATGGCTCTTTCTATATATACACACACAATAACAGCACTTGAATGGCACATTTCATTATGTAATCTAAAATGTTTTGTGTATATAGATCAAACCTAGAAAGTAACATTGACCATGTTTATTGACATTTAACACATGTATATCAATGAACAAACAGGGTATCTGCAGGTTCCATGAAGTTTAATTACATTTTTAATGCCACTTGGAATGCAAATTATTTCAAATTTGAAATATGCTTGCACCACACACCTGCTAATATTCCTCTCCAGAAATGAGCCCATGTTGGCAAAAAGTAGTATTTTTAGGGCTGGTTCTTTCACCAAAGGCTATATCCTACATGGCTCATATTATCAAGCAGGTGTGCTATTTTAGCAATGAGCATTCTCCTGTAGCCTAACGGATGTAATAGCATAGCGGCTAGGCAATAGATGGCTGAAGCATGGGGTTGCCCATCTGCATTTGTTTAGGATACCCCAATGACATAATTAGCTAGATCACAAACTCTAAGTGTTTAGAATTTTGCCTTTGATACCAATACCAGATTAGTATAGTGATACTCAATACCATAATGATACCACTGTGAAAAAATGCCTTAAAGTTAAATATACAGAACCGTTACTGTATAAAACACGTGGTCAACTCTCCAGCTGGGGAGCTAGGGCAATAGGTGAGCAGGCTTTTGATCCAGCACTGCTCAAACACACAGTCAGCTTAACAAGGTCCTGTTGAGCAGTTGATTTGTAAAGTCTGGTGTGTTAAGAGTAGGGCTGGAACAAAAGTCTACACATCCAGTAGCTCTCTTGGAGGTATTATGCTATAACATTAGAACATTAGCCTACAACCAAAAAGTCTAAGAAAAGAATTCCCCTTTTCAGTGAATCAGGTATCAAATGGCTATACTTACGAGCAAGGTAGCTAAGCAAGAGGGCTCTAGAACTGACAGTGCCATGTAAGACGTGAAAGAAGTTAGCTATTTCATCTAACATGTTCAGGGAATGCATAATGAATATATTGATGTGCAACATGCCAAAATAGAATCCAGAATAATCAGATATCTTTTTGGATCTTTCGAGATTAATTTGCCTGCATGTTTTTTGTGCATATTGTCCAAGGCCCTAGGCCAGGGTTCTTCAATTCCGGTCCTGGAGGGCCGAAACACCTCTGTTTTTCCATCCTCTCCTTCTAATCAGGGGCTAATTCAGACCTGGGACACCAGGTGAGTGCAATTAACTACCAGGTAGAAATAAAAAACAGAAGTGTTTCGGCCTTCTAGGACCGGAATTGAAGAACCCTGCCCTAGGCTATGCTACATAATTTACCGCCGCAGGAAGTAGGAACTCAAAAAACCTTAGCTAGATTGCTAACTCTAAATATGATATTGTTGCTAGATTGCCATACAATGGATTTAACAGTACATTTTATGTCCTACAAAAACATTACATTGTGTGCCTACAGTGGGGAGAACAAGTATTTGATACACTGCCGATTTTGCAGGTTTTCCTACTTACAAAGCATGTAGAGGTCTGTAATTTTTATCATAGGTACACTTCAACTGTAAGAGACGGAATCTAAAACAAAAATCTAGAAAATCACATTGTATGATTTTTAAGTAATTAATTTGCATTTTATTGCATGACATAAGTATTTGATACATCAGAAAAGCAGAATTTAATATTTGGTACAGAAACCTTTGTTTGCAATTACAGAGATCATACGTTTCCTGTAGGTCTTGACCAGGTTTGCACACACTGCAGCAGGGATTTTGGCCCACTCCTCCATACAGACCTTCTCCAGATCCTTCAGGTTTCGGGGCTGTCGCTGGGCAATACGGACTTTCAGCTCCCTCCAAAGACTTTCTATTGGGTTCAGGTTTGGAGACTGGCTAGGCCACTCCAGGACCTTGAGATGCTTCTTACGGAGCAACTCCTTAGTTGCCCTGGCTGTGTGTTTCGGGTCGTTGTCATGCTGGAAGACCCAGCCACCTTGCGTGCGCTGCAGGATTTTAATCCATGACGGCGTAGTGTGCTACTAATGGTTTTCTTTGAGAATGTGGTCCCAGCTCTCTTCAGGTCATTGACCAGGTCCTGCCGTGTAGTTCTGGGCTGATCCCTCACCTTCCTCATGATCATTGATGCCCCACGAGGTGATATCTTGCATGGAGCCCCAGACCGAGGGTGATTGACCGTCATCTTGAACTTCTTCCATTTTCTAATAATTGCGCCAACAGTTGTTGCCTTCTCACCAAGCTGCTTGCCTATTGTCCTGTAGCCCATCCCAGCCTTACACAGCTCTCTGGTCTTGGCCATTGTGGAGAGGTTGGAGTCTGTTTGATTGAGTGTGTGGACAGGTGTCTTTTATACAGGTAACGAGTTCAAACAGGTGCAGTTAATACAGGTAAATGAGTGGAGAATAGGAGGGCTTCTTAAAGAAAAACTAACAGGTCTGTGAGAGCCGGAATTCTTCCTGGTTGGTAGGTGATCAAATACTTATGTCATGCAATAAAATGCAAATTAATTACTTAAAAATCATACAATGTGATTTTCTGGATTTTTGTTTTAGATTCCGTCTCTCACAGTTGAAGTGTACCTATGATAAAAAATTACAGACCTCTACATGCTTTGTAAGTAGGAAAACCTGCAAAATCGGCAGTGTATCAAATACTTGTTCTCCCCACTGTATATAGGCTACTTGATGTATTAACCGCAAATGGCGCTCTCCGCTCCGTTCTGCATCATCTCAATTACATAACCTACTCCGTTTGTAAAGTGGTGTTATTTCCTCTATATTGACAGTTAAGAAATAATTGTTATACTCTCAAAGCTGAGACTCCACTTTTTTAACAACATTAACAGTTTTAAAAACTGTCTTTCCCACAATTACACTTAGAAATGTTGCTCAACTGTCAGTATGCTTGCACTTATCAGAATGCATCTTTCCCTTCACTCCGTGCGCAAAGTGGAGGGAGGGAGTGAGAACCAGCAGCGAAACAGGGACAGGGCAGATACTTTCATTGCAGGAAGCAGGTTAATGCACATTACTGTTGACTAAATAATGGTTTTAGAACCAAAACATCTGCAGGAACGTTGTGTAGCCTAATCACTGAAATTACCGACGTAAGCCAAATTGCGTCGGTAGGAGAAGGGCAATGTCGGTGTCTGTTTATTGTCCCAGCTCTAGTTAGTGTTGTCTCTCAAATTGTATAGGCTACCTTGCGCTTTCCTCCCTCTCCTCTGGCAACCACCCGACTCACGCTGGCACACGCACATAACGTTCACACACAGAGGCGCACATGTGGTTGGAAAGCTCTGGAAAGTGCGCCTTGACTATTATCTGATGTAAAAAATAAATAAATTAAGCAACGACACAATATCACAGAAACACTGTAGTAAACTTTTAAGACCTTTGAAAACAGAACTAAGGCATTTAAAATCAGATAAATGAATTTAAGACTTTTTAAGGACCCGCCGACACCCTGAAAAATACATCCAGTGCATTCGGAAAGTATTCAGACCCCTTGACTTTTTCCACATTTTGTTACATTACAGCCTTATTCTAAAATTGATTAAAATAGTATTTTTTCCCTCAATCTGCACACAATACCCCATAATGACAATGCAAAAACAGGTTTAGAAATGTTTACTAATTTATTACAAATATAAAACTGAAATATGACATTTACATAAGTATTCAGACCCTTTTCTCAGTACTTTGTTGAAGCACCTTTGGCAGCGATTACAGCCTCCCGTCTTCTTGGGTATGACCCTACAAGCTTGGCACACCTGTATTTGGGAAGTTTCTCCCATTCTTCTCTGCAGATCCTTTCAAGCTCTGTCAGGTTGGATGGGGAGCGTCGCTGCACAGCTATTTTCAGGTCTCTCCAGAGATGTTCGATCGGGTTCATGTCCGGGCTCTGGCTGGGTCACTCAAGGACATTCAGAGACTTGTCCCGAAGCCACTCCTGCATTGTCTTGGCTGTGTGCTTAGGGTCGTTGTCCTGTTGGAAGGTGAACCTTCGCCCCAGTTTGAGGTCCTGAGCACTCTGACGCAGGTTTTTAATCAAGGATTTCTTTGTACTTTGCTCTGTTCATCTTTCCCTCGATCCTGACTAGTCTCCCAGTCCCTGCCGCTGAAAAACATCCCTACAGAATGATGCTGCCAACACCTTCACCGTAGGCATGGTGCCAGGTTTCCTCCAGACGTGACGCTTGGCATTCAGGCCAAAGAGTTCAATCTTGGTTTTATGAGACCAGACAATCTGGTTTCTCATGGTCAGAGTGCTTTAGGTGCCTTTTGGCAAACTCCAAGCGGGCTGTCATGTGCCTTTTACTGAGGAGTGGCATCCGTCTGGCCACTCTACCATAAAGGCCTGATTGGTGGAGTGCTGCAGAGATGGTTGTCCTTCTGGAAGGTTCTCCCATCTCCACAGAGGAACTCTAGAGCTGTTAGAGTGACCATCAGATTCTTGGTCACCTCTCTGACCAAGGCCCTTCACCCCCGATTGCTCAGTTTGGCCGGGCAGCCAGCTCTAGGTAGAGTCTTGGTGGTTCCAAACTTGTTCCATTTAAGAATGATGGAGGCCACTGTGTTCTTGGGGACCTTCAATGCTGCAGAAATGTGTTGGTACCCTTCCCCAGATCTGTGCCTCGACACAATCCTGTCTCTGAGCTCTACGGACAATTCCTTCGACCTCATGGCTTGGTTTTTGCAACTGTGGGACCTTATATAGACAGGTGTGTGCCTTTCCAAATCATGTCCAATCAATTGAATTTACCACAGGTGGACTCCAATCAAGTTGTAGAAACATCTCAAGGATGATCTAAAATGTAACGATCAATGGAAACAGGATGCACCTAAGCTCAATTTCGAGGCTCATAGCAAAGAATCTGAATACTTATGTAAATAAGGTATTTCTGTTTTTTAAAATAAATTTGCAAACATTTTTAAAAACCTATTTTCGCCTCGTCGTTATGGGGTATTGTGTGTAGATTGATGCAGGAAAACATGTATTTAATCAATTTTAGAATAAAGCTGTAACGTAACAAAATGTGGAAAAAGTCAAGGGGTCTGAATACTTTCCGAATGCACTGTATACACTGAAAAGACATGCAGTGAAATATGAAGGAGCATAAGTGTACAGTATGCCTCACCATCTGGGTCGACCTCACGGGCCAGTTTGAGGGCATCAGAGGTGGCCAAGTCAGAGTTGGCAGGAGACACTGAGAGGATAAGGGAGTTGGGGTTGGAGATGAAGGATAGGATCATCTCTTGGACTTGAGCTTCTATGTCCTCTGGCTGGTCTCCAACCGGAACCTAGTAATATAATATAATAATAATATATAAATATAATATGCCATTTAGCAGACGCTTTTATCCAAAGCGACTTACAGTCATGCGTGCATACATTTATACACATTTATTTTCAATGAGTAATGGTATTAATTTTACCATGAGGAACACCATAGTTGTTCATTTTCAAGTTAGTGGGATTAACACACTGGTTGGGCTTACCTTGGTTATTCCTGGCAAGTCAACCAGTGTGAGATTGAGGACATGAGGAGAGAAAATCTTCAAATAGATGGGCTCAGGGCTGATTCCCTATAGGCCACGAGAGAGGAAATGGGATGGAGAGAGAAGCAGATAAAGTAAATCAGTAACTCATAAACTGGAGATAAGCCATGTTTATCTACAACAATGTATACATACCTTGTTGCCGCCTGAGCTACGCTCAGTCTCTTCTTCAATCTCCTTGCGAATCTCCAGGAAATCTGTGAAAATCTATAATGCAAACAGAGATGGGATACTGAAATATCGACTTCACCAACACCACTAGCAGCATGACGTTAGGAGATACAGTACCAAGTCTCTCAGACAATGTAATGCCCTACTGCAAATATGAAATACTCAATGTGCAGTGCATAACAATACAATTGATTTGTGCATAGCGAAGACGGTGCCACATACCTGGTTCTTGCTATGGAGGAACGTGCCCCATTCATCAGCCTTGATCCCTTGACAAAATATAAAAGATTGAGTGTAAAATCATATGCAAACAGAAAGGAAATATTCGTATCACATAAAAAACAGACTTTGATGGGGTTTATCAGTATAGAAGACGAAATATGACAGAGACAAAGAGTTTGTAAGTTGATGTGATGATTAGACAGAGGAAATGAAAGACGATGAGGATGATAAGACGATATTAAGATGAATGACAACGCAACAGGTCCATGCAGATAAACTATGGAAGTAAAGACCTGGGTAGCTGTTTGCATTTTGTTTTACCCCATTTCCTGAGAAAAGTGAAGAAGAAGGGATGGTAAATATCATGTTAGAAAAGAGAGAAAATCTCAAAGACCACTTGGGCTTTATCCAATGAGTGAAATTACATGAATGTGAGCTAATATTGAAATTCATTGAGTAAATGTCGACTGCACTGGCTTTGATTTGTTTCAGTGTGTCCAGTGTATCAGCGAGAAGCAACATGAGGCAGCTTTTAAAGTGACAATCACATCTGTTTCTGTGTCAAGTCCATACCATTTTCTTGCAGCCTCCTCTCTGCCAATGGGGGCACATTCACCAGCTGCAACACTAGGGGTCGCCGTGTGACTATGCCTGATCCCCGGGGCAGAAAATCCTTTCCAACCAGGCTCTCCAACACAGAACTCTTGCCGCTGCTCTGTCATGGGAAGAGATGAGATCGATTTTAGAAAGGCTTTTCAACACTTAGCTACATGAATGATTCATTGCTATTATTTATACTTTGATATGTTCATTTCAACAATGACACAATTCCCCAGTGTAACAGGTAACAACAGTTGATTCTTGCATTTTGATTCTGTACTGACCTGCGAGCCAACCACCACTATCTGAGGCAGCTGGATGATCTCTGCCCCCACTGTCAGGAAGACTTCCTGGAGCCGGTTGATGATGGGAATAAGAGTCTCCATTTCTTAGGGCTGTACACTACAGTTGGCAAAAGAAAGTGAAAGAAGCAATGGTGAGATTATAAACATATGGTACACAGGAGTCTCCTTAATCCTCTACAAAGGCAAAAACAAGAGACCTCTTGCAGATGGATAAGAATGTGTAACGTTAGCAAGCAATAAAAATAAACTACACAATAGCTTAACAGTAGTGTTTGTTGTTGTGATTCATAAGCTCTCGTGATGATAACCAACATTACATAAGAAAGGCCCACGGGTGGTCATGTGGAAGGGAGAGGGAAGGGATTCAGGCCCTACTGAGAGACAAAACTGGAATCGTTTGATTTGAGGTTGATCGCTGATAAGTGGGCAAAGTCCAAGATAGGTCTGGCTAGCTTTGAATATAGCATATCTAGCTAGCTAGCCAGCTAACGTTAGTTAACCCAGTTTGCTTATGACCCCCCCCCTAATTTCGCAAACTAGCCAGACATTTAGCATTGTCAAGTCTGCATATCTATCGGTATGCAAAATGATTTGGCTATTTTTTACATTGTTATGAAGGGGAACAAACGGAGATGTTGCTGGACTTCCTAGTTTAGCCGATTAAGGCCAAGATGTTCTGATGAGGAAGCAGGGAAAGGGAAAGTGGCTAACGCTTTAGATTTTTCCTTACCGGAGAACACGGTGAATATTATCCTCTCAATCCAACAAGACCGTGCTCACTTCATACTGCAATGATAGCTAGCTACAGTAACTGAAGTTCTGTATTATCTACAACTCAGCGTTATCTGTATTTTAAGCGAATACAAACCGGGTTGTATTCAAGGCTGTCATTGAAAATTCGGTGTTCTTCGCGTCATTTTAGAAAGAGGTGATTGGTCACACAACGTTTTTCGTATATTATACTGTTAGCTGATTGGTTTAAATACAGTCTGTCATCATTTTGACAACGCCCTACACACGCAACTCCCTCCTCTTTTTCCAAGTGTCATCACACGTTTTTATTTATTTTTAAAAATAAAAATATATATAACAAAAAACATTTGTCTGTAAATATTCCAACTACGGTCCAAATATATATGCCCCCATTCTCATCGACGGGGCTGTAGTGGAACAGGTTGAGAGCTTCAAGTTCCTTGGTGTCCACATCACCAACGAACTATCATGGTCCAAACACACCAAGACAGTCGTGAAGAGGGCACGACAAAGCCTATTCCCCCTCAGGAGACTAAAAAGATTTGGCATGGGTCCTCAGATCCTCAAAAAATTCTACAGCTGCACCATCGAGAGCATCCTGACTGGTTGCATCACCGCCTGGTATGGCAACTGCTTGGCCTCTGACCGCAAGGCACTACAGAGGGTAGTGCGTACGGCCCAGTACATCACTGGGGCAAAGCTCCCTGCCATCCAGGACCTCTATACCAGGCGGTGTCAGAGGAAGGCCCTCAAAATTGTCAAAGACTCCAGCCATCCTAGTCATAGACTGTTCTCTCTGCTACCGCACGGCAAGCGGTACCGGAGTGCCAAGTCTAGGTCCAAAAGACTTCTCAACAGCTTCTACCCCCAAGCCATAAGACTCCTGAACAGCTAATCATGGCTACCCGGACTATTTGCACTGCCCCCCCACCCCATCCTTTTTACGCTGCTGCTACTCTGTTAAGTATTTATGCATAGTCACTTTAACTCTACCCACATGTACATATTACCTCAACTACCTCAACTAGCCGGTGCCCCCGCACATTGACTCTGCAACGGTACCCCCCTGTATATATAGCCTCCCTACTGTCACTTTATTTTACTGTATATATAGCCTCCCTACTGTCACTTTATTTTACTTCTGCTCTTTTTTTTCTCAACACTTTTTTTGTTGTTGTTTTACTCTTACTTTTTTTGTTTAAAATAAATGCACTGTTGGTTAAGGGCTGTAAGTAAGCATTTCACTGTAATGTCTGCACCTGTTGTATTCGGCGCATGTGACCAATAAAATTTGATTTGATTTGATTTGATATATATATAAAAAAGTATAAGTACACTTAACGTCAGCCCCTTGTGACTGGAACCCAAATGCGTGTTCACGAGAGTCAGCATGCCACAAAACGTGTGCAAATTTGCTTCGTGGAAGTCCAATCCAGCTCCGTTACAGATCAGATAATCACAGCATACTGCCCGGACCGACTCGTGAACAAGCCGCACACCTTCTGATTAAAAACAGCAGAGGGTTGTATGTCTAGACAAGATAGACAAACCTAGTCTGATAGACAATACCAATTTTAATCAACGTAGTTAGTTAATGAGAATTATTCAAGAGAACAACAGTTTCCCCTCTGCATCTGTCTAACGCAAAGTAAAAGGTAAACGATTTGATTTTCCCTAAAAGCTAGCCAGCTAGCCAACGTTAGCTAACTGTTAGTTAGCTAATATGTGTCAGGTCATGTGGAAATTGAATAGTTAGCAAAAATCTGGGTTACCACGATTGGTCTCTTCTGTAAATCATGATTCATGGTCAAAGCCCGTCACACATTGGAACCCAAACATCCTGCATTGATGCTGCTCTGATAACGGATAACAGCAAAGATTTTGTATAACTAACCCAAGATGGACCACAGCCTTTCATTTCCAATGGAACAAATGCATCATAGTGGGCGGAACAAGCAAGGAGGTGTCATAGCCAAGCACGAGCTAGCGAGATCCTATTGGCGGGTTCTAGCATATATTTGCATATTTCAATTAGGGAACGAGTACGCTGTGGATTTCGGGTGTGCAATAACTAAATTCGCCCTTACACTCCTAAAGAAAGCAATTTTTTGAAACTTTGGCAAAGGATAAAGTCTACAAATACTTCAAATAACGCCAACCAGATACTTCAGATGTATACATCTGGTGAAACATCTGGCTCATTGTTCTATCTGTGGTAACCGTGACCTAATCCTAACTGATGCACTGAAATTGCTTACCCATATTCTCTCATCAGCAAATATGACGTCTCGGAAGAAGGTTCTACTCAAGGTGATCATCCTTGGAGACTCAGGGTAAGTAGAACATTTGCAGTGTGAAACCTGTTCATTCCAAATTGTCCTTCCCACACATCGCATCCTTCATGTACATTGGGTTCCCCTCATTTTTGGGTAAAGGTGCCTAAAGATGCTTTTATCTAATTTTGTCCCTGCCTGTTTGCTCATCACTCTCCTCTCTATCTCCACACTGACAGAGTTGGGAAGACCTCTCTCATGAACCAATATGTGAATAAGAAGTTCAGCAATCAGTATAAGGCCACAATCGGTGCTGACTTTCTTACCAAAGAGGTGACGGTGGATGACAGGCTTGTGACAATGCAGGTAATGGACTCATCTCTATCCTTGACCATGCACATCTTCCATAACCCCTCCTCTGTATTGTGTCCCAATACCATAAGTCTAAGCCTAATATAAATGTATACAACTAAACATTTTAGTCAAACCTTTCTCTATGTAACATGGTCCCTTTGGATATGTATTGAGGTGCATGTAGTGGTGAGTTCAGTTGTGAATTTCATCCTTTCTACTAGATCTGGGACACTGCAGGGCAGGAGAGATTCCAGTCATTGGGCGTTGCTTTCTATCGAGGTGCAGACTGTTGTGTCCTTGTGTACGATGTTACTGCTCCAAACACCTTCAAGACTCTTGACAGCTGGCGCGATGAGTTCCTGATTCAAGCCAGCCCCCGTGACCCAGATAACTTTCCCTTTGTTGTGCTCGGCAACAAGATTGACTTGGAGAACAGGCAGGTCTGTGCATATGCCCAAATATGTGAATTATATGAAGTTGTGCCATCAAATCAAATGTTATTTGTCACATGCGCAGAATACAACCGGTGTAGATTTTTTACCATGAAGTGCTTACTTAAGAGCCCTTTCCCAACAATATAGAGTTAAAAAGTAAAAAAATGTGCAAAAAATAAATAGTAACAATAAAATATGAATAACCAGACTATATACAAGGAGTACCGGTACTGAGTCAATGTGCAGGGGTACAAGGTAGATGAGGTAATATGTACATGTGTAGCCTCAGATAGTTTTTTGTTTGCTGTGTGAAATGTCATTTGTTAATATGAATATTATATTACTGACCAGGTGACGACCAAGCGAGCCCAGGCGTGGTGTACGAGTAAGGCCAGTATCCCATATTTCGAGACAAGTGCAAAGGAGGCCATCAACGTTGATCAAGCCTTCCAAACTATTTGCCGAAATGCTCTCAAACAGGTAGGCCTATGCTGATTGAATTTGGATCATGTTAAACTCATGACGCAGCTTTCACACTTTAAGAACAATTTATTGATGCAGATACAAGCATGCATTCACTTTGGAACTTTTTTGAAGGCATTAACCTGCCATGTTTTCCTGTCCTCATTATTAGGAGTCAGAAGTGGAGACTTATGATTTCCCAGATCAGATCAAACTGAGGGATGACAGACCAGCCTCCTCCAGTGATGGCTGCAGCTGCTGAGGAAGGGAGGAAACATGACAGATATACACATTGTTTGATTGAAGGGGGGATTACAAGAATGTACATTCGTACCATTTTGTCTTCACATATGCAAGATCTCAGACGAAAAATGCAAAATCATCCCCCCTACCCCCCGTTTTTCTCTTTGAAGTTCATGTGGCAGGAACTGAAACATCAGTTACATCAATATCAGTATTTTCTCCAAGACAACGTGCTTTGTATTTGTCAAACATTTAGTTTTTGATACTCTCATCAGTCCTGCAATAATGTATGTTATGTCGGGGAGACATCCGATGTATTCTCCCTTATCAACGTGCCTTCCATTTCCTTGTGGTCTCTGTGCTAGCTCATTGTGTTTGTTGTCATGGTAGTCATAACTATAATGGTTCCTCTTTAAAGAACTTGGTGTCACATTTATCTGCACTACTATTGTATTTCCTCTTCAAGGTGAAGAATTATGTACAGCATATTTGCATGAACAGTGGAGAAGAAATGGTAGACAGTTTTAAGCTGCTGATCTGAAATGATGTAAATTGTACAAATGGGACTCAAGTGTGATCATGTGTGTGTGTGTGTGTGGGGAGAGAGGAAACAAAGCTATCACTAGTAAATCCAATATGATCAGCAGTGTATGCTTTCTAATATGGATAATGCACCAGAGGCAAATTCCTGTTATCATATTGATTGTTCCAAACTGGACATCTTGTTTGATGGGAGTTGAAATAGCTTTTCCCAGTTTAAGATGTTACACTTGCAGGCCAAAGCACATCCTGCTATCATAGATAAGGCAGCATCTCTCTCTCACACATGCAATCTGACCTCTTATGTTATTTTTTTACCTTTGTATAATATATATATATAAATACAACTATATGAACGTCCACATCAATTTTATATAAAAATTGTTATGGTTGTTGTAAGTAGTAGTTGAATAGAGTCCCTATATCTTAATATAAATGGTTAAATATAATAAAAAGGTACAATTATGACTAAATACTATTTGAGGTAGATTATGCTATATTCAGTGTTTTATTTTATGCTAGGCGCCTAAGCCTATTGAGTACTTGAAATGAAGGTAAAAACAGTCAAAACCTTAATTTTTTTAATGCTTGTATAAACACAATATATACAAATCATACAATGACTGCATTGATCAACATTAACCAGAACTCACCTTCTTACAGATAGTGTTTTCTGTAAACTATCATTCATTTCCAACACATTGCTTATAAATAAGAACTTCCATAATTACTCAGTGTCCTCTTGTAACGTGACGTAGCAGCCACAGATAACTTTAGACCAACAGTCAAAAGCTATTGGCTCTCGTTTCAGTCTGATTTGATCAAGTGAAAATATCCTATTAATTGTACAGGAATGTCTGGAGAAAACAAAGAAAACAATCATTAAGACAGGCTGTGATCTGAAAGCTTTGCAGCTACACTATAGTCAACATTTCATGTTATCCCTGTACAATTAAACCTTTATCAGGCTGACAAGGGATTCTCAGCATGAAAGTACATTTACACCATCTCCCCTGCCATGCTCTTTTAAAATTGACCCACTGCTCCTCTGAATCGCCAGAATACCGTCAAGTCAGACAGGCAGGCTTTCAATCCATGTAGGATGTGTCCATGCCCTCACTGTCTGGGTGAAGCAGTCGCCCGGCCAGGCGCTCAATATCATCCAGACTGAGTTGCCGAAGTGAACGTTCATAATCCTTGTGGAAGAGAAAGCAGTGTTAATCGATAGCCTGAGAATGATAAAATCATTCATACAGTACAAAAGTAGTACCTGCAGTCTCAAGATGAGAACATTAAGTGAATTCTGTACTTCAGCGAAAGTATGTGGAGGGATAGTCTTACACACTTAATTGGTAATTATTGATGTAGTGTAGAAACTGAAGGCATTCAATGGGTGTGCATGCAAAGTAACTCATACTCTGAAATCAGAATAATGTACATTTCTTGAATGTGTTGTTTTGTTGGCGAGTATGATAAGATCTATGGATATGGACCAACAGCTACCTACTCTTGTTAATGGAAATACTGTCTGTACCTTGATTAACTGTTCTTGCACTTTAGCTGCATCTGCAGGGCTGAAGTGTTTCGCCAGGACAGTGGCCAGAGTCTGCCACACCCCACTGACTGCACAGCAACTGCTAGCCATCCCACTCCTCTCCCCTGCTGGACGAACCACCAAGTTTAACTTGGCCTCTGGCCCAATGGAATAATCACTCAATCTGTGTTCATCTGTAAGGAAAATGGACAAAGATGTGTATGGCTTTGTGATAGATGTACAGGTATGAATGTTATAAAGAATATTCAAGAATGCAGCGGGTCAATGTGTAACTTGGTAGATTCAGTGATGTCACATCCTCATGCACAGCTGCCGTACATCGACAACGCAAGGTTGTGTATGATTAGCTACAGTAGTTGGCCTCATAGGTACCTGCAAGGGCTTTCCCCTTGTAAAGCAATCGCTGCTGATTTGCAGGTATATTCAAACGTTCAGACACCAGTTCTTTCACCGTAGAGACTTTTTCATCTTCTGTGACCTGAAATTGTGACAGATAAAAAAACGGACATTTAATATTCTTGACAGTATTGATGTAATAGCGACAGCTCAATCACATTGCTATTGCTGAACAATTCCTCTTGACATACTGACCATATCTACAGCAGGCACATTCTCTTCCCTAGTTCTGGTTTGGTCTACTAAGATAGGACTAACGCCCTGAACCGCAGAGCCACTGCTACGAACATGAAAGCTAGCTAGCTAGCCGACTCTGCTTTTGTTGCTAGCTTCATTTCCTGTAGCTAAATAATCAAGTTACAGACATGCTGTGAACACCCTCTGTATCAAGACACTCAGTAACTAGCTACAACAAATAGACATTTCCTTTAAAATGTTAGCCCGTGATGCAGGAAAACAGCAGTAGCAGCTAGCTGACATAGCTAGCTACCGGCTCCGGTCTTCCTATTGCTCATAAATGCTTACCTCTACATTGCACTCCTTTCCTTGAAGTGGTTTTACAGTTAGAATCATTGTATTGACTGTGTAATTGAGAACAATTCAACGTTATGATAACAGGTGTGTTGTTTCTCCAAACAGCCCAAACCTTATCAGCAATCCATGTTCTAGTTACTTCCCAACTGCTTTTACTACGCAATATGCGCGTGCTGTGCGGAATATGGATTGACCAGTCAGGTCAGTAGATGCGGTACTTATTCTTCGATGAGGTTTAACGGCGGTTGGCAGCCAATAAATGTTGCACTATCGCCACCTACTACACTGGAGTATAACTCCCTTATACTTTGCTTTAAAAAAAAAAAAATACAACAAACACCCTAACTTTACATTTTAGTCATTTAGCAGACGCTCTTATCCAGAGCGACTTACAGTTAGTGAATACATATATATATATTTTTTTTTATACTTGCCCCCCGTGGGAATCAAACCCACAACCCTGGCATTGCAAACGCCATGCTCTATCAACTGAGCTACATCCCTGCCGGCCATTCCCTCCCCTACCCTGGACGACGCTGGGCCAATTGTGCGCCGCCCATGAGTCTCCCGGTCGCGGCCGGCTGCGACAGAGCCTGGATTCGAACCAGGATCTCTAACATCAAATACTACACTCACAATTTTTTTAATAATAATAATAACTACCGTACTCCACTATTTAAATCTATTTATTCCTCCTTCAAGGCCAACAGCCTGAAAGCATGGGACACCACCACGTAACACACCCTGTAACTCTTCTGATGTCAAGTCTCGCACACCCAAATACCTCTCTGCAGCTGCCACCACAACCTCTATTTTCTGCGATTTACGTTCCATCCCTGCAGTACAGTTGATAACCATTGCTATAAATGCCAAAAATCCAATCTTACTGAAACATATATCACTTGTTGGTTTATCCCTCTGTGCTGGTACATATCTACTACTCACACCACTCCTCTCAGGATTCCTCCCCCTTGACCCATCTTCCTCTAATTTCTTCACTGCCTCAGCATATGACAACTTCTGCACTACTCTAACCCTGGAAACCTCAACCTGCCTCTCTCACACCAGACATTTCGGATCCCCTACAATTAACACATTCCACTACTTTCCCCAATGCTACACATTCATTTGTCTCATGCCCTTCTGCACACTTCTCACACCAAGGAACCCCCCTCCTACACACTGCTGCCACATGCCCATAAGCTTGACACCTGTAACAACGTAATGTATTCGGCACAAAAGCTCGCACCGGATAGCTTATATATCCTAACATCACTTTGTCGGGCAAAGAATCAACATCAAAACTCACGCCACCTCGTCTGCGTCGCACCAAATGACGAGCATCACAAACACTGGGAATCTTCCCCTTCAGTTGGTCAGCTTTCACATTTACTGCTACCCCAGTAATCACGCCTTTCAATGCGCCCTTTTCTTGAGAGCAAAACAATTCATATTTCTTGCCCCCATTCGTTTAACACGGAGCGCCTGCTCCCTCTGACCAGCAGAAACACAAACAATTATCACTAGACCACTTCTGGTTACCCTTACAGCACCCAACTCTGTTTTCACCCACGCTGAAACCACAAATGATTCAGCCAAAAGGCAAGTGTCCAGTTTTTCCAAAAACTCAATCCTACTGTCACAGACTCTTCTTTATCCTGACCCTCAGTGCAACCTCGGGCTCCGAGAACTTTACCACACCTACCACCTCCGATACTTCGCCCTCATTCACTTCAATTTCTCCTCCTGTCTTCAACTCACTCTGTTTACACTTTCTACCATTCTTCTTTACCAAACCATCTCCCTTTTTCCCACAATTTTTAACTGACTCAAGCTCACCCTCTTCCTCCCTCTCTCTCTTAGACCTCTTCTGCCTCTCCTTTTCTATCCATTCCTCCTCCGTATTCCAAGTATAACTCTCTTTATGATAGTACTGCACTTCTCCTGACATACATCTAGTTCTTGCCTTGTCTAGGGACAACATTTCTCCTCCGACTCCCCCTACTCTTCCAATTTCCCCCTACGTCCAATACGATACATTGTACTGATTTCTTTGTTATGTAGACCCTCAAACACTGAAGTCAAACATGTTTGTTTTCATGTGACGCACATCCTTTCCAAACCAGTAGATGCGGTAATCTGCAGCCCCGCTACTTATGGCCTGGAGAAATATAACTTAACGCTCTCAAATTCGTAGATGCAGGAATTGTGCATGATGATATTACAATTGTTTTAAACATTTTCATCATGCTTTTGATATGGAGAGCATATTACACAAATGAACATATTATTTGTTTATAACATTAGGCAACAACATTAGAAATGTTTGAACTTGCTCATCAAATTCTTCAGAAAAATTCCTTAGAGAGGAAGTGCCACAATGCCATATTGTAATATGATAACATGACATCCACAATTTTACCTACAAGTGCTCATATCTGTGGTCACCTGTCTGTTTTAGAAACTTTTGGAGAACACCCCCTTAATATTGAGCTGTCATGATAGAGTATACCTAATTACACTGGCCGTTTTAGAGCACTTTAACCCCGGGCGCATAGTAACCCGCGCATACAAGTCAATGGGGAAATACCTCTAATGACAGAGTTCCGCTACTTGAAGAGACTCATAGCTACTCCCAGCTTTTACTTGTTTATTTTTTGGGGGCGTTTACCTGCGTTTTGGGGAGAGGGGCTGACGCCCAGAGAGGGGGCCCGACCCGCGGTCGAGGACACCAGGGGATGCCACTACATCCAGCCAGTTGGAGGTGGGAGAGGGCCGGAAGGGCATAGCCGCGGGAAGTAGGGGTGCTGAGTGTGCTGCAGAACCCCCCCCCATTGAAGACAATAATCGCAACACCCTCACCTCCAAACTACTTCTTGCGGCTATGCGGAAGGGGCTGGGGCCGACCCAGTGAGGGGGGGCCAACCCTTGACCGCGGCCTAAGGGGGTGCAACTACATCCAGTCAGCTCCTTGCCCCAGAGGGCTGGAGAGGGCTGGACCGACCCAGTGAGGGGGGGCCCTACCCGCACGCCCACCAGGGGGCGCCACTACATCCCAGTCCCAGCTCTAGGCCTCAGCCTGCCCTCCACAAAACAGAGGGACAAAAAAAGGGAATTTTGTCCTACTCTTCCATGCAGAACAGCTTTAACTCAGCAACATTTGTGGGTTTTTGAGCATAAACTGCTCGTATCAGGTCCTGCCACAACATCTCAATCGGGTTTAGGTCTGGACTTTGACTAGGCCATTCTAAAACTTGAAATGGGTTGCTTTTTGGCCATTCTGAGGTAGACTGGCTTGTGTGTTTTGGAGCAGACTTCTTGGATCTGCAAGAACCCCAGCTTTACTAATGATTCAGCACTACGCAAATTGGTTTAATCATTTATTTACTAGCTAACTAAATAATAACACAGAATAACATACACACTTAATACATGAGAAAAAGTCCCTAGCGGACAAACAACAACATGACTGCTTGGTTACCAAAAGGGAGGGGTAGAGAGAGAGAGAGAAAGAGAGACAAAGAGAAAGAGACACTTATCGTTGATACATTTGGAAACTACCCTCAAAGTAATCATAATGCTTTTCTCACGAACCATCGCCCGTTTCGAGTAAGAAATCATGAATATCATGTATATCTCTGTTGAAACCAAGCCTTCTTGGAAAGGAGGTTTTGGCTGGGTCTTCGCTCAGCTCACTTGTAAGGCTCTGATTGTCCTGTGGATGTAAGGCTCTGATTGTCCACAAGGGTGAACAGATGATCTCTGCATGTGTATTTCCCACCGTAAAGCATTGAGAAGGAGGTGTTATGGTGTGGGGGTGCTTTGCTGGTGACACTGTCTGTGATTTATTTAGAATTCAAGGCACACTTAACCAGCATGGCTACCAAAGCATTCTGCAGCGATACGCCATCCCATCTGGTTTGAGCTTAGTGGGACTATCATTTGTTTTTCAACAGGACAATGACCCAACACACCTCCAGGCTGTGTAAAGGCTATTTGACCAAGAAGGAGAGTGATGTGTGCTGCATCAGATGTCCTGGCCTCCACAATCCCCCGACCTCAACCCAATTGAGATGGTTTGGGATGAGTCGGTCCACAGAGTAAAAGAACAGCAGCCAACAAGAGCTCAGCATATGTGGGAACTCCTTCAAGACCAGGTGAAACTGGTTGAGAGAATGCCAAGAGTGTGCAAAGCTGTCATCAAGGCAAAGGGTGGCTATTTGAAGAATCTCAAAAATATATTTAGATGTGTTTAACACTTTTTTGGTTACTACATGATTCCATATGTGTTATTTCATAGTTTTGTTGTCTTCACTATTATTCTATGATTCTACAATGAGAAGGTTTGTCCAAACTTTTGACTGGTACTGTATATCACGATATCTCTTAATATTGGCCACCATTATTTGGGATATTTAAGTGATATAAAATAAAAGTGAACTATAACTGACAAGAATGAGTAGTTTAGGTTAATTTCCCATCCTTTGTGGGCTCTACCTGTCCAGCCTGGTCTCATAGACTAGACGTAATATAGTAAATGTAAATCCGGTATCCGCAAATTAGTATATGTTACGTTTGGTATATTTACATAAGACAGATGGTTACTTAGGCAAAAATGAAAGTAGGGTGGTTGGTCGCGCATATAACGTGAATGTCTAGGAACATCTTGCGAGTCCGAATATCATCACGGACAACTTTAGTATTTTAGATAACTAGCAACTTTTCAACTACTTACTACTTTTTAGATACTTTGCAACTACTTAGCATGTTAGCTAACCCTTCCCCTAACCCTAACCCTAACCTTAACCCTTTTAGCTAACCCGTCCTCTAACCCTAACCTTAACCCTTTAACCTAAATCCTAAACCCTAACCCCTAGCCTAGCTAACGCTAGCCAGCTAGCTAACGTTAGCCCCCTAGCTAGAATTTATAACATATTATATGTTTTGCAAATTCATAATATATAGTCTGTTTAGCAAATTCGTAACATATAGTACGTTTTGCGAATTCGTAACATATTCTACGAAATGGGTGATGGACATCCACAAATGAATACATACCATACGAAACGTAACATATCATACTAAATGGAGTGTCTCAGATTTACGTACAGAATAACATGAAATGCTCTCAGACCAGGCAGCAGTGTCAAGCAGCAGAACCATGCATTTGCCGATGTAGGCTACTGTTAGCTGATAATGTTAACTTTGCAAGCTACCAGTAGAAACTCTGTACAGTTGGCTAAACATAGTGGTAAGTTGACCTAATGTACTTTTTTTCCCAAGCAACGTAGGCCTACCTAGTGAAGTTAGCTAACATTATCCCCTTTTCAACATTGTTTTTAACAGTGTTTAATCATGATTTCTGCTGACAGACATGATAGGCTACATAATTGATTGACGGACCATGTCAAATTGGCTATAGCTAATAACAGATCACATCAATATGGTTAGTTAACAAGCTAACTTTTAGGGGATAAACTAGATGGCTATAACTAAATATTGTTTGATTTTCTTGCAATCTATAGTGGTGATGACAGAAGTCCGACTGACAAAGTTACTTTTTTAAATCCTGAATGAATCGTGAATAATGATGAGTGATAAAGTTACTGAAAAAACAAATATCATACCCCCCCCAAAAAAAATGCTAACCTCCCGTGTTATTGTAATGGTGAGAGGTTAGCATGTCTTGGGGGTATGATATTTGTGTGTCTAACTTTCACACTCATCATTATTCACGATTCATTCAGGATTATCTGTGATCATGGTAGCATCCACATTAATGTAGAAGTGTTTAGAAACATATTCTATTCTTATTTACAATAAAAGTGACTCCAAAATGACACAATACATTATTTACCACTAATTTCTATTGGGCACAAAATAATCTGAAACACAACCAAAACAAACAACAAATATATCCAACAAATGTGTAAAGTCACAAGCTTGATGTAGTCATTGCGTGCTATGAATATTGAACCAAATACTTAACTTTTTACTACTTTAATACATATATAAGTGGGGGACTATCTACAAAAAGTGCTGGCGGAGGTCAGACACTCTCTCTGTGGGTCGGTCTCCCCTTCCTGGGGCCGACACCCCCTCTGGGTGTCGACCCCTTTCCCGGGGGGTTGGCCCACATTTTACATTTACATTTTAGTCATTTAGCAGACGCTCTTATCCAGAGCGACTTACAGTTAAGTGAGTGCATACATTATTATTTTATATATATATATATATTTTTTCATACATCGAACCCACTGCGCCACTCGGGGACACATCACCTTCTGTCTGAAATGGCACGCCATTTCCTATAGACTGCACTAGCCGGGCCCTGGTCAAAAGTAGTATACTATATAAGGAATAGGGTGCCATTTCAGACACAACCTGTCTCTTTGTCATGGTTTAAAGACAGCCTAGTTCTGTCTTCGTCATGGTTTAAAGACAGCCTAGTTCTGTCTTTGTCATGGTTTAAAGACAGCCTAGTTCTGTCTTTGTCATGGTTTAAAGACAGCCTAGTTCTGTCTTCGTCATGGTTTAAAGACAGCCTAGTTCTGTCTTTGTCATTGTTTAAAGACAGCCTAGTTCTGTCTTTGTCATGGTTTAAAGACAGCCTAGTTCTGTCTTTGTCATGGTTTAAAGACAGCCTAGTTCTGTCTTCGTCATGGTTTAAAGACAGCCTAGTTCTGTCTTCGTCATGGTTTAAAGACAGCCTAGTTCTGTCTTTGTCATGGTTTAAAGACAGCCTAGTTCTGTCTTTGTCATGGTTTAAAGACAGCCTAGTTCTGTCTTTGTCATGGTTTAAAGACAGCCTAGTTCTGTCTTTGTCATGGTTTAAAGACAGCCTAGTTCTGTCTTCGTCATGGTTTAAAGACAGCCTAGTTCTGTCTTTGTCATGGTTTAAAGACAGCCTAGTTCTGTCTTTGTCATGGTTTAAAGACAGCCTAGTTCTGTCTTTGTCATGGTTTAAAGACAGCCTAGTTCTGTCTTTGTCATGGTTTAAAGACAGCCTAGTTCTGTCTTCGTCATGGTTTAAAGACAGCCTAGTTCTGTCTTTGTCATTGTTTAAAGACAGCCTAGTTCTGTCTTTGTCATGGTTTAAAGACAGCCTAGTTCTGTCTTCGTCATGGTTTAAAGACAGCCTAGTTCTGTCTTTGTCATGGTTTAAAGACAGCCTAGTTCTGTCTTTGTCATGGTTTAAAGACAGCCTAGTTCTGTCTTCGTCATGGTTTAAAGACAGCCTAGTTCTGTCTTTGTCATTGTTTAAAGACAGCCTAGTTCTGTCTTTGTCATGGTTTAAAGACAGCCTAGTTCTGTCTTCGTCATGGTTTAAAGACAGCCTAGTTCTGTCTTCGTCATGGTTTAAAGACAGCCTAGTTCTGTCTTCGTCATGGTTTAAAGACAGCCTAGTTCTGTCTTTGTCATGGTTTAAAGACAGCCTAGTTCTGTCTTTGTCATGGTTTAAAGACAGCCTAGTTCTGTCTTTGTCATGGTTTAAAGACAGCCTAGTTCTGTCTTTGTCATGGTTTAAAGACAGCCTAGTTCTGTCTTCGTCATGGTTTAAAGACAGCCTAGTTCTGTCTTTGTCATGGTTTAAAGACAGCCTAGTTCTGTCTTTGTCATGGTTTAAAGACAGCCTAGTTCTGTCTTTGTCATGGTTTAAAGACAGCCTAGTTCTGTCTTCGTCATGGTTTAAAGACAGCCTAGTTCTGTCTTTGTCATGGTTTAAAGACAGCCTAGTTCTGTCTTTGTCATGGTTTAAAGACAGCCTAGTGACCAATGCAATGACCCACAGCATGTACTGAAACGTACACAAACAAAACAGACATGAGTTCCACCAAACACAGGCAGTTTGACATGGTATTTTAAGACAGGGAATTTAGCAGTAAACTAGGAAGAATGCCTTGGAGTTCAGTGTTTTATTGAGTAGCTTAATTATACCACTACTATATATTCTCACAACGCTTCTCATTCACCAACCTGCCCAATATGTCTAGGTCTACTATGTCCATATTTATCAGTGTTGTAAAGACACGACAGACAGACAGAGACAGACAGGCAGGCAGACAGACACAGACAGGCAGACAGAGACAGGCAGGCAGACAGAGACAGACAGAGACAGGCAGACAGACAGAGACAGGCAGACAGAGACAGGCAGGCAGAAAGAGACAGGCAGAGACAGGCAGGCAGACAGAGACAGGCAGACAGGCAGACAGAGACAGGCAGGCAGGCAGAGACAGGCAGACAGAGACAGGCAGGCAGACAGAGACAGACAGGCAGGCAGATAGAGACAGGCAGACAGACAGAGACAGGCAGAGATAGAGAGACAGGCAGACAGACAATCAGACAGATAGACAGACAGCATGTCCTAAGGGTTAGTGTCTCAGTTATTTGGGTCTTCCCATTTGTATGCAACATTTCCTGTGATTGAATGAATCATTATTTAAACTATCATATAAAAGCCCACCTAGTCTCTAGAGTGAGACAAGTGTAGAATGATAATAACAAGCGTTAACATCACCTGCAAATGCACACTGGACCGGTGTAAAAAGCGCGTATTAATATTATATTTGACACTTGAAAAAAGCAAGTGGAGAATGATAATAACAAGCGTTAAAATCACCTGTAAATGCACACTGAACATGGGAAAATATTACGTGTAAAAATTACATTTCACACTTGAAAAAAGCAACTGAAGAATGATAATAGCACGCGTTAAAATCACCTGTAAATGCACAGTTGACGTTTGAAAGAATCATGTGGACAAAAATTCACATTTGACACGTGAAGAAAGCAGATGAAAAATGATAATTACAAGCGTTAATATCACCTGATATAAGAGCCAGGCATTTCCTGTGACACTACAGACATTTTCAATGCGTGTATAGTGGTATATAAGACGACCACATCGTTTGTACACCAATACACTTGCTTTGGACAGCATTATAGTAAAACGAGTGGTCGGGGTGAGACGATTTGAACCTTTTGGCTTAGTAAAACGAGTGGTCGGGGTGAGACGATTTGAACCTTTTGGCTTTCCATAAATCTGAGCGCAAAGCTTACTCGTGAGAGCCTTCAGGCATCATCCACGCTAGTCTTTCCGTAGCTACAAACCATTCACTCTTCCCTGACAGTATTGCGAGGAGTGCCTGCGCTGCACCTGTCCATGCTTTTACATCGAGTGAAAACAGAGAAGTCGTCTCACACAAATGAAAATATCAGTCAGCGACAGATGTGATACGACTGTTTAAAAGTAAAAGCGTTTCAGTTTTAAATAGTCAGGCATTTCAATTCTTGGGACTTTCTTGCTGATGTTCTTCTGCTTAGACAGGTAGGCTACTGTAAGTGATTTTACTTTGTGATTTATAATTTTGTGCAATGTGCAATTAAAGTTGCATACCTGAATGCATGCATAATCTAACAATTTGACATATTTTGTTGCATGCTATGCATATTATTTAATGAACTGCATCCTCAGTGGGAATGGAGTTTCTGAGCTGTCTTTTCAATCAAAGATAATTTAATTAGAATGTTCTGAAATGCAATAAATTAACAATTAACAATGTAATTAATACACACACACACAGTCTCTCATTCTCTCTCTCGCTCATAATTCCCTGGCTTATCACTTCTGCTCCCCAGAGGCAATGGGTACACTTCGAGACCTGCAGTTTGCCCTGCAGCTGAAGATTGAGGAGCTTCGCCAGAGGGATACACTCATTGATGAGCTAGAACTGGAGATGGATGCCAAGGATGACTTGATTCGAAGGTTGCAGGGTGAACTGGACCGCTACAGGGCCACCATCATCACACCCCCAGGGTCTTCTGGAGCTAGTGCAGGTAAGACTTTCTGCAGAAAGTACATCCACATTTCAAGCAATGTTTTAATTTTATGCTCTTATACATCTTATTTATAACATATTTATATCAATGCCGACGTAGGCTACATTGTATCTTGTTGCTCAAAGAAAGTGATTTCTTTGTTTCAGGGTATTCTGCACAGTGTGAAGAGTCCCAGAGAGCCAAAAGAAAGACCATATTGTCAGAGCCCGTCACGCTGAATCCAAGGCAACTTGCCCTGGCCAGCCTGAAAAGCTACAACAAAAACCAACAGTGAGAGAACACACCAAGGACATGTTCCCTTTGACCTGTTCCTCTTGAGAAATGTCAGCCTGGTCTCATAGAATAGACATAACATACTAAACGTAAGTCAAGGACACTCAAACCTTAACCTTAACGCTAACCTATAGAGGGCTTGCAGTTGCACCACAAATCAACTAGCAACCACACCAGGCGCCACGTTGGAAGACCAGAGTCAGTCTGGTGGAAGTCCTCCAATCGTCCATATGGCTGGCTGCGTTTTGCTACCACCAGAAACTTTGGGGAGATTGCCCATTATTTCATTTTTCTAAGGACCCAGAAAATGGAGACAGTGGGAGAACCTATTCAAGTAAGTAAATATATTTAGAAAATTATAAAAAACAATGTAGCTATTATTAGCTGGCTAGATAGTTTCTACAGAAACTTTTGTGTGCAGGCTAACTGAAATGAGCAGCTAACGTAATGTTCGCTAGCTAGCTAACTTTACATACTGTATATTTTTCTGCAGGCTAACTGTATAGCTAGCCAAGTGAATTAAATATCACCAGCTAACTTCATATTAGCTAGTTAGCTAGCTATTTTGATGTATTTATCATTGTAACTCTAAATGCATTTGTAGCTAGGTAGCTAGCTAGCTAGAAAGGATTAGCTTGCAGTTCCAGCTGTCAGAGAAGGTAGAGTAGGCTACTCTGGATAGGGCAGTTACCTTTGTGGGAGGACATTATGAAAAGATTCTCCAGTTCCAGTCCCTAGCGAGAAAAACTATGAGGACAGAGAGATAAAGCAACAATAATATTCAGTGCTGTCTAATTTGAGTATAATGCAGCCTGTTTCTTTGTGATGTTTTCTGTCCTCAGATACAGAGAGCTGTGAAACCCTATCTGCAAATGAAGATGTCCTAATGAATGTCCCAAGAGAATAAAGGTGCATCCTTGTATACCATGGATTATATGGATTGTTCCAGGCCAGCACTAACACACCTGATTCAATTGATCAAACCTAATTAGTTGATAATCAAGTGTCCTATTGCTGGGCTGGAACAGTCTGCTCAACCAGTAGATCAGGGATCAGTGGAGTGAGGTCGGCCACCTCTGGTATAGCTTACTTGTACACTTTGAAATTATATGAAATAGTGTTGACTCTTTTGAAGTGAAGTGTTTAAACTTGTTGAACTAGTGATGAACTAGTGTCAATGTTGATTAATCACATATCACAATCTTGCAATAAAGAGGGGAAAGGGTTCTGTCTCTAATGTTTCTGTGTTTCTGAGATGTATTATCAAAAGTAAATGTAATTGCTAAAGTATACTTAAGTATCAAAAGTAAAAGTTTAAATAATTTCAAATTCCTTATCTTAAGTAGACCAGACGGCACAATTTTCTTTTTTAAATGTATGGATAGCCAGGGGCACAAACCAACACTCACTGTTTAGTGAGTCCGCCAATCAGAGGTAGTAGGGATGACCAGGGATGTTCTCTTGATAAATGCGTGAATTGGACCATTTTCCTGTCCTACTAAGCATTCAAAGTGTAACGAGTACTTTTGGGTGTCAGGGAAAATGTATGGAGTAAAAAGTACATTATTTTCTTTAGGAGTGTAGTAAAGTAAAAGTAAAAATTGTCAAAAATATAAATAGTAAAGTACAGATACCCAAAAAAAACTACTTACATAGTACTGCTAATGTCTCCAGTCATATAATGTCTCCTGAGTGGCGCAGTGGTCTAAGGCACTGCATTGCAGTGCTAGCTGTGCCACTAGAGATCCTGGTTCAAATCCAGGCTCTGTCGTAGCTGGCCTTGACTGGGAGACCCATGGGGCGGTGCACAATAAGGTAGGGGAGGGAATGGCCGGCAGGGATGTAGAGCATGGCGTTTCCAACGCCAGGGTTGTGGGTTCGATTCCCATGGGGGGTATAAAAAATAATGTATGCACTAACTGTAAGTCGCTCTGGATAAGAGCGTCTGCTAAAATATAAAGTGTAGTAGGATTGCATCAAAGGACAAATTTTTCCCGTGCAAAGGAAAGAAATGTCTCTGATATAGCCTATAGGCCTATACCACTACGCGCTCATTAATAGCCTAAATTATGACTATCCAATCTACTCATCACATTAGGAATAGAAGGCTTACATTAGTCTGCAAATGTGATGATAGATGCATGCAATCCTTTGTTATAAGGTACATTTTTATGGTGAGCAAAATTACTTCCGCAAAACTTGAAACTCACACAACACATGCTAATAACTAGACTACAAACTATCTAGCTAGCTAATGTTGGCTAACTTAGTCTTGTTGTTAACACCTGGTTAGCCTAACAGCTAAACTAAACTTGAAACCGATCAGACTTACCAGTGATGAAATGATTGGAGTAGACGTACTGACGGCTATCTGGGTTCAGGTCTTGACGTTCAAAAAGGTTTCTTTGCTTTTTCTGACAGTTCCTGTCTTATCTCCTTGGTGTTTCATGATTGCGGTTAATCTGTTAAAATAAAATAAAATCATGTTGTCTTTCCTGTCTTGTTAGAGCAGCCAAATACTGCACAGAAATTGACCGTGGTGATGAATCAACTAGTTTTAGGCACTGTTATCATGCAGCTTGGGGTAGCCAATCAGCTGCTGTTGTCGAAAGAATTGATGTGGTGGTCTTCCAACATGGCCGCTAGAAGCCATCGTATGTCAACTGGCAACCCTCTATAATCAAGTGCTGCTAAGAAGGACCTAGTTAAACTGCAGCTGGCCCAGAACAGAGTGGCACGTTTTGCTCTTCATTGTAATCAGAGGGCTAATATCAATACTATGCATGACAGTCTCTCTTGACTAAGAGTTGAGGAAAGACTGACTGCATCACTTCTTGTTTTTATAAGAAACATGAATGTGTTGGAAATTCTAAATTGTTTGCACAGTCAATTTACACACAGCACTGACACACACACTTACCAGACATGCCACCAGGGGTCAGTGCTTGAGGCATTACTACAGACCCCCTGGTTCGATTCCAGGCTGTATCACAACCGGCCGTGATTGGGAGTCCCATAGGGCAGCGCACAATTGGCCCAGCATCGTCCGGGTTTGGCCGGTGTAGGCCGTCATTGTAAATAAGAATTTGTTCCTAACTGACTTGCCTAGTTAAATAAAGTTAAAAGAAAAAAAGAAAAGAAAAGAAAATACAGAGCCATGATTGCATGGAACTCCCTTCCATCTCATATAACGCAAGTGAACATCAAACCTGGTTTCTAAAAACTAATAAAGCAACACCTCACGGTACAGTGGCTCTCCCCCATGTGACCTAATTGTTGTGTGTACAGTATGTACTGACATGTACAGTATGTGTAACTGATAAATGCACACACACACACACTACATGTACAAATGTATGTACATTTTAAAGTTTATTTTGTCTGTAATGTCTTTTTTGTTACGTGTCGGACCGCAGTAAGACTAGCTGTCGCCATTGGCGTCGGCTAATGGGGATCCTAACAAAATGAAATCAAACCTTAACCCCTAACCCCTAGCCTAGCTAACGTTAACCACCTAGCTAACGTTAGTGTTAGCCACCTAGCTAACGTTATAACAACAAATTGGAATTCGAAACATACCATACGTTTTTTGCAAATGTGTGACCTATCGAACAAATTGCAAATCCGTAACATATTGTACGAATTGCAAATCGTAACATACCATATGAATTGTAATTCGTAACATTTCATATGAAATGAATGATGGACATCCACAAATTAATACCATACGAAACATAACATATCATACTAACTGATGTGTCCCGGATACACGTTTACTATGTTACGTCTACCCCTGAGTCCAGTTTGGAAATCTTCTCTTAAAGGCCCTTAAGGCTGATAAAGTGTTTCCTGCACAGACACAAAAATCAATAATGATTTTCATTGATTTATATACACTGTATGACAATTGGCTCAAGGCTTTAGTGCCTTTGTTGTCAAACACTAGTCACAATGACATTACTTATTGATTGCCTCCCACACTGTTTACTACTTCAGGTCACAGGAGCTGATTCAGACCTTTTTAGAGAATTACTTTCTAAAGAACCTGGAGAGTGGACAAATCCTGGCTATAATGGACTGTATGTACCCCACCACGGTCAACCAAGGCTGCTGCATCATTGAAGAGGGAGACAGTGGAACTCTTGCCTATGTCCTAGAAGGTAAGAAGTTAAATCAACAGTTGTTTATAAGTGGTGAGTAAAGTGGGGATTGGGAATACAGCCACTTCATGGTCCAAACTGTTGTCTTGAATTTTCATGCGTAGCCCCACTCTCAAAAACCAAAGTCCCCAATGTATAGTAAATGCTTGAGACGTTTTGGTGAATTATTCATCAAGCACTTGGTCTCCACAATTGAAGTGCAGTCAGCTCATGGTCTTTAATGTATGCTGCTTATTAGTCTTTTATGTTTGCTCAGAGATGGCCTAATGAATGTTACTCAACAGCTCCCCCTCCCCATTTCCTCCTCCCTCTGGCTCATGTTGAGTTGGTATGCTCCTCTGTTAGTGCCGGCACTGCTTTATGGCGCAATGAGGGGAAATGTTAGAATGATCTGTTTCTGGAAGGAGAGAGTGAGAGATGGTGGTGGTATGCATGATAATAAGCGGCATACATCATGTTTTGTGATGAAATGTCAGGCAGGGACAGGGCTCAGAGCTCAGGCATTTCTCCTACTACCCTCATATCTGATGTGACAAGCAATGGGCCATGGCTGTCCAATTTGCTTTTCTTGTTACCTGAGGCCTAGACTTTGTCTGTTTCTGCTGTGGTGTTGTAGATTAGAGTGTCTCTACCTGTCACGTGGCGTATCTCAGACAACTGCGTTTATCTGATGGTGTGTCAGTCACTCTCCCTGTCAATCACCTGCAGCTGGGAGCTGCGTAAGGGAGGCTGAGCTAATGTGTGGTCACACCCCTTCAGCTGCCAACCTGCTGTTGTGGGGGATGCCACAGACTGCCATCATCATCCTTTATCATTCTCCTCTGAAGGAGCTCTAACAGAAGCTGCACTGTCATACACACACATACACACACACACACACACAGTCTACGCACATGCCAACGTCATACAGTTTATTTTCAATCACTTTCACAAATGTTTCAGATGTAAGTGGTATATTTTTTAAACTCTAAGTATAAAACTCTAAGCTGATAGCAATGCCCCATATACAGTGGGGGGGAAAAGTATTTAGTCAGCCACCAATTGTGCAAGTTCTCCCACTTAAAAAGATGAGAGAGGCCTGTAATTTTCATCATAGGTACACGTCAACTATGACAGACAAATTGAGAAAAAGAAATCCAGAAAATCACATTGTAGGATTTTTTATGAATTTATTTGCAAATTATGGTGGAAAATAAGTATTTGGTCACCTACAAACAAGCAATATTTCTGGCTCTCACAGACCTGTAACTTCTTCTTTAAGAGGCTCCTCTGTCCTCCACTCGTTACCTGTATTAATGGCACCTGTTTGAACTTGTTATCAGTATAAAAGACACCTGTCCACAACCTCAAACAGTCACACTCCAAACTCCACTATGGCCAAGACCAAAGAGCTGTCAAAGGACACCAGAAACAAAATTGTAGACCTGCACCAGGCTGGGAAGACTGAATCTGCAATAGGTAAGCAGCTTGGTTTGAAGAAATCAACTGTGGGAGCAATTATTAGGAAATGGAAGACATACAAGAACACTGATAATCTCCCTCGATCTGAGGCTCCACGCAAGATCTCACCCCGTGGGGTCAAAATGATCACAAGAACGGTGAGCAAAAATCCCAGAACCACACAGGGGGACCTAGTGAATGACCTGCAGAGAGCTGGGACCAAAGTAACAAAGCCTACCATCAGTAACACACTACGCCGCCAGGGACTCAAATCCTGCAGTGCCAGACGTGTCCCCCTGCTTAAGCCAGTACATGTCCAGGCCCGTCTGAAGTTTGCTAGAGTGCATTTGGATGATCCAGAAGAGGATTGGGAGAATGTCATATGGTCAGATGAAACCAAAATAGAACTTTTTGGTAAAAACTCAACTCGTCGTGTTTGGAGGACAAAGAATGCTGAGTTGCATCCAAAGAACACCATACCTACTGTGAAGCATGGGGGTGGAAACATCATGCTTTGGGGCTGTTTCTCTGCAAAGGGACCAGGACGACTGATCCGTGTAAAGGAAAGAATGAATGGGGCCATTTATCGTGAGATTTTGAGTGAAAACCTCCTTCCATCAGCAAGGGCATTGAAGATGAAACGTGGCTGGGTCTTTCAGCATGACAATGATCCCAAACACACCGCCCGAAGGAGTGGCTTCTTAAGAAGCATTTCAAGGTCCTGGAGTGGCCTAGCCAGTCTCCAGATCTCAACCCCATAGAAAATCTTTGGAGGGAGTTGAAAGTCCGTGTTGCCCAGTGACAGCCCCAAAACATCACTGCTCTAGAGGAGATCTGCATGGAGGAATGGGCCAAAATACCAGCAACAGTGTGTGAAAACCATGTGAAGACTTACAGAAAACGTTTGACCTGTGTCATTGCCAACAAAGGGTATATAACAAAGTATTGAGAAACTTTTGTTATTGACCAAATATTTATTTTCCACCATAATTTGCAAATAAATTCATAAAAAATCCTACAATGTGATTTTCTGGATTTGTTTTCCTCATTTTGTCTGTCATAGTTGACCTGTACCTATGATGAACATTACAGGCCTCTCTCATCTTTTTAAGTGGGAGAACTTGCACAATTGGTGGCTGACTAAATACTTTTTTTCCCCACTGTATTATATTCAGAACGTTTGACTGTGCTTTAATTGGGGTTTCACACATCTTTCACCCCTGAGTCATTCATGCTAAATCAAAGTTTTCTGTAAAATACCATGATAACATTTTGTTTAGTCACCAATACATCAGATAATGATAGGCTCACCATTTAATCCAATAGCAAAAAATACAAACTACACATTTAAAAACAGTTATTTTTGAAGTGCTAAATAGAAAGAATAGTAGATGATACATTTTCCATACAGTAATTTACTATAACTTGACATGCACCATAAAACATTTTTTGGGGCATCCAATGGCAGATTGTGAGCACGTTGAGAAATACGTCAGTCTTACAGTTTCATTATCCTTATACAGTACATGCGTAGGATAACTAATCAGAAATAGGGTTATTGTAAAGCAGTTGGATAATGTAAAAATGTAGCACAGTGTTGTATGCCAATTCTGCCCCATGCAACACTGTACAAGATCACCTTTTTTTTTTTTTTACGTGACTTGTCAACTGATACAGTATCGCATATCTCTCTGCTTGAAATCCATCAGCTTACAGTGTGTCAATGAAATTCAGATAATGAGTGGAATATATTGTTATATACAACCCAGGCATTTCAGCAGTGCATTGTACACTACTCTATAATTCAAAATGGGAGCACATAGAGTGACTCTTTCTACTTTGTCCTATTGAAGCACACTGGCTGATGGAGAATGATGATGTACATTGCCTTTAGAAAGTATTCACTTTTTCCACATTTTGTTGTGTTACAAAGTGTGATTACAATTGATTTAATTGTCATTTTTTGTCAACGATCTACACAAAATACTCTGTAATGTGAAAGTGGAAGAAGAATTCTAACATTTGTAAAAAATGTATGAAAAATAAAACACTAATATATCTTTATTAGATAAGTATTCAACCCCCTGAGTCAATACATGTTAGAATCACCTTTGTCAGAGATTACATCTGTGAGTCTTTCTGGAAGGAAAGAGAGGAAGGCTCCACACCAATCTCTCATTTGAGTATCTTACCTAGTTATTTTCAGATCTAATTTTGCTCTTTTGTAGCTTTGGCTATGTGTGTGTTTTCTATACCTGTTCGCGCCTCTCCCTGTAGGCTTTACAGACGCTTCCCACCCCTAGGCTGCAACCCTTCTAATTTAGTGTACCCTGCACGCACAACCCATGTGGAATTCCTGGTCTCTGGCAGCGTTTGGAACTGCCAATCTGCGGTCAAGAACGCTGAGTTCAGCTCAGCCTATGCTGCCCTTCAGTCCCTTGACTTTTTGGCCCTGACGGAGACATGAATCACCCCAGCTGCTCTCTCTTCATCTGATTATGTTTTCTCTCATTGTCTGAGAGCATCTGGTCGTCGCGGGGTGGCACAGGGATACTAATTTATCCTAAGTAGAGATTTTCTATTTTCTCTCTCTCTCACCTATCCTTAGAGAGTTCCTCAATGAGCTTGACACCTTGATAAGCTAAATTCCTGATGATGGCTCACCGCTCTTCGTACTTAGCGACTTCAACATCCCAATGTCTGCCTTCGATTCATTTCTTTCCAACGCTCTCTTTCCCCTCCTTGCCTCTTTTGACCTCACCCTTTCCCAGTTCCCTACACTCACAAGGCGGGCATCTTTACTAGAGGCTGTTTGCATACTAATCTTACTACAACCCCCGTCCAGGTCTCTGCTCACTACTTTGTTTCCTTTTCCTTTCCTCTAACCCTAGCCGCTCAGCCCGTACCCAGATGGTCATGCGTTGTCGCAATCTTCACTCTCTCTCTTGCTCTCTCTCTCCCACTACTCTCTCCTTTTCTATCCTATCATCTCACCCTTCTGCTAAATCCTTCTCCATCCTGTGTCCTAATTCTGCCTCTTCGACCCTACTCTCCTCCCTTTCCACATCTTATGACTCGCTTTGTCCCCTTTCCTCCCGGGCTGGCTCTGCCCTTCCCTCCTGCTCTGTGTCTGAGTGACAAAAAAAAAAAAAAAAACATTGTAAAGTGGTTATCCCACTGGCTATAAGGTGAATGCACCTATTTGTAAGTCGCTCTGGATAAGAGCGTCTGCTAAATGACGTAAATGTAAAAAAACAAAAAAACATTGCGAGTTTCCAGAACAGGGCTGAGCGAAAATGGAGGAAAACTAAACTTCTGGAGGGCCTATCATCCTTTCACTCCCTCCTCTCTACCTTCTCTTCCTCTGTATCCACTGCTAAAGCCACTTTCTATCACTCAACATTTCAAGCTTCTGCCTCTAACCCTAGGAAACTATTTTCCACCTTCTCCTCCTTCCTTAATCCTCCACCCCCTCTCCCTCCCTCTCTGCGGATTACTTTGTCAACCACTTTGAAAAGAAGGTTGACGACATCTGGTCCTCATTCACTCAGCCTATTGAGTCCACTGGTCCCACTCACACAGAACTACCCTACACCTTGACCTTTTTCCCTCCTCTCCCTCCAGATGAAATCCTGCTACTAGTGAGGTCCGGCTGCCTGACAACCTGCCCGCTCGACCCCATCCCCTCCTCCCCTCTCCAGACCATCTCTGGAGACCTTCTCCATTCCTCACTTCCATCATCAACTCATCCCTGACTACTGTCTGTGTCCCCTCTGACTTCAAAATGGCCAGAGGCGCTCCCCTCCTCAAGAAACCAACACTCAACTCCTCTGATGTAAAAAACTACAAACCAGTATCCCTCCTTTCTTTTCTTTCCAGGTCTCTGACCTACTCTCTCAGATTGATCTTCTTGACCCTAACCAGTCAGGCTTCAAGACAGGTGTCACTGCGCACTGCCAAAGCTGACTCTCTCTCCTCTGTTCTCATCCTCCTAGATCTATCTGCTGCCTTCGACACAGAGAACCATCAGATCCTCCTATCCATCCTCTCAGGGCTGGGCGTCTCAGGCTCTGCACGTTCTTGGATTGCATCTTACCTGGCAGGCCGCTCCTACTAGGTGAAGTGGAGAGGATTTGTGTCTGCACCACGTACTCTCACTACTGGTGTCCCCCAGGGCTCGGTTCTAGGCCCTCTCCTCTTCTCTCTATACACCAAGTCACTCGGCTCCATCATATCCTCACATGGTCTCTCCTATCATTGCTATGCAGATGACACTCAACTACTTTTCTCCTTTCCCTCTTCTGACACCCAGTTGTCGGCCCACTACCTCAAGCTCAACCTCGAAAAGATGGAGCTGCTCTTCCTCCCAGGGAAGTCTTGCCCGCTCCAAGACCTCTCCATCACAGTTGACAACTCCACGGTGTCCCCCTCCCAGAGTGCAAAGAACCTTGGCGTGACCCTGGACAACACCCTGTCATTCTCTGCAAACATCAAAGCAGTGACTCGCTCCTGCAGGTTCATGCTTTACTACGTCCGTAGAGTACGACCCTACTTCACACAGGAAGCAGCGCAGGTCCTAATCCAGGCACTTGTCATCTCCCGTCTGGAATACTGCAACTTGCTGTTGGCTGGGCTCCCCCCTGCAGTGCAACCCGCCTGGTGTTCAACCTTCCCAAGGTCTCCCATGTCACCCCGCTTCTCTGCACACTGGCTTCCAGTCGAAGCTCGCACCCAATACAAGACCATTGTACTTGCCTACGGAGCAGCAAAAGGAATTGCCCCTCCCTACCATCGGGCTATGCTCAAACCCTACACCCCAACCCAAGCGCTCTGTTCTGCCACCTCTGGTCTCTTTGCCCTCCCTCTTCTCTGTCCTGGCACAAACAATCCCACAACATTTATGAGGTAAAAATATAGAAATGTACAGTGTTCAGCAGTTATCAAACTATATACATTTACATTTACATTTTAGTCATTTAGCAGACGCTCTTATACAGAGGAACACCCAGGGTTGACACATACTCATCTAGATGAAATTAGGATAAATTAGGTTAATTCGACTCTACATAATTTTGGTTCAGTAGTTATCAGTTTTGAGCAGTTTGATGAAGTGATAGTTAATTGTATTGTTAACAAATGACAAGAAAATCATATCAAAAGTAAACTGAATATTGCATTTTTAAAAGCATTTGGTGATTTGGTGCAGTGAACAAGTGACTGTGAATGTATTTGTTGTAGTCAGTCAATTGAAAATGTGCTTATAGTTTTGAAACGAGCCATTTTGATGATCTGTTTAGATTTTTGTGCTTAGAGTTGTGAAAATGCATCACATACTTGTGGAAATTGCACCAAAGTGACTGAAAAAAAACTACTAACTGTAAACACGCACAAAGGTAAAGACACACATGCATACACACACGCCACATAATGCTGCAACATCACTGCCTTCTGCCTCACTATGATTAGTAGTCAGTTGATAATGATATATTCCGTATTTGCTGCATTGTGTATTTATGTTTAAATGTGTGTTTAACAGAAGGGAAGATGGAGGTGACGAAGGATACCAAGAAGCTACTCACAATTGAACCAGGAAAAGTGTTTGGAGAATTGGCACTCCCGTTCAGCTGCACACACACCTACACTATAACAGGTACTGGAGCATTGTGCATGGAGTGTTGTGTACTGTGGTTGTTCTATTCTATTGTAATAACAGCTGAAGTGAATGCAAAACGTCATCCAGAAATCCTGTGTTTGGATGGATTTTTCATAATAATTATTGTTCAAGAGAGCAGCACAATCACAGACCAGCCTATTCACAGATGAATAGATCTGGTGCAGAGGGAAGTACTCTAGAATTTCTAATCAAAATATATTTCACAGCTTCAGACGCTCCTCTCTGAGATGTGGGGAATACAAAACACATCTTTCTTTGGCTCATAAATTGCCTAACTCATCTCCTACTATTTTTACCCTGTCCTTGGAAATGGAAATTACTATATGCGAATATGTAAAATGGTATATCAACACATTTTATGTGGTTATACATTATTTGATCGATTTCACGACATCATCATGACCGACCAAATATCCCCTCAATGAGAGTCCTTATTTCTAAATGGCTTGAACTTGATTTTCTCAATGGAAAATTAAATGTGTGCTATAGTCTCGCTACACTATCTGTGCCCAAAGGGAAACGCAGTCTCTGCTGCTCACATCTGACTTGCTTTCACAAAGAAATAGGTTGAAGAATGGAAAGAATCAGTGCAAATTGAAAAATCAGTTTTTTCCCTCACAGTGTTTCCTTTCCACTTTTCCTCTGTCCATTTTCTCTTTCAATGCAATGCTGGGTTCCTGATTAATTGAATAGCACCTTTTTCTTTCAGTCAATCCCTCTCCAATTCCCTCTCTCTGTATATCCGTTCTCACAGCAACAGTTCAACAGTTCTTTCTTCCATATCCACTCCACCAGTCCTTTCCCTGGTTTGGCACTGGCCTTGTTCTCCTGGCTGATTTTAAATAACTTTTTCCCTTTGTTGCCATCAGAGAACATCAATAAAGCTTCCTCTCCTGTGGTCTGACTCACTGTGACTGTAAGAAGTTCAGGTGAAAAAGGAGTTCATGATTGCACAGGATGTTCTTCCCAGAAAATGGCAGAGAGTATGACACATAAAAGGGTTAGACAAATATCTTAGAATGCTCTATTAGTTGTCAGTTGACATTCAGGTTTTTAACTCAAATATACTGTAGCGATCCTCACTATATGAGCCGCAATAGGGGGTTAACCCTATTGGCGCGATGCGTAGGGTGTTTGCCTTTCAAGCCAGTGACCCAGGTTCACTTCCCTGCCCCGCTGTTCGCTACAATACGTAACATATAAAGATAACAATGCCATTGATTTCACACTGCAAGTTCATTTAGCAATTTAAATAATGATATGATTGGTAGGAATTCAGAGGAGCATTTCTCAAGGTTAATAAGCCCCATTTTGGAATGGAATCTTTATAGTTGACACAGTATGCACCTATTTTACACATCTTTCCTGTAGGTACATTAGGTATGTGACTTATTCATTACTGTTATTTTGCTATGTCATCTAAGCGTGTAGTGTCTATTGTAGAGTGGAAGGACTAGAATGATTGGAGTTGTACGGTCAGTACAGGACAGAAGCGCCTGTTTGACGAAGCCCTGCTGAATCAATTAATCTGTATCATTATTAATTTAGAACATCTCTGTCAGAGTTCCATTCCTGTCTGCCCACAGAACAGACAAAGAAAGAGAGGAAGGCTGCATGGAGGAATATAATCTAGAATCTGTCCTCCTTATTCCCTTATCCACAACACCTTCAGAGAAAGGAATACAAACACTCAGACATTCCTTAAGAGTATAGGGAACATTTCTAGTACTATTATCTGACTGTGTTTCTAGGAGGGAATTGGTTGGAGAGCATCATTTGCAAACACAACCTTGACAGGTGCTGCATCTATTTACAAAGATGAAAATGTGAAATAGAAGACATTTGCTAAGTCCCCTGGATCCTTTCACAGCATTATAAGGCTGCATTGAGACAATGACTTATCAATGACCCAAGCCAGCTCAATTAATCCCTACCATGGTGTCGCTGAGTTGTCATAATTCTTCAGCAAATGTACATTATCCCAGGGGCATTGGAAGACACAATGTAAGTAACCTAAGTTATGTCCCTCTAACTGCCCTGAATGCCTCTGCTGATCCTACAGCTATTGTATGCAGTAATAATGTGGCTATGAACCAGAGTTATACTGTAAGCACTGAGGCACTGTGCTCTAGTAGGAAGTCCACTGTGTGCAGCTCACCCTGCACTAACAGAAATAACACGAGTATGTCTACTTCTGCTAAACCTCCCAGTAAAGCAATGAAAACAATCAACCATCCCAGAAAAGTGCTAACAATAGCCCATGTTAACATATGTAGCTTAAGAAACAAGGTTCATGAAATCAATAATTTGCTAATAACAGATGACATTCATATTCTGACAATCTCTGAAACTCACTTAGATAATACCTTTGATGATACAGTGGTAGCAATACATGGTTATAACATCTATAGAAAATACAGAAATGCCAAAGGTGGAGGTGTTGCCGTTTATATTCAGAACCACATTCCTGTAAAGCTTAGAGAGGATCTCATGTTAAATACTGTTGAGTAATATGGCTACAGGTTAATCTGCCTCACCTAAAGCCCATTCTGGTGGGAAGCTGCTATAGACCACCAAGTGCAAACAGTCAGTATATGGATAACATGTGTGAAATGCTTGATAATGTATGTGATATCAACAGAGAGGTATATTTTCTGGGTGATTTAAATATTGACTGGCTTTCATCAAGCTGCCCACTCAAGAAAAAGCTTCAAACTGTAACTAGTGCCTGAAACCTGGTTCAGGTTATCAGTCAACCTACCAGGGTAGTTACAAACAGCACAGGAATGAAATTATCAACATGTATTGATCACATCTTTACTAATGCTGCATAAATTTGATTTAAAGCAGTACCCAAATCCATCAGATGTAGTGATCACAATATAGCAGCCATATCTGGGAAAACCAAAGGTCCAAAGGCTGGGCCTAATATACACATAAGAGGTCATACAATACGTTTTGTAGTGATTCCTATGTTGTTGATGTAAATAATATAAGTTGGTCTGTGGTGTGTAATGAGGAGCAACCAGACGCTGCACTTGACACATTTATGAAATTGCTTATTCCAGTTACTAAAAAGCATGCACCCATTAAGAAAATGACTGTAAAAACTGTTAAATCCCTGTGGATTGATGAGGAATTGAAAAATTGTATGGTTGAGAGGGATGAGGCAAAAGGAATGGCAAATACAGTGCATTCAGAAAGTACTTTTTCCACATTTTGTTACGTTACAGCCTTATTCTAAAATTGATTAAATAGTTTTTTCCCTAATCAATCTACACACAATACCCCATAATGACAAAGCAAAAACAGGTTTTTAGAAATTGTTGCAAATAAAAAAACTAAAAAAAACTGAAATATCATATTTACATAAGTATTCAGACCCTTTACTCAGTACTTTGTTGAAGCACCTTGGGCAGCAATTAAAGCCTTGCGTCTTCTTGAGTATGACGCTACAAGCTTGGCACACCTGTATTTGGGGAGTTTCTCCCATTCTTCTCTGCAGATCCTCTAAACCTCTGTCAGGTTGGATGGGGAGTGTCGGTGCACAGCTATTTTCAGGTCTCTCCAGAGATGTTCGATCGGGTTCAAGTCAGGGTTCTGGCTGGGCCACTCAAGGACATTCAGAGACTTGTCCTGAAGCCACTCCTGTGTTGTATTGGCTGTGTGCTTAGGGTTGTTGTCCTGTTGGAAGGTGAACCTTCGCCCCAGTCTGAGATCCTGAGCACTCTGGAGCAGGTTTTCATCAAGGATACTTTGCTCCGTTCATCTTTCCCTCGATCCTGACTAGTCTCCCAGTCCCTGCCACTGAAAAACATCCCCACAGCATGATGCTGCCACCACCATGCTTCACCGTAGGGATTATGCCAGGTTTCATGGCTTGGTTTTTGCTCTGACATGCACTGTCAACTGTGGGACCTTATATAGACAGGTGTGTGCCTTTCCAAATCATGTCCAATCAATTGAATTTACCACAGGTGTGGTAAAGGATGATCAATGCAAACAGGATGCACCTGAGCTCAATTTCGAGTCTCATAGCAAAGGTCTGAATACTTATTTAAATAAGGTATTTCAGTTTTCTATTTTTAATAAATTTGCTAAAATGTCTAAAAAACTGTTTTCACTTTGTCATTATGTGGTATTGTGTGTACAGTGGCTTGCGAAAGTATTCGCCCCCCTTGGTATTTTTCCTATTTTGTTGCCTTACAACCTGGAATTAAAATGGATTTTTGGGGGGTTGTATCATTTGATTTACACAACATGCCTACCACTTTGAAGATGCAAAATAAAAAAAATTGTGAAACAAACAAGAAATAAGACAAAAAAAACTGAAAACTTGAGCGTGCTTAACTAACCCAAAGTCAATACTTTGTAGAGCCACCTTTTGCAGCAATTACAGCTGCAAGTCTCTTGGGGTATGTCTCTATAATCTTGGCACATCTAGCCACTGGGATTTTTGCCAATTCTTCAAGGCAAAACTGCTCCAGCTCCTTCAAGTTGGATGGGTTCCGCTGGTATACAACAATCTTTAAGTCATACCACAGATTCTCAATTGGATTGAGGTGTGGGCTTTGACTAGGCCATTCCAAGACATTTAAATGTTTCTTTAGCAGTATGCTTAGGGTCATTGTCCTGCTGGAAGGTGAACCTCCGTCCCAGTCTCAAATCTCTGGAAGACTGAAACAGGTTTCCCTCAAGAATTTCCCTGTATTTTGCGCCATCCATCATTCCTTCAATTCTGACCAGTTTCCCAGTCCCTGCCGATGAAAAACATCCCCACAGCATGATGCTGCCACCACTATGCTTCACTGTTGGGATGGTGTTCTCGGGGTGATGAGAGGTGTTGGGTTTGCGCCAGACATAGTGTTTGCCTTGATGGCCAAAAAGCTCAATTTTAGTGTCATCTGACCAGAGTACCTTCTCCATATGTTTGGGGAGTCTCCCACATGCATTTTGGCGAACAGTGTTTGCTTATTATTTTCTTGAAGCAATGGCTTTTTTCTGGCCACTCTTCCGTAAAGCCCAGCTCTGTGGAGTGTACGGCTTAAAGTTGTCCTATGGACAGATACTCCAATCTCCGCTGTGGAGCTTTGCAGCTCATTCTGGGTTATCTTTGGTCTCTTTGTTGCCTCTCTGATTAATGCCCTCCTTGCCTGGTCCGTGAGTTTTGGTGGGCGGCCCTCTCTTGGCAGGTTTGTTGTGGTGCCATGTTCTTTCCGTTTTTTAATAATGGATTTAATGGTGCTCCATGGGATGTTCAAAGTTTCTGATATTTTTTTATAACCCAACACTGATCTGTACTTCTCCACAACTTTGTCCCTGACCTGTTTGGAGAGCTCCTTGGTCTTCATGGTGCCGCTTGCTTGGTGTTGCCCCTTGATCAGTGGTGTTGCAGACTCTGGGACCTTTCAGAACAGGTGTACAGTCGTGGTCAAAAGTTTTGAGAATGACACAAGTATTGGTCTTCACAAAGTTAGCTGCTTCAGTGTTATGAGATATTTTTGTCAGATGTTACTATGGTATACTGAAGTATAATTACAAGCATTCTTTAAGTGTTAAAGGCTTTTATTGACAATTACATTAAGTTTATGCAAAGAGTCAATATTTGCAGTGTTGACCCTTCTTTTTCAAGACCTCTGCAATCCACCCTGGCATGCTGTCAATTAACTTCTGGGCCACATCCTGACTGATGGCAGCCCATTCTTGCATAATCAATGCTTGGAGTTTGTAAGAAATTGTGGGTTTTTGTTTGTCCACCCGCCTCTTGAGGATCAACCACAAGTTCTCAATGGGATTAAGGTCTGTGGAGTTTCCTGGCCATGGACCCAAAATGTCGATGTTTCGAATATCCGAAGCCGTAGTTTTTCCCCTAGCGAGTCATCATCATACAAGTTCAGTTACTGAGATGTATTTTTCATCAGTATTCCCATACTGATTTATCCGAGTTGTGGTGAGAGCATTACAATAGTACAGCTCTCCAACATGCATGTAATGCCCCACCACATATAATGCCCCACCACATATAATGCCCCACCACATGTAATGCCCCACCACATGTAATGCCCCACCACATGTAATGCCCCACCACATGTAATGCCCCACCACATGTAATGCCCCACCACATGTAATGCCCCACCACATGTAATGCCCCACCACATGTAATGCCCCACCACATGTAATGCCCCACCACATGTAATGCCCCACCACATGTAATGCCCCACCACATGTAATGCCCCACCACAGTGTCCCCCAAGCACACAATGCAAGTATAGTTTTTATAAGTCACTTTGTTATAATGTGAAAATGGTGAAATATCTCTTAAGTGACTTGAGACCATATAATGTTTCATCAGGTCTTTCATAAAGATCATAGGTTTGGTGAAGGACAGTAATACTGTGCACAAGAGCAGCGAACTCAAAGCCCAGTAAGTAGCGACTGAAACTATAGGTAACACTTTACCGCCAACAGGTACAGTGCATTCAAAAAGTATTCAGACCCATTTACTTTTTCCACATTTTGTTACGTTACAGCCTTATTCTAAAATGGATTAAATTGTTTTTCTCCCCCTCATCAATCTACACTCAATACCCCATGATGACAAAGCAAAAACTGTTTTTTTTTTTTTTTTAACTGAAATATAACATTTACATAAGTATTCAGACCCTTTACTCAGTACTTTGTTGAAGCACCTTTGGCAGCGATTACAGCTTTGAGTCTTCTTGGGTATAACGCTACAAGCTTGGCACGTCTGTATTTGGGGAGTTCCTCCCATTCTTCTCTGCAGATCCTCTCAAGCACTGTCAGGTTGGATGGGAGGTGTCGTTGCACAGCTATTTTCAGGTCTCTCCAGAGATGTTCGACCGGGTTTAAGTCCGGGCTCTGGCTGGGCCACTCAAGGACATTCAGAGACTTGTCCTGAAGCAACTCCTGTGTTGTCTTGGCTGTGTGCTTAGGGTCATTGTACTCGCCCCATTCTGAGGTCCTGAGCGGTCTGGAGCAGGTTTTCATCAAGGATCTCTCTGTACTTTGCTCCGTTCATCTTTCCCTCGATCCAGACTAGTCTCCCAGTCCCTGCCGCTGAAAAACATCCCTACAGCATGAGGCTGCCACCACCATGCTTCACCGTAGGGATGGTGCCAGGTTTCCTCCGGATGTGACGCTTGGCATTCAGGCCAAAGAGTTCAATCTTGGTTTCATCAGACCAGAAAATCTTGTTTCTCATGGTCTGAGAGTCCTTTAGGTGCCTTTTACCCGAGGAGTGGCTTCCATCTGGCCAGTCTACCATAAAGGCCTGATTGGTGGAGTGCTGCAGAGATGGTTGTCCTTCTGGAAGGTTCTCCCATCTCCACAGAGGAACTCTGAAGCTCTGTCAGAGTGACCATCGGGTTCTTAGTCACCTCCCTGACCAAGGCCCTTCTCCCCCGATTGCTCAGTTTGGGCAGGCGGCCAGCGCTAGGAAGAGTCTTGGTGGTTCCAACCTTCATCCATTTAAGAATGATGGAGACCACTGTGTTCTTGGGGACCTTCAATGCTGCAGAAAGTTGTTGGTACCCTTCCCCAGATCTATGCCTCGACACAATCCTGTCTAGGTGCTCTACGGACAATTCCTTCGACCTCATGGCTTGGTTTTTGCTCTGACATGCACTGTCAACTGTGGGACCTTATATTGACAGGTGTGTGCCTTTTCCAAATCATGTCCAATCAGTTGAACCACAGGTTGACTCTAATCAAGTTGTAGAAACATCTCAAGGATGATCAATGGAAACAGGATGTACCTGAACTCAATTTCGAGTCGAGTTTCATAGCAGGGTCTGAATACTTAAGTAAATAAGGTATTTCACTTTTATTTAATTTTTTTGTGTGCAAAAATGTCTAAGAACCTGTTTTTGCTTTGTCATTATGGGGTATTGTGTGTAGATTGATGAGGAAAACAATTAAATTAATCAATTTCAGAATAAGGCTGTAACGTAACAAAATGTGGAAAAAGGGAAGGGGTCTGAATACTATCCGAATGCACTGTATATTGTGTTAGTACTTGTTATAAGCATGTATGAACCTTTATAATGTCTTATCATAAGGCTTATAATATGTTATGTTTCTCTATCTCTCTGTTTGTATTTTAATGAGCCATGATCCAAATGAATAAATCTGATGTATTTAACCTTTATTTAGAACCAGTAAAGCAACATGGGTAACCCTTCTTTTCCATGTGAGAAGGTCAGAGGAAGATGCAGCTCTCCTCTCCAACGTGTCTCTTAGTGAATTCCAGGTCATATGCAATCTAGGAGAGGGGGAAATCGGTCATTCAGAGCTGGTGAGTTGGGAGGAATTTGTTGGTCAAGCTTGAAACTGTGTCAGTAAATCCCAGTGCATTGTTATTGTCTGGTTTCCATGTAGCTTTTAATGGATAGGCCCACATGTTGACATGGTGGTTGATGTATTTACACTTTTCTCAGGTACAGCTTAAGACCAAAATTAACTGCCTGTTCACCTTGAGGGTGTTGAGGAAGCATCAGATCCTAAGCACTGGTCAACAGAAGCGCATCCTGAGGGAAAGACACATCCTCATGGCAGCTCATAGTCCATTCATCGTCAGGTATGCACCCACCCACCAGCCAAACATACCTCAATCTGATCGTGGGTTATAGGCATTCCCACGTTCGCAGAGATCCCATTCACGGTAAATGCTGCATATATAGAAATTTACTTTAAAAACCGCAATGCCTCTAACCTGCGATTGGATTGAATCCCGGACCTTATTTTAGACTGGTGAACTCACTATATGCTTAACAACTGGACAACACCTGTGTCTTCTTTGCCACTGCTAGGCTACACCGTACCTTTAGAGATGCGAAGTGCTTGTACATGCTGACCGAAGCTTGTCTAGGTGGTGAGCTCTGGAGTCTACTGAATAACAGGTACCGCTAACCGCAGTACTGTCTACATCTTATGTTTGTATATTTTACAGTATAGATTTTATAACTGAATTGATAGGATGTGTCATAAAACTTTCTGATCACTATTGTGCTCTTGCTCCTACATTTCAGAGGCTCGTTTGATGACAGCAGCACACGTTTTTACACTGCCTGTGTTGCTGAGGCCCTCATCTTCTTGCACCACAACGGTATCATCTACAGGGATCTGAAGCCTGAAAATGTAGTTCTGGACCAGCGCAGATATGCCAAAGTGGTAACGTAGAGACTAGAGCTCCATTTGATGCATTTTAAATCCACACAAGATGAAGAAAGGGGGCATCCTTAGAATATAATACAGTTATTGTCAATTTCGTACATGCTTACACAAACAAATACAGTACGTTCAAAGGTTACAGTTATATTATCATACATAGAACTGTTTCACTTTGGAAAATCTATGTTATTTACATTTTACATTTTAGTCATTTAGCAGACACTCTTATCCAGAGTGACTTACAGGAGCAATTAGGGTTAAGTGCCTTGCTCAGATTTTTCACCTAGTTGGCTCGGGGATTAGAACCAGAGACCTTTCGGTTACTGGATCCATTGAGATACTGACCATCCATATTCATAACTTGACTGTGCTTTGCCTTTCCTAGGTGGGGTTTGGTTGTGCTAAGAAAGTGGGCTTGGGTAAGAAAACGTGGACGTTCTGTGGCACGCCTGGCTATGTTGCCCCAGAGATCATCCTGAACAAGGGCCACAGTGTATCTGTAGATCTCTGGTCTCTGGGCGTCTTCGTGTTTGAGCTGCTGAGTGGAAGGTGAGATTATAAAATAGTATATTTCTCTCCAGAGCTACAGTGTTTTGTCCCAGTTTTTGTTCTCTGTCGTCTCTAAGTCATTGTACTTGATGTCCCTTCTCAATCTTTACCTTTCCAGTCTCCCATTCTGTGGCCCTGATCCTATGAATACGTTCACAGCCACCATCCGTGGAATTGATCTGGTTGAATTCCCCAAAACCATCAGTAAGAGTGCCTCAAGTCTGATCAAGAAGCTTTGCAGGTGTGACACATATAACCCATACATGTGTGTCTCTCTGTCCTGGTCTCTCAGGAACAACCCAGCAGAAGGACTGGGGAATCAGAGAAACGGGGCCAAGGACATCCAGAAGCACAAGTAAGATGGCTGAGATGAAAACATCAGACTGTGACACTGTCATCTATATAGCAGCAGGTCTGTTATCTTGTTCTTTCTTTCAGATGGTTTGAAGGTTTCAACTGGGAAGGACTTCACAAAGGCACTTTGTCTCCATCGATCATACCCAAAGTAAATATCTGGCAGAGCTTTATGTTCATTAGTCATAAGACAACCCACTGGGCAAAATCTGGTTGAATCAATGTTGTTTCCACGTCATTTCAACAACAACAAAAAATCTGTGATGATGTTGAATCATCAACGTGGAAAACGGATTGGATTTGAAAAAAGTAATCAACATAAGGGTATTTCCTATTTTTTCACCTAACTTTTAACCTAAATCCAATGACAGTGAAATGTTTTGTTGATTTCATGTTGAAATCATGTTAGTTGACAACCAAATGTAAATCAAAACTAGATGTTGAACTGACGTCTGTGCCTAGTGGGAACGTGCTTCAGCAACTACATAATAATAGTCCCTGCACAGGCAGCTGTACAGGCCTGACCATTGCTGACTACTTGTGCTTTGATATATTTATACTTGCATAGTGTATTTTTCCATTTTCTGAACATTATTTTTTCAGTTAATCAGTCACTTGGAGGACAGCAAATTGGACCCCTTAACTGGCATCCTTGAGGACTCACCAGCTGTATAGGAGTCAGTCTGAGACATGGATTTCTGTTGAATTGAAACATTTTGTATAATTTTGATCTAGGTTGAATGCTATACACGAACTGATACAAAAATAGTTTTTGGTACCGGAAATAAATTATACAAAGGAGACAGAGAAATGGAATTTCATTGTGTTCAACATTATTTTATTTCAACTGGTTAGAATATTTTTTTATTCAATTTGTAAACTAACAAAGAAGTGAATGTTGATGGCTGTTTCTGTATTCTAATGTGATATTTCTTACTGTGTATTATTGTTTTACTTAAAGTGTTGTATCTCAATTCATAAACCTATGATTCAACATCTGATTATTTGTAAATAAACTAATACATAATCTGAGCTTCATCATGTGAATGCATTCAACATCTGGTTGTTAAATCATAGGATGTTTTAGAGCACTTTAATTAATAAAAACATTTTATCACCTCCAGCATTTGTTGAGTTGAGATACAGTATGACGCGCTTTACTCATTCAATAGCTTTTTCTCTCATGATAATTTGTTCAAGCTGACGTCAGTCAAAGAAGAGGGGTTAGGGTGTAGCATGGGGTAACACTTTCGCATGTGGTGGCGGGTGGGTATTTCGCTTCTCCTGCTGAAGTAGGGGGACACAATTTGAAGAACATCGGGTGACCTACATTTTATTCAGGTAAGAGGCGGTAACTCAGGACTTGTAAAACGATGTATTTAAAAGTATGGGGAAAGTTATCTACTCGCTACAAATAAGCTACAGTATGTAATTGTAACGCACTAGTAGTGACACTATTATTGGATACAAAGTAGCCAACCCATCGTGGCATAAGTGCAATACACTGTTATAACCGGTTCATCATTTCCATTCCATACAAGCTTTGAAACGTTTTGACGATTTTGAGTTGTCCTGCTGCACTATTCTGTCAATGGAGATAGAGAGACCGAGGTATCGGTTCTGAAGATGATGCATGTTGAGTTATGTATTTGGCATGAATGGGACAGAAATACGATTTTCGAGCTCACCATCAATATTGTTTTAGTGTTAACATTGTAGCCTTTTATTTTGTAAGCTACAGTATTAGGTAACAGTGTAATATCTGCACAGTAAGTGAAAAACACAATATTCTAAACTTTGCATTTCATGGTAAAAAAAAAAGTCAGTTTCAAGGAAGGATATATATGTACTTCAGCAAGTCTTTGTACTCTGTAATTCTAGTTCATGGTGTGAAAAAAACGGCACAATTATGTGGTCGTTCTTTTCCCCAAAACAAAGGTAATTGCTATACGGATTGAGACCCATGGCATTTAGCCAGCTGGACCAAACCCATGTATAGCTTGTGGTCTTTGGAATTCCTCCTTATGCAGTTCATGCTGTACCGTCACTAGAAATAATGTCTGGCTGCATGTCCCTATGTGTCTGCTTTGAGTTTGTTTTTGCAAGGGCTTTGTGCCTTTGCCGTAATCTTGAAGTCTATGTCTGTCTATGGAAACCACAGGCAACGTGTTGAAAGTTGTCCCATGTTGCTGGAATGCACAGGCTGGGCAGGGCTGAGTTGGCACACTGGTAGTGATGGGTCGTTCGCGAACGAACGGCTGTTTTCGAACTGATATTTTTGGTGAACGTCGGGAAACGAATTGCATCTGTGAAAGAGCCATTAATTTAGCTACCTGATTTGCATACTGCTACTACTGCTTTTTCAGCTACAGACAACTATTATATTTAGACAAGTTACAAAAAACATTCTCTGAAGATGGTATTTCCTCACTGCAGGAACAGGCAGTGAGGAGAATAGTGCTGAGCGATTAGTGCTTTTTGAGGTCGGTTCGGTTTCGGTTCGATTCTAAAAAAATTATCAAGACTTTCGGTTTCGATATTTTTTACATTAAATGCACTACAACTTATGTGGGTTGAATGCTGTAACAACGAAGAATAAAACAATTCATAAAACTCCCATGATGGTAGTGACTGCACATAACTGCTTTCCTTATTAACCATCAGTTATTCACATTACTATGCAACAGGATTGGTTATGTTCCCATTTGCCACCGCAGAAATGTGTATTCGATGTTTATGTATTCCTATTGCTTGGTTGAATTTACATATCGATTAGGTGTTATGGCATTGGTCATGCTTGCAGATGGGGGATTTCCCGAAGGAAGTTCTTCCCAGTCTGATATTGACATGCAATACTGTATTCTATTTTCATATTTATTAATGTGTACGCCTGATATATAAAGTGCATTCAGAAAGTATTCAGAGCCCTTCCCTTTTTCCACATTTTGTTACATTACAGCCTTGTTAAAAAATGGATGAGAAAAAAAAATCCTCATCACAATACCCCATAATGACAAAGCGAAAACAGGTTTTTAGAAATTTTAGCAAATTTATAAAAAATAAAAACAGAAATACCTTATTTACACAAGTATTCAGACCCTTTGCTATGAGACTCTAAATAGAGCTCAGGTGCATCCTGTTTCCATTGATCATCCTTGAGATGTTTCTACAACTTGATTGGAGTCCACCTGTGGTAAATTCAATTGATTGGACATGATTTGGAAAGGCACACCACTGTCTCTTTAAGGTCCCACAGTTGACAATGCATGTCAGAGCAAAAACCAAGCCATGAGGTCAAAGGAATTGTCCGTAGAGCTCTGATACAGGATTGTGTCGAGGCACAGATCTGGGGAAAGGTACCAAAACATTTCTGTAGCATTGAAGCTCCTCAAGAACACAGTGGCCTCCATAATTCTTAAATGGAAGAAGTTTGGAACCACCAAGACTCTTCCTAGAGCTGGACGCCAGGCCAAACTGAGCAATTGGGGGAGAAGGGCCTTGGTAAGGGAGGTGACCAAGAACCTGATGGTCACTCTGACAGAGCTCCAGAGTTCCTCTCTGGAGATGGGAGAACCTTCCAGAAGGACAACCATCTCTGCAGCACTCTGCCAATCAGGCCTTTATGGTAGAGTGGCCAGACGGAAGCCACTCCTCAGTAAAAGGCACATGACAGCCTGCTTGGAGTTTGCCAAAAAGTACCCTAAAGGACTCTCAGACCATGAGAAACAAGATTCTCTGGTCTCATGAAACCAAGATTGAACTCTTTGGCCTGAATGCCAAGCATCACATCTGGAGGAAACCTGGCACCATCCCTACGGTGAAGTATGGTGGCAGACTAAATAGCCTTGGTTTCTCAAATGACTGCCTCGCCTGGTTCACCAACTACTTCTCAGATAGAGTTCAATGTGTCAAATCGGAGTGCCTGTTGTCTGGACCTCTAGCAGTCTCTATGGGGGTGCCACAGGGTTCAATTTTCGGGCCGACTCTATTCTCTGTGTATAATCAATGATGTCGCTCTTGCTGCTGGTGATCCACCTCTACGCAGACGACACCATTTTGTATACATCTGGCCCTTCATTGGACACTGTGTTAACAAACCTCCAAACGAGCTTCAATGCCATACAACACTCCTTCCGTGGCCTCCAACTGCTCTTAAACGCTAGTAAAACTAAATGCATGCTCTTCAATCAAACGCTGCTTGCACCCGCCTACCCGACTAAAATCACTACTCTCGGCGGGTCTGACTTAGAATATGTGGACAACTACATTTACATTTTAGTCATTTAGCAGACGCTCTTATCCAGAGCGACTTACAGTTAGTGAATACATATATATTTTTTATACTGGCCCCCCTTGGGATTTGGAACCCACAACCCTGGCGTTGCAAACGCCATGCTCTATCAACTGAGCTACATCCCTGCCGGCCATTCCCTCCCCTACCCTGGACGACGCTGGGCCAATTGTGCGCCGCCCATGAGTCTCCCGGTCGCGGCCGGCTGCGACAGAGCCTGGATTCGAACCAGGATCTCTAGTGGCATCAGTTGTCAGAGCAGCTTACCGATCACTGCACCTGTACACAGCCCATCTGTAATTAGCCCACCCAACTACCTCATCCCCATATTGTTATTTACATTGTTATTTATTTTGCTAATTTGCAATCCCAGTATCTCTATTTGCACATTATCTTCTGCACATCTATCACTCCAGTGTTAATACTAAATTATAATTGTAATTATTTTGCACTATGGCCTATTTATTGCCATACCTCCATAACTTACTACATTTGCACACACTGTATATAGATTTTCTATTGTGTTATTGACTGTACATTTTGTTTATTCCATATGTAACTCTGTGTTGTTGTTTTTTCCGCACTGCTTTGCTTTATCTTGGCCAGGTTGCAGTTGTAAATGAGAACTTGTTCTCAACTGGCTTACCTGGTTAAATAAAGGTGAAATAAATAAATAAATAAATGGTGGTGGCAGCATCAGGCTGTGGGGATGTTTTTCAACGACAGGGACTGGGAGACTAGTCAAGATCGAGGGAAAGATGAACGGAGCAAAGTACAGAGAGATCCTTGATGAAAACCTGCTCCAGAGCGCTCAGGACCTCAGACTGGGGCGAAGGTTCACCCTCCAAAAGGACAACGTCCCTAAGCACACAGCCAGGACAACGCAGGAGTGGCTTCAGGACAAAAGGCATTGTTTCTTGCCTTAAGCTGGGCATCATTCACAAGTGAAAATATATAATTCACAAGTGATATGCTAATATTGTCACCCATCAGACTATTCTTGATTTAATCTTGTCTTTACATATACTAAATAATATATGTGTGAAATTCGTTTTGATTTAGAATGGACCATTATCATGCACCTGTCTCGAAACAGGGGCAGGGGGAAAAATACATGTCATCTCTGCACTTAAATAGCGAATGGAGGACGCTTTTCCTGTGGTTCATTTTCATGCCAGCCAGGTAGGCTATGCACCTGTTGTAAAGGTAAGCAATGTGCTTAATATTAGCTTAATATTAGGAAAGTTGATAAATAAATATAGTATGCATAGCCTATAGAAAGCTGATGGGATCCTCCTCTTTTTAATAGAGACCATGACTCTGTTTTCTTGCGCAATTTCATAGCCTATAGAAATGTTGCGCTACATGAGCTCATGGGCTCTCATGAAGTGTTTGATTAGATTTTCGATTATATTTGCATTGATGTCAGAGTAATTAGAGGGACAATAGAGTGCTGAGTACCAGGCAGTTCGCAAGTTTGGTAGGCTACTAATGACCATCAGCAAGCAGCATCAGAACTTGGAGAAGCCTAATTACCATGACTAAACGGTCACTTGGAATTTGACTGCCTTGTGACCGCCGGTGTGGCCGTAATACGGTCAACACAACAGCCCTTCCCGATACCCCTTAAATGTGGAGAACTTTGAGTGTTTATCCCATGTTGCGTCCTGGGAGAAACCATACGCTTGCCCCACTATCACTGACAAAGACATTGGCATTGATGGTTACAATGTTTTTGGGTCAGATCGCAAATCTAAGGGTAGTGGTGTTGCTATATACAGTACCAGTCCCAGGTTTGGACACACCTACTCATTGAAGGCTTTTTCTTTATTTTTAGTATTTTCTACATTGTAGAATAATAGTGAAGACATCAAAACTATGAAATAACACATATGGAATCATGTAGTAACCAAAAAAGTGTTAAACAAATCAAAATATATTTTATATTTGAGATTCTTCAAATAGCCACCATTTGCCTTGATGACTGCTTTGCACACTCTTGGCATTCTCTCAACCAGCGTCATGAGGAATGCTTTTTCAACAGTCTTGAAGGAGTTCCCACACATGTAGTCCCATGTAGCTCAGTTGGTAGAGCATGGCGCTTGCAACGCCAGGGTTGTGGGTTCGTTTCCCACGGGGGGCCAGTATGAAAATGTATGCACTCACTAACTGTAAGTCACTCTGGATAAGAGCGTCTGCTAAATGACAAAAATGTAATGCTGAGCACTTGTTGGCTGCTTTTCCTTCACTCTGCAGTCCAACTCATCCCAAACCATCTCAATTGGGTTGAGGTCAGGTGATTGTGGAGGCCAGGTCATCTGATGCAGCACTCCATCACTCTCCTTGGTCAAATAGCCCTTACACAGCCTGGAGGTGTGTTTGGGTCATTGTCCTGTTGAAAAACAAATGATAGTCCCACTAAGCGCAAACCAGATGAGATGGCGTATCGCTGCAGAATGCTGTGGTATCCATGCTGGTTAAGTGTGCCTTGAATTCTAAATAAATCACAGACAGTGTCACCAGCAAAGCACCATCACACCTCCTCCTCCATGCTTCACGGTGGGAACCACACATGCAGAGATCATCCGTTCACCTACTCTGCGTCTCACAAAGACTTGGCAGCTGGAACCAAAAAGGACAGATTTCCACCGGTCTAATGTCCATTGCTCGTGTTTCTTGGCCCAAGCAAGTCTCTTCTTCTTATTGGTGTCCTTTAGTAGTGGTTTCTTTGCAGCAATTCGACAATGAAGGCCTGATTCACGTAGTCTCCTCTGAACAGTTGATGTTGAGATGTGTCTGTTACTTGAACTCTGTGAATAATTTATTTGGGCTGCAATCTGAAGTGCAGTTAACTCTAATGAACTTATCCTCTGCTGCAGAGGTATTAACTCTGGGTCTTCCTTTCCTGCGGCGGTCCTCATGAGAGCCAGTCATAGCGCTTGATGATTTTTGCGACTGCACTTGAAGAAACTTTAAAAGTTCTTGAAATTTCCAGAATTGACTGACTTTCATGTCTTAAAGTAATGATGGACTGTCATTTCTCTTTGCTTATTTGAGCTGTTCTTGCCATAATATGGACTTGGTCTTTTACCAAATAGGGCTATCTTCTGTATACCACCCCTACCTTGTCACAACACAACTGATTGGCTGAAACGCATTAAGAAGGAAATAAATTCCACAAATTAACTTTTAAGAAGGCACACCTGTTAATTGAAATGCATTCCAGGTGACTACCTCATGAAGCTGGTTGAGAGAATGCCAAGAGTGTGCAAAGCTGTCATCAAGGCAAAGGGTGGCTACTTTGAAGAATCTCAAATAGAACATTTATTTGGATTTGTTTAACACTTTTTTGGTTACTACATGATTCCATATGTGTTATTTCATAGTTTCGATATCTTCACTATTATTCTACAATGTTGGAAAAAGTAAAAATAAAGAAAAACCCTTGAATGAGTAGGTGTGTCCAAATGTTTGACTGGTACTGTACATAAAATGTTTTCGGCGACCATTCTGACAAACCCAAGCAATTTGAACATCTGTCTTTGAATATAAATCTCTGCACATCCTCCAATCTTGTTGTCTCCTCCCATCTGCTATTGCTGGCTCTCTGGATTGTATTTTTGAATTATTATTAATACCTATAATCTTACTCAGATTGTTAACAATGTAACAAGGTTGAATGTAAAGTGTCCTCTAAAATCCTCTTTGATTGATCTCATTTTAACCAACACTCCACATCATTTTAATGCATCTGGTGTTTTAGCAAATGTTTTAAGTGATCACTGGGCTGTTGCCCGTGTAAGGGATGGTAAAATTCCTACTCAGGGTTTTTAACATGGCCTGGAATAGAGTTGAATGCATCCCTGATGAATGAGCATTTTCTTACTTCCATAAAGCATTCTAGGATATATGCAACAAGCATGCCCCTTTCAAACAACACAGAATTAAGGGCAGAGACAACCCTTGGTTCTCAGATGAACTATCTGAAATCATAAGGAAACTGAATGCTATGTGGGCTAAAGCAAGATGGTCTGATTCAGCTGATGATTGGATGGTTTTTCAACGCCTTCGTAATTAGTGTGTGGCTATGACACAAAAGCTGAAAGCAGACCTCTACCTCAAATCTACTGCTGATAATCGGAACTAATCCTTCCAACTTTTGGCAAGTAGTGAAAGGTTTAGAGTGCAAAAAAAATGCACAGCTCCCTTAACAACTGGTGGTTGACCTCTATTCTGAACTCTTTTAAATCAAAATGTTCTTGATGCAGGTGGATTATTTGATAGGGTTAAAGGTCAACATGAGTTCCTTGTGAAATTACCAAGCACTCCTTCTCCAGGTTCTCCTTCTCGCCCTTCTCTGTCTCAGAGGTGCGTAGAGCCCTGAAAGCAACTGGCCCTGATGATCTACTACAATAAACTGCAGACATCATTGCGCCCCCTTTTTGATTTTTGTCCATATCGCTCAGTTCTATTAGATATGTTTAACCTAATTTCAGACAGGTCCTTCTTTTAATCAATACACCATGGGAGTCTAATGATGGTGGTAGGAGTGCTGCAAATGCCTCCTGTGTTCTCCGAGTGTGTGTTGACTAGAGGGAAGGTCTCTGCTCTGCTCTGGACAGTTCATCATCCCAGCAGCCCTAAATCGTGACTCATAGCCTGCCTCCTTTCTTCCTCTCCATCGTCTTCCCCTTCCCAAAACCTTCATTGTGACTGTGTTTTTCACGATTCAATTGGGAATCACAGCCAGAAAACACCAGTGCATTTCACTCTCTCTCTCCCCTTACTCTCTCATTCACTAATCTCACGTTAGTATTGTATTGTGGTGGCTTTTGATCACTGGAAATGTAGAAAATACTGGAAAACACTGCTTAATCTCTCTGCTTGATTAGGAGGTCCCTTGCCAACCACATTCCCCCATGCACCTCTCTCCTGTGGAACAGAGCCCCAGGTGTGTAGTGAAATAGGCCCCTATGTTATTTTAGTCAAAGGCAATGAGGATACCGATAGTGGATGCAATACTGCTCCTGATCCTCATTATAGATTTTAAACCACAGACAACTATTGCGTCATCAAATATTCTTCTTATTTTCCATTGGAGAGAATTACAAATTGTCTGGTTTCTGTTTTTGTCTTAGTGTTGCTCAGTTTTTATCTGTCTCTGCCTGCCAGCAGTAGTGAATATGCACAGACATGCAAACCTCCCTTGTGTGTCTGTTAAATATTTGTCACTTCCTTTTGAAACTCTAAGCTGGTGCCTTACGGCAGCTTTTAATGTGTACCTTACTGAGCAGTATAGGTGATTAATTCCAGATTGTGGTGTTTAATCTATACGTTATAACACAGCAAATATACATGTTAGAGGCCTAAAATTGGTGTATTTAATCCATCTTAGATATGTAACTGCTTGACATGTCTCCATTATTCCCTTTGTCTCATTTCTGTTTGGGAGTAAGTGCCAGGGAAGCATAATAGTCTCTGTCTGGCTCTGACAATAGCCATTATAAATGGGATGGAGGGAGGAAGGGAGAGAATACTAAAGTCTAGATAGAGAGAAAGACGGGAACAACAAACCATTTTTCTTCATGTGTCATATGAAAGCCCATTTATTTTCTCTTTGTATACGTCAAAAGAGACATGGGGACCTTCCAAAATCCATCTGCAACTTTTCAGCAGGTGTTGGCTTCTATTGTAGTGCAACACTTGGGCCAATTGTTGTCATATTTATTATTTTATCAGCTAATAGAATTCCAATTATTTATTATTGTGGATGCTGGGCACAGGATGAATTATGCGACAATACTGACAGAGCAACCTAAGCATTTTATATATTCTGGCTAGATATTGTGCATTTGGAGAGGTCCTAGAACTTTCAAAGAACTTTATGAAAAAGTAATGAGAAAAAGATGATGGTCATTTTCTTCTCCAGGGGCACGAACTGGGACATGGTCGGCTTGGTTTAAAGACTGAAGGAGAGGGGAGTGAACTGGGACATGGTCGGCTTGGTTTAAAGACTGAAGGAGAGGGGAGTGAACTGGGACATGGTCGGCTTGGTTTAAAGACTGAAGGAAAAGGGAGTGAACTGGGACATGGTCGGCTTGGTTTAAAGACTGAAGAAGAGGGGAGTGAACTGGGACATGGTCGGCTTGGTTTAAAGACTGAAAGAGAGGGGAGTGAACTGGGACATGGTCGGCTTGGTTTAAAGACTGAAGGAGAGGGGAGTGAACTGGGACATGGTCGGCTTGGTTTAAAGACTGAAGGAGAGGGGCGCAAACTGGGACATGGTCGGCTTGGTTTAAAGACTGAAGGAGAGGGGAGCGAACTGGGACATGGTCGGCTTGGTTTAAAGACTGAAGGAGTGGGGAGTGAACTGGGACATGGTCGGCTTGGTTTAAAGACTGAAGGAGTGGGGCGCGAACTGGGACATGGTCGGCTTGGTTTAAAGACTGAAGGAGAGGGGAGTGAACTGGGACATGGTCTGCTTGGTCTAAAGACTGAAGGAGAGGGGAGTGAACTGGGACATGGTCGGCTTGGTTTAAAGACTGGAGAGGGGAGTGAACTGGGACATGGTCGGCTTGGTTTAAAGACTGAAGGAGAGGGGGTGACATCACTCTTTATCCCCTTCACTTTTGGAAGAAGGGGGGAGGAAGTAGGTGAGAGGTTGAGGGGTATGGAGGAGGGGGATTTATTTGGTGAAGTGAATTCCATCTGCAGATGGAGAGAAAGTAGAACGGTGGGCAAACTCATATTTTGGAGTGGCATAAGAGATTTTAGAAGACAGGAGGGTGTGAAAATGAAATGTTTTAGTAGATTTAAGTTTGTTTCATATTTGTTTGGGTTAACGTTGTGTGCCCACGTTTTTTTCTCTCACGCTGGTTTGGTTGTGAGCAATTACAGACTGGCAGGGAAACATGAGGGTGGACCTACATGCCATCACGCTGTCCCTCCCCCTCACCCCATCTCGCCACCAAACTCTGTTACTGTATGCATCTATTCTCTTGCTCGCTCTCTCTCTCTTTCTCTTTTTTCTCTCTCTCTTTTCTCTCCTCTCTCCAGCTCCATCTCTGTCAGTGGACACAGCATGACTGAGAGTAACCTCAGTGTCTGTTTCTGTTTAGCCAATCATGATTACTTCCGAGTCCCTCTCCCATATACACCCCAGCCATTCATTCTCTTCTCAGTCCCCCCTGTCTGTCTGCTGAGTCTGAGGGCCAGGGTGCTTCGGCTGGGCTTTTTAAAATGATCAAAACGGGATGTTGCAGTATTTAGTTTTAGTGGCTACGTTTGTTTGTTATAATTTTGTTGTATTCATTTTGTGCTGTATAGGATTTCAGTCACTTGAATTCTTATTTGTACCATAAAGATTGACCTCTCTCAGCCCCTCTTGTCCCTGAAACTGACATGTAGAATACTATTGTATAGGGGAGATGAGCTACTCTTTCCTGCATACAGCAGATGCTTTATGTTCTGTTTCTAAAGTACAATAGCACCTATGTGGACATCTTTTCACAAGTTTGTTAAGAATTCCTGTATGTAATTGCTTCCCCTTTCACTGTTACTCTCTCATTACATTTCTCTCATTCATTCAGGCAAATACACTCATATTCTCTCTCTCTTTTCTCTTTTTCTCTCTCAGCTATGCATTTTCAGGAGTGGTTACAGTCCCTTCACTCCAGTGGGGGGGTTCGAGGACCTGAGAGGGAGGACTTCTGGAGCCTTCTCCCCTCTTTCCCTTCGTCGTCCTCTTTCTCCCTCTCCTCCCTCTCTCTGTCCCCCTCCTCTCTGCTGGGTATAGGGGCTCTGGCCTCCCTCACTGCATACTGGCTGGTGACCCGCCCTCGGCCCATGCGTCCCCCCTGTGATCTGAATGCCCAGTCTATCGCTGTACAGGTGAGAGCATTATGTTCTGGAAGCTTTAAGGAGCAGATGAGTGAGAGATTAGTAAGAGTTATATTTATTCAGAACAGTCAAGTGCTTGTTTGTGTGAGGGATAGTAGTTGTATTCATCATAGTGTTTTGGATTGCAGTTATAATAACTAATTAACATTGATTACATCCCAAGCCCTGTTTATACCTGTCCTTTGTCCACATTCTGATTGTGCTGACATTTTTAGACAGGTGTAGATGATTAAAAGACGCATTGTGATCTGATTGTGATCAGATCTTCCTGACCACCTCCGGAGGTAGTCATACACCATTGTGTCTGGATATCTTACAAGTGTAGATTGATCTGGACAGTGAAACCATTTAAATAATCTTTATCCCACCCTCTAAAATCATTGACAGGTGACACATCAATATGTGTCTTAAAATAATTAAATACATATTATTTTGAAAGCATCTGTCAAATAATTTGCATACAGGGAGGGACCAGGATATGCGGTCACGATGGATGGATAAGAGACACATTTTACTCCCATGTGTAGGTGCAATGGCCACAATGTGGGCACAATCAGAATATAGATAAGATTTAATTTTTTTACATTTTAATCATTTAGCAGACGCTCTTATCCAGAGCGACTTACAGTTAGTGAGTGCATGCATTTGTTTTCATACTGGTCCCCCGTGGGAAACGAAACCCACAACCCTGGCGTTGCAAACGCCATGCTCTACCAACTGAGCTACACGACAAAGGACACATGTTAGCCCTAGGTATAAACAAGGCTCTAGAGCTGAATAGGGAGAGTTTTTATGGAGTGTATGTGTTGCAGGGAGAGCCCAATTGGAGGCGTTCAGCTTTGCTCAAGGATGATGCCCTGTTGGAGTTCTACTATAATGACACCAGGACAGCCTATGACATGTTCCAGAGAGGATTGAGGGTGGCAGGTGAGCTGGCCGGACACAGTGGACTAACAGGCTAGTTAGGAGCAGACATGGGCTATTTACCAGACATGCCAGAGTGTACCTGACGAGATTGTGTTGGTGCACAGGGAACGGCCCATGCCTTGGCTTCAGGAAACCTGGGGAACCTTACCAGTGGATCTCCTACACTGAGGTCTGTGGATCTTTGGTCATTATTACTATGTACAATGAGAATACAAGGATATAATAAGTATACAAGCATACACGTATGCTCAAGCTCTATTCAAGGATTGTATTATTGTTTCTGTCTGATTGTCCTCTGTTTTAGGTGGCTGAACAGGCACAGGTGCTGGGCTCTGGGCTTTTGGGCAAAGGCTGCCAACCAAACCCTGAGCAGTATGTTGGAATATTTGCTCAGAACAGACCAGAGGTACAGAAGGCTACACATTCCTTCCCTGCTATTCTATGTAGTGAAATGCCATGATGTTTAACCCTAAGGCTTCTCTGTATGTTAGAGCACTGTCCCTGTAGAGACTCCAGCAATGTAGTGACCAAGCATCAGTTAGGAAGGAGTCTGGGATTTGTCGTTCTAACAGTGGCGGCTCCTGAAAAAATTCTCAGGAGGGGCAATTTTTCTGATGATTTAGGTGACCTACACACGTGCACGAGTCCGTGCACGCGATTCCAGATATCTTTACCTCTGAATAAACTGCCTTTATTATACCATATCCACCCTGTCCAAAGTCTCTACTTGGTCTCAGTTCTCCAGTAAACTTGTGATTATCAACAGTACACAACGGTAACAAACAATTGGGGGAACTCACGGGGCAGATAGTAACCACTTAAAAGGAAGCGATTCCCAAACCTTCCATAACAAAGCCATCACCTACAGAGAGATGAACTTGGAGAAGAGTCCCCTAAGTAAGCTTGTCCTGGGCCTCTGTTCACAAACACAAACAGACCCCACACAGCCCCAGGACAACAACAACAACAACAACAACAACACAATTAGACCCAACCAAATCATGAGAAAACAAAAAGAGAATTACTTGACACATTGGAAAGAACAAACAAAAAAACAGAGCAAACTAGAATGCTATTTGGCCCTAAACAGAGAGTACACAGTGGCAGAATACCTGACCACTGTGACTGACCCAAACTTAATGAAAGCTTTGACTATGTACAGACTCAGTGACCATAGCCTTGCTATTGAGAAAGGCCGCCGTAGGCAGACCTGGCTCTCAAGAGAAGACAGGCTATGTGCACACTGCCCACAAAATGAGGTGGAAACTGAGCTGCACTTCCTAACCTCCTGCCAAATGTATGACCATATTAGAGACACATATTTCCCTCAGATTACAGCGATCCACAAAGAATTCGAAAACAAACCCAATTTTGATAAACTCCCTTATCTACTGGGTGAAAAACCACAGTGTGCCATCACAGCTGCAAGATTTGTGACCTGTTGCCACAAGAAAAGGGCAACCAGTGAAGAACAAACACCATTGTAAATACAACCCATATTTATGTTTATTTATTTTCCCATTTGTACTTTAACTATTTGCACATTGTAACAACACTGTATATATACATAATATGACATTTGAAATGTCTTTATTCTTTTGAAACTTCTGAGTGTAATGTTTACTGTTAATATTTATTGTTTATTTCACTTTTGTTTACTATCTACTTCCCTTGCTTTGGCAATGTTAACACACGTTTCCCATGCCAATAAAGCCCTTAAATTGAATTGAATTGATAGTAAGGTCGCAATGACACAGAAAGCAGTTCAATGTCGGGGTACAGAGTCGCTCTCTTACCAGGATCGCGGTCCGCTCTGACCAGGGTGAAGGTGGCCGGCTCCACTTCTCTGTCCGGGACTCATCCAGCCAAGTCTCCCAGCTGTATTGGGATTCAGCTGCCAGCAGCGTTTTCATTATTTAGTCCGTTCGTAGCGGGTATGTACACGATCAACAAGATCAGTCCAAAACCAACCACTGGAAATCCATGGTTGGCAGAATGTTTGTAAACTAAGTCTACAAATTAAAAACATAAAATAACGCCGCACTGCAGGTCGCAACAGAGACGCTTCTAGCCGCCATTGTCTTAGTTACGTTCAACGTTACGTCACGTATGACGAAAGCGCGTAAGTGCAAGCCCACAGACACCCATAGAGAATGTATTGAAAGCTTTGAAATGTGAAAAAAATAGATTTTACATGACAGGCTATGAGAGACTTCTGGGCGATTTTCAACTTGACTGAAATCGCCCCAAAAACGGGCGGGGCCATTTGAAGCACGACTTTAGCCTGATTTGACATTTAGTGGCTGGCAGATCAGACGTGAACACTGATAACTGCTGTTGCCGTGATATAATTGATTAGAAAAAAAATCCCTTCCTTTTCCCGTTTGGCAGTGCGTCGCCCATATCGCCCTATTGAACAAGCCGTCCCTGCGTTCTAATAGTGTTGCTCTGTCTCCCTCTGTTGGTGGCAGTGGATCATTTCAGAGCTGGCCTGCTACACCTTCTCTATGGCCGTGGTGCCCCTGTACGACACACTCGGAGAGGAGGCCATGGTGCATATCCTCAACCTGGGTAAGGCTGGAATACTCTGCTACAAGATGTATGGGGAAATGTATAATAACCAGTACACTCCCATACCACTGGCCTATAACTATTCATGTCGATTCTCGCTGTTTCACCTCCTAGCGGAGATCTCACTGGTGATCTGTGACAAGGAGGAGAAGGCAGAGTCCCTTCTGGGGAATAAGGAGAAAGGTGCGACACCCACTCTCTCCTGTCTGGTACTCTTTAATGCCTGCAGTGATGCCATAGTGGAGAGGGGGAAGAACTGTGGAGTGGAGATTCTAGAACTCAAACAGCTGATGGTGAGAAGAGGGTAGCTGCAGACAATGTAAAGATGATGAATTGCTAGAATAGATGCCTGCTTCTTTAGTTGTGATATTGGATCAACATGACAAACACAAGAGAGAAGTCCCTTTCACTGGGGTTAGAAGACATCTTGATTACCACAGACTATCACAGTGTGACATGACCCTGCATATTGCAGGTACTTGGACGACAGAACCTCAAAGATCCTGTGGTGAGTTTTCCTCTGTTGAATGTTGATAAGGTTTCATTGACAGTTTTTGTTGCTTCACTGCTGTTTTCGATCCTGCTGTCGTTCATCTGTGTCTATTTGTTGCAGCCACCGAAACCCCAGGACCTGGCAGTCGTGTGCTTCACCAGTGGAACCACAGGTACCATTTGTTTTTATAGATCTCTGTGAGTCCTCAAGTAGCCTACCCCCACTACCCTGCATGTTAATCATATACTAAAGCATTTACCCACACTACTAGAGATGTGCCCATGGGGGCCCACTGACAACCTCTCATTATGTTATGAGATGAATTCTTGTGGTACACAGAGCAGTGCAGTAATGCCCTCCTCCAAACTAAACTGCGTTCTGTTTATTTGGCCAGGAAAGCCGAAGGGAGCCATGATCACCCACGGCAACATCGCCTCCAACTCCTCCTCTGTTATTAAGATCCTGGAGGTCTGTTCTGGCTCCCTCCGTCTGAAATCCAGAAAGAGTTTCATGGCTAGCTCCATTTTCTCTCTATTTATCTTACTCCATCTCTCGTTCCATCTCTCTCAATCTGTTCCTTTGATAAATGGGATGTTTAATAGAAATAGTTTACCCATTATTGTCCTTGTAAAAGATACACTGCACATCTAATTGCTGTTGTAAAATCTAGATTGCATATTAAATTGGTTGTATGCCATCTCTATTATCCATTGTGTAACTGTTTTATGCATCAATTCCTTCTCTCCATTTCACAGGGGTCATTTTTTATTCGTCAAGAAGACGTGTCAATCTCTTACTTGCCTCTTGCCCACATGTTTGAGAGGATGATTCAGGTAGCTCACTCTCTTTTGATTACAATAATACATGTATGTGTCTGTCTTGGGGACTCTGCATGTCAGACAGTTCTTTAAATGCTCCTATGTCTGTCTCAGGTGTCCATGTTCTGTCATGGGGCCAGGGTAGGATTCTACCAGGGGGATATCTCCCTGCTCATGGACGATATAAAGACTCTGAAACCCACTTTCTTCCCAGTGGTGCCTCGCCTACTCAACCGCATCTACGACAAGGTCAGTCCAAATCCTATGATACCAACCATAACATTTTTAAAAAATGTAGCCTTACTTTTATTTGCTATGCTCTCTTCTGTGTGTGCATGCATGTCTATGTGTAGATCTTAGGCTCTGTGACGTCCCCATTGCGCCGGGCAGTGCTGCACTATGCAGTGAGGAGGAAGCAGGCTGAGCTCAGCAGTGGGGTGGTACGTAACAACAGTCTGTGGGACAGGCTGGTATTCAACAGGATTCAGGTCAGTTACTGAACACATTGAACGTGGCCCAACGTCTGCCCTTTCAGAAAACTCTATTTGTTAGACGTAATGGAATTCTATTTGTTTTCCATGTGTTTCAGGCTAATTTAGGAGGTAATCTGAGGTTCATCCTGACCGCCTCGGCCCCCATCTCCCCCACCGTGCTCTCCTTCCTCAGGGCCACCCTCGGCTGTCTGGTGAGAATGACTGCCTGGAGCTCAGACTAAGTGTGTGTGTTTATGTGTTTATTTCTGATGGGAGTGTGGGAGTGTGAGGTTTAATGATGTGGAATGTTCCTGCTGCTCTGTGCAGATCTTCGAGGGTTACGGGCAGACTGAATGCACAGCAGGCTGCACCTTCTCCATGCCAGGAGACTGGAGTGCAGGTAAGGGGTTGACTCTCTGACAATGGGAAACTATCCACGTCATATCTGGAGACAACTAGTCATTGATCCCAGTGTCTGCGTGTTGGTTATACTCTGAAACTCTGTGTGTGTGTGTGTGTGTGTGTGTGTGTGTGTGTGTGTGTGTGTGTGTGTGTGTGTGTGTGTGTCTCAGGCCATGTTGGCGCTCCCCTGCCCTGTGCAATGGTGAAGTTGGTTGACATCCCTGATATGAACTATTATGCCAAGAACGGAGAAGGAGAGGTGAGGTGGTTAAAAAGCATCATGGTATTACTGTGTTTTCTACAACATAGTGAGTCAGAGATAGTTACCCAGAAAAAATGTATCCCTCTGGCTGTTGTGTATCGTATGTTGTTGTTATATTAATAATATAATAATATAATATTATATTATATTAACCCATTTAATCCCACCGGTCACAATAGTGAGATTTTTTTGGGGGGGACTTTACAGGCTCTAGAGAAGTTAAAGTTAGGTAATATATTAGGTAATAGGTAATATATTATGCATTATAAAGGTGTCTAGTATGATTCAGAGAAGTTTCGTATGATTTCTCAAAATGGTCACAAGTCCACAAGTCCACAAGCATACATCATCAAGGCGCACTTTTACAGACGAATTTGGCACCAGAATTCTGTATTCAACAGATACATTGTTGAAATGTTTTTATATTTTCTTTGTAAATGTAATGTTTAAAGGGTCTAGTTTGCATACAGTATATGCCTTCATTTTCAATACAGTCAATCCATGATGCTCATGACATATAAAAATATCTTAGCGGTCACATTTGTGACCAATGCGAAAATACATTTACTCTAACTTTATATACAGTGAATTCAGTAAGTATTCAGACCCCTTAACTTTTTCCACAATTTGTTACGTTACAGCCTTATTCTAGAATGGATTAAATAGTTTTTTCCCCCTCATCAAACTACACACAATACCCCATAATGGCAAAGCATGAAATATCACATTTGCATAAGCATTCAGACCCTTTACTCAGTACTTTGTTGAAGCACCTTTGGCAGCGATTACAGCCTCGAGTCTTCTTGGCTATGACGCTACAAGCTTGGCACACCTGGATTTGGGGAGTTTCTCCCATTCTTCTCTGCAGATCCTCTCAAGCTCTGTCAGGTTGGATGGGGAGCGTTGCTGCACAGCTATTTTCAGGTCTCTCCAGAGATGTTCGATTGGGTTCAAGTCCGGGCTCTGGCTGGGCCACTCAGAGACTTGTCCCGAAGCCACTACTGCGTTGTCTTGGCTGTGCGCTTAGGGTCGTTGTCCTGTTGGAAGGTGAACCTTCGCCGCAGTCTGAGGTCCTGAGCGCTCTGGAGCAGGTTTTCATCAACGATACTTTGCTCCGTTCATCTTTCCCTCGATCCTGACTAGTCTCCCAGTCCCTGCCGCTGAAAAACATCCCCACAGCATGATGCTGCCACCACCATGCTTCACCGTAGGCCTGGTGCCAGGTTTCCTCCAGATGTGACGCTTGGCATTCAGGCCAAAGAGTGCAATCTTGGTTTCATGAGACCAGAGAATCCTGTTTCTCATGGTCTGAGAGTCCTTTAGGTGCCTTTTGGCAAACTCCAAGCGGGCTGTCATGTTCCTTTTACTGAGAAGTGGCTTCCGTCTGGCCACTCTACCATAAAGGCCTGATTGGTGGAGTGCTGCAGAGATGGTTGTCCTTCTAGAAGGTTCTCCCATCTCCACAGAGGAACTCTGGAGCTCTGTCAGAGTGACCATCAGGTTCTTGGTCACCTCCCTGACCAAGGCCCTTCTCCCCCGGTTGCTCAGTTTGGCTGGGCGGCCAGCTCTAGGAAGAGTCTTGGTGGTTCCAAACTTCTTCCATTTAAGAATGATGGAGGCCACTGTGTTCTTGGGGACCTTCAATGCTGCAGACATTTTTTGGTACCCTTCCCCAGATCTGTGCCTCGACACAATCCTGTCTTGGAGCTCTACGGACAATTCCTACGACCTTATGGCTTGGTTTTTGCACTGACATGCACTGTCAAGTGTGGGACCTTATATAGACAGGTGTGTGCCTTTCCAAATCATGTCCAATCAATTTAATTTACCACACGTGGACTCCAATCAAGTTGTAGAAACATCTCAAGGATGATCAATGGAAACAGGATGCACCTGAGCTCAATTTCGAGTCTCATAGCAAAGGGTCTGAATACTTATGTAAATAAGGTATATCTGTTTGTAATTTTTTATACATTTGCAAAAAAAAATCTAAAACCTGATTTTGCTTTGTCATTCTGCGGTATTGTCTGTAAATTGATGAGGGGAAAAAAGTATTTCATAAATTTTAGAATAAGGCTGTAACGTAACAAAATGTGGAAAAAGTCAAAGGGTCTGACTGCCTTCTGAATGCACTGTATAGACAGTACCAGTCAAAAGTTTGGACACACCTACTCATTCAAGGGTTTTTCTTAATTTGTACGATTTTTTACATTGTAGAAAAATAGTGAAGACATCAAAACTATGAAATAACACATATGGAATAATGTAGTAGCCAAAAAAGTGTTAAACAAATCAAAATATTTTTGAGATTTGAGATTCTTCAAATAGCCACCCTTTGCACATTCTTGGCATTCTCTTAACCAGCTTCATGAGGTAGTCACCTGGAATGCATTTCAATTAACAGGTGTGCCTTGTTCAAAGTTAATTTGTGGAATGTCTTTCCTTCTTAATGCGTTTGAGCCAATCAGTTGTGTTGTGACAAGGTAGGGGGGAGGTATACAGAAGATAGCCCTATTTGGTAAAAGACCAAGTCCATATTATGGCAAGAACAGCTCAAATAAGCAAAGAGAAACGACAGTCCATCATTACTTTAAGACATGAAGGTCAATCAATACGGAACATTTCAAGTACTTTGAAAGTTTCTTCAAGTGCAGTCGCAAAAACCATCAAGCACTATGATGAAACTGGCTCTCATGAGGACCGCCACAGGAATGGAAGACCCAGAGTTACCTCTGCTGTAGAGGATAAGTTAATTAGAGTTACAAGCCTCAGAAATTGCAGCCCAAATAAATGCTTCACAGAGTTCAAGTCACAGACACATCTCAACATCAACTATTCAGAGGGGACTGTGTGAATCAGGCCTTCATGGTCGAATTTCTGCAAAGAAACCACTACTAAAGGACACCAATCAGAAGAAGAGACCTGGTTGGGCCAAGAAACACGAGCAATGGACATTAGACCAGTGGAAATTTGTCCTTTGGTCTGGAGTCCAAATTTGAGATTTTTGGTTCCAACCGCCGTGTCTTGGTGAGATGCGGTGTGGGTGAACGGATGATCTCTGCATGTGTAGTTCCCACCATAAAGCATGGAGGATGAGGTGTTATGGTGTGGGGGTGCTTTTCTGGTGACACTGTCTGTGATATATTTAGAATTCAAGGCACACTTAACCAGCATGGCTACCACAGCATTCTGCAGCGATACGCCATCCCATCTGGTTTGAGCTTAGTGGGATTATCATTTGTTTTTCAACAGGACAATGACCCAACACACCTCCAGGCTGTGTAAGGGCCATTTTACCAAGAAGGAGAGTGATGGATTGGTGCATCAGATGACCTGGCCTCCACAATCCCCCGACGTCAACCCAATTGAGATGGTTTGGGATGAGTCGGACGGCAGAGTGAAGGAAAAGCAGCCAACAAGTGCTCAGCATATGTGTGAACTCCTTCAAGACTGTTGGAAAAGCATTCCAGGTGAAGCTGGTTGAGAGAATGCCAAGAGTGTTTAAAGCTGTCATCAAGGCAAAGGGTGGCTATTTGAATCTCAAATATAAAATATATTTTGATTTGTTTAACAGTTTGTTGATTACTACATGATTCTATATGTGTTATTTCATAGTTGTGATGTCTTCGCTATAATTCTACAATGTAGAAAATAGTAAAAATAAAGAAAAACCCTTGAATGAGTAGGTATGTCCAAACTTTTGACTGGTACTGTATATAAATATATGAATCATAGCAGATTATTTCCTTTTTCAGTAGATTGAAGTTGAGTTGAGTTATGGATATACTTGATCATGATGATCTTACCATTATACATTAGCCTTTACATATTTTTTAATCAGTGATTTTGACTGTAAGAAGTAATATTTGTCAAGGGCTGATGTAAATGTGGTGTGGGAGTCAGGCGCAGGACACTGAAGCTTAGTCCAACATACTTTACTAGTAAACACTAGGCAAAAATACAAACAACGGCCTCAACACAAAACAGAGGCGAGCGATTACGCAAACTGTGCGTAAACTACAAAACAAAAAACAGAGAGCAGCACCAACGGACAGGCGTACAATAACACACAAACTAACCAACACAAAGCAGGCAACTTATAGGACACATAATCAGACACAAACGGACACAGGTGCAATAGACAGACAAAACCAATCTAACATCGAAACATCTAACGGTGGTAGCTAGTACTCCGGGGACGGCGAACGCCGAAGCCTGCCCGAGCAAGGAGGAGGAGCAGCCTCGGCAGAATCCGTGACAGTACCCCCCCCCCCCCTTGACGCGCGGCTCCAGCCGTGCGCCGACCCCGGCCTCGGGGACGACCAGGAGGACGCGGAGCCGGGCGCGTGGGATGACCACGGTGGAACTCAGTCAGGAGAGATGGATCTAGGATATCCCTCCTAGGCACCCAGCACCGTTCCTCCAGACCGTACCCCTCCCACTCCACGAGATACTGGAGACCCCCCATCCGACGTCTCGAGTCCAAGATGGTCCTGACCGTGTACGCCGGAGCTCCCTCGATGTCCAGTGGGGGCGGAGGGGTCTCTCCTATCTCACCTTCCTGGAGTGGACCAGCTACCACCGGCCTGAGAAGAGACACATGGAACGAGGGGTTAATATTCTTATAATCAATAGGCAGTTGTAACCTGTAACACACCTCGTTCAATCTCCTCAGGACTTTAAAAGGCCCCACAAACCGCCGACCCAGCTTCCGGCAGGGCAGGCGGAGGGGCAGGTTTCGAGTCGAGAGCCAGACTCGATCTCCCGGTGCGTACACCGGACCCTCACTGCGGTGGCGATCGGCGCTCGCCTTCTGTCGACGGATAGCCCGCTGCAGATGGACATGAGCAGCGTTCCACATCTCCTCCGAGCGCTGAATCCACTCATCCACCGCAGGAGCCTCGATCTGGCTCTCGTGCCATGGTGCCAGAACCGGCTGATACCCTAACACACACTGGAAAGGGGTTAGATTGGTGGAGGAGTGGCGGAGAGAGTTCTGTGCCATCTCTGCCCAGGGGATATACCTTGACCACTCCTCCGGCCGGCCCTGGCAATAGGACCTCAGAAACCTACCCACATCCTGGTTGACTCGTTCTACCTGCCCATTGCTCTCTGGGTGGTAACCCGAGGTAAGGCTCACCGAGACCCCCAAGCGTTCCATGAACGCCCCCCAGACTCTGGAGGTGAACTGGGGACCTCGGTCAGACACTATATCCTCGGGAACCCCATAGTGCCGGAAAACGTGGGTAAATAGGGCCTCAGCGGTCTGTAGGGCAGTAGGGAGACCCGGCATTGGGAGGAGACGACAAGCCTTGGAAAACCGATCCACAACGACCAAAATGGTGGTATTCCCCTGGGAGGGGGGAAGGTCGGTTACAAAATCCACCGAGAGGTGGGACCATGGTCGTTGTGGAACGGGCAGGGGATGTAACTTTCCCCTGGGTAGGTGTCTAGGCGCCTTACACTGGGCGCACACCGAGCAGGAGGAGACATAAACCCTCACATCCCTAGCTAACGTTGGCCACCAGTATTTCACGCTAAGGCAGTGCACTGTCCGGCCAATACCTGGATATCCAGAGGAGGGTGATGTATGAGCCCAATAAATAAGGCGATCACGAACCTCGAGCGGAACGTACGTCCGCCCCACAGGACACTCTGGGGGAGTAGGGTCGGTACGCAATGCCCGCTCGATCTCCGCATCGACCTCCCACACCACCGGAGCCACCAGACAAGACTCCGGCAGTATGGGAGTAGGCTCAATGGACCTCTCCTCTGTGTCATACCGCCGGGACAGGGCGTCTGCCTTACCGTTCTGGGACCCTGGGATGTATGTGATCTTAAAAACAAACCGGGTCAGGAACATGTTCCACCTAGCCTGACGAGGGTTTAATCTCCTAGCTGCCCGGATGTACTCCAGGTTACGGTGGTCAGTCAGAATGAGGAAAGGGTGTTGAGCCCCCTCAAGCCAATGCCTCCACACCTTTAGGGCCTGAACCACAGCTAACAGCTCCCTGTCCCCTACGTCATAATTACGCTCCGCCGGGCTGAGCTTCTTAGAATAGAACGCACAGGGGCGGAGTTTAGGTGGCGTGCCGGACCGTTGCGACAAAACTGCCCCAATACCGGCCTCGGACGCGTCTACCTCAACTTGGAATGGTAAAGCGGGGTCCGGATGCGCCAGCACCGGAGCCGAAGTGAACAGGTTCTTCAGTTTTAAAAAATGCCCTGTCCGCTTCAGCTGACCACTGCAAACGCACCGGGCCCCCCTTTAGCAGGGACGTAATGGGAGCTGCCACCTGTCCAAAGCCCCGGATAAACCTCCGGTAGTAATTAGCAAAACCCCAAAACTGCTGCACCTCTTTTACAGTGGTTGGAGTTTGCCAATTACGCACGGCCGACACACGGTCAACCTCTATCTTCACACCAGACGCGGACAATCGATAACCCAAAAAGGAGATGGACTCCTGGAAAAACAAGCATTTCTCTGCCTTGACATACAAGTCATGCTCCAACAGCCTCCTCAACACTCGGCGCACCAGGGCTACATGCTCGGCTCGTGTAGAAGAGTACACTAGGATGTCGTCGATGTATACTACCACACCCTGCCCATGCATGTCCCGGAAAATCTCGTCCGCAAAGGCTTGGAAGACTGAAGGAGCATTCATTAACCCGTATGGCATGACGAGATACTCGTAATGACCCGAGGTGGTGCTAAATGCTGTTTTCCATTCATCCCCCTCCCTAATGCGCACCAAATTGTACGCGCTCCTGAGATCCAACTTTGTGAAGAACCGCGCTCCGCGTAATGACTCAGTCATAGTCGCAATCAGAGGAAGAGGATAACTGTACTTAACCGTGATCTGATTGAGACTACGGTAATCAATACACGGGCGCAAAACCCCGTCCTTCTTCTTCACAAAGAAGAAACTCGAGGAAACCGGGGAAGTGGAGGACCGTATGTATCCCTGTTCCAAGGACTCGGCTATGTAAGTCTCCATAGCCGCTGTCTCCTCTTGAGACAGGGGATACACACGGCTCCGCGGAAGTGCCGCTCCTGTTTGGAGATCTATCGCACAATCCCCCTGTCTATGAGGTGGCAGCCGTGTTGCCCTAGTCTTGCTGAACACAAGTGCTAAATCCTCAAAATTCACGATCAACAAAATTCCCAGCTACGCCTGAATCTACTAGCGCCTTATGCTGGGAATGAGGTGCCACCTGTGGAAATCTCACAGGTATACACAGGTGACCAACAGAGAGCTCTGGGTAAGTGGGGCGCCTACTCACCTGAAATGACTCCCCAGTGCGTGACCTGTTGTCCCCTCTCCCAGGAGACCCTCCCCAGCACCTAGCCGCAGTGTGCCCTCCACGGCCACAGTTGGTGCAGGGGACGGCCCCCCTCGGGTTCTCTCTCCTCCTCTCCCTAGCGCCAGCACCCCCGAGCTCCATGGGAATCGGCTCGGAGGTGCTGGAGGGCGGAATGGACGACCCCCATTCGGGACGTCCGCGGGTAGCCAGCAGGGTGTCGAGACGGATGGAAATGTCCACCAACTGGTCGAAGGATAGGTTGGTGTCCCTGCAGGCCAGCTCACGACGAACGTCCTCTCGTAGGCTGCACCGATAATGGTCGATGAGGGCCCTCTCATTCCACCCCGCATCCGCCGCTAAAGTCCGGAACTCCAGGGCGAACTCCTGTGCACTCCTCTTCCCCTGTCGGAGGTGGAACAGACGCTCCCCCGCCGCCTTCCCCTCAGGTGGATGATCGAACACAGCCTGAAGCGACGGGAGAACTCCGCGTAGGTGATGGTGGCGGCGTCTATTCCCTCCATTCGGCGTTGGCCCACTCCAACGCCTTGCCGGATAGACAGGAGATGAGGGCGGAGACGCTCTCGTATCCCGAGGGCGCCGGGTGTATGATGGCCAGGTAGAGTTCCACCTGCAGGAGAAACCCCTGACACCCGGCTGCGGTACCATCATATGCCCTCGGGAGCGAGAGCCGAATGCCACTGGGTTCCGGTGCTGGGAGAGGAGGACTGGCCAATGGTGATGGTAAGGTGTGCGAAGGCGTGGGCACCTCTCCAGTGACCAAACGGCGCAGAGTGTTGGACACCTCGTTCATGGCGGCCCCAAGTTGCCGGATCATGGTGTCTTGATCGCTGATCCGATCCTCCAGCGACTTGGGTGCCGCCGCTGCTCCTGCTGACTCCATAGTGGTGTGTTATTCTGTCAAGGGCTGATGTAAATGTGGTGTGGGAGTCAGGCGCAGGACACTGAAGCTTAGTCCAACAGACTTTACTAGTAAACACTAGGCAAAAATACAAACAATGGCCTCAACACAAAACAGAGGCGAGCGATTACGCAAACTGTGCGTAAACTACAAAACAAAAAACAGAGAGCAGCACCAACGGACAGGCGTACAATAACACACAAACTAACCAACACAAAGCAGGCAACTTATAGGACACATAATCAGACACAAACGGACACAGGTGCAATAGACAGACAAAACCAATCTAACATCGAAACATCTAACGGTGGTAGCTAGTACTCCGGGGACGGCGAACGCCGAAGCCTGCCCGAGCAAGGAGGAGGAGCAGCCTCGGCAGAATCCGTGACAATATTTTGTTATTTCAGGTGGAATTGGCCATATATAGACCCATAAACTGAATTAGTATAATAACTTAACACATATTGAATGTCAATAGGTTTGTTTAGTGTCTCTTGCACAATGGTAGACCTTGTTTATGTGAGTTGCGCTGATTAGACACAAGGGTAGACCTGCTTTATCAGAGTATTGGGACATAGCCATAGGTGTAAACCTGGTTTCCAAATCTAGATTGGATTAGACATGCAGGTGTACACCTGGTCTGTAAGAATATTAGTGTAGACCTGGATTTTATGAATGTTGAGGCTTGGACACTGGGGTAGACCTGTTTTATATGAGTATGCCCATGGGTTTACCTGGTTTATATGAGTATGCCCATGGGTTTACCTGGTTTATATGAGTATGCCCATGGGTTTACCTGGTTTATATGAGTAATGGTGTGTAAGGATACACAAGGCTCCTACAGGTAATGGGTCTGGATGGACGTCTATTGCCCATTCAAATCCTTTCTGGCAACAAGTTTGTGGTAGGAAAAAAGTGAATGGGTCTGTGGTACATGTGTTATACCACTATGCAATGAGTTTATGAAATGATTAGCATATACAGGTCAGAGGTCACAGGACTAAGATAAGCAAATAACAGGGTTTGGGTGTGCAGCGAATAGCTGGATATAGGTTATTGTTGGTGACTTGGGGAATGCATGCCTAAGGAAAGTGGTTAACAGGGCTGAGATAGGCAAGTAACAGGGATGAGGTGTATTGGCAAAGGAACTGGGGTCTATGAGTAACAAATAGGGCATTTAGGGCTAGGATATGGGTGTATCGGTACTTGATTGTGTCAATATAAGGATATTGGCATGTGGGTGAGGATATGGGGGTAACAGGGCTGAGGTATATAGATATTGGGGCTGAGGAATAGGGGTAAATGTCTGTTAATGTTATAATAGGCAGAGTACCGTATGTTCCCATCGGTCACAATTGTGGCCGAGAATAAAACATACTTTTCAATATATATACTATATATATATATATATATATATATATATATATATATATATATATATATATATATATAAAAATATATATATTTATTTATTTATAATAAAAAATAAAATAAAAGCAAATGGATTACATGTTAGGGTTAGTAATGGCATTATATTTGCAGAGTGACATGTCTGTGAAAAATGTGGGAACAAATGGATTAACACTGTTCCTACCTTTCTGCTTTGTTAGATCTGTATCCGTGGCCACAGTGTGTTCCGAGGGTACCTGAAGGATGAGGAGAAAACAGCAGAGGCCCTGGATAGTGATGGCTGGCTGCACAGTGGAGACGTGGGCCAGTGGCTACTGGTGAGCTGGGTTACAATATAGGACAAAATATGATCACTAGATACTCCAGTCAGTCAAGTCATATACATTTGTATGTGAATGTGTGTCCATATGTTTTCCTGTTAGAACGGGACACTTCGCATCATAGACAGGAAGAAGCACATCTTCAAGCTGTCCCAGGGAGAGTACATTGCCCCTGAAAGGATTGAGAACGTCTACATGCGTTGTGTCCCTGTGCTACAGGTGTTTGTGCATGGTGACAGCCTAAAGGTATTTGAGATACCGGTACTCTTATATTCACTATCAGAGGATAGTCCTTTTTTGGGACATACCATCATTCTCACAAACACTGTTTTATGTTCTGTTTCCAGTCTCACCTGATTGGTATTGTTGTGCCAGACCCAGAAGTGTTTAATGACTGGGTTAAGGAGAGGGGAATAATAGGATCCTACAAGGAGCTCTGCCAGCATCCAGTATGTGACGTCACCGTAGCTCACACAATAGGCCATCTGCATCTTTACAATGTGTGCTGTTGTTGGATTGTATCAACTCCAAAGGGACTGATTGAAATCTTGTCTCACTACAGGATGTGAAGAAAGCAGTGTTAGAAGACATGACAGCCGTAGGGAAGGAAGCTGGGCTGAAGTCTTTTGAGCAGGTGAGGAATCTTGAACATGAATACATTGACTTCATACTTGTAACAAATGGTGCCATGGTATATGAAGATATAAAACATGGTGTAACAGGAAACTGAATACAACATAAAGACATCAACACTGATAGTTTTGCCATCTCTTTCCTCTCTGTCAGGTGAAGGACCTGCACCTGCATCCAGAGATGTTCAGTGTTAGCAACGGCCTCCTCACCCCCACTCTGAAGAGCAGACGAGTGGACATCCGCAGGGTCTTCCAGGAACAGATCACAAACATGTACAGCACAACAGCCATCTTGTAGATCTCTATCCAATGTAACACACTCACACACACTCCACTGTCATTTACATGAACTGTTTGTTTCCTGTCACTAGACAGAGATATGCAGTTTGCTGGATCTCATGGTCTATAGTACTAAAAACTGAGCATGTAGCCAAGACAATAGACATTCCTACAGTACTTAGCTCAAATACTATCAAACATGTTTGGTACGGTTTCTGGGGATTTCAGTTCGACACCACTAGCATCCATGCTGCTTCTTGTACATACTGTACATCAGTATGTTAAATGTATTTTCATTGTTTACATATCATAGACAGAGAGGAACAACATTGAATGGGACCAAACAATTTTTGCTCCAATGTTGTCCACGCAGAAAACCTAGCCATAGAAATAGCTACAGCTCCACTGTAGAGAGCAGTGGGCAAGTAGACACTAGCTGGGCCTGTTAATGGCCTCCTGGATCACACTTCCATCCTTCTGATTTATATTTTGCCATCTAAACCTCTGGAAGGCTGCTTCTTGCAGTGTATATTACTTACTTTAGTGTTCTCAGTGAAACAGTGACTGAGTTACAGTAGCTTTGAACAAGGGATATCTGCAGTGGCTCATTCCAAATCACAGACCACCGTCCTTTCTCCAAGGTTATATGAGGGATTAAACTGAAACGTTACCCTTGATATCATTTATGTAGTTGCCATTAAATAGTCAATTTGTAAATGGGAAGTATATTTTGAGCTGTAAACATTGAGAATGTTGATGAAATATGCTGACTGGGCACTATTTTAACTAACAATTCCCAAAAATGTAGAAATATTATTGTATGTTGTTTTCCTGAATAAAGAAATCATGATGATTGTCATTATTCAGTTTCATGTAGTTGAAGTGCATGACAAGGCATATCACTGAAGGAGACACTTCTTCCAATCCATTTATTGCATGATTGTTCATAGAAAAGTACAATGAAAAAGCTTAACTGAAAACAATGTCTAAACAGAGGGTAACAGAGCTAAAAAAAAAAAACTAACAAAATTAAAACACTCAACAGATTACATGTCAAGTTTCTCACTCAATAATAATGTTAAATAAACTAGAACCAGGCCGATGCTTCAGAAACGGTAAAACATATTTATTTATTTTTGTCATTTAGCAGATGCTCTTATCCAGAGCGGCTTAAAGTTAGTGAGTGCATACATTTTTCATACATCTACACTAATTTAGTCAAAAATGCATTTTGTGCATAGCTGTCCACAAAGAAAAGGCAAGAGGTTTGCCTCAAAACATGACAAATTGACAATCATTGACAAAGAAAGAAGAAGCCTTTCCCATTAATAAATATCCAATAAAGAACAACGTGGATATGGTCAAATGAAGGAACGCTATAGGAACAATGAACCGTAAGTGCCACTAGAGGGAGCAACAGCGTTGGTTTTGGAAAGCAGGTCCTCTAACTTCACTTGTAAACCTTTGTGAAGAAGAACCAGGGTAAAAGGACCATCTCAGTCTAAGACAATGTCAGAATCTTCCTTAGCCTTTCAGAAGCAGGAAACGATTAGGCAACAGCCAAAGAAAAATGTTGACACTCCTTTATACAGGCACCATCACAGATATGAAGAATAACGACTTTGACTTATGATATCCATAGTCAGGAAGCTGGAGTGGCTAGTGTTAAATACTACAGGTAACTTTCAATATCATTTGTACCTCAACAAATAAGCTACCGGTCCACAATGCACAGGCTAGATCATGTGCATAAACCCTGAGAGAGAAATATAGTAAATAACACAGAAACGGAGCGATTCAAATGAATGTAGCTTTTTGTCACATTTCATCCTCTAGTCCGCTTACAGTTCTATAGTGTTCAATACAGTACTACCCAATTTGTTTCAATAAATTAATTTCCTGGTATACATAGACTTGATGAAATGCATGTTTTAGTACGTACCTTGATTTGGAAATGACTAGAAAACTCTGATTAAAACTGAGTATGCAGCTTTGAGAAGAAAGTGTGACCCACAGAGATCCTATAAATCTATAGTATTTGTAATTCTATGGCGTGACCCACAAATAAGTTCTTAGAAGAACGGTTTCATTACATGATTTAACAAATATATACATATTGGCTTATGATAATAGCACTTGGCTGATGGCTTGGTAAATGTGGCAGTTAAAATGCTTTGAGTTGCTCTCAGTGTTTCTTTAGATGTTAGGAAAGGGTCAGATGATAGAATTGAGAAAAGAGTGAAGGAGAGAGAGGAGAGGTCGGGTGATTAGTGCAAGAAAGCAATTAATGATTAGGTTATGACCAAAGCTGTCCATTTTCACAATGAGAAGGATCCTGAAAAAGAAAAATCCATTCACTGAGGTGTGAAAGGAGGCAAGGCCAGAGAGGTTTAGAGCGAGCCCTTCCCCTCCTTCGTGTTCTCTCAGTCATCAGCGACAATGGACAGAGCACGCAGCTCATTCAGCTTGGCTTCATTCTCCCTCTCCCTCTGCTCATCAGTCAGCCCTGCCTGGTCGATCTGATCCGTCAACTCACTGAAGATATTGTGCATCTCCGTGAAGTACACCACCTGAAAGAGCAAAGGAAAGAGTGGAATGGTTAGGAAAAGGGTTTTACGCTAACTAAGCAGTTGAAATTAAAATCCAAACCCTGCACAGTCCACCCCCACAATCTAGTAGCCACAGTTTACTTACAACATGCAAAGGCTCATGGTCTTACAGCCCTTCACCTCCACTAATGAAAAGCCATTCAGAAGTAAAGGAGCGAGCCCGTAGAACAACTAAAACAAACCCCAGAACTTCAGTGGGTAGGGACCCTGCCTTTTCTCTTCCAATCTCAACATGAGATAGAGTGTGTTCGCTGAAAGCTTTCTTGACACATCCCACCCCTGCTTCTTCCCCCAGTTCATGAGTCAGAATCCCAGGAGAGATACTTTGATGATTAATAGACTTTAATCACATTACAACACTCCAAAAGAGTGGGCAGAGAATGAAAGTACTGGGAAATACAACCCCTTGAAACCCACACACATTTCGATATTTATTCATGCACCAATGCATATGCTACAGTGCACTTAAGGGGGCATTTCTGATTTATTTGCAAATGCACACGTTTGTTCTGTTCTATATACAGGCTGGAATAAAAGAATAGCTGCTTCTGGCAGATTATGGGCGTTGATGGGCTGTAGGCCATAACAGAACATAAATAGAGGCCATTTCAGATAGGAAAATGAAGATCTTTCCTGGGTAGACTAGGTAGAAGACTGTTAACCACATGCTACTATAAGAGCTTTGTCACAGGATGCATGCTGCTAGAGAAATTATAATATGTAGCCATTTTCAACTAATTACATCTGAACTGTGATCAAAGGATATTTAATTCAGTCCAAATGTCTTATCCACATGATGTGTGTGCCAGTGGCAGCAAAGTTATATTAACATAAGCTCTTTAGTTGGCTAACCGGAAGAGGAACCCAGTTTGAAAGGCCTCTTGTGTGTTTATAGCGAACTCTGCCACCTAGACCACATCAGTGGGCCATGAGTATTAAGTTACCGGTCTATGTGGGGGCAAAGCAGATATTTTTCATTTGAAAAGTGGCATGGTGAAAAAGCCATGGAATACATGTCAGTGATAATGCACACCAGATCACTGTCCCCGGTCCGGGGTGAACATCCTTCTTGTCATCCAGTCTCTACAATTAGCCCAGTAAGTCTACATGCACCACATATGAAAATTCAGACTTTTATTTATATTACCTCTTTTTTAACAAACGTCCAAATACACACCCTTGTCATCACCCTGGCCCTGATGACTAAATATTGATTTAGACAGCAAGCTACACCGGCTCATCTGACCTCAATTCTGACTGTTTATTTCACTAACAATATTTCAATAACATACAGTACGTGGGAGAAAAAGTAATAGAAATGTGGCATCCAATATGATCCCATCTCTATCAATCTAATATATCAATGGGCTCAGTGGATGTGCAAAATAACTAAATCATTATGACAGTAGCGTGTCAAAATAACAATTTCTTTCAGCTTGTATAAGTAGTACAGAACACCGTAACCAAGAACAAACACAGAGAATCCACACTCAGACAATGGCTCAATTATCCAGCATCCGTACAGGTTGACCGGCACATCCGATCACAGCAGAGCTGAGCAGAGCATTGCGTCCCATTCACAGCCATTTCATGGAACTAGTGGTTTTCGAGCCTCAGAACAAAGGGAGGCATTGTGAGGGTGCTCTGGGAGCCATGCAGCATGTCCGGGGGAGAGGGAGAGAGAGGGGGAGTGGGAGTCCAGACTGCGCTTGCAGGGCCAGCTGAGGGGGGCTGGCCCGGACCTGAGGTCCACTGGGCTGCTGTGCTGTGCTGACTGACCACCCAGTAGCGGCTGTACTGGAGGAGTGGCTGTGTACGCCAGCCCAGCTCTGGAGTTAGTCCCTCTGACCCAACTCTACACAACCCCCCTAATTTACTGTGCTGGGGTTAGAGAGGAGCTCTCTGAGCGAGTTTGAGTCATCAGCACTCTGCCTCCATCAGAGGGCCCTCATTACTGTTTGAAGCTGCTTCAGCAGTGAGTCAGTCTGTTTGCAGATGACTGAGTAGTATAGGCTTGCTCCAGTGTCCATAGAGGACAGAGCACTGAAACAGGGACACTAACAGTGGAAAGGCCCAAAATCTGTGCCCATTCATTTTCATCCACAACCAGTCTCTATTAAATTCAAATCTTATAGGGAATTGGATCCATGTTTCTATAATCATCATTCTAGGGAGAGATAATGACACAGTGATGTCCATTGTTACATTACAGCGCTACTATGAAGGAGATAATCCTAAATCAGCTAACAAGATCACCAGAGACCTACTGGCAGCTACCAAGTCCAGACAGACTACCTCCAGTGACAGCATCTCCTGAGCAGTGAAGATTAGGCTCCACTGCTGTTACACCCAGGAGGGCTACATTCACTTTCAGTCTACCAGTAACAGTCATCACATACAAGCCTACCCACCTGCTCTGCTCTCATAGGAACGCAGAGGAACGTACAGAACTCTGTGTCACAGAAGACATCACTTTGTATTGATCAAAGGGCACAAATATCCTTTGAACCCCCTCTGGGCTTGCCTGGCAGTATCAATGACAACATGTCTGCTGAGTCTAATAGGCAGCTGTCTGTCTGTCAGTGTTTTTGGGGGCGGGGCGCCAGCCTGGCCTAGTGATGTGGCCACTTCTCAATCTGATTAGGCGTGTGCCAGTCTTTAACCATAAGAGGAAATGACACAGCGGGGGGTGGGGGTAGGGTGGGCGACAGTGGCGTGCGCTCGGCTCAGCTGCTGGGCTGGTTATAGCGAGGCGGGCTGGCCGGGCTCCCAGGTTAGAGAGTGGCTGGAGCAAGACGGATAGACAAACAGACCTGGGCTTCCTGGACTAATTAGGAAGGCGTTGGGCCGTCACTGGGGTTAATCACATTAAGACTGGGTGCAGGGAGACAGGGAGGATTACACGCACTCTCCACTATACTACCACTCTCTCTTGCTCTGATGCTGGTCAACAGACGGCTAGGGGCAACACTACACCCAAATCAACAATCTACTAAAATGACTAGAATAAAACCCATTGGAAACGATTTGAACTGGGATTGGACTGTTGTGAACAGGTTTTGTGTGTCAACTGAATGCTTATACCTAGGCATTATATATAATTCATAACTGTGCATGTATGCATTATAAAGACGGCTCACGGGAGTTAAACAAAGTAGGTCACGAGTGTGCACCCAGTCATACACTTCCTATAGCTCACCTGTGCCCGGATGAGTGCCTCAAAGCTGGGCTGAAAGTAGTCGATGCGGCTGTGGTAGAACTTGGGCATCTCGTCCAACAGCTGCTTGTTCTTGGATTCAAAGTCCTCCCTGACTGGTCTCAGCTCCTCCCTGGCCTGGACAGATTGGGGCAAACAGAAGACCGGTTGACACTTCAGCATACATACCTAGGGCTGTGGCGGTCATTAACTATGAAGAATACAAATGAACATAGCTGAATAAAATAGAAAGGATATTTTCTCCAAATGATTTGAGAGTGCGCACATGCAGCTATTCTGTGTTGGGCAGTTAACAAAGAAACAGGTACTCCTATATGCTTAATTTAGAGTTATTTGTGTAACTTTAGTTGTGATACAAACGTTGGGCTATATGTTCTGATTTTTAATACATTCTAAGCCTGCATGACGCAACTAATGATTTGAAAAAAGTTGCATGAAAGGCATGAGATCTGCTTTGTTTCTTGCGCAGGCTGTACACACTTTATCAGTCTCTCATTCACAATTTGACAAGCACTTGGTAATGCTTCGAATTTCCCGGCGACATCCCCTTTGTGTGGCCATAATGCCCCCTAAAAAAAATCCATGCCTTTTGCGGCCAGTGGCCGTTGTGCCCTTGGGCTGAATATAATAATTATAATTCCCTTCTCCCGGCTGTCTGCTCCGAAGCACCGCTCACTTACATGGCTCTGTCAGATAGATACATTCTTACTAGCCAATGCCCGTCACGTGATCGGGTCTTTCTCACAGGCTACAAGTGAAGACAGACACATCGTGGAAACAACTGCGCACATCCTTATCCAATTCCGAGGTGCTTATTGAAGATATTGGTAAGAACAGTCCACATACTTTTCTTCAGCCAACAAGATTAGTAGGCCTAACAAACAGCAAACGCACTAGCCTATGTCAATCTACCATCCCCCATAGTACAAAAGTTGACCTATTCTATTCTGTGCGAGAAATAAATATTCAAAACATAGTCCTGGACTGTTGTGGGATGCGATAGATCCTAAATTAATACGACCACTAGCATCAAAAAAACTTTTGTAAGCAATGTGAAAGAAGGTTTAGCTTAAAATGTTGATAAACTATGAGTCTATTTCTTCACATAATAAGAGCAGCAATGTGTACAAGGCAGTAGGCTATAAGCGTGAATGTTCCATTAGCAGGAAAACACCATTATCAAAAGTGACCGCAAATGTGATTATGCATGTAATGCTTTTATTACAAAAGGTGCATTTTTATGGTGAAAATTATCTACCCCAAACTTGAAACTCACACGCTGCGTATGTATGCCAGTTAGGCTCTACACCCGTTGTAAAGTGGATTCATGTGCTTAATTTTAAGAAGTTATTTAGTTACTTTAGTTGTAATACAAACCTTATCAAATGAGGTGTGTGGTTATTATTTGAAAAGGTCACCAGAAAAAGGCATGCACTGTTGGGCATCATTCACACGTGATAGGCTAATATTGTCACCCATCAGACTATTGTTGATTTAATCTTGTCTTTACATATACTAAATAATATATATGTGTGAAATTTGTTTTGATTTAGAATGGACCATTGTCATGCACCTGTCTCGAAACAGTGGCAGGGGGAAAAAAATCCATGTCATCTATGCACTTAAATAGCGAATGGAGGACGCTTTTCCTGTGGTTCATTTTCATGCCAGCTAGGTAGGCTATACTCCTGTTGTAAAGAGAAGCAATGTACTTAATATTAGGAAATTGAGAAATAAATATAGTATGCCTAGCCTATAGAAAGCTGATGGGATCCTCCCTCTTTTTAATAGAGGCCATCACTCTGTTTTCTCACGCAATTGCATAGCCTATAGAAATGTTGCGCAACATGATCTCATGGACTTTCATGAAGTGTTTGATTAGATTTTCGATTACATTTGCATTGATGTCAGAGTGATTAGAAGGACAATAGAGTGCGGTGTACCAGGAAGTTAGCAAGTTTGGTAGGCTACTAATGACCAGCAGCAGTTTCAGAGCTTGGAGAATTTGACTGCCATCATGACTCGTAACCGCCGGTGTGGCGGTAATACGGTCACCGTAACAGCCCTATGCATACCTCAATCACTACTGAGTCTCAACCATAACATACAGTGGGGAAAAAAAGTATTTAGTCAGCCACCAATTGTGCAAGTTCTCCCACTTAAAAAGATGAGAGGCCTGTAATTTTCATCATAGGTACACGTCAACTATGACAGACAAAATGAGGAAGAAAAATCCAGAAAATCACATTGTAGGATTTTTAATGAATTTATTTGCAAATTATGGTGGAAAATAAGTATTTGGTCACCTACAAACAAGCAAGATTTCTGGCTCTCACAGACCTGTAACTTCTTCTTTAAGAGGCTCCTCTGTCCTCCACTTGTTACCTGTATTAATGGCACCTGTTTGAACTTGTTATCAGTATAAAAGACACCTGTCCACAACCTCAAACAGTCACACTCCAAACTCCACTATGGCCAAGACCAAAGAGCTGTCAAAGGACACCAGAAACAAAATTGTAGACCTGCACCAGGCTGGGAAGACTGAATCTGCAATAGGTAAGCAGCTTGGTATGAAGAAATCAACTGTGGGAGCAATTATTAGGAAATGGAAGACATACAAGACCACTGATAATCTCCCTCGATCTGGGGCTCCACGCAAGATCTCACCCCGTGGGGTCAAAATGATCACAAGAACGGTGAGCAAAAATCCCAGAACCACACGGGGGGACCTAGTGAATGACCTGCAGAGAGCTGGGACCAAAGTAACAAAGCCTACCATCAGTAACACACTACGCCGCCAGGGACTCAAATCCTGCAGTGCCAGACGTGTCCCCCTGCTTAAGCCAGTACATGTCCAGGCCCGTCTTAAGTTTGCTAGAGTGCATTTTGATGATCCAGAAGAGGATTGGGAGAATGTGATATGGTCAAATGAAACCAAAATAAAACGTTTTGGTAAAAACTCAACTCGTCGTGTTTGGAGGACAAAGAATGCTGAGTTGCATCCAAATAACACCATACCTACTGTGAAGCATGGGGGTGGAAACATCATGCTTTGGGGCTGTTTTTCTGCAAAGGGACCAGGACGACTGATCCGTGTAAAGGAAAGAATGAATGGGGGCATGTATCGTGAGATTTTGAGTGAAAACCTCCTTCCATCAGCAAGGGCATTGAAGATGAAACGTGGCTGGGTCTTTCAGCATGACAATGATCCCAAACACACCGCCCGGGCAACGAAGGAGTGGCTTTGTAAGAAGCATTTCAAGGTCCTGGAGTGGCCTAGCCAGTCTCCAGATCTCAACCCCATAGAAAATCTTTGGAGGGAGTTGAAAGTCTGTGTTGCCCAGATACAGCACCAAAACATCACTGCTCTAGAGGAGATCTGCATGGAGGAATGGGCCAAAATACCAGCAACAGTGTGTGAAAACCTTGTGAAGACTTACAGAAAACGTTTGACCTGTGTCATTGCCAAAAAAGCGTATATAACAAAGTATTGAGAAACTTTTGTTATTGACCAAATACTTATTTTCCACCATAATTTGCAAATAAATTCATAAAAAATCCTACAATGTGATTTTCTGAAAAAAAAATCTCATTTTGTCTGTCATAGTTGACGTGTACCTATGATGAAAATTACAGGCCTCTCTCATCTTTTTAAGTGGGAGAACTTGCACAATTGGTGGCTGACTAAATACTTTTTTTCCCCACTGTATCAGCTACGTTCTCAGAAACGTAATCCGTCAACAACAGTGAAAAACAAAAGGAGAATGAAAATGTGTTTCCACAGAGAATAATAAATAAAAAATAAAAAGTCTAAACACGACCACAAGTGAGGAGGAGTGGGTTATGTGGGAAGATTTGGCTGTGTGCAGACCACACCACCGCTGATCAGGAACGTGTGTGATGTATTAGTGGGTAGTCTGGTGGGCATTAAGAGATGATATCTCAATGAATAGGCATGATATAGAGTGCACAATGTGTGTGTTCGTGAGGGGGGGGGGGTTGGAGTATAACATATGTAGAACAGAATCACCTGTGTTAAGTAATATTTATCTTAAGTACCTACTCTGTGTGTCTGTCCTTTGTGAGTCTGTTTAAATGGCATGTTAGTGTTTTGTCAGGATCATTACTCTAAGAGCTGTGAGATTCAAAAGGCCAGGAGGATAGGGGGCCTCTTTACTCTTTGTGCCACTGACTATTCTTTTCTCAATGTGTGTGGGAGGGCAACCATGTGAGGGTGTGTGATATCTGTGAATGTGTGTATGCTGCCCTAGAGGTCTCAGTGAGTGTGTCTACAATACTAAATTACGTGCCTGTATATGTGCAGCAGTGCCTTTTCAAAAGGCAATACTTGGGAGCCTGGTAGCTTGTGTGGGTGAAAAGAGTGCACATGTACAGTTTGTTCATATCCAGCCAGCATTTGTACCTTGTTCACTTATTGATTGTATTCAAAACACTGACACCATGCAAGGCAAGAGCATGAAGCCTGACTTCTGTTGCTCAACAGACAGATGGAGCGAGATTTCAAATGGACAACGCGTGCCAGTAGCCGCTTTTAGCACAGTTCTGGTACATATATAGTGTACCTGGTGTAGTTTGACCATGATGGGACCTGTCTTCTCCTTCTCTTCATACTTCTCTACCTTGGACTGTAACCTCTTGTAGTCCTGTAGAGCCTGCTCCCTTCGTTTCACGGCCATGTTGAGGCTGGGGAACACACTGCTGTACCTGAGACACACAGACAGAGACACAGAGAATGAGATCTAGGCACAGAGACTGACAGAGATACTGAGTTTCTGAGACCCTGCTGGACCACAAACATCATGGAGACAAAGTGACACTGCTTTGTACCTGAGATACAGTGCATTTGGAAAGTATTCAGATCCCTTCCCCTTTTCAATATTTTGTTACGTCACAGCCTTATTCTAAAATGGATTAAATCCTCATCAATCTACACACAATACCCCATAATGACAAAGCAAACAGATTTTTTGAAATTTTAGCAAATGTATTAAAAATTAAAACAGAAAGATCTTATTTACATAAGTATTCAGACCCTTTGCTATGAGACTCAAAATTGAGCTCAGGTGCATCCTGTTTCCATTGATCATCCTTGAGATGTTTCTACAACTTGATTGGAGTCCACCTGTGGTAAATTCAATTGATTGGACATGATTTGGAAAGGCACACACCTGTCTATATAAGGTCCCACAGTTGACAGTGCATGTCAGAGCAAAAACCAAGCCATGAGGTCAAAGGAATTGTCTGTAGAGCTCCGCGACAGGATTGTGTCGAGGCACAGATCTGGGGAAGGGTACCAAAATATTCTGCAGCATTGAAGGTCCCCAAGAATACAGTAGCCTCCATCATTCTTAAATGGAAGAATTTAGGAACCACCAAGACTCTTCCTAGAGCTGGCCACCCGGCCAAACTGAGCAATCGGGGGAAAAGGGCCTAGGTGAGGGAGGTGACCAAGAACCCGATGGTCACTCTGACAGATCTCCAGAGTTCCTCTGTGGAGATGGGAGAACCTTCCAGAAGGACAACCATCTCTGCAGCACTCCACCTATCAGGCTTTTATGGTAGAGTGGCCGGATGGAAGCCACTCCACAGTAAAAGTCACATGACAGCCCGCTTGGAGTTTGCCAAAAGGCACCTAAAGGACTCAGACCATGAGAAACAAGATTGAACACTTTGGCCTAAATGCCAAGCGTCACGTCTGGAGGAAACCTGGCACCATCCCTACGGTGAAGCATGGTGGTGGCAGCATCATGCTGTGGGTTTTTCAGCGGCAGGGACTGGGAGACTAGTCAGGATTGAGGGAAAGATGAACAGAGCAAAGTACAGAGAGATCCTTGATGAAAACCTGCTCCAGAGCGCTCAGGACCTCAGACTGGGGCGAAGGTTCACCTTCCAACAGGACAACGACTCTAAGCACACAGCCAAGACAACGCAGGAGGGACTTCGGGACAAGTCCCTGAATGTCCTTGAGAGGCCCAGCCAGAGCCCGGACTTGAACCCGAACGAACATCTCTGGAGAGACCTGAAAATAGCTGTGCAGCGACACTCCCCATCCAACCTGACAGAGCTTGAGAGGATCTGCAGAGAACAATGGGAGAAACTCCCCAAATACAGGTGTGCCAAGCTTGTAGTGTCATACTCAAGAAGACACGAGGCTGTAATCGCTGCCAAAGGTGCTTCAACCAAGTACTGAGTAAAGGGTCTGAATACTTATGTAAATGTGATTTCATTTTTTAATTTTTAATACATTTGCACAAAAAAAAAAAAAAACTGTTTTTGCTTTGTCATTATGGGGTATTGTGTGTAGATTGATGAGGGATTATTTAAAAAAATAATCAATTTTAGAATAAGGCTGTAACGTAACAAAATATGGAAAAAGTGTAGGGGTCTGAATACTTTCAGAATGCACTGTATGTGGACATAGGCCTAACGAGAAACGATATTGCTCTGTGTACATAGACACACAGGCAAGAGCCCTGTCAGAGGAACAACTTAACAGACAATCTAAATGATTCTTCCTACTAAGCGCAATGTGTTCTCAATTCAGACCAATAAATCTAAACAAATCATGCCAACTGAACCCAAGGTGTTGTCTTAAAAAAAAAAAAAAAAGATTACATAGAAAAAAGTATTGCACTTTAAGATCAAAAGACTGTACAAGAAAAAATATGCTCTCTCTGAACCACTGACAACTTTTTGAAGTGGGGTTTACAAATATCTTTCAGAGGTGCTTGTGTGAGGTCTCCTGGATCGATACGCATGCAGCACAGAAAAGAGCCCTCAAGTAGGAGACATCTTAGTGTAGACTGGAATCACTGTCCTCCTTTGTTGTTTGAAAATCTAATATTGAATTACTCTAGTGCAAATGGCATGAAACAACTCATTCGGTTTCAATTATGTTATTCAAAATGAAAATACATTCTTTCAGAGAGAATCCTTGTCTTAGGTACTAAAAATAGGAAACACTCATCTGTAACTTAGCAACAGAAGTCTGTGCCTCATCCTGGGACTTACTTTGCTCCAACACACTGGTTCTGTGCATTCTGCTTTTATTGGGGAAATACAGTGCAGAAATGCAGCTACGCCACTTCTTTTGCAATAGATTAACATTTTCCAAACTAGAAAACAAAAATGGTTGCCAACCTGTTTAGTCAGAAAATCTAACCAAGTGTCAATGTTGGAGATGTCCAACTAGATACCTGGATTTTCACACATTTGAGAGCACTTTAATATACTTTGTGTGATTATATATAGGCACACTAAGACAGGTGTCATATTCACCATGCATGTTTATTTACACAGGTCTAATGCAAGTTTAATAACCTGATGACATTGCTTTGTTTTTCTATGAATCATCTGAGATGATTTCATACAGGCTGTAGCTAGCTATAGCATAGTTCCTTGAACGTCTGCTACTCTCACTATTGTAAAGTGTGCCAGTGATTCACTTTTTCCTCAAACAATGAGCCAATCCTCATTTCCCTTTACTTCCTATGCAACCGGTGAAGGGAATTGACAATGGACCTGACAAGAGGTTGTGAAATGCAGTCTTCCTCAACACAGAGTAGAGCAGAGTAAGCCCTGTGAGGGGGTGGGCCGGTGGGAGGTGGGCAGTGTGACGTGACCTGGGCTCAGCCTCAGACAAGCTGTGGATTGTTTCCCACAGGAAGTTGAGAAGGGAGCGGCCCTGTATCATTTTGGCGACGTCACAGAGCCCAGCCCTACGGCCCACGCTCTCCCTCCATTTATAAAACATCACTTTGGCCCAGTTTACGGCAGGCAGGCAGCCCAGGGTGGAAGCCTTCCTCTAGTAGCTTACTATCTGCCTCCTGCTCCAGTGTAGTGTTCAGATACTTGAGTGCCAGGGGATTATGCAACCGCCCTCTAGGCACGAGCGCAGTGATACGATTCCATTGGTCCATGACAACATTACACACCACACTGGCTCATTAAAGGCACAAAGGCTGACCGCATTCTCCTCCACCAGGGCACATCACCTCACACCACCTCTGCATGGTGTCATGAGGTGCCATGATGTCTGATGCGCTCACTTCAGACTACAGTAACACAATAGAGTAGTAATGACAGCATTTAGGTCACCCTCACACATGATCACATTGTAGGTAGGAGGTATCTGGTAGTGGCGACAGTCAGGACCACAGCTTTCTTTCTCTTAACGATGTGACTGAGAGAATACCTGTGTGAGCCGATATAAGAGTTGATCCTTCCACACTAATGATCTCCTCACTGTCCCATTGCTGTTATATCTAGAGGTAGAGCTCCAAGAGGATGCCAATGTGTCTGTGTTGTGTTCAGACTGTCTAAAGAGGAGCTCTGTGGGAGCCTGTCTGACTCAGCTGTAACTGACATGTAGTGGAGTGACAGTGGCTGTGTTTGAAGGTCACTGTACACGCTGCGTAATGATAGTTTGGGCTGGATCGCTGGCTGGCCTGGACATTTCCCTAGATGTCTCTGGACTGACTTCCACATACTGACCGGTCAGCTCCAGACCAGCCTATATTTACTCCGGCCTCGTCTAGCCCAGGCTCCGCTGGACCAAGGGCACACTACCACTGTCTGTGTGACAGGTCATTTAGGGTGTGGTGGCTGGCTGAAAATAGCAGGTGGACGAAAATAGCAACTTGTCGAGAGAGCTTGTTTATGACAAGCTGATCCACAGCCGGACCGACACAACCAGTCAGCCAGCCAAGCCCCAGTCTGGACCAAACAGCCCAGCCGGAGCTGACCAGAGACCTGGGAGTAACCTTAGTCTGGCAGGCTGACTGACCGCTCCACTTAACACCGTCAATTTCACATTACTAAAATAACAAAAGGTATCTCTAAGAATATGTTCACCTCCCATGTCTCACTGTCTATGAAATGAGGGACTAACACGGTGAAAGCCAAGATGACTCAATCACAAAATATGCATTATTTATGAGTAATGAAAATACAAAGTATCCTGAACTAAAATATAAATGCAACATGTAAAGTGTTGGACCCATGTTTCATGAGCTGAACTAAAAGATTTTCCATACATACAAAAAGCTTATTTCTCTAAAATGTTTTGCACAAATTTGTTTACATCCCTGTTAGTGAGCATTTCTCCTTTGCCAAGATAATCCAACCACCTGACAGGTGTGGCATATCAAGAAGCTGATTAAACAGCATGATCATTACACAGGCGCACCTTGTGCTGGGGACAATGAAAGACAATGCCACAGATGTCTCAAGTTAAGGGAGTGTGCAATTGGCATGCTGACTGCAGGAATGTCCACCAGAGCTCTTGCCAGATAATTTAATGTTAATTTATCTACCATAAGCCGCCTCCAACGTTGTTTTAGAGAATTTGGCAGTATGTCCAACTGACCTCACAACCACAGAACACGTGTAACCACGCCTGCCCAGGACCTCAACATCCGGCTTCTTCACCTGCAGTATCGTCTGAGACCAGTCACCTGGACAGCTGATGAAACTGTGGGTTTGCACAACTGAAGAATGTCTGCAGAAACTGTCAGAAATCGTCTCAGGGAAGCTAATCTGCGTGTTTGTCGTCCTCACCAGGGTCTTGACCTGACTGCAGTTCAGCGTCGTAACAGACTTCAGTGGGCAAATGCTCACCTTCAAACCTTCAATGGCCACTGGCACGCTGGAGAAGTGTACCAGGACCTCTATACCAGGCGGTGTCAGAGGAAGGCCCTCAAAATTGTCAAAGACTCCAGCCACCCTAGTCATAGACTGTTCTCTCTGCTACCGCACGGCAAGCGGTACCGGAGTGCCAAGTCTAGGTCCAAAAGACTTCTCAACAGCTTCTACCCCCAAGCCATAAGACTCCTGAACAGCTAATCATGGCTACCCGGACTATTTGCACTGCCCCCCCACCCCATCCTTTTTACGCTGCTGCTACTCTGTTAAGTATTTATGCATAGTCACTTTAACTCTACCCACATGTACATATTACCTCAACTACCTCAACTAGCCGGTGCCCCCGCACATTGACTATGCAACGGTACCCCCCTGTATATATAGCCTCCCTACTGTCACTTTATTTTACTGTATATATAGCCTCCCTACTGTCACTTTATTTTACTTCTGCTCTTTTTTTCTCAACACTTTTTTGTTGTTGTTTTATTCTTACTTTTTTGTTTAAAATAAATGCACTGTTGGTTAAGGGCTGTAAGTAAGCATTTCACTGTAATGTCTGCACCTGTTGTATTCGGCGCATGTGACCAATACAATTTGATTTGATTTGATTTGATTTGATTTGAATCCCGGTTTAAACTGTACCGGGCAGATGGCAGACAGCGTGTATTGCGTTGTGTGGGCGAGCGGTTTGCTGATGTCAATGTTGTGAACAGAGTGCCCCATGGTGGCGGTGGGGTTATGGTATGGGCAGGCATAAGTTATGGACAACGAACACAATTGCATTTTATCAATGGCACCTTGAATGCACAGAGATGCCGTGACAAGATCCTGAGGCCCATTGTTCCAGTTCCTGCCAATATCCAGCAACTTCGCACAGCTATTGAAGAGGAGTGGGGCAACATTCCACAGGCCACAATCAACAGCCTGATCAACTCTATGCAAAGGAGATGTGTTGCGCTGCATGAGGCAAAGAGTGGTCACATCAGATCAAATCAAATGTTATTTGTCACATGCGCCAACGGGTGTAGGTAGACCTTACAGTGAAATGCTTACTAACAAGCCAACAATGCAGTTAAGAAAAATAAGTGTTAAGTAAAAAAATTGATTCGTAAAAAATAATTAAAAGAAATGACAAATAATTAAAGAGCAGCAGTAAAATAACAGTAGCAAGGCTATATACAGGGGGTACCAGTACAGAGTCAATGTGCGGGGGCACAGGTTACAGTGGGGAAAAAAAGTATTTAGTCAGCCACCAATTGTGCAAGTTCTCCCACTTAAAAAGATGAGAGAGGCCTGTAATTTTCATCATAGGTACACGTCAACTATGACAGACAAAATTTGGGAAAAAAATCCAGAAAATCACATTGTAGGATTTTTAATGAATTTATTTGCAAATTATGGTGGAAAATAAGTATTTGGTCACCTACAAACAAGCAAGATTTCTGGCTCTCACAGACCTGTAACTTCTTCTTTAAGAGGCTCCTCTGTCCTCCACTCGTTACCTGTATTAATGGCACCTGTTTGAACTTGTTATCAGTATAAAAGACACCTGTCCACAACCTCAAACAGTCACACTCCAAACTCCACTATGGCCAAGACCAAAGAGCTGTCAAAGGACACCAGAAACAAAATTGTAGACCTGCACCAGGCTGGGAAGACTGAATCTGCAATAGGTAAGCAGCTTGGTTTGAAGAAATCAACTGTGGGAGCAATTATTAGGAAATGGAAGACATACAAGACCACTGATAATCTCCCTCGATCTGGGGCTCCACGCAAGATCTCACCCCGCGGGGTCAAAATGATCACAAGAACGGTGAGCAAACGTCCCAGAACCACACGGGGGGACCTAGTGAATGACCTGCAGAGAGCTGGGACCAAAGTAACAAAGCCTACCATCAGTAACACACTACGCCGCCAGGGACTCAAATCCTGCAGTGCCAGACGTGTCCCCCTGCTTAAGCCAGTACATGTCCAGGCCCGTCTGAAGTTTGCTAGAGTGCATTTGGATGATCCAGAAGAGGATTGGGAGAATGTCATATGGTCAGATGAAACCAAAATATAACTTTTTGGTAAAAACTCAACTCGTCGTGTTTGGAGGACAAAGAATGCTGAGTTGCATCCAAATAACACCATACCTACTGTGAAGCATGGGGGTGGAAACATCATGCTTTGGGGCTGTTTTTCTGCAAAGGGACCAGGACGACTGATCCGTGTAAAGGAAAGAATGAATGGGGCCATGTATCGTGAGATTTTGAGTGAAAACCTCCTTCCATCAGCAAGGGCATTGAAGATGAAACGTGGCTGGGTCTTTCAGCATGACAATGATCCCAAACACACCGCCCGGGCAACGAAGGAGTGGCTTCGTAAGAAGCATTTCAAGGTCCTGGAGTGGCCTAGCCAGTCTCCAGATCTCAACCCCATAGAAAATCTTTGGAGGGAGTTGAAAGTCCGTGTTGCCCAGCGACAGCCCCAAAACATCACTGCTCTAGAGGAGATCTGCATGGAGGAATGGGCCAAAATACCAGCAAGTGTGTGAAAACCTTGTGAAGACTTACAGAAAACATTTGACCTGTGTCATTGCCAACAAAGGGTATATAACAAAGTATTGAGAAACTTTTGTTATTGACCAAATACTTATTTTCCACCATAATTTGCAAATAAATTCATAAAAAATCCTACAATGTGATTTTCTGGATTTTTTTTCTCATTTTGTCTGTCATAGTTGATGTGTATCTATGATGACAATTACAGGCCTCTCTCATCTTTTTAAGTGGGAGAACTTGCACAATTGGTGGCTGACTAAATACTTTTTCCCCCCACTGTAGTCAGAAAACTGACTGGTTTTCTGATCCACTCCCCTACCTTTTTTTAAAGGTATCTGTGACCAACAGATGCATATCTGTATTCCCAGTCATGTGAAATCCATAGACTAGGGCCTTATGAATTTATTTCAATTGACTGATTTCCTTATATGAATTGTAACTCAGTAAAATCTTTGAAATTGTTGCATGTTGCGTTTATGCTTTTGTTGTGTCTTGTGTAGGCTAGGCTAAGCTTTGTGTAAACTAAAAGGGTAAAGACAGTATGTTGAATACGTGCCAGCAGAACCTGTTTTATAGAGGGAAGGTTTGCTCTGCCGCAACATGCCTTATGCTTAGTCTCTGTTGATCGAAAGTGAGAGGACTAACGCAAGCTAGATACCTGATACACCAGATATAAAAGGCAAGAGTAGACAACCCCCCAGATAAGGCTTTTGAGAAAGTTTTGTGGGGGTTAGAAATGTGTTGGCTTGAGTCTTGACTGAACGTAAAAACATAACAATATTTATGTGACTCAAAATTAAAACGTAGGCTAGTTTACAGGCTACGTCATTTTGAGTCACCCCCTTAAACACATCTAATTGCTACTATTTGACAATGACAGAAATCCAACAGCACCTTGAGTAACTCCCAAAGCAGGGTAAATGAACCAGTGTCGGGGCAGTCAATTTCTTCCCCAGCCCTGCTAGGTTAAAGGAGCAGTGCTGGTTTGCCCTGCTACTGCTTGGGCCAGAGCACAGGTCTTACAACAGGGCTGCCTTGAGTCTCACACAAAAGAGCAATGGAGCAGAAAGGGTTGGGCTAGGAGGCCCAGATAACAGCACCCCCCTCCCTCCACATAAACAGACTGATGTCATTCACTGACCCCGCTGAATGGATGGAATTCATGGCTAGGAGAGAGGGACAAAGAGAGAGGGACTGAGAGAGAGAAAGAGTGAGAGATATGGAGAGAGCGAGGGAGAGAGACAGATAAAGGGAGAGACTGAGGGAGACAGATAAAGAGAGATGGAGAGGGACAGATAAAGGGAGAGACTGAGGAAGAGGGAGACAGATAAAGAGAGAGGGAGAGAGATGGAGAGGGACAGAGAGAAAGCGTGAGGAAGAGAAAGAAAGGGAGAGTGGGGAGGAGAGAGTGACCTTTTTGAGCTCATTATTTCCTGGATGTGTTAATACAGTGAGTGTTAATGACCCAACTAAGTGTGGCCTAAATGTGAATACACACCCGCCGGCACGTACACACACAGCCCATTGAAGGGACAAATAAAACCCTCCATTAAGAGACTTTCCAGGCTCAGGCCATTCTCTGTTCCATTTAAGATTCCACACGTTCTTACAGATCGACATAAAAACAGTATTGAGACTTAAGAAACAATGATTAACATTCAGTTACTGGTGGACTAATGGAATTGTATTTCTAATGGAAGCTTAATGTATGGCTTAATAGATAAGTCCTCTATACTTTGATGATTAATTACATTACGCTGTGCTTCAAAGCCATAAACAGCAAAAGGGCTGACGGCTTGTATTCCCCATCTTAAACCATTGTTTATGCATGCAGGACTAAACCTACTACTTCCTGACTTATTTCAATCTCATATAAGTGAGTGACTAACTTCATCTGGCCTCAGAGCCCATCCTGTTAGTATAGTGACTCCCCAAAATGTTTGTCCAATGCGGTGTGTGTGTACTGTCCTGAGACAGTCCTGCTCTCCAGCCAATCTCCTGCCCTTGGCCCAGGAAGCTGGGCCCTCTGCCATATTCAGGGCCTGCCCACACGTCCGCCTGCCACCCACCAGGAAGAGGAAATTAGAACCATTCCATCTTGTCACAGCTCCACCACCAGAACACACCAGGAAGAGACCAATAGCACATGCACACATACACTAACTCATAGCATTCATATGTTCCATCAAAGTTTTCACTTTGTCAAGGGTTTGATATGAAAAGAGCAGGGATTTCAGACCGATTTGATGTTATAAACAAAAGTTAAAACACACACAAATTCACCAGACAGACACTGGCAAGCACATTGCGTCTCTCTTTTTCAAACACACACCCCGCTCCAAAAAACTGCCTCCGGGGAGGGGTCAGCAGGAGGAAGCAGGACCTTAACAAGTACTACGGAAGACGGGTGGGATCCTTGCTCCCAGCCTGGCCACTCCCTCTACCGCCTCTGCACTGTGTGTGTGTGTGTGTGTGTGTGTGTGTGTGTGTAGTGTAGTGCTGGGACGGACGGGGGCGAGTGTAGGGAAGGAGAGCCAAGTAAACTTTCTTCCAGACACACACCACCACAGCAGCCCCATTCACTCCCCAGTCCAGTTTTACTATCTACTATGCTTTATTACAGAGCCTTCTGGAGATAGTGCTAAGGTCCAACTCCCCTTTAGTGTGTGCTCCTTCCCACTCTACAGACAGAGCAACTTTAAGACACAGCAGCTGTTGCTTGTGATGTATAAAAAATATGCGGACAATGAGAGAGGTGCAGGTCCAGATAGACACGTACTTTTTCAGAGGATCGACCACCGTCTTCGAGATCTGGTTCACCTATGGACGAACAGACACGGTCAAACGTTAATTTAAAGTACAGTACTTCTCTTAAATGAAAGTGAATGTCTTTCTTTATTAATTGAAATTAATTGAAATTTGTTGTCAAAGTGAATTACTTTAAGTTGAACAAAATAGCTCCAAGTCCCACTCATTAACAGCATGATAAAACATCCACACAAACAATCAACAATTGTGTATTTTCAAACAGAGCACTCAAGACAATAGAGGGGAGGGAGGTGAGGCGGGTTGCAAAGAAACTTTTGTGACTTTGACTCTTTTATTGTACACAAGCCCCGAGGAGAAAGCCCTGAATATTCATCGAGCTGAACAATACAAAATGATGCAACTGTCAGGGGATGGACATGAAAGCAAAGCCCCACTGATTTCAAATCCTGCGGAGGGTGGGCTGCCTTACAAGATGAAAGTTCTTTGCAAACAAACATTTTAACAATAACAGTTTATATTTTCCTGCATTCTCCTTCTCGTTGCCGGAGCCAAAAGGGAGGGAGGGGGGCTTTGTTAAGTGGAAGTAAATTAACATCTCATCTCGAGGCCTCCAGCCCGGGCGCCAAAGTCTCATCGACAGAAGTTGGCACACAATTAATAAAGTTTACAGAGTAATTTACATTGCAGATTCAAAATGACTCGTAGATCTACATCTCTGACAGAGCGCTAAGTTAACCCGGCAAACAACTCCAGTGAAGAGCATCGCTAAAAACATTTAATGAGAAATAAAAGCGGCAAGACAACTCAATGAAGTGACAGCTACATGAGAACAATGAGCCTAGTACAACTAATCAATCATTCACTAGTTATTGGAAGGATAGTCAATCACAGAACATAAGAAACAAATACTGTACAACAGCAAAGCTTTGTCAATGCCCTGACAGTCTCTGAGAATATACATACACACACATACAGACACACACCAACAGAGCATCGAAAGGCAGTTTGAGGGAAAATAAGAGAACCAATAACAAATAAGAACATGGGAATTCACATTTTCCTCTGTTTTACATATTCACACCATCCCCCCTCCCTGGGAGAGAGAAAAGGCTGAAGCTGCGTTGCTGCCGAGGTGAGTGCATGCAGTAAGCAGGGAGAACAACACCACCACATTTGCTTAAGCATGCTGGTGCCCTCTACCCTCTGCCCTTTCCCACAGAGAGGGGGGGCAGAACTATTCCACTGAGGCCCAGCAGTGCCTGAGGCCGGCGCTCTAGCAGCAGTCTCCGTGAGTGAGTCACGGGGCAGAGGTCATCCCGGCACACAGGCCTCCCAAAAATACACGCAGATCGCGGAGGAAATCAATACCCCGCCAAACGGAGCATCCACTACTGCTCAGCCGCCATTTTCACTGGGGCTCGGCTTCAGCAGCAGTGTGCCGGGGGGCTGCGCGCCCTCCTCAGCCCCAGAAATAAACACACAGGCCTGGGCCACTGCTGCCTTCATTATCCCTGCACGTTTTATCCGCTCGCTCAATCGCAGCCCCCGCGGCGGATCATCTCGTCTCAACACTAAGGAGAGCAAAGGGTGGTTGTTTTTGTGTCTGTTTTGCTTGAGCAGTTGAGTCGTTGGTGGTGCCGTCAGAAGGAAGAACAGCCAGCTTGGAGGGAGAGATTGTGTAGTATGATTCTGGTGAGCTGCGCTGGGCTTTAATAACTCTGGACTCCTGAGGTGATATTCAAAAATACTGAACCAACTAACCAACCAAGGGCCTAGAAACGCTTTGCTTTGCCGTCAGCTCTCAACCAGTTTACCGAATGCCAAGCTATGTGGCACAGACAGACATACTGTAGCAGAACATGTTCATGTCAAACATCTTGTTGACTGAGACTGGCTGAAAAAGGAGGCCTCTAAACTCAAGTACCATCTTGTAATAACAGAAGGGTTGCATGTCAAAACTCTCGCTGAAGGCCACTTAAAAATCATGAAGCAAAAACAACCAGAATCGATTTGATGGAGAATAATGTATTTGGTATTATTTTCTAACTGCTTCGCCTCCAGAAGTGAGAAAGTGTACTTGGTTCCACGCTGCCTGGCTGGAGCCCTGTCCAGCAGACCATGGCCATGAAGCCAAGCAAGGAAATTACACCCTATGGAGCCAGTCAACGCCTCCACTCCTACACACTGTAGAGCAAACCTGCACCTTTTGTTACTGACCTACAAAACGGCAGGGATGAAAAAAATACAATACCACATTGACATCTAGCTGTTCCTGACCGTAAGACTCAACGCAGCTCAAAACTCATTTAAGATGATTTGGAAAGCTCAAGTAGCAAGCTGAGTGCTGTGTAGTGCAAAGCTGGCCTCCCAGGTTGTTCCGAGGTGAAGGTTATGAAGGTTATTAGCGTAGTCAGAGGGAAGAGGACTCAGAGGAGAACAGTAAGAGATGTTAACTACCCTTTAGGGTTCTGACACTGTTTAACTAAGAGGAAAGTGGAGAAGGAAAGACAATAGCAGACTGAAAATGGATACTCTTAATAGTCTACATTTCATAACAATTGGGTAGAAAATATTGGCAGTGCTTCTGCTTTTGTAAAGATTCCAGAATTTGAGCTGAAAAGATTTTGATGTTAAAATGTGTGAAAATGTTACCCATTTCCAATCTTCAGAAGGTTGAGAAGACATTCCATCTTAAATACAGTCAAAATGGAAGAACTGTTCGTCTTGGCAGACCACTAAGAACAGACCCACCATAGGTCACAAGCTGTGAACCACAAGCACAGTCACCACACTTAACTTTGTCCAGTCATTCCAAATGGCTACTGTAAAACTTGATTACATCTGAGCACAGTTTATGTGGTGCATGTCCAGTCTTTGCTGGAAGAATGCCTTGTTGTTGAGCGCTTGAAAGGAATTCACAGAGATCTTCAGAATATTTACAGAGAGGGACATTGTCACTCAAGGTAAAGCCACCAGCAAATAAAAGGATGCTGGGAAAACCAGTCTAAAGCACACTAATGGAAAAAGCACTCTTCTGAAGTTGTAGTAGAATCAGGTCTTGTACATATGTTGTTGTTTTTTTCATTCTTGATGATCAGTGTGATTCCCTGTGTGACTGACTTCTCTATCTTAACAGAGATGCCTCTCACAGTGCAATGCCCTGAAGAAACACACATGCAATGCCAACCCTATGATTTCCTTTGCAATTACCTGCAGCGATGATATTAATCAAATATGTGAAGTACACATGGCAAATAACATAAAGGAGCTGAGAGCAGAAGCAGAATTGCTCACAGAGAGGGACTGGGGAAGATCATGCAGAGAACAGATCCCATTAAAACAGCCTGTGACATTTCCAAGTGAAGCTATTCCATAGTATGAGTCACAAATGCATCCAATCTACAGCTCTCTGATATTCGACAAAGATGAGCATCTAATAGACCAGTGAGCTGCTGGAGACGCTCTCAAAAGAAGACAAGAGAAGAAAAGAGACTGAGTGAGATTTCTTTCTTCTCGTTCACACGGTTATGCAATATTGACAAAGATGAAAATACACTTAGGCCAACCAAACCCTTTTGGTTTCTGCCCTTTGAGTGTTTGAAGAGAGGGAGCGTATGAGGCATACCTGTCAGAATGCTGAATACAATGCCCATAGGTAGAGCTGTGAAAGCTAGGCTGGAGGAGGGTTTCCTCTACCATTGTATAGGCCCCCTGCCTAAAAGAGTATATTGTTTATTTTGGTTTCAATAGACAATTTCGATGCACCCCACTTGGAAAATAATCTAGGAGAACAACTCGGCTGTGGTGTGATGCTGAGGGAGAGGAGCACAGACAGGTCCTGACACTGACCTTCTCCTGGTTGAAGGAGTCCATCCTCTTCATGGCTGTGTCCAGAGCCGTCATGGACTCCAGGAAGGCCTGGTCCTGTTCACACAGGGGGTTATTGAGCAGGTCCCCTGAGATCTTCACTGCTGCCTTGGACATGGCTGAAAGACATAGAACAGACAGAGAATATTAGTATTACCATGGTAAAACTGTCCCTGAAAAAGAGGGAAATGGGAAAGGAGGGAGGGAAGGAGAGAGAGATAGAGAAAGAAAAAAAGAAAGCCATAACCGAATGGAGAACAGAGGAATGGAGAAACATACAGGTAACTGCCAAAATAAAGGAAACACCTAAATAAAGTGTCTTAATAGGGTGTTGGGCCACCACGAGCCAGAACAGCTTCAATGCACCTTGGCACAGATTCAACAAGTGTCTGAAACTATTGAAGGAACGCAACACCATTTTTCCACAAGAAATTCCATAATTTGGTGTTTCCTTGATGGTGGTGGTAAACACTCATGCGCCGCTCCAGAATCTCCCATAAGTGTTCAATTGGGTTGAGATCTGGTGACTGATATGGCCATGGCATATGGTTTACATCATTTTCATACTCATCAAACCATTCAGTGACCACTCGTGCCCTGTGGATGGGGGTATTGTCATCCTATAGCCATGGTATCCAAAATAATGGCCTTCCCAGAATTTTTATACATGAGTCTTCCCCTAAGCATGATGGGATGTTAATTGCTTAATTAACTCAGGAACCACACCTGTGTGAAAGCACCTGCTTTCAATATACTTTGTATCCCTCATTTACTCAAGTGTTCCCATTATTTTGGCAGTTACCTGTACAATCTGTATTATTAATGTTTGGCCTGGTTTGACTATTTGGCCCAGACATGCTTGGTGGGCATGGCTAGCAGCAGAGGTGAGCACCCATGCCAGGACTGACACTGTGGGCATTTGACAGACACAAAAGTTCAATAAACGAAAAGGAAAAGTAGGCTAGAGCAGCAGCGCAGCATCAGTTGGAGGGAGTCGAGAGGGTGGTGGGCTCGGCTGCTGTGATGAATATTCACAAAAGCACTGGGAATCTGTCCAAATGTTTCTATAGTGCCAAGGCCAATTACTGTTAATCTGCACTCCTGCCACTTTATCTTAGATACAGAGCGCATATCGGATCACCGCATCACTGTCAAAATAAATTAGCTGCACTGGGGACACACAGAGAAGTTGATAAGACGGAAAGTAAAATAAAACACTCCACATCAGACTCAACTGAGGCCTCATTCACACTCTCTTAGGATCGGGTAAAGACACATTACAATTTTTTTTAATTAAGTGTGTTAAAAAAGCAGCTTTTCTGTGTTGGAATGGTGTGGGTGTCCCCCAACAACAAAATGGTGTGGGCGTATACCGATCATTAGAAATATTCATGCGAGTAGACCGCTGATTGGCCAACTCAGCCAATGAGCCAACATGACATCATGTTCTATGAGGAATTATAAACTGGGTGGTTTGAGCCCTGAATGCTGATTGGCTGACAGCCAATGTTTTTTCATACCCGTGATATGCTGTCTGATATACCACAGGTATGACAAAACATGTATTTTTACTGTTCTAATTACGTTGTTAACCAGTTTATAATAGCAATAAGGCACCTCTGGGATTTGTGGTATATGGCCAATATACCATGGCTAAGGGCTGTATTCATGGAACTCTGTGTTGGGTTGTGCTTAAGAACAGCCCTTAGCCGTGGTATATTGGCCATACCACACCCCCTCGTGCATTATTGCTTAAATAGCAAGCATTTTTGAAGATACAAGTTTGAGGTGGGGTTTATTAAGTGTTTTCTCCTATTTATACTTTGGCCACAAATACGAGTATTGAACGAGTCAACAACATTATTTGGGTATGAGGTAACAGAATGTGAACTTTTAAAAGTGTGATTTTCACTGGACAGTTACATTTTAATTCCATAGTGTGTTCGATTTTTTACGATTTGTGTTGCCAATGGTATAAATGGCTTGTGGCCAGTGATATCCTGACTCTATAAAGATTTATCTCTGAAGACTTGTGGACTTGCCTCAGAAGAGCCCACAATTTCATTGTCTTACTTTAAATAGACTTGACAAATGATTGCCGTTATGAAACGCTGTGTGGAGCACACTGTGCTAACGTGCTGTGCAGGCAGGTCCACTCTTTGTTGTTTTGTGGCAGTTGGTGGAGAAAGGACCTGTGCAACAGATGGAATGAATTAATTATAACGAGATGTTGACAGCTCTGATACTTTGATGAGGCATCATCCCATATTCCAGTGCACAAAGCAGAGGAAATGAAGAAGCCCCTCACTCCCCCATCCTTCCCCTCTCCACCCTCAGAGTAGATCGCTACCAGAGGCAATTTCTGCTACTGCTCCTTTCCATTTCCAAAAGCTCCAACAAAAAATACATATATTTCTTAGCAGCAGAAATGTAAAACAGAATGTAGGCTAAAAGCTATGAGTAGGAAGAATGTGAGAAACATTGCTTATTTTTAAGGGTTACTGAATATAGGCTAACCCCATTTTCCAAAATTGCACAAGAGACATTGTCCCTGAAAAACCTGATAGGCAACAACAATTAAGGTGTCAGTGAATGTATGCCAAGCATGTGAAAGAGATTAATTAAATGAGAGAAAGCTAATGACGTCAAGGAGATTTGTACAAGAAAAGATGATCAGTGGGAAAAAACATTCAGAGACTGGCCAAAATATAAAACACTGTCAACAGCACACCTATATCAGCCTCTGTGCTTTTCTTCATGTCTTTGTGGAGCTTCTTTGTCTGATCTTCCAACCTGTAAAGTAAGGGAAATTTAGTTTTTTCAGTTCAGGTTCTTGGATATCACAATAATACAACATATAACATTTGGTAAGTATCGGTCCAAGTACAGTTAGGCATCTACAGAGCAAACTGACAGTAGGATCATGCGTTTGCATTCAGCAGCTAGGGTAGGCAGAGTGGCAGAGGGAGAGTACAGAAAAAGGGTCCACTATGTCCAGCCTGAACAAACCCCTCTAATGCCTATACAGCCTTCACTGACAGTCTTACTGGGATATCTCAGTCCAACCTGAACGCTACAAATAAACACCTACAAAATAACCTATAAACTGGGACATTCAACAGGATTAAAAATTGCATTGATTTCATATAAAACACATTATTATGACTTCCCTTTTGCTAATACAAAATACTAGGATTGCTTCTTGTTTCTGTCAACTAAATTCAGTCATAAAAGCATTTATGTCTTCAATCATCCCTCCACATTCATTCAAATGATGGGTGTTAAAATGGCAATTATGAGAGTATGGAGGCTGAATCGTGTGCCGTTCATTATATCAATTAAGGGAAACGAGGGGCTGTTTAGCAACTCCCAGGAGGCTGCTGTCACATCAGTTTTCAGGGATTCATTAAGGGAGGGGGACTGAAAAAACAACAACACTTTTCCCATTTCCTTGTCCAATCTGTGTTAGCTGACGGGAGGCAGGAGAGTGTGAGGGCTAAGGAGGGCTCTTCTGGATGTGGGCCAGGTGAGCCAGAGGTCCGTTTCTACAAGGTGTTAATGGATGCCTGCTGGAGCAGCTGCTGCTACTCGCTCCTGTGTGACCCAACAGTTTGCCCTCTACTGCCGCCAACAGCCAGCCTCTCTACACTCCCTGCTGCTGTGGTATAACGCCATAGGAGTTTGGAATCAGCAGCTGATCTCAGGTAGACAAACACTGCTCTGGGATTAGAGATGCTAGACTTACTATGGGAGGCATTGGATGATAAAATAATTTGCCAAATTAGACCACGAGAGGTCTTTAAAATGACACTGGTTATATTTCCACTCAAATGAATAGAAATATTGAATTTAACAACAGTTCAAAGAGCTAGATGGCAGAATGACGTTCACTAAGAGTTCCTGATATGGATCAGGGGAGTGCCAAGACGTCTGTACATGCCTGCTCCTCTTACTCATCATGTGTCCCCTGTAGCTCAGTTGGTAGAGCATGGCGCTTGCAATGCCAGGTTTGTGGGTTCGTTTCCCACGGGGGGTCAGTATGAAAATGTAAGTCGCTCTGGATAAGAGCGTCTGCTAAATGACTAAAAATGTAAAATGTGTAAGGTATATTGTGGTGCCATGTCTCCTACTCAACGAAACCTGAAGCGCTCTCACTCAGTCTGCAGGCCCCTCGGGGAGTCTCTTTAACCTCAGACACACAGCAGGGGAGGGCCTTCTATGTGCTAGCTTACGGAGGGTCTCGGGCAAGAGAATGCTTTGAACACTTATCCTAACTCAGTTCTGCAGGTGTCAGAAAAGAGAGAAAGATTGGGTCTAACATTGTCTTTCCCATTAAAACAATTATTTCAAGGTTAAATGTTGATGTGAAAGCCTAAAGGCCCTGAGAAATAACATGCATGTGTGTTCACCTCTACAAATCAATGGAATATCTGCACTTAAAATAGCCCTCATAATGCTTTGTAGTCTGTGTCAGTTCAGTGTTCGTCTGCAATGAGGGTTCTTGCTGCAATAATGATGCAGTCAATACATATGTGAAACAGAGCACAAATGAAATCTTTAACATTTGGGGCCACACAAACTTACTTTTGGAGCTTGTCATATTCTCGTTCGAAGTCTCTTTCAACCTGTAAAAACACATTGAAACTCATTGTTAGATACAACATTAACATCTGTGTGTTCATGTCTGTTCAGTCAATGTTGTTCCTTTCGATTATAGTCCTAACATGTGCTTAATGAATACTAAATATCCCTGCTATTGGAGAGACAGGTAAATTACATAGTAACAGAATTACGCCAGTATGCCAAACAGAAACCATTGATTTCTAAGTTTAACAAACCATACAACTCTATGAACAAGGACAACTTTTAACAATTTCCACAGACATTTTTTAAAAAGTGGAAGAACTGAGCTGATGCAAACTTTGGTAACGGAATTACAGTAAAATGTCCCTCAGGTTTTTATGCAACCACGTTTTCCAAAAACTCTTAAATATCTGTTCCACATTAAGATTCAAAGATCTCTGCAGAAAGAATGGGGTGTCAGCTATGACATGGCACCTTGATTTAAAACATTTTTATTTGGGTTATTAAACTATAGTAAGTGAAGTGCATTTACGCCCAGTAACAGAATTACATCATGGGTCCCTGATCTGTACTACACAGAAATGCATAATTATGTATATGAAAGTCATTCTCCTCATGTTCCACAAGTTTGGACATCACAGAGCAGCACAGCAGAGTACAGTGCAGTACAATACAGCAGAGTAGAGTTCAGTACAGTGCAGTAGAGTACAGAACAATATACTGCACTCTACGCTACTTTTCTTTACTGTACTACTGTATTGTATTGGACTGTACTATACTCTACTCACTGTACTGTGCTCTACTCACTATACTGTGCTATCCAAACTTGTAAAACATACGTCTATGATAGGTTCAGATTTGGTCCAGTCCGTCTGTGGACGTTAACATCAAGGCCAGGGTGGACTTGATTTCAACTATTTATTTATTGTTTTTCCACAGCACCCCACAAACAACACAAAAACAAAACATCCACTATACAACACATTCCCCAAGGTGATCAACATATGATTTCCAGATTTCGTCAAGCACGTCCGGTTTTCGTTTAATTTTATAATAAACAAAATCCAACGGTATGTAGCTAGACAGTTCAGTCCACCAGTTTGTTATTGAGGGTGAATATGAGGCTTTCTAATTGATGGCTATATATTCTTTTGCAGCAATCAGACCTAGAATACAAAATCTCTCTGATATTGATCACCAATATTTACATTTCCCAACAGACATAATCGTGGAGATGGATGGATATAAATTCCTAGACACAATGAAATGATAGCACATACATTATCCCAAAATGGTGTCAGTTTATCACAGGACCACAGCATATGTAATAGGGTTCCTTTGTGCTTTTTGCATCTCCAACAACTACTTTTCAATGTCCATGGCCGTCCGGTGTCGGTCAGTGCTCAGTGGGTGAGGATGCTGGTTAAAGTAAATGGAAAGAGAGCGGGCTCATGGGTAGGTGTCAGTAAGAGCTGGGAGAGGTGACTAACTGGAGAGAGAGAGAGAGAGAGAGGGAGGGGTTGTCCAGACTCAGACTGTTTTAACACTCTTGGTTTGATCACCAGACGACAGAAAGAGAAAGAAAACAATTATCAGCTGAACATAACAATATGCCAGTGGAAGGGAGGACAGTGGCAGGTGACTATTGTAGTTTGTTGACTATTATGATTTCCCATTGTAGCCAATTCAGTTGCAGTAATTCTGTTACAGATTTTGGGGTAATTGCGAGTTTTAATCACTTAATTCATAAACAAAATTGATATCAGTAAAATCACTATAACTAATTGGTAGGTCTACCATTGCACTTCTGTGAACTTTTATTATTCTCCCTCATAAAAAATATCTTAAAGACATGTGGGTTTTTGGTAACAGAATTACAAGGCAATATTTCATTAACTTACAGAAGGTAAACAATTTCTCCAAAACTAAATACAAGTGTTGATATTAGTTGTCAGGGGCCTTTACTTCAAAATGTGTGTGTTTTGGCCTCCCGAGTGGCGCAGTGGTCTGCTGAGGCGCCACTACCACCTGGGGTTCAATCTCAGGCTGTGTCACAGCCAGCCGTGACAGGTGAGCCCCATACGGCGGCGCACAATTAGCCCAGCCGTCCGGGTTAGGGGAGGGTTTGGCTGGGGGCTTTCCTTGGCTCATCGCGCTCTAGCGACTCCTTGTGGCGGGCCGGGCACCTGCAAGCTGACGTCGGTCGTCAGTCGAACTGTGTTTCCTCCGACACATCGGTGCGGCTGGCTTCCAGGTTAAGAGAGCAGTGTGTCTCAACTGTTGGAGAGTTGCAGCGATCGTAACTAGCAATTGGATATCACGAAATAGGGGAGAAAAATGTTGTACAATTTTAATACCTAATACCTTTTAAGACTTTCTGGTAGACCCCTTTTCCCTCTGTTTATCCAGAAATCAAAGCCTTTACTTATGCCTCATTTTTAAGATGGAACATTTTTGGAAAATGTATCTATCTAGGCCTTCATTTCCCCAAAAAGCTCCTGGTAATTTACTAAAGGTACCAGAATCTTTAGTAATTTTGGTAATTAACAGAAAGTATATGGCAATCTATCGTAACTTTGGTAATTAATACTTGAACAACTTTTTACAAATTATTAATATATACAGTAGTATACATTTTTATATCTGTGTCCATATTGTCCATGAGTTTCTAGTAGATTGACCATATGGTTCAAGAGAAAATAGCGTAATTAATGAAAAAAGTACCAAATCAACAATGGAATGATTTTCAATTAACTCTGCAACTCTTCCAACTATTTACGTTTTTCACAACTGCCACCAGATTGACGCCAGAACATTGACAACAAATACATATTGACATAGTAAAAAAAATACAAGTTTGTAAAAAAAATATTACTGATATTTGATATTTGCTGAAACCCTAATTTAAACACCATGGTATTCATTAAGTTGATGGTTTGTCATTCTTTTGGGGGGGATCATCTTAGTTATTTCATATACAGTGGGGAGAACAAGTATTTGATACACTGCCGATTTTGCAGGTTTTCCTACTTACAAAGCATGTAGAGGTCTGTAATTTTTATCATAGGTACACTTCAACTGTGAGAGACAAAAATCCAGAAAATTACATTGTATGATTTTTAAGTAATTAATATGCATTTTATTGCATGACATAAGTATTTGATCACCTACCAACCAGTAAGAATTCCAGCTCTCACAGACCTGTTAGTTTTTCTTTAAGAAGCCCTCCTGTTCTCCACTCATTACCTGTATTAACTGCACCTGTTTGAACTCGTTACCTGTATAAAAGACACCTGTCCACACACTCAATCAAACAGACTCCAACCTCTCCACAATGGCCAAGACCAGAGAGCTGTGTAAGGACATCAGGGATACAATTGTAGACCTGCACAAGGCTGGGATGGGCTACAGGACAATAGGCAAGCAGCTTGGTGAGAAGGCAACAACTGTTGGCGCAATTATTAGAAAATGGAAGAAGTTCAAGATGACGGTCAATCTCCCTCGGTCTGGGGCTCCATGCAAGATCTCACCTCGTGGGGCATCAATGATCATGAGGAAGGTGAGGGATCAGCCCAGAACTACACGGCAGGACCTGGTCAATGACCTGAAGAGAGCTGGGACCACAGTCTCAAAGAAAACCATTAGTAACACACTACGCCGTCATGGATTAAAATCCTGCAGCGCACGCAAGGTCCCCCTGCTCAAGCCAGCGCATGTCCAGGCCCGTCTGAAGTTTGCCAATGACCATCTGGATGATCCAGAGGAGGAATGGGAGAAAGTCAAGTGGTCTGATGAGACAAAAATATAGCTTTTTGGTCTAAACTCCACTCGCCGTGTTTGGAGGAAGAAGAAGGATGAGTACAACCCCAAGAAAACCATCCCAACCGTGAAGCATGGAGGTGGAAACATCATTCTTTGGGGATGCTTTTCTGCACACGGGACAGGACGACTGCACCGTATTGAGGGGAGGATGGATGGGGCCATGTATCGCAAGATCTTGGCCAACAACCTCCTTCCCTCAGTAAGAGCATTGAAGATGGGTCGTGGCTTGGTCTTCCAGCATGACAACGACCCGAAACACACAGCCAGGGCAACTAAGGATTGGCTCCGTAAGAAGCATCTCAAGGTCCTGGAGTGGCCTAGCCAGTCTCCAGACCTGAACCCAATAGAAAATCTTTGGAGGGAGCTGAAAGTCCGTATTGCCCAGCGACAGCCCCGAAACCTGAAGGATCTGGAGAAGGTCTGTATGGAGTAGTGGGCCAAAATCCCTGCTGCAGTGTGTGCAAACCTGGTCAAGACCTACAGGAAGCGTATGATCTCTGTAATTGCAAACAAAGGTTTCTGTACCAAATATTAAGTTCTGCTTTTCTGATGTATCAAATACTTATGTCATGCAATAAAATGCAAATGAATTACTTAAAAATCATACAATTCGATTTTCTGGATTTTTGTTTTAGATTCCGTCTCTCACAGTTGAAGTGTACCTATGATAAAAATGACAGACCTCTACATGCTTTGTAAGTAGGAAAACCTGCAAAATCGGCAGTGTATCAAATACTTGTTCTCCCCACTGTATTTACATGTGATAAGGCCACACAGAGGGCCAGAGATTTTTACAGACACCTGTGATAATCTGAAGTACCCAAAAGGGCCACTAGATGTCTTGTGATAGATAACATAAAATCCTTGAAAGATACCAACATTTTGGTAGTTTACTGGTAAACGTAAAAGGTTTACAGTAATATACCCTCCATTTGCAACCCTACTCTTAGCTTTCATTTGACACCCAATTTGATATGAAACTTCACTCCTATGAACTTCACGTTTGAGCTCATGGTCCTTTTCGATGGAAATTTCCAACAATAAACCCATAATCTGAGCACAGACTGGCTCCCCCTGGTCCTTGGACAATTAGAAGTCGCTCCATATCCTCTAATTTGCTTCATGTTTTGAGTTCTAGAGGTCTGGTTGAAAGCCCACACCCACACCCTCCTCTGATCAGACTGGACTGATTGAACAGGTCAGCGCTGGTTATGGAGGTAGCAAGGGTTCCTTTTTTGTGGTTCTGTGGGCTTCTGGATAAACAGGCAGCTGCCATTCTGTCACTGGAGGGCGGGCTGTCCACTGGGCTCCCTGTACTCTAGCCCACTCCCTGGGTATGGCCTGGGATGTCACAGGAAGCTGCCCGGGAGCCCGTTCTTACTGTCTGCCGCAAATTACTGTGGAAGTGGTTTTCCCCAAAGGAGGGTGCCCACTCACTGGCAGCAACCTCTGCCCCCTCATATGGTTTGGACAAATTGCCACCCCACAGACTCACTTGCCCAGGTTCATTGATGATGGTGCAGTATCTTGTCTGACGATTTGCTGGTGGTTACCTTTAGTACACTATGCTCATTTTGTGAACCCAGACTCATACGCCTTATACAATATCAAGATATTTCAGAAAACCCAAGGGTAACAAGTAAAACATTTAGTTGGTCAGGATGAGGGACATCCTTTGGGTTTCCTCCACATTTTTAAACAACATTTCTGAATGTGCTAATTACAGGCTCCTTTGGAGAATCAATGATTGGAAGTAGAAGCTGGGTAACCGTTGTCCATTAAGTTCTGTGGGACCTGAAACATTGTATGAGGTTTATGGAGTCTCTCCACGGGCCACACAGACACGAATTAGGCCTAACTCCTTCACTGCCCAGTCTAGTATGTGGATAGGGGTGCTCTCCCTCAAAGCTAAATCCATGGTTTAAAAGCTAAAATTGAATAAGTCTTCCAGAAAATGTAAATCCTCTTCCAGAGCCACCACAGCATTTCGGTCTTTTTGGCAGAAGGTCACTCATATTTAAAACACACAGCATACACTTCTAACAACAAAATGCAACTGACTCTTTTTAATTGGTTGGGCCAGAGTGCCTTAGCCCATAAAAGAGGTACAACTATCAACCTTGGATTTTTGCGGTCTGAAAGTCTCTTACGCATCAGTAACAGTAGTCGTAAGATCACAGTATGCTTCCATATAACAACCATACAACAAGCTAAATAAAGCCTGGTAGCGAGTGTCTAGTGAAATTATACATGATTTAATTATCTATTGTCTGGTTTCATAGCTGTTGAAGGTGCACCACTAATGGAAGCTCTTATGTTGGCATGTTAGGTCATTTTTATAAGTTAGGGACAGGGAGAGGAGAGAATACTGAACACTTACTGTTTTGGAAACAATCTGCTTTTTTGGTTGTCCAATCTTGAAGGGCATCCTAGAAGCAGACAAAATGATCAATTGATGGGACAGACGCGTACATGTACAACTACACTCTGCACATCACAAAGACAATCTAACACATCCAAACACAGACATTTAACTGAAATGAGAGACATTTTTAAAGGGCTGGCAGACCACAGCAGGTACTGACTGGTAGGTAATAATGTGTTGTGAAGTGGGTACAAGTGAACAAGTGTATCCTATGGCTTAGTCACAGCCAGCCAAATCCAACACTGTTAACCCCTGGCCTTGTGGAGTGTGTTTCAGGAGCCCTGTGCCTTGACTTCCTGTCACCACATCTGGCTTCCACTGCTAGCGGATATCACTAATTAGAAGTTGCTGTCCCCTCTGCTCCTAGTGGCTTTCCTGCAACTACTCCCCACCAATCAAACACAGGCCCACATCAAACACAGGCCCACATTTGATTTGATTTGAGATAATGGCCATGGCCTGACAGATTGCTGTGAATTGAGACTGCAGAAAGGCAGTTCACAATGCATCACTCCGCACTCCTTACAGCCCCCAGTCTGTCAACAGCCTAAGCCTATGGTTTATTAAAAACTTCAGGGCCAGTATGATGACAAGATCCAAGGATAGCCGACTCATCGTCTGATAGAAGATTCTAAGATTTCCAAATTGTATTAATGGTGTAATGGTTAGGTTATGTGGTTAGATTAAGCATTAGGCTACCTCCATATGCAGTGTTTCCTCTATATTAATTACATTCTTGCCACCGCTGCCAAAAATAATGTAATTTAAAAATATATATATATTCCGTCCGAGACAAGCTTTTAAATGGAGTCGTTGGCTCAATGACTGGAAGTCTATGGGAACAGCTAGCATGTCATTGCGCTAACGCTAGTAGCAATGCACACTAGAGGTTGACACGGGAACAGGACTCCCGCAGTTCCCACAGGATTCCGGCAGGAATGGGAGTCAAGTTCTAGAGTCAAGTTCGGGACAGGACGGGACGGGACAGGATCGACAGTCCTCAGGAACGGGCAGTACATATATAGTTCTTATTCTTACAAGCATTTCGCTACACCCGCAATAACATCCGCTAAATAAAATATAAATGGTCATTTCCCCCCTCCCGTCGGCTCACTCTCGCGCATCGCTGCAGTTGTAGCCATGGCCACTGTGCAGTCACTACTCAGATGCCAACTTACGCCAATGAATGATGAAGCTTGCAAGAGAGGAATTGCGTTCATCCAACTGTGGGTAAGTAGAAGGGCTGCCTTCATTGCCAAAATATCGTAATGTGGTTGTTATCAGCTGTGTGTGCAGGGCAGGCAACTGTCTCGTGAGCGTTGAGCAGCAGCCAAACGGAGCAGTTGCTATGGCTACTCACACGTAGAGTGGGGGACAGACAGACGAGCAGCTAACGGAATAAGTTATTTCTGATTTCTGTGTGTAAAAATGAGCACGTGGCGGGAATGATTTTTATCGGGATGGGACCCAAAAGTTCTGGAGTTACATAACTTTTGGACAAAGTAAGGGAAGAATTTGACAGGACAAGAAGAGACAGGAATGGATTTTCACTCCTGTGTTAACCTCTAATGCATCCCCCCTACCCTTGCCACCACTGCTGAAAAAAATCCTAGGGGAAACACTGATACGTAAAAAAAAAAAGGAGTTATTATATTGTTAAATAGGCCTACACTGTGACATCTGATGATAGTTTTGATAAGTAACAGCTTCTTTTCTTAGTGCCATCAGTCTTTTATCCACCTGAAACCAACTTTCTAAACCATGTCTCGCTACGTAAGTTGTTACTTAAATCACCAGAATGATGAGAATCCATGAGGAAGAAAACATTGTCTTTATATAGCCGCTGCACACGGCTGTAGCATGTCATTGATGTGACACTAATAACATCCAAGCCACATGATGGACGGTTGCCGTTGACAGGCTCAGTGAGACAGCAGCTGCGTCAAAAGAAAGGTGTGTAGACTAATGAGATGGAAAGGAGAGGGTGTGAGGCAGGGCCGCGTTGTGCAACCAGGAAACGCCATTGATATGTGTGTGGCAGTTCCCTTAGATGACAGCTCAATCAGAAAGCCCAATACAGCCAAGGGAGGCAACAGGAAAATGGTCTTAATCCGAATTACAACAGAAAGGCTGCTTTCACTGGCAGGAGGGAGCATTAAGTCCCTGTCAAACTAACCCTGGTAAAGCTCTAGGAGAAAGATGACCTTTGATTCCCCTTTTGACTCCTAGAGTAAAGCAATGTTTTAAGTAAAAAATTGATGTATTCCGTTCATAAACCAAGTTCTAAGGTCAAAATGGCTGATTTCAGTAGGAAAAATATTTTCACCTGTCATACTTCTGACAACCCAACACCATCATGGAAAACTACATTTCGTCACCCACTGAAATTCCTGTGGTCCACAGGGTGACTCATCTTATTACGCATGCAACGCATCACCAGACCACTATGGCAGTAACTGGTCCTAACTATCTGAGCAACAATCACAAGACTTCGCAAGGACTATTATGATATGTCAATTGTATGTTAAACATGCAGTAACTTTCCAAGAAAGAAGGTAAGATCATTAAGGCAGCAAGGCCTGCTAGAGTTCTTGCAAAACACCCCGACTGTAGCCTAGGCTATATCTTTAGCCCTTCAATACAAAATATATTGGCCAAGTAGAATATACAATCAAACCTACTGTAACACAATAGGTCATAGACTGCTGTTTTTAATAAGTATACTTTGCCTTTGTGGACACTGCCTTATTTGCTCAAATTCCCAAAGCAATCCAGAGAGAATGGTAGGCTATATAGAGGGGTAGAGGAAGGAGGATGGTGTATGCTGTGGGAATCATTTGTTATGTTTCTTCACACACAGTGCCATTTTAGTAGAGGCCTGTACATTTAGAAACTTTGGTTAGTCTGTAAGCCCTGATCCCATGACCTACTCAAACAAGGGCAGGAAAGACACAGCTTGCACAGAGCTACATTAGGTAGGCTAAATAGAGAGCACAACCTTCTCTCTTATGGACAGATTTACAGCTTATTAGTCGAAGTGAACAGTTATTACAGTAAGCCAAGCACAACAGCACTACATTGTGCTCAAACTACAATAGGTTAGGCCTAGATGTCAGGTTAAACAACTGAGAAATAAGATGGCATGTTTTGGGGGGATTATTCTATATGCTAAATATCATGTCAGAAATGATCATGTTTAGCATCTTTGGACATGTTCCAATATTTGAATTCAAAACAGCAATACAGTACTTAGCCTTTAGGTCAATAACCTTGATATAGCCTGGGCCTATTCTGAATTATCGTAAAATTATAGTCTTGGTATATTTGCATATTAGGCTATAACGTGGCATGGGTGTTGTTTAAAAAAAAGAAGGCATACTTTCACTTCATGAATCAAGGAGTAGGCAAGGGCCAATTTATAGACAAAGTCTTAGGCCTTCATTTTTTATATTTAGCCTAAATGTCCTTACACAATTATAGCCCTAACTTTTTTCTTATAAAATGAAGCCCAATAGTCCTAACTTTCCCTGAGTTCTACTGTGGTCCACACAACAATATGGCTGGTGGTGTAGTAGGGATGTCAAATGTTCAGCCTGCTGCACAGACCCTCTAGTCTAGGGTGCCTGGTTAAATTGTGCTTAGGAGCATTTTTTTTACTTCCCTCCGTGGTTAAAGTAGGAGGAAATACACTTAGTGGCCAGTTTATTATGTATGCCATCCGTTCACGAAAATGGTTCACTCCAACAGACAGTGAGTCACGTGGCCGTGGCTTGCTATATAAAGCAGGCAGACAGGCATTGAGGCATTCAGTTACTGTTCGATTGTTAGAATGGGCAAAACGAGAGACCTAAGCGACTTTTGAGCGTGGTATGATCGTTGGTGCCAGGCGCGCCAGTTCCAGTAGCTCAGAAACAGCCGGCCTCCTGGAATTTTCACACATGACAGTGTCTAGGGTTTACCGAGAATGGTGCGACAAACAAAAAACATCCAGTCAGCGGCAGTCCTGTGGGCGAAAACAGCTCATTGATGAGAGAAGTCGTAGGAGAATGGCAAGAATCGTGCAAGCTAACAGGAGGGCCACAAACAGGCAAATAACAGTCCAGTACAACATTGGTGTGCAGAACGGCATCTCGGAACGCACAACTCGTCGGTCCTTGTCACTGATGGGCTATTGCAGCAGACGACCACACCGGGTTCCACTCCTATCAGCTAAAAACAAGAAGAAGCAGCTCCAGTGGGCACGCGATCACCAACACTGGCCAACTGAGGTGTGGAAAAACATTGCCTAGCTTGACCAATCCCGATTTCTGTTGCGTCATGCCGATGGCAGAGTCAGGATTTGGCAAAAGCTGCATGAGTCCATGGCCCCATCCTGCCTAGTGTCAATGGTACAGGCTGGTGGCGGTGGTGTAATGATGTGGGGAATGTTTTCCTGGCACACGTTAGGTCCCTTGATACCAATTGAGCAACGTTTGAACACCACAGCGTATCTGAACATTGTTGCTGACCAGGTGCATCCCTTCATGGCTACATTTACTATCATATATAAAAATATTGAATCGACATATTTAATTATGTTATATTACGCTAACTTCCCTATGGTGGACAGAACGTGTTACATTACACAGACTACTGTTTTCATCACACAAGAATTACAGGAAATACACATCCTTTTTACCTCAGAATGGTGATGTTAGTATTAAAGTTTATTGGCATCACGATCTCACAAAATCGATTGCTTAAAACAAATCAATATCTTTGGTTTAGTAACAGTGTTTTTGTCATACGTGCCAGTCTGTTGTGGGACTTAGAATGCAGCTGTCATTTTCAGAGATATGTTGATAAATGGCTACGACGGGTTGTCATCCATCAACAGATATATGTAGAATACCCAAGTTCATTGAGGTTTGTCTGTTAGAAGAGCGCAAACGGTACATGTCGCCACGGTTATTGTCCCAGTTCCATTGATTTCAATACAATATCGATGTGAGTGATTAATTTGCACACGCTATTGATTACAGTAGAACAAGTGAATGATTTCCAGTCTTAAGTGACCGCTTAGTAAATATTGGTGCGTGTGCAGTTTATAAGGTAGTAAAGGTACTAATTTAGCAAAATATAAGTAATCTGAACAAGTGTGACATGTGTGTGTAGGGAGTACGTTTTATGTATTGGTTTTCAAAATGTCACAACTTATTTCAGCATTGATTATGAATTTGGACATATAAAACTGGTGTTTTACAACAAAAAGCCATGACAACAGGAAGCAGCAACAGTATAATTCTCAATGTATGTTTTGGGAATATAAATGGTACTTTTAACATTATTTTCCAACAGGATTCTACTTCATCAGGTGAAAACTACTGAATAATAAAAAAAATTTTGGTGTGATATTAGTGAAATCATGAAAATATGTTTTTCCTGGCTAGGTGTAGGCCTATTGCTTAAAGTGTCAATATGCAGTTGAAACAATAACAAAGCAGCCACCCCACCACTGTTTTGGTAAAAAGCTGAGGGATAGGGCTGGAGAAATGTAACCACTCAAATTCAGACCGAGCTACAGATGCAAGGACTGACCAACCATGATATCAGAATTATAGTTTTAACCATGTTTTCTATACAGTGTTTGTTCACATTTACATTGTTAACAAACATTGGATTAAAGCAAACTTATATTTTGGGTTCTGATGGGGTAGGACAGTTGAACTAAGCTAATGAGGCATTTATAAATTATATTATTCAAGAATCAAGGACTAAGCTGTTTCCTTAAAGACGTCACTCTAGTCTAGAGGTATGCATGCCCAGAGAAACAACAGTCTTATTTACCATCACAGCCATTAGCTCTGCATTATAAAAATACAGACATTATGCTGCTACAGGAAGAACAAATGAATATGTTGGAACTACAAACGTGTACGCCATCGGCAAGGGGATAACATTAACTGGGGCTATAGAATGGAGTACAGAGGGCTGGTTGAGGACATTAGGAGTGTGATTGTTCTGATGACCCCTGAGTCAAATCACTGGCGTCAAAGAAGCTAGAGTGAGGGCCTGACTGGAATGCAATGGTCAGCAAAGTCCATAAAGGGCTCTTTCACTGGACTGGCACCCCCTTCTTGACCTCGTGCTTGGCTGTGCCTTCTGATGGAAGCGTCGCCTGCCAGCTATTGATCCTCAGCTATATGACGCTGTCTTGATTATTTAATCACTGACACATTATAGCCATGCAAATGGGGGCAGTCACAGAAGCACAAGAAACTACCAAAGATCTCCACCCAATAAGTCCCCTACATATATCAAAGACATGTCTGAAAGGGTGAGGGCTAGCTAATGTGTATGGAAAATGTTCTGTATGGCCTGTAAGGGTCTCTACAAGTTCAGGCTACAGTGAAATGTTGGCTGTCAAGCAAGTTCCTCCTGCCTAGCAGGCAACATTTTTTACCTAGCTAGCTAGCGAACGTTAGCTAAGAATGTAACTCCAAAGTTGACAATGTAAACATTTTATTTAAATTCCTTAGCTAGCTACTTAGTACTGGCACGAAACGATATCTGCTAACTAGATGGTTGGTTAGTTAAATTAGTTAATAGTTACTTAGTTGCCTATTTTACTAACTCTTACAAGCTGAAGCTAGCAAGCAAGCCAACAGCTAGCTTGCTAAGGTATCTAGCTAGCTAATATAAATAGCTAGCTAACGTTAGGTAGCTAGCTAGGTGCACTCATGCTAGCGTTTGAAAATGAGTTGACGACTTTGCAAGGCAACTGGACCTATACTGTTCGATATATCTGTCACCACATTAGCTACATAACTAATTTGTTTAATAATATATTTATAGATTACTTTACTGAAAGCTAAACCACACAGCCTAAATTCGCTAGTTTGCTAGCTAACAATTCAGCTGTCGCTAACCCCCACAACTTAACTTGTAGAGGCAAACTATTAGCTTGAAGGTATATTCGTCTACCGTTTAGCTAGCTGTCTTATCAAAATACATACCAGCTCATTTTGTCTGAATTTCTAATCCAGTTTCAATGTGCAGCTTTTCTCTCAGAAAACCTCATCCCTTTTCACAGAAAATACTAGATGAAGTGGCTACAGTAGTTAGTGTTCACGTGAGGTCAAGAGGATAGTAACTACGGAAAGCAGAAAGGCATGAACGGCGCACTTGGTAACATAGATATAAAGTAGAGATCGATCGAGATAAAACTATTTATGTGGGCTTGTCTGTTCAGAATGTCATTTGTGTAGTTTTAAATGTTATATTATAGCTTAGAAAATACATTTGACGAAATTATGCTTCTGACAGATTAGCTAAAATCAAGGAAAGATCAGAAATAAAAGAGATCCTGGACCTTGAGGATTTCGTCCTGGTCTCTGTCGATTTCAGGCCAGATGTGGAAGCATGGAGATAAAATACCTACATGGATGGAAGTATGATGCCATGCCAGTGAGTGTAGGCAGATCCCTTCTTTTTTTTTTTTAAAGTTCTTTAAAACCTGTGTGCCTAACAAAATGGTAATTCCATAGTAACCTACGCTTGTTGATAGGCATTTAACATAATGTTTCAGGCCTATTCCTCCACCAAATCAAAGATAATTTGAGTCTGTGTACATTCTGAAATGTTTTAAATAAGAATGTTATCTTTAAAAATATATATATAATACTGCAAATGGTACACACACAGTTTCATTTTCTTTATTCAAGTACTTTACATAGAAATAACAAAAACAATTGCCTTACAACAAACTGAAGTGCCAAGTTAACAATGAGGGGAGTACATCTCCCCACCACAAAAGGATAATAAATGTAATTACAATATTCAGAATTTATAGTAAGACCTTATTATAAGGTAATAGAAAACATGAAGTAAAAACATCCACAACTTTTTCAACAAGACCTCTTGTTTTCTTTGAAAAGAAGCCAACAAAAACAGTTCTCAAATCCCAGTGTGATTTTCCAAAATGTCCATATTTGTATTTCCGCAGTTTGTCCCATTTTACTAATGTTTAATGTTTTTATTGTAATAATTATTTTCATGCATAATAAAATAAAAATAATTGAGCACCACCTTTAGAACCTTAGGGTGGCTCTAAACATGTTTGGAACCTTTTCGTGCACATGCAAACGTGAAGATATACTGAAAAGGAAACACAGGAGATAACAAATACAATTTTCCCCAAAACATTTGAGTGCCATCTGCCAAAGTTTAACTTACTCTACTAAATATGGACCACATTGACCATTTTTGGTACCATCCTCAAGATAAGCGTTTAGGATAGCAATCTATCATCAATTTCAACAGTTGCAGCATTTTTGGGTCATTAAGATGAGAAGAGCTGCCAGTCATTTATCCTAGTACAAAAGTGGCCATGGAGGTTTTGTTTGGAATGTTTACTTTCAGTCTGTAATGTTCTTGCACAAAGGCAGCTTTGCAGTAAATTAAAAGAGTAAACACAGACATCAGCACATGGCCGCTTCAGCTGTAAACTGACTGAGGTCACATTTACGTTTGTTGCTTCTGTGGAGTTCTCATCGCATATTGTTCCTAATCACCCAACCCTGCAACCTAATTTGGCACAAACATGACTGTTAAGGTTGGCTTGAGTCCAAGACTGACCCGAAAATGACCAGGATGATGAGGAGAAGATATGAAAGGAGCTCTCTTATGTTAATCTCTTACACACTTAACGTATCCTCTCAAATCATACCAGAGCAAGACAAATACAAAAACATAAAGGAAATCAGTCTACAAATAGTTTAGCTCTAATTGACATGGTAATGTCGTCCACTGAAAGTACTGTGTTCAGATCATATGGGACAAACAAAGCAGTATTCAATTATGATTCATGAGGACAGTTCTTGCTTTCAGATCTTTTGACAGTGGTTTGATATTTAACAGTAATGTGAAATAAAAATGTACAATTGTTATATGTAATATAGACCATGCTTTTACAGGGTGCAATTTGCATTAATCCGAAATGTAACAGATGACATCCAGTTTACAATGTTGTAATAACATGTCTTTGGGTGACAGATGGAAATATGTTGGCGTATTCGCCTCTCTTCCGAGCACAACTTCCACTCTTCTCACCGAGAGCTAGATAAACACAGTATTCTTTCAAACCAAACCTCATTCAATACCAGAAACTCAACATTTGAACCTTCACGTACGAGCATCAAATCCACAGGGCTGCCATATGATCTCTGAGAACTGTCTTTGTTATTTTACTCTTACTGCAAAGCTTTTCTTGCTGAACCATGCTGGCTGAATGAAAAAGTACAGAATAATTCAGAAGGTATTTAGCTCATTCCCTATGGTTTTACATACCATGTACCCTTAAAAGAATGAAGACATCATTCTAAACCAGAAGAGGCTGAAACAATATCCCAAACCAGCAGATGATGTCTACACCAAATCCTTGGAGAGATTTGGTGTTCACTGATACAGATTATATTTGCCCTTTCCACCTGAGAGCCAACCCTGTCTCAGCTGTTGAGAATTCCATCCCCTCAGAAGTTAAGATGGGTTCAGTTGCTTGTGTACACACTTTTGACATTAAAGGCCAGAACTGAAGGAAGAAATTCAAGGATTCCAAGCCATACAGTTTTGTAGACTTCACTTAGCTTAAGGCAAATCACACTTCAATTGATACAGTTTTGATTCAATACAGACCAGTGTTATTTGAGCATCATTATATATAGACTGTAATCATCTACATTCCCCTTCTATATCCTTTATTTTCCCACTTTCTTAATGAACAATTATCTATCCTTTTTCAATTCCTTCCATACATCGAACTAGCTCAAGCAAAGTCCAGGAAATAATAATCATTGGCACCAGGAATACAATTGTCCTAAAATGCACTTCAATAAAGACATTGATTTACATAATAAGTGAGATGATACTCTATGTGTGAACTCGCCAACACTTTCAGACAATGCAAGGGGTCTGTTAATTTATCCATTTACAGTAGATGAACTGGAGAAAGACTCTCTGGGGCCAAATTAATTGGAAAATAAGTGGATACTCGCCAGGAAGCACAGCAATGAAAACCGGTTTGCACAGGAAAGAGGGAATGTGGCCTTGGAAGCACATTGGAGAATTCTGTGTTCTCAGAGAGCAATGCATTTATAAATTCTCATTGTTGACATTTGTTGACATTTTCAATCAAGATTTCTGAACGTTTTTACTATCAGGCACCTGCTATGACAATAAATAATCCATATCAAATACACAGAGAACACATTCGACTGTGGTGCACAAATGATCTCACACAGGGCCTGATGGGACAGGAGGGGAAAATAACTGCCCTTTCAGGGGAAAGACATCCTAGAAAAACATCAAGACCACAGCTGACAAGAGCATTGAGCACAGTGAAGACAACAATCTAATGTAGTGGATCAATTCCCAAACAGTTTGGATTCACATCCCTGCAATGAATGGTATTGTCCATTATTATCTATTCAGTGTTATAATTAGTGATTTTATAGATTTGACGCATTTGAGTGCATTTTCTTATCAGTATGACCTAAAAAAAATATTTTCTGAATCTAGAGACAATCAAGTAGTGTATAGCCTTCAGTCAATGTCAGACTTGGCATGTGTAAAACGGTATATTGCCTTACTGATCAATAAAAATCCATGTGAATAATGATTTGTTTTGCATACTGTGTACTAGGCTTATCTTTTTCCATATATTTGACTGAACTTTGGAATCCAATACATTACAGGTTTGTTTGCAATTGAAATACACACAATTTTTGTTTAAAACTGTTTTTTGTTTATTTCGCTTAAGAACACATTAGTGTTTCCTCAAACCACTTTCCACTTAGAACCCTACAGTAGGTACAAATAATATTAGATAGTTTTGAAATGGAAGATAATGCACCCAATCTGGCACTCTCTCAATGCTCGTCTTTTGCAATGACTTGTGTTCACAAAACATTCTGCAGTATTATTACTTTACAAGAAGCATTTTAAGACACCTTCTGCACAAGCATTCAGTCAGTTAGAAATGTGTGTATTTTTATATAGTGTACGTCTAAAACACTTGCACACAAATGCACAATTTAATACTGAAGTGCATGGTGCCTTCCACAATCTGAGTACAAAAGTTTAAGTAATATACCTCTTTACATCTCTCACTGTAGAAAAAATAACAATCCCTCATTTCTAAATTCAGAATCTCACAATAGTAGGAGGTATAAACATGGCAATACCATGTAGATTCCATGGTAGTTCTTACAGGTGTTGCTCATTGTAACAATATGCAAAGCATTTGCGTCCCTTTCATTTTACAATATCTCTAATTACATGCATGTAGCTGGCAGGTCTCTGTCAGTGAAAGCGCAGGTAAAAGGCCCTCTAATTCATCTCTGCTTTTATCCAGATTTGTTGTCGGCTTGCAGTAGCCTACAGAGGCAGGTATTTCAATGTTTTAGTCTTTTTCTCTACACTCTCAACATTACATTTCAAGATTGGTCGAATGTGTCTTAAATACATGTATAAATGTGATGAAGAGGAGTCTTCGGAAGATAGACGAAAGCTACATAAAACACTCTTACTTAAAATATATATATATGAACTTAAAATATATATATCTTATTTTTTTATCTTGGACATCTTAGTAGGCTATCTTTCATGGATGTGTGTAATTTGTAGTGAACATGTTGAAAATGTGTCATTGGTTCATGATTATTTACCATTAATGTTGCAATCCATTTAATTGTGGGTGCATCAGACCACAATAGATTACCACCAAAGACTGGTCCATTGATCACAGGATCATGTTTGGATGGGCAAAGTCAATGATTCCTGGGGCTTTTTAATGCTAATGTTTTAAGCTTATAGCAAAAGGCTTTTGAACCATTGAACTGTAACTGTGATGCAAATAATTGCAAAAATAATACTAAAATAAAAACTATTTTAGAGTATTTTGGGGCTACCAATCTGCCGGACAGATAGTTTATGTCTTTGTGTAATGTTTGGTTAATCACAGGCACAATTAAGAAAACAAACGTAGTAATTATTGTCCCAATATGTTCGGCACATTCTGTTGAGAAACAATAAAAAACAAAGTAATGAAATACTTTTTCAACTAAAAGAAAGGCAATCGAAAGTGCAGTAAATAAGGTATCCAACAACAGTACACAAATACAACCAATTGCACTTTTAACAACCAGATGAAATAAATGCATACATCCCAAACATAGCTCACCTTATTCTATGCCTAGATGTAATTCAGTCTCAAACCAATGGTACAACATTTTTTGAATCCCTCCTCTGCCTAGATTCTTGGTGAATTTCTCAGAAAACACAAGACATGATATGACTTCAGAAACTTGAATTGAATTCTCAAAGATATGCCATGTCCTCTTGGACAGCCGGTGCCATGATGCCCATCTGCTTGCTGGCATTCACACAGTTGTTGGCCCTACCATCTATGTCCTCTCCTTACCCTACTCTTACAACAAAACAAGCCCATCTCCAAATAGAGGAGAGGAGGGAAATATTACCTGGAAATAAAAATGAGGAGAGATGGAGTGTAAGAGAAAAAGAGAGAGAAAGAGTCATCTATTTGTCTCATTGTGGATAGGATCCTTCCCCAGTCTTATGTTAGGGCATGGTGATGATCCATCCTAAGCACAGGTAGTGACAGTCATGATGTTGCCATCGCTGGTTCCTCCACTGACACCACAGGAACTGGGGGGTGAGCTGTGGCTGCCAGCTGCCCCACTCCCCTTGTCAGCCGGCTTCTTGTCCTTCTGCTTGAGGTGAACTCTGGCATGTCTCTTGCGCTCGTCACTCCGGGCAAACTTGCGTCCACAGAACTCACAGGAGAAGGGCTTCTCGCCCGTGTGCGTGCGGATGTGGGTGGTCAGGTGGTCGCTTCGGCTGAAGGAGCGCATGCATATGCGGCACTGGAAGGGTTTGTGACCCGTGTGGATGCGGAGGTGGCGTGTCAGTTCATCTGAACGGGAGAAGCGTCTGTCACAGTTTTCTGCTGGGCAGGCATGTGGCCGCTCATGCACAGGGGTTTTGCTGGGCCGGTTTGGGTACTTCCGTGGTCGGATTGGTTTGAGTGTTAGCCTCTGTGGTGGCTGGTGGTGCTGAGGAGCAAGCTGCTGCCCACCCATGAAACCTGGATGAATCTGCTGCTTGTCTTTGAATGCTCGAATGGTCTCCAGCGGTGTGATAGGTGGGGGGTTGACGCGAATGGGGTCCATGGACTGGAAGGGCTTGTGCTCCATCACGCCAACCTCACCCTGATGATGGAAGAGGTTGTAGTCTGGGATCATGGAGAAAAGGCTCCCGTCCATGGAGGGCTTGGAGGTGGTGTGATAGTCATTGCCGGGGTAGCCGAGGGCAGTGCTAGTGGCAGGGCTGTGATGGAAGGAGACCTGGTCCTGGTACAGGTCACTGCAGGTGGAATAGGCGGGCAGTGGCGGACCGTACACCTGCTCCATGTCTGAGGACTGGCCGCCCATGCTGGCCCCAGAGGACGACGTCTGTGTGGTGATATTGCCAGGCGACGGGGAGACGCCCAGGATCCCAGCACTTACTAAACTAATGATATTGTTGTCTGAACACCAGCCGGAGCCCCCGATTCCACCCGCCGAAGGAGTGTCGAAGGCAAACTTCCCCAGATAGGTGACGGTCTGCCCACTGCGGTTGGACTGGAAGTTGGAGCCGTACTGGATCTCCGAGGTTCCCTTATCACTTCCCATCCCCAGATCCATGATATTATCTGGATGACAGGGAAACAAATTAAATACGTTTTAATGAATCGTTCACCCAGCTGTTATAACATAAAAATGAAATACAACTAAAAGCAGAACCTGTTAGAAAAAACATACATGAAAGTGTGCAGTACAACTAGTGCAGAAAAGTTTTTTGAAAGTCTAGGAGCTACTACGCTAGACTACGCTAAATATGAACTTGCTTGATTTCAGTCAGAGTCCTCGATTAGTCCGAAATTCAGCTTCTCTGCATATCTCTGCAAATAGTCTGCCAATAAAAAATCATAAAACAAAGCAGTCCAATACAGTTCATAGGAAAAAGTTAGCGGTGCTGTCAGACCTGCAAGTTTATCGACTGTCTTGTGCATCTGAGACAGTGCTCTCTCGCTCAGATCCCACAAGCTCTCATAAATCAAGACCTAAACACCCCCTTTGATCCAGTCATTATATGTCTCACAGGACGACAGCCACACTGAATGGCAAGATCTGATTTCCACACAACAGGGTGCAAGCCAGACACCACTGCTAGCACTCTCACAGATACATGCATGTTCAATGTAGCTGCGTGGGTTAGCAGAAAAAGATATCTACTCAAAATGAGAAAATTCAACTGTAAAGTATACTTCCTACTCAGATCGTAGGGTCAGCTATACACATCTGGCCATAGCAATGCACATTTGGCCATCTAGGTAAATGTCCACACTAACTTTCTTGCTCTTTTGTCAGTGTGTTTTTCACTAGTACTGTAGTAGTCTATCTTAGGTATTATAGAATATCATATGAGACACCTGCAATGAAAATATCCAAATGAATGCAGTTTTGGCACAGCTTTGTGCAGATGTTTTAAAAGGTTTTGTGCAGACATTTTAACAGAATTCATACAACAGATATAAATCAGCCCATCATTCACGTCGCAATAAATTATACACAGGGGTGCTTATATATTCAGTCCCAGTAATTACTGTCTGTTTACCAGAATTTGGCTAAGGGCAAAGCATGATGAAGCAAACAAAACCAAAATTACATACATTTCACACAACTATTCAACACGAGGTTATATTTGAATTGTTGTGGAGGTGAAGTTGAAGAAAACAAGCCTAAAAAAATAGCCAATGCTTAGGATTGTGTTTCATCATGTAGGCTATAGGAATACAAGGCAGTCACTATATTGCTGTAATCTTCCTCAATATTTTGATTTGTTTTAGTTAAAATAACATTTAAGCAGTGTCACAGATGTTGCTGTCAAGTGAGCTGGTGTTATAACTTTGGGGTGAATATTGTGAGAGAACACCACTTGCACAAGGGTCTAGGTACTTCAAAATGTTGCTCATCATAGGGAATAGCTATCAAAATGTTGCTCATCATAGGGAATAGCTATCAAAATGTTGCTCATCATAGGGAATAGCTATCAAAATGTGTGTGATTTGAATGAAAATATCCAGTCAGATATGATATGACATGAACATGTCACATTATCATACATTGATGGCTAGCTGGCAAACACTTGGCTAACCTAAGGTGTGAGGCATGTAAAAGGGTTTTCATCTCTTTCATTACGTTTTTCAAAAATCGTATTTATTCCCGATTAGTTATGAGGAAAATGCTGTATCTCTGAGTATCGAGAGGTGATAGGCCTAGTTATATCACAGCAAAAGTCATTTTAACGCATCGGCAAACACTACTGTACTAGGGCACGGGGACGGGTAATGATAGAACATATATCAATATTAGAATTAGACGTGGTTGGTGCTGTGTTTTCAGTCATATATTTGTAAAGGTTAACTACAATTTAGCCTACATTTGCAAATAACAAATATACATAGATATTCGATAATCAATATCGATTATATTTGGACAATTTAACTATACATTGATGAACCTATAAACAATACTGACACTTCAGATGGCTATATAATTATGTAGTGAAATAGTTAGACTACTGTATTATATTTAATTAAGTTATTAAAGACTGTATAGGCCTTTATCTTTAGCTTGCGGCTAACCACAACTCTAACAACAATTAGGCATATTTTCTGTCAAATGCATTCATTTTTGAGTGACACACTTTCAATAGGCTACCATAAAATTGTCATTCCTCATTTATTGACATACAGTTCCGAGGTCCAATTGAAATGTGCTATACTGTACCGCTGACTCTAAATTTGAATAAAATCTGTTGGTGTGTCTGAAGCATATTTGATCTGAAAACATGTATGTGTTGCTCTCAAGGTTCGTTTCGATTATCATATAAAAGTAGGCCTACATGTTCTTCTAAACTTCACTTTAGAATTGACAAACACTTGCATTCAATTTTAACAGAATAAATTATCATTGTATGTCACACATCTCTGAAATTGAAAGTTGCTGTCCTCTGGAGACTTGCATTCCAGTGAGAACCAATAAATAAAATGTCTTCATAGATTTGTATATGTAGCCTAATCATTATGGTCGAATAGCCTGCTATAAGGCCTATAGCCTAGCCTACGCGTGAGGCTAGTCATGGGAAAGTTTGAAATGCAGCGCCGGTCGAACGCCCACTATATAGGGGATGGCCATGCCACACATAGCCCAATCCAAAAACAATATCTAAATTGTCGACAAATATACAAAGAATGATTAATTAATTGATTAATTTAATGTTGGCTAGAAATAATGAATGTGTGCAACTGTCGTTTAGAGCCAGCAGTGGCACATTTATTTATAGACTATCAATCAACAAAACGATGGCTTTATCATGCTTCAATTTAATTTAACAATGTAGGCCTTTCATAGCAAGTCAATTTATGTTTTTGTTTTGGTGATTAGGCCTACATGTATTTTTAATCTATGAATCTTACGCCAATTTGTACGTTTGTAGACTTACTTTCACTTTAAAGGCATGCCAATCATTTTGGGTACGTTTTCACCAGAGCAGATAAGTTCATGATACTATTAATTACTGTTTGACCTTACATGTAAATTGCAGGTTGTGAAATCGTGACAGTTAACTCATAGGCTTTTGACATCGTTAGGCTACGCATCATATTTCTGGCATAAAAGCTTGCCTCTCATATGGTTAACACTAACAGCACTTGTTTTACATGTCATCAAAATAGTAGGATCTAACCTTTGTGAAATATGTTATCAAAAACAAGATATTCAACTGAGATCGAGTCTGTGCGTAACAGCCCGAAGCGCAAACAGGTGCCTGGAAGATGTTCCCGGCGCGCGGGCTCCAAGACAACTGTTGCGGTGCCTGCACGCTCTCCACAGCTGAGACGCGCTGTAGTTAAAATAGAGCCTGGATAGAACAGAACCCAATCACATCACAAACAAAGTAAACTATGCTTACCTGTATTCATTTGCGAGTAGTGGTTTATAGAATCCGAATTGGTGAAAATGTTCATAGACGTCGGAATGTCCTCTTCTGCGTAAAGACTGTCAGGAATCGTGTTTATTAAACTGCTCATGGTAAGAGGGAGCTTGTCCGCTAGTTTCCCTGTCATAGCAGTTATTTAGTCTGACATAAATGGCAACGTGCAGGTGTCCGAATAGATCACCAACAGTGCTTTCAAATAGAAAACACAGTAGATGATGATCTATACGGGTTAGAGAGTGGAGGAGAAAAAAAATCCTAGATGTTGTAGGCTATCCAAGTTCCCTTCAGAGACAGCGTTGATATCTCTCCGTTGAGACACAGTCGAGCTGAATTGTCACAGGCAATTGTTATTAATCTAATATACAATGATACCTGTTTTTTTTGCTTGTTGGGAGTTTAAAGTCTGTGAATCAATGAAACCGTGGTGGTTGCACAAGTGTAGCGCTGATCTGTATTGCTCGGATAGGGAACTCCAGCGCTTGCTGGTATTAAATAGGGGGACGGAACATTTATGTGACGTAGATGACCATTTATGGATACACAATGCCAGACCGTATACACACGTCACCAATGGAAGCATCTCATAGTGGAAACGTTAGAGTCCGTTGCAGTAAGACAGTCTTAAGCGACCGATGAGCTCGGTGGAGCGAAGCCTGTGTTGGTCTACTATGCTAACTGTAGACGAACTCACATTTTATAAAGTTTTCAACTAATTGGCATAGCTTTGTAATGAAGCATGTTGTTCAATACGAGCTATTCGTGTTGTCCTCGAGAACACATGTAACTTGTATCCTTTGTCATATTGGAACACTGACAACTGAACCACAAATCAAAATAATTCTGGCCAAAATGACATTAGAATCATCATATCCATTAATGTGTAAAGCTGCTTTTGCAAAATCATCGCAATTATTCGGTGTGAGATAAAAAAGAAAATATTCCAATTAGGCTAGACAACGGGAATTCTACATTTAAATGGGTGACAGTTTTCAGGTTTCAACATATAGGCTAGTGGACATTGTAAAGGTAAGCTATGCTATAGCCTACCTACTGAACCAGTTTAATCCATACACAATATGCTCGCCGGAGACAACTATGCATAACATTCTGAAGATGGCATATCAACTCCTCTCTTGAATTTTTTTTTGCATGATTTAAGTCATGAATACTATATTCACATCTTAAATGTATGTACATGTACAGTATTATACACATGTATTACATCATTACACATTATAGTAAAATAATGGCTTTATAGCCTACAAAATCCATATGGAGGCAAATACAATTGTATGGATGCGCACTCCAATTCAGACTTTTGATTACAGTGGGCTCAATGACCCCAACTTGTGTGTCTCTTGTCATGTTGCACCACACGGACTTTTTGACGTTGACCTGTAGCTTATACAGTAGCGTAGTCCTGCTTGAACTCTTTCTCACTTTATTTGCACAAAAATAAAATCATCCCCACACTGTGCATAATGAAACAAATAACTTGTACAACATAACGCATAGGGGTTTAATTGTCCTTCTACTGTTTAAAACCCTTTTCATGTACCAACATTGGTTTACAAACACAGTAATTGTCAGAGTTAATCGCTTGTAAATATTGCAAGCGCTCTGTGAATCCACAGGCTTGCTTTGACTGAAGTGGAAACTCCAAATAAGGCATTGATCCGGCACCGCCCCTCGTTGTCTGTATTTGGTTAGTAAAGTTCCGGTGAAGCCACTGGTGAGTGGAAAAGAGATCTGAACCACAGATGACACAACGTCATGGATCATAATTCAACAATTTGAGGAACCTGAGAGACAAAATGTTATGTGTTTCTTACCTAATTAATAGACCCTCCCTTGTTTGTATTAGCCTACTGTAAAGAACTGTTAGGATTCTTAGGAAGTGTCCATATGGCAGGCTTGTGAACTCACTACTATAAGACACTGACTACTAGGTTATTACTAAGCTAGGACAAGCTATTACCACTATACCATCACTCACTATTCACTAATGACAATAACAATATGGTCAGACAAACATAACTGGCCACTGGTCTGTGGCAATATGGGGCTCATATTAAAATAATTCAAAACTCTCATAAAATGTGAGTGGTAGATATCATCACATTTGTTTGAATTTTTTTTTATGTGGTGTGACATTTCTGGCCTTGAATATTTAAGAATGAGAGATTAAACAGTCTAGTATTAGCTCACAGACAGACTCCCTTAATAAACAGAAAATATAATGTTTACTAACAGAACGCACGAGGAAGTCCTGTGTCTGATCCCTCTAAGGGCTATGTGGAACAGTCAGTGTGTAGGTGAGCCATGGGGGTGACAAGCTCAAATTGCCATCTGTGGATTCAGGGTCAACTCAAGCCTTTTGGGGGTCCTAAGGGAAATTTAGTTGGGGGGCAAAACATTTTAGTGCCCGCCCTCTAGATGGCGGAGAGATAAATTAGAAGTTTTAGAGTTCATTTCTTGCAATTCTACACATTTTGACATTGGGCGTAGAGAAAATGTTGTAGTTTAAAAGCAAGTTTGCTGCAATTCTAAAGGGGCAGAGAGAAGATTTTTGCAGTTTTATAACTCATTTCATGCAATTCTCATTTTGCCATGATTTATGCCATTTTAATATGAAATCTGAGTGAGAGTGACTAACAAAGTCAATGGGGGTCCCCTGAATGTCAGGGCGCCTGGACACTTGCCCTGCGTGCCCGGTCGTTAATTCGAACATGATTACTACTAAGTTTAGATAGCTGACTAGACTAACTCACCAATATACATTATTTTTTTTGCTGACATGGGTTAATTGAGTGACTGTCAATGACTGACATAAGCGAAAAACTGCTGATGCACAACCAAATTTCGAAATTGCACCTTCTATATTCTTCTATTCTAAATCGCAACAGCAAGTTGAGACCCTGACTGAGTTCCTAAATTAAAAAAGCGGTCGCTTATGTCGCTTATGCCTGGAACCGGCCCTGTGTGGATTATTTTTAGAGTGTCCTCACTGTACTGGAAATACAGTAGAATCAGGGATATTATGGTTATTATCTGTGTTTCGATTTTCTTTTCTTTCAACTCAGAGAAAAAAGTCTGAGTCTGAAAATTCATGTGTAAAGAGATGAATCAGGCAAAATGTGTTTTTTAATCCAGAAGTGAATGGGAATATATGATTGAATAATGTATTTACCAAAGATACTCTCCCAGCTGATAGGTCATAGGCCTTTAGCAGAGGCCCACAAAGATGTATGCGTCTAGTAGTGCAGGTGGAAAGCAGTGTCATTGCACCTCCCTCTAGTAAATGACCAACCCTTGACGGTTCTTTCAGAGATGAAAACCAGTGAGTGTGATGAGGTGATGTCGAAGGAGTCAGGCGCAGGAGGGTAAATCACAGAATAACAGCCTTTATTCCGCAAACTGCCTCAAAACGCTTCAGTGCGCAAAACAGGTGCACTGGAATATACAAGGCACACAGGGAAATATTCCGGCGATACAAAATACACAGAGCTCCACCGAGCTTCACTATCCTCCACAATAAGCAATCACACACATAGACAAGGGGGCAGAGGGAACACTTATACAGGTACTGACCCAGAGGTCAGGCTGACCGAGACCTCCAGATGTTCCATGAACGCCTTTCAGACCCTGGATGTAAATTGGGGACCCCGGTCAGACACTACGTCCTCTGGCACCCCGTAGTGCCGGAAGACGTGAGTAAACAGGGCCTTTGCAGTCTGCAGGGCTGTTGGGAGACCGGGCAGAGGAAGGAGGCAGGAGGCTGTTGAAAAGCGGTCCACAATGACCAGGGTGGTGGTGTTACCTTGAGAGAGGGGAAGATAAGGGAGAAAGTCAATACACAGGCGGGACCATGACTGTTGTGGAACTGGTAAGGGCTGTAACTTACCCGCTGGGAGGTGCCTATATGCCTTACTCTGGGCGCACACTGAGCAGGAGGAGACATACACCCTCACGTCCTTAGCCAAGGTAGGCCACCAGTACTTACCGGTCAGGTAGCGCACTGTAAAACCGATACCTGGGTGACCAGAGGAGGGGGATGTGTGTGCCCATTGGAAAGATGGACATGGACAAGAGACGGCACGTACTGCAGCCCAGCTGGACACTGAGGTGGAGATGGCTCTGTGTGTAATGCTGCTCTATGTCCGCGTCCATCGCCCATACTACCGGCACCACAATGCAGGAGGCCAGGTTTATAGGGGTGTTGTCTATGGGCCTCTCCTCTGTGTCATACAGCCGTGACAGTGCGTCTGCCTTCACGTTCTTCGTACCCGGGATGTAAGATAGTGTAAAATCAAACCGGGTGAAGAATAGGGCCCACCTGGCCTGGCGAGGGTTCAGCCTCCTCGCTGCCCGGATGTACTCCACGTTACGGTGGTCTGTCCAGACGATGAAAGGGTGTTTCGCCCTATCGAGCCAGTGCCTCCACACGGTCAGGGCTCGGACAACGGCCAACAGCTCCCGATCACCAACGTTGTAGTTCTGCTCCGCCGGGCTGAGCTTCTTGGAGAAGAAGGCACAGGGGCGGAGCTTGGGTGGCGTGCCCGAGCGTTGAGATAGGACAGCGCCTATCCCTACCTCAGACCAGCGGAGCCGGGACGGCCCACCCTTCAACAGAGATGTGATGGTAGCTGCGACCTTGCCAAAGGCCCGGATAAACCTCCGATAGTAGTTGGCAAAGCCAATAAAGCGCTGCACCTCCTTAACCATGGTTGGAGTCGGCCAATTATGCACGGCTGAAATGCGATCTCCCTCCATCTCCACACCTGAGGTGGTAATGCCGTATCTGAGGAAGGAGACGGACTGTTGGAAAAACAGACCATTTTCTGCCTTGGCATGAAGGTCATGTTCCAATAGTCGGACCAGCACTTTGCGAACCAGGGACACATGCTCGGCGCACGTAGCAGAATACACCAGAATGTCATCGATGTAGACCACTACACCGTGACCAAGCATGTCCCGAAACACCTCGTTCACAAAGGACTGGAAGACAGATGGAGCATTCATCAAACCGTAAGGCATCACCAGGTATTCGTAATGCCCTGTGGTTGTGCTGAATGCTGTCTTCCACTCGTCCCCCTCTCGGACACGCATCAGGTTGTACGCACTCCGGAGATCTAATTTTGTGAAGAAGCGCGCCCCATGCATTGACTCGATCACAGATGGAATGAGGGGTAGAGGATAACTATAACGTATTGTCCCCTTGTTCAGTGCTCGGTAATCAATGCAAGGGCGCAGACCTCCGTCTTCCTTCTTCACAAAAAAAGAAACACGAGGAGGCAGGCAAAGTGGAGGGACGTATGAACCCCTGGCGCAGGGACTCGGAGATGTACGTCTCCATCGCCTCCGTTTCAGCCTGCGACAGGGGATACACATGACTCTTGGGAGGCACAGCGTCTACCCGGAGGTTTATCGCGCAATCCCCCACCCGATGAGGTGGTAATTTGGTCGCATGTATTTTGGAAAATGCGTGCGCCAGATAGAGGTATTTGGGGGGGATGCACACAGGAGAGGTAGTGTCTGGACTTTCCACCGTGGTTGCACCTACGGAAACACCTAGACACCTACCCTGACACTCTCACGACCACCCCGTGAGAACCCTCTGAGGCCATGAAAAGGTGGGGTTGTGTAGTGCTAACCAGGGAACACCTAACACAACAGGGAAATCAGGAGACTCAATATTAAAAAAGGTGACTTGCTCTCTATGGGTCTCGTGTGTAACCATAGTGACTGGTGCTGTAACTTCCCTAACGAACCCGTACCCTAATGGTCGACTGTCAAGTGCTCTGATGGGGAGTGGAATGGATAGGGGAACCAATGTAAGGCCTAGACTATGTGCAAATGACCTGTCCATAAAGTTCCCAGCTGCGCCTGAATCGACCAGCGCCTTACACTGGGGACCTACTGTGTAATCAGGAAAGTGGATGTGTAGGGTACAGTGCTCAGCAGAGGGCTCTGAACGAGTGTGGGTGTTCGATACCTGGGGTGATGCAAAAGTGCCCTGCCTGCCGCCTCCATACCCAAAAGTATGCCGACAACAGCTTGCAGGAGTGACACTGGCGCTGTCATCCTCCGCTCTCCTGGATCGCTGCTCCACCCAGCACCATCATCTCGTGATCTGGGTTGGGGGGGAGAACAGGCAGGCCCCTTCCAGGACGTCCTCTAGAAGCCAGCAGGTTGTCCAACCGGATGGCCATGTCCACCAATTGATTGAAGGACAACGTGGTGTCCCGGCAGGCTAGCTCCCTTTGGACTTCCTCTCGTAGGTGGCACCAGAAGTGGTCGATGAGGGGCCGTTCGTTCCACCCGGACCCAGCCGCTAGAGTCGGAAACTCCAGGGCGAAGTCCTGCGCGGTCCTCGTCCCCTGCCTCAGGTGGACCAGCCGCTTGCCCACCGCTCTACCTTCGGGCGGGTGATTCGAAGATGGCCCGAAAGAGGCGAGCGAACTCTCCGTAGTTGTCCTTCACTCCAAACCGCGTTGGCCCACTCGAGGGCTTTCCCAGAGAGGCAGGAGACGAGGGCGGACACCTTCTCCCGCTCCGATGGAGCCGGTCTGATGTTCGATAAGTATAACTCCAGTTGTAGGAAGAATCCCTGGCAGAGGGCAGCTGTCCCGTCGAAATCCCGTGGTCGGGGTATATGAATCCCTCTGGGTGCTGGGGTGGGGGTGGCTGGATCCGGTCGCTCAGCTGGTCCTCTTCTCTCCAGGCATTGGACGAACTGGAGAACCCGATCCATCGCTTCTCCCAAGCTGGCTAGCATCGTCGAATGCTCCCAGACCCGTGCCACGACTCCAGGCATGTGCTCCTCTCCTGCTGACTCTATGTCTGGTGTGTGATTCTGTGATGAGGTGATGTCGAAGGAGTCAGTTGCAGGAGGGTAAATCACAGAATAACAGGCTTTATTCCGCAAATACAGAGTTACGCAGTAATGCGTCAAAACACTTCAGTGCGCAAAACAGGCGCACTGGAAAATACAAGGCACACAGGGAAATATCCCGGCGATACAAAATACACGGAGCTCCACTGAGCTTTACTAACCTCACAATAAACAATCACACACAAAGACAAGGGGGCAGAGGGAACACTTATACAGGTACTGATGAGGGGATATGAACCAGGTGTGTGTAATAAACAAGACAAAACAAATCGAATGATGAGATGAGGAGCGGCAGTGGCTAGAAGGCTGGTGACGACGAATGCCGAAGCCTGCCCGAACAAGGAGTGGTGGCAGCTTCGGAGGAAGTCATGACAGTGAGGGAATTCCCTTTGAACTAGAACACCAAGAGGTTCTGACTCCTTGCCCCTCCAAAGCCTTTCCTCTGGGGAACCCTTTGTATGGGGTGGAGAGAGGAAACTGGGCCGGCTGGAATATGATAGCTGCCTGTTGTATTTCCTAGACGTCCAGGTACATGAGGTGTCACAGTAAGGGAAGCAGCATGCATGGTGGAAGTGATTCGTTACATCACCTGGATCAGAGCTCCCTGTCTGGTTTGCATATGGGGATTCCGTGGAAGCACCGGCTTGTCCAAGATGGTTATCTAGCTCATTTTAATACAGTGCCACTATGGATATATAATCAAATTAGTTCACTTTTTTTCATCTTCATGGGGGCCAATTCAAATGTCTGTTCCTTGTTGTATCCAATGAACAGTATAGCCTATTTATTCCTTACAAGAAGAAGATGATGATTTATACATGTTATGAAACAACAATAAAAGTTGCCCAATACCATATCTTTATTTTACCATATGGCTTCTAATACTGACAGTAATACATTGTGTTGCTGAGTATGATAGCTCATATTGCTAAATTAATACGATTTGCATACATTGGTATCATAAATCATAGCGAAAAGGCTACAGCCCTGTAAAAACAAAACAGCAAGGTTCCTGAAAAGTTGTAGAACAATGTCCACTTTGGGCCTAATCTAATTTCACAGTCCATAGTGAGGATGAGAAAATGGATGGCTAGATTTGACACAAGAAACCCTATATGATATCAGAGGATAGAGGTTTCACATCTATTGTAAACTTTCATCACTTATTGTTATGACCAGTAACCACAGCAAGCAGTCTGAGAGCTGTTTAAAATGCCTTGCCTTGAAATATACACACCTACAGACCCAGGGTTTCTGTGATGAGTCAAAAACAATATTCTTCCCACATAGCAAGAAAGTATGTGTGAGTGTCACATACTAAATGCGTTTTTTTGACTACAAGATAATAATATTATTGACTTATCCCAGAGATGGCCAGTGACAGCATGTAGGCTACAGTATGTGTCACTGTAAATCCCTCTTCTAAATTAACATGAGTTGGAAGATGCCCAGGTTAATAGCACAAACTCTGAGGAGAGACAGACAGACAGAAGCCTCCTCTGCTGCTCCTCTCATAGTCCAATGGGGCTGGAGGACTGGGCCAGCCTGCTAAGGTGAGATGTCAATGTGTAGAGTCGAGAAGACTTGACTCTTGACATACGTGAAACAGATGGTACAGCATCTCACGTTCTCACCACTCTTCCTTAGCAATAAAGTAATGAGCTGGAGTAGAATCCCAAGTGAGAAATATTTTGCAGGTCTCACAGTTAACCAAAAGAAGAGAGAAATGGAGACTCATTCAAATCATTATGCATATTAGATCACTTGCTACGGTTAGGCAATTGAATTGATTATGCAAATTCCTTTTAATTAATGTAAATTTGAATATATTAAGCAGTTATTAAATTATTTTCCATATTATCAAGGGATGTGAGAGATTTTTTTTCTGAGAATGCAATATATTGCACATCCTGATACTGAACTACAGCTGTCACTTTTCCTTAATCATAATATCTTAACCCTCCTGATAAATGGAGCTGAATAAACATATTTGTTGGCATACAGTGAAGCTGAGTGTCAGAATCCAGCTGTTAGCTGTAAGCTGATGGTGGAAGAAATGGCTGTTCCATGTAATCAGAATGCAATTTACACTGGACTAGATTAGAAGTATAATGATTAGAAGTTAGAACTCTGTAAGTGGAATCTTGAACCTATGACCTGTGTGAATTATATTGTTTTGCTTATACACATACACTGAGTACATTAAGAACACCAGGTGAAAGCTATCATGCCTTATTGATGTCACTTGTTAAATCCATTTCAATCAGTGTAGATGAAGGGGAGCGACAGGTTAAGAAGGATTTCTAAGCCTTGAGACAAATGAGACTTGGATTGTGTATCAAGAATGGTCCACCACCCAAAGGACATCCAGCCAACTTGACACAACTGTGGGAAGCATTTGAGTCAACATGGGCAAGCATCCCTGTGGAACGCTTTCGACCAGTGGAGGCTCCTCAGAGGAGGAAGGGGAGGACCATCCTCCTCAGTGAATTCCCTAAAAATTAAAATGGTAAAACATTAGAAAAGTTATCCTTTTTAGATACAACTATACTAAATATAATCACGTCACCAAATAACTGATTAAAACACACTATTTTTAAAGAAGGTCTACAGTAGCCTCAACAGCACTCTGTAGGGTAGCACCATGGTGTAGCCGGAGGACAGCTAAGTCCGCTGGGTACATTGACTTCAATACAAAACCTAGGAGCCTCATGGATCAGATAATTAATCTAGTAATGAAAGCATAAACTACAGCTAGCTAGCACTGCAGTGTATAAAATGTTGTAAGTAGTTGACTCAAAGAGAGAGAAAGACTATAGTTGAACAGTTTTGAACAAGAGAGAAATAGAGAGAGAGAGTCTTTTTCTTTCACTTTCAGTTTCACTTACTTAGCTAGCAAATGCAGCTAGCTAGTTTAGCCTACTGAAACACCCCTCTCAAACAGAGGGATGTTATGTTAGCTAGCTGACTATGACTTTCCAACACAACACTGGAACTTGTAGAAAAAATAAGGAAGGGAAGCACTGCTAAGGTACACAATAGATTTTGGTAGACAGAAGGTGCTCTTTGGTAAAAGGGGTAAATTAGTCATCAAAAAGAAAGGAGGGCCAAGGCACTCTTCATATAATTAATTAAAATGCCTTTATTTGTATGGCATGTTAGTGGAAACAAACTTTGTTTCCATTGAATATGCCATAAAAATAAAGGCATTTTAATTAATGATATGAAGAGTGCCTTGGCCCTCCTTTCTTTTTGACAACACTGGAACTCTTCCAAGTCAAGGTAAGCTTTTGGTATTACTAATTTATTGCCACCAGGGCCGCCGGTGTAACTGCTTATACTAATGTTACTGCATGATTGTAGCGGGTTTACTAACGCGTTATTTATATTAGCTATGCTGACTATGACGTTACTTTAGCTAATATGGTGACAACGATGTAGGCTGTGTGTAGCGGTTTGGCTTGGAAATGTTTTTTCGCCTGGTCACATTCAGCTGATGTGTTGTGCATTGAAGTCCACAAGCGAAGGGAAGAGAAGGAATACAACGTGGATGCTATGAAAGTGAACTCTGTTTACGCGTGATCAGGGGTGTATTAATTCTGCCGATTCTGTTGAAAAATGTTTCTTAAACAGAAGCAAATGGAAGAAAACGGGGATAAACATACCTGAATTTGTCCAATAGAAACTCTCGTTTGCAACTGTTGGACTAATGATTACACCCTATATCAGCTAGATGCAGGCAAGAGTGTGCAAGGTGGCCACCTTGATTACACATTTGTCTCTCGACCTGTGTGCACCTACATTGTAAACTTTAATTCATAGGCTAGGTTGTAGCAACCTCATGATGCATATAGGGACAATTTGAGTATCATGTAATAGCCTAAACCTATCGCTGTTACATTGAACTGGGTGAATGGAATATGAATGAGAGTCATCCAATATGCTGTAATGGCAATAAGGTCATGCTCATGAAAAAAAAATCTTACTCCATCATCTTAAACGGCACTGACCGCCAGTGCTTTCGACACCTTGTAGAGTCCATGGCCCGACAAATTGAGGCTGTTCTGATGGCAAAGGGGGGGGGGATGGGGAATGCAACTCAATATTAGTAAGGTCTTCCTAATGTTTGGTATACTCAGTGAATATGTCTATGAATATGGATAACACACAAAAAAGGTTGCAATTGATCAAAGTGTACTGAGATCATATAGAATGAATTGTGCTGTGCTTTGTGCGTTTTGCATTGTTTTGGTTGTGTTGTTTGTGGACTGGAGTGCTCTGAATACTAAGTCTGAGAGATAAACAAAGCAAATACAGGACAATTGATCAATGATCTCCCAGAGTTCATTGAGAGGGCACATAGAGGTTTACCAAGGCTGGCTTAACCACCAAAGGAACAAAAACCTCTATTACCTACTTCAGCCTAGCCCACTGATGAGACACCAAAATAGGGTCAATGAAACCACCAACGAAACATTGATCATCAGAACATCAAAGTCCCTCATGTAAATCCACCCTTTTTCAGACATCTGGGGTATTAATACAACCCCATCCCTGGAGGAGAGGTGCTGGTTAGATGCCAATATTCCTTATGGGGGGTACTCTGACCCACCCTCTACAAAGACCTGCGGAAGTCTGAAAAGTGTACCTCACTAGTCAAAGGGTTGAAAAGTTTACCCACACCATCCTCTATAGACATGCCAGGTAAGCCTGTCCAAAGTTCAAAATGGTTTCACCATCTTAAAGTTAAATTCAAAGACACATCAACACACGATGGCCTTTATATAGTCTTCCAGCTTATAGTAATTGCTGCATATTGTCTCAGCATCTTTCACACGAGTGATAAGTGGTCAATGGAAATATGATAAACACATTCACAAACAGAATGTTCCATTCACCACAAAACAACAGAAAAAAAACAGCAGCCCCTCCCCTGTCCTGTCACTCTGTTAATGTCTGCTGCATGGCTAAATCGTGCTGAAGAGTATTTTGGTTCAAGTTCCACTGTGGCTTCCGGCTGTGCTGCGGTCTCGGTTTCACCTCCCACTTCCTTTTTTGGCCCTGACGTATTTCCTCCCCTGAATTAGAATCTCTCTTTCCACTGTTTCCACACTCAGTCCTGATATCAGGCTGTCTTCCCTCTCTTTTCAACAGGGTTTGGAAACTAACATGAAATCCCCAATCAGATCAGTCAATTTCCTTCAATTTCCAATTTCCTTCAACTCCAAATCATGTGACAGAAAACTCTGACTGCTAAATCTGCTTATATGGTGCAACACACAAAGGGGAATTTGATATTATATTTACTGTACCTCGAAATCAATGATGCAACCTATTACATTCCAAGAAATGTAACATTACATTTCTATTTAAAGACAAATTAACTGTTCAGTTATATCTATGCCATTTTTACATTATAAAAGGACATTTTGTCAGTGCATAAAGTATGTTCAGATTGCAATTTGAAGGTACTTTATGCAAAAGCAGACAATTCATGATCAATCATTGTAGTAAAACAGTTCACTCTTCATGTGACATGCACCTTATGGCTCATGAAGATGGAAGGTGATGAAAGTCAGGTTGTGTCTGACTCTAGTCCATGTGGCTTTGGTTGAGGAACTGTAGCCATAGGCTTTCTCAGACCAGATGGTTTGATGAAAGCCGGATGGTTCCAGTTGCCTGGGTCATGACATGATAGGATAATTAATACTTTAATATCAGATGTGTTCCACAACAAAAGATCAAATCATAGAAAATAATCTTCATGGCATTCACTGTAAACGTAGTCAAAGTATAGTTATTACATGTTAATTACTGATTAGTTGGCCTACGTATCACATACTGTACTTTCAACCAAACACAGCTTTATTTAGTACACTGAGTGAGAGAGAGAAAGCTTGACTTGAGTAGTTTCCAAGAATGTCCATCCTTAATGGACACTTTCTAACAGTGCAGCACGTGTCTCTGGGATGTGAGTCACTGAGAACAACACAGCTGAAAATAAAACATGTTGCTGTAATGATGGAGGTGGGAACGCAAGGACTTTTTGGCAAGAAGATATGATTGATATGTTTTCCCCCTCCCCTTTAAAACAAACACCAGACGGCAGTCCGGCTGGTACGACAATATCACCATGGATTTTGACAACCACCTCATTCCAATACAGCTCCGCCTCCCTCCACAAAGATGAAAGAATCAGGATTCCAAGACAACGAACTGCTCTCAGTTTCTACTTTAAGGGCAACCCACTGGGCACACACTGGTTAAATCAACTTTGTTTCAACGTCATTTGTTGATGTATTGTGACGTGAAAATACATTGGATTTGAAAAAAGTCATCAACCAGTACTTATTTTTATCTCATTTCAACCAGCGTTGTAAACATTGAAATTAGGAGAAAACTTAAACTTAAATACATTGACTTAACCTGACTAACAGGTTGTAACATCAATCAAATTTTAACATAATCATTAGAACTATGAATACGTTAAAATTGCGTAGAAAATTCCACATAGAAATGAAAAAAATATTTTTCATCCTATATTCAGTTGGGTGGTTGAAATTATGCTGAATTGTAGATTTGATTAGACATATTTTACACTACATGGCCAAAAGTGTGTGGACACCCCTTCAAATTAGTGGATTCGACTATTTCAGCCACACCCGTTGCTGACAGGCGTATAAAATCGAGTGCACAGTCATGCAATCTCCATAGACAAAGCAGAAGAATGGCCTGTACTGAAGAGCTCAGTGACTTTCAACGTGGCACCGTCATAGGATGCCACCTTTTCAACAAGTCAGTTCGTCAAATTTCTGCCCTGCTAGAGCTGCCCCGGTCAACTGTAAGTGCTGTTATTGTGAAGTGGAAATGTCTAGGAGCAACAATGGCTCAGCCGTGAAGTGGTAGGCCACACAAGCTCACAGAGTGAGTGCTGAAGTGCGTAGCGAGTTAATATCGGCAGTCCTCGGTTGCAACACTCACTACCGAGTTCCAAACTGCAACGTCAGCACAATAACTGTTTGTCGGTAACTTCATGAAATGGGTTTCCATGGCCGAGCAGCCGCATACAAGCCTAAGATCACCATGCGCAATGCCAAGCGTCGGCTGAGGTGGTGTAAAGCTCGCCGCCATTGGACTCTGGAGCAGTGGAAACGCGTTCTCTGGAGTGATGGATCACTCTGGCAGTCCGACGGACTAATCTGGGTTTGGCGGATGCCAGGAGAACGTTACCTGCCCGAATGCATAGTGCCAACTGTAAAGTTTGGTGTAGGCGGAATAATGGTCTGGGGCTGTTTTTCATGCTTCAGGCTAGGCCCCTTAGTTCCAGTGACTGAAAATCTTAACGCTACAGCATACAATGACATACTAGACGATTCTGTGCTTCCAACGTTGTAGCAACAGTTTGGGGAAGGCCCTTTCCTGTTTCAGCATGACAATGCCCCAATGCACAAAGTGAGGTCTATACAGAAATGGTTTGTTGAGATCTATGTGGAAGAACTTGGCTGGCCTGCACAAAGCCTTGACCTCAACCCCATCGAACACCTTTGGGATTAATTGGAACGCTGACTGCGAGCCAGGCCTAAACGCCCAACATCAGTGCTGACCTCACTAATACTCTTGTGGATGAATGGAAGCAAGTCCCCCCAGCAATGCCTTCCCAGAAGAGTGGTGGCTGTTATAGCAGCAAAGGGGGGACCAACTCCATATTAATGCCCATGATTTTGGAATGAGATGTTCGACGAGCAGGTTTCCACATACTTTTGGCCCTGTAGTGTATATGACCTTGTTTCAGTGTTGATACTAAAATGGTTTGTTTGAATCAACGTCATTGTTTCAACGTCATACTATCAATGTCATGCTATCTACATCATGCTAACAACCTAAATAAAGAGGTTTATTGAAATAAAATGTGAAGATACAGTCCAATGATTTCTGCCTGAACAGTGACTCCTACTGGTATATGAGGGTTAATGCACTTCAGGGAGAACAAGTCTACCATCCAGCTGCCTACCTCTATGTACCGTGCTTAGCTTGGGAAACAAGCCATGTTCATTTCAGCTGAGCTATCATGCCAACACATTTAGACATTGATCAGCTTCCATACTCATTTGCGTAGACTACCTAAACAACATTGAATAGTTGAAAGTAACTAACTTTTCTTACACAAGCTGTATGTGAAAGTAAATTCGGAGTGAGGTTGGGTTATGTAGGCTAAATTGACATCTGATTTGCCCAACAAAAGACACCATAATTTCAAAGTGTAGCAAGGTATTCTATCATTCATCCATGTTTGATTGGATTTTTGGAAGTTTAGAAGTACTGTAGTTACCATTAGCCCTATAAATAGGATGCCAAATTCATGATATTAATAATACACATTTACTTTGGTGGAACTGCGTTAAAGCTGTCAAATCCACAAGTGGCACCCGATATTATACCTAAAGCGGACATTGCTGTTGGCTGCACGGAGTCACATTAAGAGAAATCCCACGCAGCCTTGTTTACAAGTTGGAACACTGGAATGTGGGATGTAGGCTAGCCTAATCTACACCTTGATTAGGCTGATAGAAATCCTTTCAGAACTCAGGGACGTCTGTAGATTCGTGACAATGAGCCGCTCACCGATTTGACAGCTCTAACGCAGTTGCATCTCCGACACCGCCAAAACACCAGCTATGCTAGTGTCGGCTATTGCAGGTTAACACTTGATCTGATTGAATCTAAGTCTTGGGTGAACTTTTTCTTTACAAACAAAGCTTTGGGTTCTGCTGAAGGGATGAGAATGTTGGCTTGTATTGACATCTATTTTAATAAGAGCTCTGGGTACTAAATGTATAATAATTAACTGAATAAGATAGTTTTCATGTACGGTATATTGTAATTGAAGCAGGGGTAAATGCCTTTACATTCACTGGTAAAGCACACACTCTATAATTGTATAATTTCTATTTATATCATTTGTGTAGGCCTGACATATTTGATACAAAGGAAAATAAACTTGAAGAAATAAGGCCTAAAACCCAAACATTTGATAATTTGTGAGTAAATAAATAGAGATAGCCAACTCTGCATTTTCACTTGGAGGGAAATCCCGTCAGATTCAAAGTTGCAAAGCTCACCACATCCTGGAAAGAGCGCTGTGTGTGTGTGTGTGAGAGTGTATGTGCGTGCATGTGCAGCAGTGTGCGTGTGTGTGTATGCATGCTTGCATTGTTGTGTGTATTGTATGTGTGTATATTTGTGTGTGTACTCACGTTTCTTTGTGTGTTTGAAAGACAGAGCTTGAGAACAACCACAACCTCTTACTCTTCATTCTATGAAAGGTAGTTGAGCTCATCGTTAAGCTGAATCATTTTCTCCCATGCTCTGGTATTTCACTGTACAGTATAGTGACTTAAGCAGCTGCTATCACATAAATAGGGAAATAACTATTTTTGAAATTATTCAAATTCTCCCAATCTGTTGAGAGAAAGCTTTTAGAGTTTTACCCATTGAGGGGTCTTACTGTACCTGGATGGACCAACACAACCAGGCTGAGATAGATACATCAGTCCTGCTGACCTCTCACACTGGAGCTGTACTTTCTCTCTGCCTGACTGGTTCCTGCGTCAGGCCACCACACACCTCCAGTGTAGAGTGTAACTGTTATTATCAATTATCAAGTCTACAAGTAAAAGTACAGAATGGTGTGAATAAATCTGATCCACCCACTGTATTGTGCTGTGGTTCCTTCTGTCTCTGGACAGCGAGTGAGGAAGCCTGAATCTTTGTCTGAGGTCCTGTCGGATGATGGTAGGTTCTGAGCTCAGCTGGTGGAGACAGTGAATAATAACTGGAGGCAGATTAGTCCCTGAGTCTCTTCAGGTCCACTCTGTGCATGGGAACAGGGCCTCTGTAATTGAGTGAGGGCAACAGGAGTTAAGTGACCTGCAGTTATGTTGTGACATGGCCCCAGCGGCCCCTACGGCCTGAGCACCACTGGAGATAATGTGCCGCCTCTGCAGATCCCAACCCTGGCCTAGCTGACCTGTACCCAGTCCCACAGACCCACACCCCATGGAACCACACACTTAAAGTGAATATGCAATAGATATAAACTATGATGGATGTGATGTGTGAATAAAGTAACTTTAACAGCAAAGTCTAGTATTACAGTATAGCCTTTCTGTGTGCACAAAGCACACTTGCTTCTGCTAGGTCAAACAGAGGATGTTCCCATGTGGTGAGGCAATGTTTTCTTGTTTTAAGAGCATATTGAAGTGAGACTTGAGAAACATTGTCTGTCAGTATGAACAACACATTTTGAGAATCAATATGAAGTAGGGCTTGTGAAGCATACCTTTTTATAGGGCCAGAACTGTCTACAGCTGTGCCTCATTCTTTCATTGGGCACTGATATGAAACACAAATGACAATAGCTTGTGTTGTCATGCAGGCAGGGTTGGCTTCCTGCTAACCGCCCAAATTTACACATTACCTTTAAATAGTTTGGTGTCTGTTTCTTCTCATTTCAGGGCAGCGACAACTTTCCACCTCCCCAATCTGCCTGCTCATGGAAAGGACAGATAGGACCTGTGGGCGATGCTACTCTGTCTTCCCCCTCCCCCTCCAATCTCTTTCTGGCCATCTTGTTTGTGTGATGCAGGAAGTGCAGGGCTGTGTCGGGTGGTAGGAGGTTTCAGAGAGCTAGCCTGGCATACACACTGTAAATAAATTATAGTTGTTTCAACTAATTATTATTAAGTACAGCCTTTTTTAGTTCACTCAACTTTTCAGTCATTGTTCCCTGAACTTAACATTTTTAGTTGGCCCAAACTTAGCTCCAACTACTTAAAATAATGTGTTTGCTCATCTTGTCTCATATGTTCATTGAACTAGAGATTATTATTTTGGCATCTTCACAAAAAAAGGCTGTGGAACTAGTTACACACACACGGTGCTTTGACATACAATGTTTTCAAATGAGATATTTCACATACATGATTACTGTTACAGGAGTGGGTCGCAGTTCCGGAGCGACCCACTAGGTGTCATCCTCTGACAATCATAGGCACCTCCTCACTCACAGTCGGCACTAATTATCTGCCTATTGGTGTCACCTGTGTCTATCTGATTCACCTGTGTATTTATGCCCTCACTTCCCTGTGTTCCCTTGCTCAGTTTTCTCTGCTAGTTCCTTGATGTCAAGCAGTACGTATCAGTGTTGGATCACGTGACGGAGTTACAGGTACTCAAGAAGTGTTCTCCCTGTGTCATTGTGTTTTTCCAGTCAGAGTTAGTATTTCGTATTGTTTGCTGTCAGCCTGTTTTTTGGAGAGCTATGTGCTCCTCATTTGTTTTCGTGAATAGTCTGTTGTTTTGTATCCTGGCTTTTGGACCACCAGTAAAGATCCTTGTTTCACCATCCTTGCCTACTGCCTACTGTCTATCCTGCACCGCACCTGGGTCACACCTCACACCAACCCTTACAGAAAACTGAGCCAATATGGACCCAGCGGAGGCAGCACAGTATCATAGCGCATTAGCAGCGCAGGGAGCCATGCTGGATCAGCACGACCGCAGCCTGCAGCAAATCATAGAGAATCTCCGCCAGCTGCCGATCGCCGTGCAGAGCTGGGTGGACACTCGACTAGCCCCAGCAGCCGGCAGAGCGGAAGCCGCGGCAGCGGCGTCTCTAGTCTCGCCTGCGACATCGCGGGAACCCCGCCTACCACCTCCGGAGAGGTATGACGGACGTCCAGAGGGCTGCAGGGAATTCCTCACCCAGTGTTCCCTGATGTTCAGCCTACAACACTCCTCCTTCTCGACGGAGCAGGGCCGGGTGGCCTACATAATCACTCTGTTGACGGGTCGGGCCCTTTCCTGGGCTACCACGGAGTGGGAGAGCCAAACTCCAGCGTGCTCTGACTCCTACCAGTTCACCCGGGAGCTACGCAAGGTGTTCGATACCTCTCGGGTGGTGTCGGGGCACGAGGCCGGGAGGCGGGTCACGGCTTGTTGGCAGGGTGACCGTTCGGTGGCGGACTACTCAGTGGAGTTCCGGACCCGGGCTCGAGAGGCAGGATGGGAGGAGGCCGCCCTGGTCGTCCTGTACGCACAGGGGCTATTGGAGGGGATGAAGGACGAACTCTCCTTCAGGGAGCTGCCTGAGCGAATGGACGGCCTCGTCAACCTCTCAGTGCGGGTGGACAATCGTTGTCGTGAGAGGGCGTACGAGAGAGGCATGACGCAAGGCTCGCCTCCGCGTCTCCCTATCAGCCCGGAGGCGTTCCGCTGATTCAGGGAGGAGACTCCTCAGGAGGAGGCTATGCAGCTGGGTGCGGCGCGCTTGTCCAGGATGGAAAGGCAGAGGTCGTCTGCCCCAGGGACGTTGCCGGTACTGCGGCCACGCAGGTCACCACTGCGACTCATGCCCGGAAAAGCCGGGGAAACGGGAGGGCTCGTTAGGATCGGGAGGGGTGCTAGTGAGCCGGAACCGAAACCCCAACTCCAGAGACTCCCGGACTTTTTTTAATTACTGTATAAATGAACATGCACAATGTAATCATGTATGTCAACGTGTGTCAAATATCTGAGTTGAAAACATTGTGTGTCAAAATCACTGTGTTCCGCAGCCCTTTTTTGTGAAGATGCCCAAAAAATATTTTGTAGTTGAATGAACATATGAGACAAGTTGACTGAATTTGGAGTTGGAAGTTGGAGCTAAGTTTGGGCCACCTAAAAATGTTAAGTTCAGGTAACACTTTGATCGAAAAGTTGACTAAACTAAAAAAGGCTGTGGAGCCAGTTACTTAATAATAATAATTAGTTGAAACAAGTAAAAAAATAAAAATTACAGTGCAGAGGGAGACTGAGAGAGGTAGCAGTGTGAGTGGTGTCCTTGTTAACCTTTCAAAGTAATTGTTGAACCCTATGACCTATGATGCACCCTGCATCAGAGAACAGGCAGTGCAGCATTTAACAAAGGAAGCTTCAAAGGGGATTTCTTGTGTGGTTAATGTGATTACTCATCAAAACATTGCCGATCCACATGCGCCTCTGACCAGCCTCGTTTCGAAACTATTCACCCACATAGACATCTGCATGGTCTCTAAATGCTATGTTATGCTTTGTTAAGGACCTTGCTGTGGATACCGCCATGCTCAAGCTCAAGACAGCTGAAAAGGGGCGAAGATTCGTGACTCCAGCAGCTCAGGTCTGGTGCAGCTTCAGCTCCCTGGCTCTCCTGACTGCAGGGCTCTGATTAATGACAGAGGTTGTGGGTGGGTGGGAGACACAGATCTGCCCATTACTACACTACAACGTTGCAAATGGCTTCAATTACTATGGAGTGTGCTGCGCTGGCAGTAAGAGGAGTGCTAGGAGCAAGAATGAGAACCATCGTGCACCATCCAGCAGCTCTGTGAAGACCAGAGAACCCCTCGTTCACACAATGTGATGCTCCTGCATAACTCCTCCACTACACAACGCTGATGGAGGAGAGAAGACAGTGTAAGCAGAAAAGATGACAAAAAGCAATAATCAAATTTGATAGGAATTTGAAGTCAAAATACCAATAAAATATTTATTCTTGAAATATGTTCAAGTTGATGAAAAATATGAAAAAGTGTTGGTAAAATTACAATTGTACAATGTACAAAACAAAATCAGGAAGAAAAAGCACTTTTCCTGTTGAAAGTCTCTGTGGAAGTGGAAAGAGCTGTGGACAATGATTCCCCCCTCAAAGGTCCACTCCAGTTTCCTCTACAGCATAGTTACAGTATCACCCCAAACTGACAGACTGGACTCAGCGGCATTGAACAGTAGCATGTCGAAGCTTTGCCAACTGGCTGCAAAGTGACACCAGGCCCTATGTGCCCACGCCTGCCCTCGCCCCTGGCTTGTGAAACCCCTGGCAAGGGAGGCACATTCAGACTGGAACAGCCACAGAGATGGGGATTCCCCAGCATCATGCCCCCTGTGTCTGGTGCAAGGAGAAGAGTCCCCCTCAGCTACTTGTGTAACAACCAGCTGTCTCCATCCATCCACTGACCCACATTTCATAACCTACACACAGGCGGCACAGCAGACTCCCGTGGCTCCTCACGACCAGATCTGCTTCACCTTTTACCGCACAGGCCCCTTGTTACTTCAAGTGGCAGTCATAGATTAAAACAAAATTACAACTGATTTGAAATGAAATTGAGTCAAGGATTGAGACACTGGAAATGGAAAATGATCATTAGGAGTCTCCCACCCACGGCTGAATGCTTTCCTCCGCAAATCACATCAATTAATGTCATGGGCTATGAGAAATGCTCTCCGTGTCATACCACATGGAGTGAGGACAGATGATCATCAGAGAACATACTTCTCGGGGGTGGAGGGGATAGATGGGATTCCCCCTGCTTCTCCTGTCTGTCTGTGTGGAGTACCATCCTCATGATCCATGTTTATACTGTAGGCCTATAATACTCATCACAGGTCAGGTAGGCCTTCCTAGTGAAAAGACAGGCAGATAGTGATACCATGTCTAGTATTCAGCCAACTCTAGCCAACTGTTAGAAGATGACAGACTTTATACCCAACCTGTGTATTATGTGCTCATATTTCTCCCATGTTTTCCCTGTGCTGTGCCTTCAGATGACATATTTGATAATATCACAGTGGAGCATTAATTTCCTAATTTAATTTCCTTTGGAGGGAGAGCAGAGTGTTGCAGAGAGGAAATGTCTTGGAGGGAATCAGAATCATATGGGGATTAATGATGGGTGGATCCAGTCTCACCACTGAATTGGATCACTGAATGTTGTATGTTCATGGGAAATGGTAGCTACTACAACTGGCTAGTAATGAAAACCTTATCCTGATCACATTGGGCCAACTCACAGACATCAATCAGAGCTCTCCATCTACCATTAAAATATATGCAAAAACAATAGAGAGCTCCAGCTTCATTACTCTTTAATTATCACAATAAGGAATTATTTTACTTATGCAATTTTCACTGTATGAGCACTTATCCTGACCCTTTGTCAGCCATTAGTATTGACTATATTGTTACAATAATTAAGTCAATCCCACACAAAATGCAGTTATTTTCTTGAAATATTCTAAATAGTAGAGTATTATTCATACCATTCATCATAATTTATTTGTTTAAACTATTTTTGACACAGTGAATACCTTGATAATACGAAAGATTTTCAACTCAACCTCCCCAAATGCGAGTTAAATAAATAAAATGCTCAAAAGCGCATCTATTTTGACAATTCTTCATGCGGTTCTACATCAAACAAGCTTCACTCTAATGTGCTGGGATTGTTTGCTGACAAAGCTGTCAAGACTTCAAACAGATCAGAGACTGGCAGCTCCGCTCATTCAGGCCGCCATCCTTGAAGTCTCAAACCAACCTGATCTCTCCTCAAATCACTCAGCGCGCCCCTGAGCAGAGCAGACAGCCGGACACACCCCCTGTGAGATGTATCCAAGCGCAATCACTTTTTGGTCAAATAATAATGACAATTTATACAAATAACAAAGCTCTTCTGGCAGCAGCAACTCAAGGCCTTTTTTGAAAGATACTTGAATAAATAATGAGTATTAACTGCAGTGTTTACCCCCAACAAGCCTACTGAGAGACAGCAATGGTACTAAGGAGACATACTACACTTGCAAAAAATACTGTAGCAATTCATTTTATTGAGTAGGCTAAACTATAGATTGATTACTATCTAAATGACCAGTATTACCAACATTTCAGCATGGCCTCTCTCAATAAGAGAGGTGAGAGAGGCAATAGCTAGAGAACTGGTCAGGTGGAGGACTGGGCAGAAGACAGAAGCCCATGCATGCAGGTGTGCGTGGGATCCCACGGCACTCAGCCTGACCCCTGCAGCAGTCCTGGCTACAACACACTGACTCACTAACCTCATTAGCATTTTCCTTATTAAGTTCAAGCACTTTGAGAAAATAGTATTCGGAAACTGGCTCAAAATGCTTTGATTGAGCGCTCACTATTATTTGTGAAGCTAGTTATTATACCCTTGACAGCAGACAGCCCAGAGGAGGAAACAGCAGAGAATCATGATAAAACATTTAATGGCTAGGGAAAATGTTATTGTTGTTTTGATCAAAATGTTTAAGGTGGCATTTGTAACTCAGAGGTGTACAGTCTCACTTGAACTAATATATTTAGGGATGTGAATTTATAAAGTAAAAGTGAATCGAGAATGCAGAGACAGGGTCTGTAATGGCAGGGTTATGCATATTGCGCTGGTAGTCTTATTATACAGAAGTACACTACTGCAGTGGGCAGCTGTAGTATTGAAGGATAAAGCAAGTGTGAATGGAACGTTTACCTGGGGAGGACTTCTCATCTTTGGTGAGTGTGATGGTTATGTCTGACGGCTGCTCCAACAGCAGCGATGTTAGACCATCGTTTTCTGGGGGGGTTGGGAGGGATTATTCTGCAGAAGGAAAATAATGAACTTTTGATCAAAAATAAATAGACAGGGACATATAAAATATGACATAAAATATACCAATCTGGATGGGATGCCATTTGATTACCCATTTGATATGTTTCTTAATAATTGTCAACATGCATAAAAAGTATTTGCTCGAAGTAACTCAACAAATGATTAGCCTTTTCTTTCACTTTCATTATTTTCCATGGGCTATAATATAATGCTTTTGAAGCTCACAATGGGAAACTGTCTGATGCATTGCCTGTTGAGCTCTCTGCATTGCAGGGAATGACTGGGTGAACATCTATGTGACCAGTGAGGGGAAGATGGGGGTTGAGAGGGGGGACGATAAGACAAGTGACAGCCTTGAGCAGGCTGACCAACCACATCAGCTCCCTCTGTGCCCCATCATTACACATCATTAAGTGATCTTATCGGACACTGAGACCATGGTGCCCAGAGAGACTGTGGAGCAGAGACCACTGATTAGGAGAACATCACATGGCTGAACCCTGTCACGCCCTGGCTCTGGGGACTCTCGTATGTTGAGCCAGGGTGTTTATTTTGTTTAGGTTCTAGTCGTTGTCTATCTATGTTGGCCTGAGTGACTCCCAATCAGAGGCAACGAGTGTCAGCTGGTTGTCTCTGATTGGGAGCCATATTTAACTGTCTGTCTTTCACTTTGTGTTTGTGGTTTCTTGTTCTGATTTGGTTTGTGTTATACTGTAGACGTCACGTTATCGTTGTTGTTTTGATCGTGTGATCATTCTAAATAAATATATAATGTTCGCATTCAACGCTGCGCCTTGGTCTCTCCCTGACGATCGTGACAGAAGAAACCACCAAGACCAGACCAAGCAGCGTGTCCAGGAGCCATCGCTAGCAGATCTCCGTGGCAACCTCGACTGGGTCAAGCCTAGTGAGGAGCAGAGAGGGTGGACTTGGGACCAGTTGAGGAAGAGCTTCGACTGGGTCAAGCCCATTGAGGAGCTGAATGGCGGGAGTTGGAGACAGAGGAGCGAGAGTTGGGCGGGAACGATGGAGGCCTGGCCCACGGGGAGGAGAGACCCCCAGAACATTTTTAGGGGGGGGCTCACGACGTCGGGGCAGCAGGAGGCCGCGATAGAGCGGTCCAGCGGGTTGGCAGAGGAGGCCGCCAGGTTACGGGAGTCACTGGTCACCAGGGGGAAGGAGGTTGTAGAGGCACGGCGAGAGGTACTGGCGTGTGTTGCCAGTCCGGTCCGGCCGGTTCCTGATCCCCACGTAGGGCCAGTGGTGTGTGTTCCCAGTACGGTCCGGCCTGTTCCTGCCACTCCCACCAAGTCAGTGGTGCGTTTCGTCAGCCCGGCGCGGCCCGTTCCTGCTCCCCGCACCAAGTCAGTGGTGCGCGTCGTCAGCCCGGTCCGGCCCATTCCTGCTCCCCGCACCAAGTCAGTGGTGCGCGTCGTCAGCCCGGTCCGGCCCATTCCTGCTCCCCGCACCAAGTCAGTGGTGCGCGTCGTCAGCCCGGTCCGGCCCATTCCTGCTCCCCGCACCAAGTCAGGGGTGCGCTTCGTCAGCCCGGTCCGGCCCATTCCTGCTCCCCGCACCAAGTCAGGGGTGCGCTTCGTCAGCCCGGTCCGGCCCATTCCTGCTCCCCGCACCAAGGCAGTGGTGCGCTTCGTCAGCCCGGCTCGGCCCGTTCCTGCTCCCCGCACCAAGTCAGTGGTGTGCTTCGTCAGCCCAGTCCGGCCTGTCCCTGCTCCACGCACCAAGCCTACGGTGTGCGTCGTCAGCCTGGTAAGGCCCGTTCCTCCTCCACGCACCAAGCCAGGGGTGCGCGTCGTCAGTCCAGCACAACCCGTGCCTGGGTCATGTCCGGAGCCGGATCCGCCGCCGAGGCGGAGTGCCCACCCGGTCCCTCCCCTGTTGTGGTTGGTTGGCGCGGTCGGAGTCCGCGCCTTTGGGGGGGGGTACTGTCACGCCCTGGCTCTGGGGACTCAGGGGTGTTTATTTTGTTTAGGTTCTAGTCGTTGTCTATCTATGTTGGCCTGAGTGACTCCCAATCAGAGGCAACGAGTGTCAGCTGGTTGTCTCTGATTGGGAGCCATATTTAACTGTCTGTCTTTCACTTTGTGTTTGTGGTTTCTTGTTCTGATTTGGTTTGTGTTATACTGTAGACGTCACGTTATCGTTGTTGTTTTGATCGTGTGATCATTCTAAATAAATATATAATGTTCGCATTCAACGCTGCGCCTTGGTCTCTCCCTGACGATCGTGACAAACCCCCACTGTACTGCCTATGCATTATACATCATAATACTGTAAGTGGGGTTTGATTTGAAATACAAGCAATGCATTACAACAAGTATATGGTAAACAATAGTGGCTAGCCATACTGTATGATGGCTCTACAATAAGTACACATTAGGACTACTTGAAGTCCATCAACATTGAATATCAAAAATCTTACCAGACAAGTTTTGGGCTTTAAAATCCCCTCTCTTCAGTCCATTTCCCTGTGAGTTCAGGAAACGATACGGTCAGTTTCTTGGGGCTGATAATACTACATTAGACTATGTGATACAAGGGGTTTGGTGAATGTAAGGTTATATTATAACAGCAGGGCCAAGGGAGTGATTGTGAGAAGCCCATCATTTGTCACCAGAGGGTTGAAAACCCCAGCTTATAGGAAGCTGGACTTAAGACTCAACTGTTCACCAGGCTCCCATCTTTACTAGATCTGTGTCAATGCACACTACGTTTGGGATCTGCAATATTTAATATCTGGATACTAAGACAATTCCCAGGCAAATTAAGTCTGTGATTGGATTTCAGGAAAGCAAATTCCCATATTATTAATTGTATATTAGCTTCTTGTTGCCTAGAAACAGGAGTGCATTCAGACTGAAATGAACTGAGCATTTTTTTTTTTAAATAAGCATGTATGTTCTATATTTTTCTGGTTAAAATCCCATATCCTCAAGAACCACGTGTTCAGACACTTCACTGCAAATAGCGCTAAAGGAATGTTTGCTTAATGAACCTGGTTTCTTACTGTTGTAAGGTTGCATGCTTGTGTGGGAGGTATAGGCATAAATATGTTGTTTCTGAAAGTGGCTTAAACCCACTTGAGGTGAGGATGGAAGTCCCCATCATACTCTTAAAGTTTTCTTCAGCTCTCTCTCCTGTCCTGTCTTGTCTACTGTTCAATACACATAGGCTCCCCCCACAGGGTATAAAGGGTATAACACTTAAAGACAGCACACTGTTCTCACCCAATGTCAGTGGACATATAATTAATTGATGCACGTATATTGAGAAATAACAATCATTTTTGGTGTACAATGTGGATCCCTCCCCCTTTTGATTTTCAGTATGCCAGCCAACAGAAAATAGAAAAAGTTAAATGAATTAATGTATTCAATAATCTTGTTGAAAGAAAAAAATCATACTGCGAAACAAAAGGCTTAAAGTTACTATAAATCTTAAATGTATGTATTATCCAAATACATTGCTCAGATATCAAAGAATTATACTATATCTACACCAGGAAAGCCTGAGGAGACATGTTTTACTCATTACCTGATCTGATTCGAATTCCTATAGCCATCTATTTATTTAGCCATCTATCCTTTTCATCATGGGGGTAGATCTATTTAGCATTTGATGCAGTAACGTAGCTGCCAGAACACAACACGTAGCCACCCTGCTTCCCCACACACTGATTGCATGCTTCACTGACCAGAGGACCCAGGACAATCAGGGGAGGGCTCCACCACCCAGCTCTGAAAGTGGCACCCCTCTAAGTGCAGATCAGCAGCTTGTGAAATATGCAGGTTAGCATTTTTCATCATTAATCTTGTTCTGGAGGCAGCTCTCTTCTGGATGCAGTGATCACTAGCTGGCACAGCCACAAAGTCATAAAATCTGATTTTAAACCTAACCCTAACCTTAACGCTGACCTTTACCACACTGCAAACCCTAATGACTAACCCTAACCGTAAATAAAGACCAAAAAGCACATTTTTGTTTTCATGAATTTGTACAATGTAGCCAATTTTGACTTTGCAGCTGGCCTATCTAAGGGGAAATCGCTCAGTTCTGCCTCCAGGACAAGACTCATGACAATCAACGTCAACCTACGTGAAATACCGGGTGGGATGACCCATGGCTCTGACCTGAGCTCCGTGGCACTGGCATCTTAATAGTGGCCGTGTATACATATGATTATGGGCACAGAGACAGTGGAAAGAGGGAGAGTTAGATGAGATGCTAATGGTTTAGCTTGGTTGGTCTAAATAAGTGCAGTAGATCTATGTGGATGCAGATCATCAGCTGCTTAATCTGCATTACAATATACAGTGCCTTGCAAAAGTATTCATCCCCCTTGACGTTTTTCCTATTTTGTTGCATTAACCTGTAATTTAAATGGATTTTTATTTGGATTTCATGTAATGGACATTCACAAAATAGTCCAAATTGGTGAAGTGAAATGAAAACAATGAAAAAATTATAAAAAATAAATATCAGAAAAGTGGTGCGTGCATATGTATTCACCCCCTTTGCTATGAAGCCCCTAAATAAGATCTGGTGCAACCAGTTACCTTCAGAAGTCACATAATTAGTTAAATAAAGTCAATTTGTGTGCAATCTAAGTGTCACATGATCTCAGTATATATACACCTGTTCTGAAAGGCCCCAGTCTGCAACACCACTGGGCAAGGGGCACCACCAAGCAAGCGGCACCATGAAGAGCTCTCCAAACAGGTCAGCGACAAAGTTGTGGAGAAGTACAGATCAGGGTTGGTTATAAAAAAATATATCTGAAACTTTGAACATCCCACGGAGCACCACTAAACCCATTATGAAAAAATTGAAAGAATATGGCACCACAACATACCTGCCAAGAGAGGGCCGCCCACCAAAACTCACGGACAAGGCAAGGAGGGCATTAATCAGAGAGGCAACAAAGAGACCAAAGATAACCCTGAGGGAGCTTCAAAGCTCCACAGCGGAGATTGGAGTATCTGTCCATAGGACCACTTTAAGCCGTATACTCCACAGAGCTGGGCTTTACGGAAGAGTGGCCAGAAAAAAGCCATTGCTTAAAGAAAAAAATAAGCAAACACGTTTGGTGTTCGCCTAAAGGCATGTGGGAGACTCCCCAAACATATGGAAGAAGGTACTCTGGTCAGATGAGACTAAAATTTAGCTTTTTGGCCATCAAGGAAAACACTATGTCTGGCGCAAACCCAACACCTCTCATCACCCCGAGAACACCATCCCCACAGTGAAGCATGGTGGTGGCAGCATCATGCTGTGGGGATGTTTTTCATCGGCAGGGACTGGGAAACTGGTCAGAATTGAAGGAATGACAGATGGCGCTAAATACCGGGAAATTCTTGAGGGAAACCTGTTTCAGTCTTCCAGAGATTTGAGACTGGGACGGAGGTTCACCTTCCAGCAGGACAATGACCCTAAGCATACTGCTAAAGCAACACTTGAGTGGTTTAAGGGGAAACATTTAAATGTCTTGGAATGGCCTAGTCAAAGCCCAGACCTCAATCCAATTGTGGTATGACTTAAAGATTGCTGTACACCAGCAGAATCATCCAACTTGAAGGAGCTGGAGCAGTGGCTAGATGTGCCAAGCTTATAGAGACATACCCCAAGAGACTTGCAGCTGTAATTGCTGCAAAAGGTGGCTCTACAAAGTATTGACTTTGGGGGGGTGAATAGTTATGCACGCTCAAGTTTTCTGTTTTTTTGTGTCTTATTTCTTGTTTGTTTCACCCCAAAAAATATTTTGCATCTTCAAAGTGGTAGGCATGTTGTGTAAATCAAATGATACAAACCCCCCAAAAATCTATTTTAATTCCAGGTTGTAAGGTAACAAAATAGGAAAAATGCCAAGGGGGGTGAATACTTTCGCAAGCCACTGTATACAACAGTAACGATAACAGCTGAAAACTCCCTCGGGAGGTAGAAGGGTTGGCATATGACCATCAGCTATTCCAAGACGGGTGAACAATGGGTCGAGACTACCACTGCGCTTGAGTCACACCATTTGTTGTTTTTGTATTTGTATTTATTAGGGATCCCCACTCTTCCTGGGGTCCAAACACATTAAGGTACTTACATTACACATAAAACAAAAGACAAAACAGTACATCATATAACATTATTGCACCACTACATATCTACAATACAAAATGTATAATAGCACCATACAACAATATTAAAAATGTACTTGTGTGTAGAGTGCGTGTGCTTGCATTTGTGTACGTATGCGTGTGTCTGTACCTGTGTGTGTGTCTCTTCACAGTCACTGCTGTTCCATAAGGTGTATTTTTATCAGTTTTTTTAATCTGATTGTACTGCTTGCATCAGTTACCTGATGTGGAATAGAGTTCCATGTAGTTCTATGTAGTACTTTGCACCGCCCATAGTCTGTTCTGGACTTGGGGATTGTAAAGAGACATTTGGAGGCATGTCTTGTGGGGTATCCATGGGTGTCCGAGCTGTGTGCTAGTAGTTTAAACAGACAGCTCGGTGCATTCAGCTTGTCAACACTTCTTACAAAAACAAGTAGTGATGAAGTCAATCTCTCCTCCATGCATATCACTAATGTTAGCTCCCCGTGTACATTTAAGGGCCAGCCGTGTTGCCCTGTTCTGATTGAACAGTAGTCCAAGTGCGACAAAACTAGGGCCTGTAGGACCTGCCTTGTTGATAGTGTTGTTAAGAAGGAAGAGCAGCGGTTTATTATGGACAGACTTCTCCCCATCTTAGCTACTGTTGTATCAACATGTTTTGACCATGACAGTTTACAATCCAGGGTTACTCCAAGCAGTTTATTCACCTCAACTTGCTCAATTTCCACATTACTCATTAGAAGATTTAGTTGAGGTTTAGGGTTTAGTGAATGATTTGTCCCAAATACAATAATTTTAGTTTTTGAAATATTTAGGACTAACTTATTCCTTACCACCCATTCTGAAACTAACTGCAGCTCTTTGTTAAGTGTTGCAGTCATTTCAGTCGCTGTAGTAGCTGACGTGTATAGCGTTGAGTCATCCACAAACATACAGTGGGGAGAACAAGTATTTGATACATTGCCGATTTTGCAGGTTTTCCTACTTACAAAGCATGTAGACGTCTGTAATTTTTATCATAGGTACACTTCGACTGTGAGAGACGGAATCTAAAACAAAAATCCAGAAAATCACATTGTATGATTTTTAAGTAATTAATTTGCATTTTATTGCATGACATAAGTATTTGATCACCTACCAACCAGTAAGAATTCCGGCTCTCACAGACCTGTTCGTTTTTCTTTAAGAAGCCCTCCTGTTCTCCACTCATTACCTGTATTAACTGCACCTGTTTGAACTCGTTACCTGTATAAAAGACACCTGTCCACACACTCAATCAAACAGACTCCAACATCTCCACAATGGCCAAGACCAGAGAGCTGTGTAAGGACATCAGGGATAAAATTGTAGACCTGCACAAGGCTGGGATGGCCTACAGGACAATAAGCAAGCAGCTTGGTGAGAAGGTAACAACTGTTGGCGCAATTATTAGAAAATGGAAGAAGTTCAAGATGACGGTCAATCACCCTCGATCTGGGGCTCCATGCAAGATCTCACCTCGTGGGGCATCAATGATCATGAGGAAGGTGAGGGATCAGCCCAGAACTACACGGCAGGACCTGGTCATTCTTTGGGGATGCTTTTCTGCAAAGGGGACAGGAAGACTGCACCGTATTGAGGGGAGGATGGATGGGGCCATGTATCGCGAGATGACCTTCTCCAAATGTAAAAATGTAAAACATTTGAGATCTTGGCCAACAACCTCCTTCCCTCAGTAAGAGTATTGAAGATGGGTCGTGGCTGGGTCTTCCAGCATGACAACGACCTGAAACACACAGCCAGGGCAACTAAGGAGTGGCTCCGTAAGAAGCATCTCAAGGTCCTGGAGTGGCCTAGCCAGTCTCCAGACCAGAACCCAATAGAACATCTTTGGAGGGAGATGAAAGTCCGTATTGCCCAGCGACAGCCCCGAAACCTGAAGGATCTCGAGAAGGTCTGTATGGAGGAGTGGGCCAAAATCCCTGCTGCAGTGTGTGCAAACCTGGTCAAGACCTACAGGAAACGTATGATCTCTGTAATTGCAAACAAAGGTTTCTGTACCAAATATTAAGTTCTGCTTTTCTGATGTATCAAATACTTATGTCATGCAATAAAATGCAAATTATTACTTAAAAATCATACAATGTGATTTTCTGGATTTTTGTTTTAGATTCCGTCTCTCACAGTTGAAGTGTACCTATGATAAAAATTACAGACCTCTACATGCTTTGTAAGTAGGAAAACCTGCAAAATTGGCAGTGTATCAAATACTTGTTCTCCCCACTGTAGACACACTGGCTTTACTCAAAGCCAGTGGCATGTCATTAGTAAAGATTGAAAAAAGTAAGGGGCCTAGACAGCTGCCCTAGGGAAATCCTGATTCTACCTGTATTATGTTGGAGAGGCTTCCATTAAAGAACAACCTCTGTGTTCTGTTAGACAGGTAACTCTTTATACACAATATAGCAGGGGGTGTAAAGCCACAACACACACGTTTTTCCAGCAGCAGACTATGATTGATAATGTCAAAAGCCGCACTGAAGTCTAACAAAACAGCCCCCACAATCTTTTTATCATCAATTTCTTTCAGCCAATCATCAGTCATTGATTGAGAGGCACACCCCTCCCCCTCTCGATTTCCCTGACTCTACTGTCCTGTCCGCTCGGTGAATGGAGAATCCATCGAGTTGGATAGCCATATGGGGTATCTTGTCCGAAAGCCATGTTTCAGAAAAGCAGAGAATATTGCAGTTACGAGAGTCCCATTGGTAGCAAATCCTTGATTGGAGGTCATCCATCTTCTTATTATTGGGCCAATTGAATGGAGGGAAGAGGTGGCCGGTTTTTCCTTTTGCCTTAATCTGGCCAGGATTCCCCCTCTCTTGCCTCTGTAAATTACAGAAATAGCTCAGGGCAGATGAGTCGAAGTTGAAGCCGGAATTGGAGTAAGTAACTGCTGATCTGATGTTCAAAAGTTCTTGTCGGTTATAAGAAATTATAGCGGATACATTTTGTGAAAATAAAGTAAAAATAAACGCCAAAATAGCAACGTTGGGTCGGAGCTCGCAAAACGTCGGCCATCCAGTACGGCGACATCTTAGGTCAGAACTTGTTCTCAACTGGCTTACCTGGTTAAATAAAGGTGAAATAAAATAAAATAAATAATAGTGAGAGGTTAGCATGTCTTGGGGATATGATCTTTGACCCTCTGTAACTTTCTCACTCATCATTATTTACGATTCATTCAAGATTATCCATAATCATGGTAGCATCCACATTAATGTTGGGACCAAATACTAAAACTTTTGACTACTTTATTTATAAGAATCTTTAGGGGTGGCAATAATTTTAAGCCTTACCTTTTTGAGATGTTTTAAAATGACTTGTTAAACTTTTTTTTTTTTTGCATACAATATAGCTCAGTATTTGAATTATTGTTCATCTTTATCAAGGGTGTCAATCATTTCGGACCCCGCTGTACATACACATGCAAAATCTGCATAGCAGAGCAAATCACTTCAGATCAGTATAATCATATGCACGTCCATGTAACTTATAGGCCTACTGGGCGAGGAAATTGTGTATACAAGATGCAAAAGAGGTCATATGACTATCATACATTGACAAAACAATATCATGACCCATGCAGCTGTATGCAATCTGCATCAGTTTTTATGTGTTTTTGAAAGTATCAAGCAGTTTTTGTGTCTCTAGAAGGAAGTACTTAGACTCCCCAGTTAAACAACAAGGTGTTCTGAATAATACTTTGTTCAAGCACAAAACAATGTACCATTGTTTTCTGGCTAATATGCATATATTTTCATCAGGGTGTTGATAATTTTGCACTGATCCAACTTGATATCTCTCTATCTTTTACCTTTTTTTTCCTTCTTTTTTTTTTTACAGGTGCTCTGTATAAACTGTATGAGATGCATAATGTTTTTCTCTTTGTTATATAATATAATATGCCATTTAGCAGACGCTTTTATCCAAAGCGACTTACAGTCATGTGTGCATACATTTTTACGTATGGGTGGTCCCGGGGATCGAACCCACTACCCTGGCGTTACAAGCGCCATGCTCTACCAATTGAGCTACAGAGGACCATAAAGCTGTTTTTGTCCCTTCACTTATCCCGTCACTTCAGACTATACACACACTATACACAGTGCAATACATTGTTCCTCATGAAGGGTGTTATGCCTCTTTGTAAGATTGCATCTGCTTCTTCATCAATGTCAGATGTGTAGCTCTTTAACCATGGGTTGCCAGCCCACTTGTGATGTCCACTCTCAGTTTTGCTATTTCTATTATTATTATTATTTTTGTTTACGTTGATTACTGTTTTGTATGTTTGAGCCTTTTTATGGCATATTGTATATTTACACCAATCGTTTTATCACCAACCCCAGAGCTTTTAATGTGTTTTGAACTAATAAATGATTTAGTTGTTAACATTTCCTTACCTGGAGCTTGAATACTCATCATGGTCAGATGACGCAGATGCTAAGCTACAGGACTGTTTTGCTAGCACAGACTGGAACATGTTCCGGGATTCTTCAGACAGCATTGAGGAGTACACCACATCAGTCACTGGCTTCATCAATAAGTGCATCGATGATGTCGTCCCCACAGTGGCCGTACGTACATACCCCAACCAGAAGCCATGGATTACAGGAAACATCCGCACTGAGCTAAAGGGTAGAGCTGCCGCTTTCAAGGAACGGGACTCTAACCCGGACGCTTATAAGAAATCCCGCTATGACCTCCGACGAACCATCAAACAGGCAAAGAGTCAATACAGGACTAAGATTGAATCGTACTACACTGGCTCTGACGCTCGTCGGATGTGGCAGGGCTTGAAAACTATTACAGACTACAAAGGGAAGCACAGCCGCGAGCTGCCCAGTGACACAAGCCTACCAGACGAGCTAAACCACTTCTATGCTCGCTTCGAGGCAAGCAACACTGAAGCATGCATGAGAGCACCAGCTGTTCCGGATGACTATGTGATCACGCTCTCCGTAGCCGATGTGAGTAAGACTTTTAAGCAGGTCAACATTCACAAGGCCGCAGGGCCAGACGGATTACCAGGACGTGTACTCCGAGCATGTGCTGACCAACTGGCAAGTGTCTTCACTGACATTTTCAACATGTCCCTGACTGAGTCTGTAATACCAACATGTTTCAAGCAGACCACCATAGTCCCCGTGCCCAAGGGCTCTAAGATAACCTGCCTAAATGACTACCGACCCGTAGCACTGACGTCTGTAGCCATGAAGTGCTTTGAAAGGCTGGTCATGGCTCACATCAACAGCATTATCCCAGAAACCCTAGACCCACTCCAATTTGCATACCGCCCCAACAGATCCACAGATGATGCAATCTCTATTGCACTCCACACTGCCCTTTCCCACCTGGACAAGAGGAACACCTACGTGAGAATGCTATTCATTGACTACAGCTCAGCATTCAACACCATAGTGCCCTCTAAGCTCATCACTAAGCTAAGGATCCTGGGACTAAACACCTCCCTCTGCAACTGGATCCTGGACTTCCTGACGGGCCGCCCCCAGGTGGTAAGGGTAGGTAACAACACATCTGCCACACTGATCCTCAACACGGGGGCCCCTCAGGGGTGCGTGCTCAGTCCCCTCCTGTACTCTCTGTTCACCCATGACTGCATGGCCAGGCACGACTCCAACACCATCATTAAGTTTGCCGACGACACAACAGTGGTAGGCCTGATCACCGACAACAATGAGACAGCCTATAGGGAGGAGGTCAGAGACCTGGCCGTGTGGTGCCAGGACAACAACCTCTCCCTCAACGTGACCAAGACAAAGGAGATGATTGTGGACTACAGGAAAAAAAAGAGGACTGAGCACGCCCCCATTCTCATCGACGGGGCTGTAGTGGAACAGGTTGAGAGCTTCAAGTTCCTTGGTGTCCACATCACCAACGAACTATCATGGTCCAAACACACCAAGACAGTCGTGAAGAGGGCACGACAAAGCCTATTCCCCCTCAGGAGACTGAAAAGATTTGGCATGGGTCCTCAGATCCTCAAAAAATTCTACAGCTGCACCATCGAGAGCATCCTGACTGGTTGCATCACCGCCTGGTATGGCAACTGCTTGGCCTCCGACCGCAAGGCACTACAGAGGGTAGTGCGTACGGCCCAGTACATCACTGGGGCCAAGCTTCCTGCCATCCAGGACCTCTATACCAGGCGGTGTCAGAGGAAGGCCCTCAAAATTGTCAAAGACTCCAGCCACCCTAGTCATAGACTGTTCTCTCTGCTACAGCACGGCAAGCGGTACCGGAGTGCCAAGTCTAGGTCCAAAAGACTTCTCAACAGCTTCTACCCCCAAGCCATAAGACTCCTGAACAGCTAATCATGGCTACCCGGACTATTTGCACTGCCCCCCACCCCATCCTTTTTACGCTGCTGCTACTCTGTTAATTATTTATGCATAGTCACTTTAACTCTACCCACATGTACATATTACCTCAACTACCTCAACTAGCCGGTGCCCCCGCACATTGACTCTGCAACGGTACCCCCCTGTATATATAGCCTCCCTACTGTCACTTTATTTTACTTCTGCTCTTTTTTTTCTCAACACTTTTTTTGTTGTTGTTTTATTTTTACATTTTTTGTTAAAAATAAATGCACTGTTGGTTAAGGGCTGTAAGTAAGCATTTCACTGTAATGTCTGCACCTGTTGTATTCGGCGCATGTGACCAATACAATTTGATTTGATTTGATTTTTGATTTGATTTGGAATACTCATCATTTGATGTCATTGATAGAAGATAAGCTCCATAAATGCTGTATGTGACATTTCAACCCCCTTTACAACACTGTCATGGATTTACTATATGACAGTATTTTTCTGTATAGTACATCACATCCATGCCTCTCTGATGCTAACGACAATGACACTGAAGAAACTGATAAAACATGGGTGGTGGGTGAGGTGATTTGAGGTGAGAATAAGGCACTTTGAGACTATGGTGAAAAGTACTTCATAAATGCCATACATTATTATTACTATAATAAGATAAATCAAGTATCACTTTTTATCTCTCAGTGGTGCTATCCCCTCCTCTTCTTGACATGAAAATAATTAACACAGCAAGTTGTCAGTCAATCAGTGACCAAGCCTTTTCACATGTTCTGCCACGCTCCCGCACTAGGTCCCCATAGGGAGGCTGGCCCAGCATGTGAGAATGTCATGCAGATAGGTGTGAGTCCCCAAGAGGTTTAGGATGACCTCAGCACTCTGCTGTTCCACTCCCAACCCTCTATGTCTGACATCAAAAAAGTTATGGAGAGTAAATGAAACCACTGAATATCTGAGTATTATACCACTGGTGAATATCAGCATCAGTTGGTTAAATAGCCTATGCATGCCCGTATGCGTAGTGCGTACTCTGACCACAGTCACATACTGTATTTTGCCATGAAAAAGATGATGGTATATGACTTTGTATTATGGCACCTGCCTTGTGTATCCTGGTTCAAACAGTTTTATGTTCATTTCATGCTCCTTGTGCAGTTAAAGGGCAGTGAGTTGTTCCATCGAGGGTGAGTAAGAACATAGCATGAAGAAGAAGTGGGAAACTGTGAGTTGCGTTCTCAAATGTTGACTAGCTGTTGCTATGGCAATGAGTTTGGCTCCAGCAGGCTTTGGAACTCAGTCTTTGGCTATTCTAAATAAAGCTTTTCTCGCTGATCAGTGGATGCAGCTACAAGTACTCATGTTTGAAACAAATCAAAAGAAAACGTTTCTTGTCAGCCGTGTTCACTGGCCCTGTATAGTGATTACTTTCCTTTTTTTTTTTTTTTACAGTGCAACACTGATCATGATTAAATGTAAAAATATGGTAGAACTATTTGATTAGATTACATGTGTCATTTTAAAATATGGCTTAGGCTAATTGGTTTGGCTTTCAACAACGAGTCAACGGAAGTCTTGAATAGATCATTTTAATTTGTAACTCTGTCATGGTCATATTAGCATAGATTGCTGTATGTGTCAGAACAAAATCTCAATACACAATTGTTTTCTTATTGTTTTCTCTAAAAAGTATCTTCACTTTCAACCAATTGATGTATTTTACTGTGCATATTCCGACAATTGTCTCAGCTCTAAAAATGCACATTAAGTTGATATGCATTGATTTACTGTTGATGTTATCATATTGCACAAAAAAATAAAGATATGAAAATGTTATCTTGATTCTAGTTGCTGACACATAGACAGCAAGTTCCGCAGGCAACTGAGCATATGCTTTGATGAAATGATCGAAGTAGGTACATACTGTACAGCGCAGTACTGTACTGCAGTACTGTTAATGGAAGTAAGCATTACACCTGTTGTTTACGAAGCATGTGACAAATAAAATTTTATTGGATTTGAATTCACTTTCCTAAATAGGAAATTAGAAAGTGATACAGTGGCTTTTTTATTGTGAAACAAACAAGAAATAAGACAAAAAATCAGAAAACTTGAGCGTGCATAACTGTTCACCCCCCCCCCCCTTAACATTTAAGGCAGGTGCCACATTTAAATGTTTCCCCTTAAACCACTCAAGTGTTGCTTTAGCAGTATGCTTAGGGTCATTGTCCTGCTGGAAGGTAAACCTCCGTCCCAGTCTCAAATTTCTGGAAGATTGAAACAGGTTTCCCTCAAGAATTCCCCCTTAAAAAATTGAAAGAATATGGCACCACAACAAACCTGCCAAGAGAGGGCCGCCCACCAAAACTCACGGACCAGGCAAGGACGGCATTAATCAGAGAGGAAACAAAGAGAGCAAAGATAACCCTGAAGGAGCTGCAAAGCTCCACAGCGGAGATTGGAGTACCTGTCCATAGGACCACTTTATGCCGTACACTCCACAGAGCTGGGCTTTACGGAAGAGTGGCCAGAAAAAAGCCATTGCTTAAAGAAAAAAATAAGCAAACACATTTGGTGTTTGCCAAAAGGCATGTGGGAGACTCCCCAAACATATGGAAGAAGGTACTCTGGTCAGCTGGTAGAGCACGGCGCTTGTAACGCCAAGGTAGTGGGTTCGATCCCCGGGACCACCCATACAAAAAAAATTATGCACACATGACTGTAAGTCGCTTTGGATAAAAGCGTCTGCTAAATGGCATATTATTATTATTATTATTATTATTATTATTATAGATGAGACTCAAATTGAGCTTTTTGGCCATCAAGGAAAATGCTATGTGTGGCGCAAACCCAAAACCTCTCATCACCCCGAGAACATCATCCCCACAGTGAAGCATGGTGGTGGCAGCATCATGCTGTGGGGATGTTTTTCATCAGCAGGGACTGGGAAACTGGTCAAAATTGAAGGAATGATGGATGGCGCTAAATACAGGGAAATTCTTGAGGGAAACCTGTTTCAGTCTACCAGAGATCTGAGACTGGGACAGAGGTTCACCTTCCAGCAGGACAATGACCCTAAGCATACTGCTAAAACAACACTTGAGTGGTTTAAGGGGAAACATTTAAATGTCTTGGAATGGCCTAGTAAATGCCCAGACCTCAATCCAATTGTGGTATGACTTAAAGATTGCTGTACACCAGCGGAACCCATCCAACTTGAAGGAGCTGGAGCAGTTTTGCCTTGAAGAATGGGCAAAAATCCCAGTGGCTAGATGTGCCAAGCTTATAGAGACATACCCCAAGAGACTTGCAGCTGTAATTGCTGCAAAAGGTGGCTCTACAAAGTATTGACTTTGGGGGGGGGGGGGGTGAATAGTTATGCATGCTCAGGTTTTCAGTTTTTTTTGTCTTATTTCTTGTTTGTTTCACAAAAAAAATTATTTTGCATCTTCAAAGTGGTAGGCATGTTGTGTAAATCAAATGATACAAACCCCCCAAAAATCAATTTTAATTCTAGGTTGTAAGGCAACAAAATAGGAAAAATGCCAAGGGGTTGAATACTTTCGCAAGCCACTGTAGAAGTGTTTAGAAACATATTATATTCTTAATTACAATAAAAGTGACTCCAAAATGACACAAAACATTATTAACCATTCATTTCAATTGGGCTCAAAATAATCTGAAACACAACCAAAACTAACTGCAAATGCATCCAACAAGTGTGTAGAGTCACAAATTTGATGTAGTCATTGCATGCTAGGAATATGGGACCAAATACTACACTTTTGGGTACTTTATTTATAAGAATCTTTAGGGTTGTCAATTATTTTGATCCCTACCTTTTTGAAAAAAAAATATATTACTTGTTCAACAAAATCTATTTATTTGGGCAATTGTATTAGTATAAAATAATGTAATGTAAAAAGAAATGAGCATACAATATAGCTCAGTATTTTAATTATTTATTTTATACAGTCATTATTGCTCATCACTATCAAGGGTGTCAATCATTTCGGACACCACTGTAGATATTTGTCCCTTTAAAAAGGTGTAAAGTCAGTCTATACCTCAGGTAGTTGTTCTCTGAGTATGACCTGATCTGTGCTCATAATGTGAAGAAAATGTATGGAGAGGAATCCTCTGACAGGACACATCAGGTAGGAGGCTGGGTGGGTGGACAATGGAGGGGGTGATCAGGAATACCCGCTTGCCAAACCTCCCCTCTCCTTGTCTGTGTGGGTGAGTGCTTCCCTTTGTCAGCAAGTTACTCATGCTCTGCCTGCCCCCCTCCCTGCAAAAACCACCACCACTTCCCTCCCCCTCGCTTGCGCGCCCTGCAAACCCACACCTACAACAATGAGCACCCACATCCTTCTAATGCACTTATGAGGGCAACATTCTCCCTTTTACTTGCAGTCAGGCTAACAGACGGGGAGAGAGAGCTTGACAGATGGTGTTCACAGCTCTATTTCTGAGGCTGGACTTGTACCGCCGCCACCATCACCACCACCACCAACCCCACCCCTCCCCTTTCCCCCTATCACACTCAAGCCAAGCCCATTACTGCCTCCTTATCTTCACCTCTCTCTCTCTCTCTCTCTCTCTCTCTCCACAGCCCCATTCATCGCAGGGTTATTGTGAATTAGTATTCAGTGTCTCACTGGGAGGATCACAGTTTGCAAATTCAATTATTGTTCCAAACTAGCTTATTTACAAGTGAAATGTACAAAAAAACTATTACATAATCTGAATAAATCACAGAAAATGACTTGTATTTGATTACATAATTTACTCAAAGATTTGAACAAGGTCATGTCATGAGCCTTCATTTATTTTGGATAACCAATAAGAACATTGAGAAAAATATACATTTCAAATAGTAGAATAACACATTTCCAAGAGATCATTTCAGAAAATAAAAAACTAAATTTCACATAAAGATCGCACAGCTAATAAAATTGATTAAGAGGCGATCCTTTGGCACTGTAGAGGAATGGCTTCAGCAGGACAGAGGTGAGAGGGAGACAGTGAGGGAGTCGCTCCAAATCTGCTGCAATGCATCATCAATTCTACAAATTAACCCCCCTTAACATGTTCTCCGCTGGACTAATAGCTTTTGGTAAAAAAAACTCATTTGGCCATGGTAATGAATTGGGTTAGAAACACAAACAGTTCAGTTATTAAGTGAACTCAACTCCACCACTACTGACACTAGCTAATACACTGGTTAATGTACCAGACCCCACATAACCTCAGTCTGGAGATTCTCATTAGCGCTAACACCCTGTTACTCAACAGACGCCTCACAGGTCCTCAACTGGCAGCTTCATTAAATAGTACCCGCAAAACACCAGTCTCAACGTCAACAGCGAAGAGGCGACTCCGGGATGCTGAGATACTCAACTAGTCTCAAGAAGGCCAGTTTTATTGCTTCTTTAATCAGCACAACAGTTTTCAGCTGTGCTAACATAATTGCAAAAGGGTTTTCTAATGATCAGTTAGCCTTTTAAAATGATAAACTTGGATTAGCAAACACAACGTGCCATTGGAACACAGGACTGATGGGCCAATGTAGATATTCCATTAAAAATCAGCCGTTTCCAGCTACAATAGAATGGAATCATGTAGTAACCAAAAAAAGTGTTACACAAATCAAAATATATTTTATATTTGAGATTCTTCAAATAGCCACCCTTTGCCTTGATGACAGCTTTGCACACTCTTGGCATTCTCTCAACCAGCTTCACCTGGAATGCTTTTCCAACAGTCTTGAAGTAGTTCCCACATATGCTGAGCACTTGTTGGCTGCTTTTCCTTCACTCTGCAGTCCAATTCATCCCAAATCATCTCAATTGGGTTGAGGTCGGGAGAATGTGGAGGCCAGGTCATCTGATGCAGCACTCTATCACTCTCCTTCTTGGTAAAATAGACTTACACAGCCTGGAAGTGTGTTGGGTCATTGTCCTGTTGAAAAACAAATGATAGTCCCACTATGCCCAAACCAGATGGGATGGCGTATTGCTGCAGAATGCTGTGGTAGCCATGCTGGTGAAGTGTGCCTTGAATTCTAAATAAATCACAGACAGTGTCACCAGCAAAGCACCCCCACACCATAACACCTCCTCCTCCATGCTTTACGGTGGGAAATACACATGCGGAGATCATCCATTCACCCACACCGCGTCTCACAAAGACACAGCGGTTTGAAGCAGAAATCTCAAATTTGCACTCCCAAAGGACACATTTCCACCGGTTTAATGTCCATTGCTCGTGTTTCTTGGCCCAATCAGGTCTCTTCTTCTTATTGGTGTCCTTTGGTAGTGATTTCTTTGCAGCAATTCGACCATGAAGGCCTGATTCACACAGTCCCCTCTGAACAGTTGATGTTGAGATGTGTCTGTTACTTGAACTCTGTGAAGCATTTATTTGGGCTGCAATTTCTGAGGCTGGTAACTCTAATGAACTTATCCTCTGCAGCAGAGGTAACTCTGGATCTTCCATTCCTGTGGCGGTCCTCATGAGAGTCAGTTTCATCATAGTGCTTGATGGTTTTTGCGACTGCACTTGAAGAAACTTTCAAAGTTCTTGTCTTAAAGTAATGATGGACTGTCGTTTCTCTTTGCTTGTTTGAGCTGTTCTTGCTTTAATATTGACTTGGTCTTTTACCAAATAGGGCTATCTTCTGTAACCCCCCCCTACCTTGTCACAACACAACTGATTGGCTGAAACGCATTAAGAAGGAAATACATTCCACAAATTAACTTTTAACAAGGCACAGCTGTTAATTGAAATGCATTCCAGGTGACTACCTCGTGAAGCTTGTTGAGAGAATGCCAAGCGTGTGCAAAGCTGTCATCAAGACAAAGGGTGGCTATTTAAAGAATCTCAAATAAAAAAATGTATGTTCATTTGTTTAACACTTTTTTGGTTACTACATGATTCCATGTGTGTTATTTCATAGTTTTGATGTCTTCACTATTAATCTACAATGTAAAAACTAGTAAAAAATAAAGAAAAACCCTTGAATGAGTAGGTGTGTCCAAACTTTTGACTTGTACAGCACATAGACATGGAATCACTGGCCACTTTAATAATGGAACACTAGTCACTTTAATAATGTTTACATACTGCTTTACTCATCTCATATGTATATACTGTGTTCTATTCTATTGTATTTTAGTCAATGCCACTCCGAGATTGCTCGTCCTAATATTTATACATTTATTAATTCCATTCTTTTACTTTTAGATTTGTGTGTATTGTTGTGAATTGTTAGATACTATTGCACTGTTGGAGCTAGGAACACAAGCATTTCGCTACACCCGCAATAACATCTGCTAAAAATGTGTATGTGACCAATAAAATTTGATTTGAACTTGTATTTATTTACAAAATGTGTTTTTTGGCAGAAATGCCTTCTGGACCATGTGAACCTTCATGTGCCTTAATAACAAACTTGTATGCCATATGTAAATATGAATACAATTGTTAAATCGCAAGCCTAGTTGGTTTAGCCATGATTGGCTGAGATAATGTGGGGGCTGGACATGCCGAGAGATGAGTTTGGATTGGTCTGCCATGTAGCATGCTTCTGCCTATAACATGAGCTGCTCAGTATGTGTAGATAATCCTTGCTACCACAGCTTTTTGGAAAGATATATCGTTAGCCATGGAGAACTGCAAAATGTTGCAACTGCACTCAACAACATTGCTGCCATGAATTTAGCAGGCAATATCGACAAAGATCATTGGGGAAAAGTTGTGAAGGACTACTTTCTGCACATTGTCAGTGTGAACCAGAGTGACTTGACAATGCGGGCCAAACAAGCTGTACAAGCAAAAACGTTGTTAAAAGGGTTCCAGCCTGCCGTGAAGCGTCCATCCATGTACACGGGTAAGAGTCTAGCTACATTTTCAGATATTATAAGTTTCTAATTTTGTCAGAAAGTATTTTAATTGTAAGTTAAAGCGTATTGTTAGCTAGCTAACATTGAACCTAGTTGGTTAGCTTTAGTTACCTACAGATTCATACTACAGCATTTCATGCATGGTGGCTAGCTATGACAATCTTTTTGTATTGCTAGTAGTATGGGTTGGGATTATGGTTCATTGTTTAGCTAGCTAGCTAACAAAAGACTCCACTTTGCCAGACGATTACATGACCCATCAAGTTAACCAGGTGTGTCTGGGGGTGATTACGACCATCTATTGTATTTCATCAACATGTGTACATGTCTAGACAATAGTGACCCATCCACTTAGCTAGATGTGGCTGGGGGGTGATTATAGCATTTATTTCACATGTCCTATCAATTTAGACAAGTGTGTCTGGGTAAGCATAATCTAATATATTTCATCTGGACACTTTCTATTTTTGATATTGCTACTCTGCAAATTTGCAAGTAACCATTTCACTGTACCATTTACACCTTCTTTATCCTATGCATGTGACAAATAAACTTTGATTTTATTTGATATTGAGTGTGTTTACCAGAGACAGTAATGTGAAGAACAACATGACCTGCACCAAAGTCAGATTAGGATACAGGCCAAGGACTAAATAAAGTGTATTTTTACTTGGACTTTTTCCTTATTGTAGGCTACTACTTTCACTACTTTTAGTCTTGAAATCTTTGGCTGTTTACTACACTACCATACTCAGTCTGTTTAGCACATGGCCTCACACGAATCCTTAATTAGATGGGTGGAGCTATGGCTTAAGAGGGTGTGAACGATGCTGAATAGGTGTAGACAAAGAAGAGCTCACCAGTAGGTGTACCAAAACATTCAAGGGCCATTTTCTCAAAAGTGGGGTTACAAGTTTATCATCTTTAAAAGCAGAATTACTTTCCCATTGTTTCTCAACTGAAGTGTTTGATATACAATTTTGTAGCTCTGAGTCTCTACTTTTTATCCAGTGTAAAAAACACTTTCATATTTTGCAACAAAAGACCGAATCGAGGTGGTTGGTCACAAATGGCAAAAAAGACTATGAAAAAATAAATCATAAGGAATACGGTTTTGAAGTGTCTGTCCTATATCTAGGAGATATAAGAAAGCTCAGGATTTTTAAAAGTATTTTAGTATTTTATTTTTTTTGCCACAAAACTACTTCCATACTTCAGACGATGTCACGATCTTTGAGAGACAGGTCAGACCAAGGTGCAGCGTGAAAAGTGTACATGTTTATTAACTCAAACATACAACAACAACAAAAAAACAACGTAACGTGAAGTCCTCCGGCTATACACATACAAGCCTAAACGGAACAAGATCCCACAATACACAGTAGGCAATGGGCTACCTAAGTATGATCCCCAATCAGAGACAACGAGCGACAGCTGCCTCTGATTGGGAATCATACCCGGCCAGAACATAGAAATAGAAAAACTAGAACGTAAACATAGAATCTCTAACAGATTTCCACACCCTGACTCAACAAACTAGAGTTCTATAGGTCAGGGCGTGACAGACGAGTCCTGTGACACTTGTGGGGGTCGTGGAGCAAAACACCATCATGTTCGTGAGAGTCTCCCCTTTCCACAGTGGGGCCATATTAGTTACTAGGCCAAACCGTTCGGATGCTACAGACATTTTCGTGAGATTACCACATTTCGGGACGTCTCATGGTCGTTGTTGCTCGGCCAACTTCCACCGAAGATGTAGAAGGCCGACATAGGCAGATGCGGTGGATTGAGACGCAGCCGATGCAAAAAAAACATATACAGTTGAAGTCGGAAGTTTACATACACTTGGAGTCATTAAAACTCGTTTTTCAACCACTCCACAAGTTTCTTGTTAACAAACTATAGTTTTGGCAAGTCGGTTAGGACATCTACTTTGTACATGACACAAATAATTTTTCCAACAATTGTTTACAGACAGATTATTTCACTTATAATTCACTGTATCACAATTCCAGTGCGTCAGAAGTTGATACACTAAGTTGACTGTGCCTTTAAACAGCTTGGAAAATTCCAGAAAATGATGTCCTGGCTTTAGAAGCTTCTGATACGCTAATTGACATCATTTGAGTCAATTGGAGGTGTACCTCTTGATGTATTTCAAGGCCTACATTCAAACTCAGTGCCTCTTTGCTTGACATCATGGGAAAATCTAAAGAAATCAGCCAAGACCTCAGTCTGGTTCATCCTTGGGAGCAATTTCCAAACGCCTGAAGGTACCACGTTTATCTGTACAAACAATAGTATGCAAGTATAAATACCATGGGACCACGCAGCTGTCATACCGCTCAGGAAGGAGACGCGTTCTGTCTCCTAGAGATGAACGTACTTTGGTGCGAAAAGTGCAAATCAATCCCAGAACAACAGCAAAGGACCTTGTGAAGATGCTGGAGGAAACAGGTACAAAAGTATCTATATCCACAGTAAACGAGTCCTATATCGACATAACCTGACATATTTGGTCACCTACAAACAAGCAAGATTTCTGGCTCTCACAGACCTGTAACTTCTTCTTTAAGAGGCTCCTCTGTCCTCCACTCGTTACCTGTATTAATGGCACCTGTTTGAACTTGTTATCAGTATAAAAGACACCTGTCCACAACCTCAAACAGTCACACTCCAAACTCCACTATGGCCAAGACCAAAGAGCTGTCAAAGGACACCAGAAACAAAATTGTAGACCTGCACCAGGCTGGGAAGACTGAATCTGCAATAGGTAAGCAGCTTGGTTTGAAGAAATCAACTGTGGGAGCAATTATTAGGAAATGGAAGACATACAAGACCAATGATAATCTCCCTCGATCTGGGGCTCCACGCAAGATCTCACCCCGTGGGGTCAAAATGATCACAAGAACGGTGAGCAAAAATCCCAGAACCACACGGGGGGACCTAGTGAATGACCTGCAGAGAGCTGGGACCAAAGTAACAAAGCCTACCATCAGTAACACACTACGCCGCCAGGGACTCAAATCCTGCAGTGCCAGACGTGTCCCCCTGCTTAAGCCAGTACATGTCCAGGCCCGTCAGAAGTTTGCTAGAGTGCATTTGGATGATCCAGAAGAGGATTGGGAGAATGTCATATGGTCAGATGAAACCAAAATATAACTTTTTGGTAAAAACTCAACTCGTCGTGTTTGAAGGACAAAGAATGCTGAGTTGCATCCAAAGAACACCAAACCTACTGTGAAGCATGTGGGTGGAAACATCATGCTTTGGGGCTGTTTTTCTGCAAAGGGACCAGGACGACTGATCCGTGTAAAGGAAAGAATGAATGGGGCCATGTATCGTGAGATTTTGAGTGAAAACCTCCTTCCATCAGCAAGGGCATTGAAGATGAAACGTGGCTGGGTCTTTCAGCATGACAATGATCCCAAACACACCACCCGGGCAACGAAGGAGTGGCTTCGTAAGAAGCATTTCAAGGTCCTGGAGTGGCCTAGCCAGTCTCCAGATCTCAACCCCATAGAAAATCTTTGGAGGGAGTTGAAAGTCTGTGTTGCCCAGCGACAGCCCCAAAACATCACTGCTCTAGAGGAGATCTGCATGGAGGAATGGGCCAAAATACCAGCAACAGTGTGTGAAAACCTTGTGAAGACTTACAGAAAACGTTTGACCTGTGTCATTGCCAACAAAGGGTATATAACAAAGTATTGAGAAACTTTTGTTATTGACCAAATACTTATCTTCCACCATAATTTGCAAATAAATTCATTAAAAATCCTACAATGTGATTTTCTGGATTTTTTATCTCATTTTGTCTGTCATAGTTGACGTGTACCTATGATGAAAATTACAGGCCTCTCTCATCTTTTTAAGTGGGAGAACTTGCACAATTGGTGGCTGACTAAATACTTTTTTCCCCCACTGTAAGTATTTGATACATCAGAAAAGCAGAACTTAATATTTGGTACAGAAACCTTTGTTTGCAATTACAGAGATCATACGTTTCCTGTAGGTCTTGACCAGGTTTGCACACACTGCAGCAGGGATTTTGGCCCACTCCTCCATACAGACCTTCTCCAGATCCTTTAGGTTTGGGGCTGTCGCTGGGCAATACAGACTTTCAGCTCCCTCCAAAGATTTTCTATTGGGTTCAGGTCTGGAGACTGGCTAGGCCACTCCAGGTCCTTGAGATGCTTCTTACGGAGCCACTCCTTAGTTGCCCTGGCTGTGTGTTTCAGGTCGTTGTCATGCTGGAAGACCCAGCCACGACCCATCTTCAATGCTCTTACTGAGGGAAGGAGGTTGTTGGCCAAGATCTCGCGATACATGGCCCCATCCATCCTCCCCTCAATACGGTGCAGTCGTCCTGTCCCCATTGCAGAAAAGCATCCCCAAAGAATGATGTTTCCACCTCCATGCTTCACGGTTGGGATGGTGTTCTTGGGGTTGTACTCATCCTTCTTCTTCCTCCAAACACGGCAAGTGGAGTTTAGACCAAAAAGCTCTATTTTTGTCTCATCAGACCACATGACCTTCTCCCATTCCTCCTCTGGATCATCCAGATGGTCATTGGCAAACTTCAGACGGGCCTGGACATGCGCTGGCTTGAGCAGGGGGACCTTGCGTGCACTGCAGGATTTAAATCCATGACGGCGTAGTGTGTTACTAATGGTTTTCTTTGAGACTGTGGTCCCAGCTCTCTTCAGGTCATTGACCAGGTCCTGCCATGTAGTTCTGGGCTGATCCCTCACCTTCCTCATGATCATTGATGCCCCATGAGGTGAGATCTTGCATGGAGCCCCAGACCGAGGGTGATTGACCGTCATCTTGAACTTCTTCCATTTTCTAATAATTGCGCCAACAGTTGTTGCCTTCTCACCAAGCTGCTTGCCTATTGTCCTATAGCCCATCCCAGCCTTGTGCAGGTCTACAATTTTATCCCTGATGTCCTTACACAGCTCTCTGTTCTTGGCCATTGTGGAGAGGTTGGAGTCTGTTTGATTGAGTGTGTGGACAGGTGTCTTTTATACAGGTAACGAGTTCAAACAGGGGTAGTTAATACAGGTAATGAGTGGAGAACAGGAGGGCTTCTTAAAGAAAAACGAACAGGTCTGTGAGAGCCGGAATTCTTACTGATTGGTAGGTGATCAAATACTTATGTCATGCAATAAAATGCAAATTAATTACTTAAAAATCATGCAATGTGATTTTCTGGATTTTTTTTTTAGATTCCATCTCTCACAGTTGAAGTGTACCTATGATAAAAATTACAAACCCCTACATGCTTTGTAAGTAGGAAAACCTGCAAAATCGGCAGTGTATCAAATACTTCTTTTCCCCACTGTGTGTGTGTGTGTATATATATATATATATATATATATATATATATAGTGCATTCGGAAAGTATTCAGACCCCTTTATTTTTCCCACATTTTGTTACGTTACAGCCTTATTCTAAAATGGATTAAATAGTTTTTCCCCTTATCAATCTACACTCAATACCCCATAATGACAAAGCAAAAATAGGTTTTTAGAAATTTTAGAAATGTATTACAAAAAATAATCTAAATTAACACTTTGGTTGGGCCACTCTGGCTGGGCCACTCAAGGACATTCAGAGACTTGTCTCAAAGCCACTCCTGTATTGTCTTAACTATGTGCTTAGGGTCGTTGTCCTGTTGGAAGGGGAATCTTCGCCCCAATCTGAGGTCCTGAGAGCTCTGGAGCAAGTTTTCATCAAGGATCTCTCTGTACTTTGCTCCGTTCATCTTTCCCTAGATCCTGACTAGTCTCCCAGTCCCTGCCGCTGAAAAACATCCCCACAGCATGATGCTGCCACCACCATGCTTCACCGTAGGGATGGTGCCAGGTTTCCTCCAGACGTGACACTTGGCATTCAGGCCAAATAGTTCAATCTTGGTTTCATTAGACCAAGGAATCTTCTTTCTCATGGTCTTTAGGTGCCCTTTGGCAAACTCCAAGTGGGCTGTCATATGCCTTTAACTGAGAAGTGGCTTCCGTCTGGCCACTCTACCATAAAGGCCTGATTGGTGGAGTGCTGCAGAGATGGTTGTCCTTCTGGAAGGTTCTCCCATCTCCACAGAGGAACTCTGGAGCTCTGTCAGAGTGACCATCCGGTTCTTGGTCACCTCCCTGACGAAGGCCCTTCTCCCCCGATTGCTCAGTTTGGCAGGGCGGCCAGCTCTAGGAAGAGTCTTGGTGGTTCCAAACTTCTTCCATTTAATAATGATGGAGGCCACTGTGTTCTTGGGGACCTTCAATGCTGCAGAAATGTTTGGGAACCCTTCCCTAGATCTGTGCCTCGACCCAATCCTGTCTCGGAGCTCTACAGACAATTCCTTCGACCTCATGGCTTGGTTTTTGCTCTGACATGCACTGTCAACTGTGGGACCTTATATAGATAGGTGTTTCTCCAATGAAGTTGTAGAAACATCTCAAGGATGATCAATGGAAACAGGATCGACCATTTTTTTTGGTATATTTTTTTACATGTTACTTAGAGTGACGCACGGGTGCATCGATAGACTTTTAAGGATTAATGTGGATGCTACCATGATTTCGGATAATCCTGAATTAATTGTGAATAATGATAAGTGAGAAAGTTACAGAGGGTGAAAGATCATACCCCCAAGACATGCTACCCTCCCCTGCTATTGGTAATGGTGAGAAATAAGCATGTCTTGGGGGTATGATCTTTGACCTTCTGTGTAACTGTCGGTTTCCTATTTTATATAAATAAAATCCATATTATTTTTAATTATAAAAATTGTTATGCATTTTTTTCATTAAGTGTGTGTGTGTGCGTCCATGTCTGTGTGCACTGTACCTGAGTACAGCTAGCTCCTAGAGCAGCAACATCAAGATAACACTGTACAGTTCTGCTCTTAGAGCAGCAGAAGACCCAGTTGACTCAAACTGGTCTTAGAGCAGTAAAGTCGTTTTATTTTATTTCACCTTTATTTAACCAGGTAAGCCAGTTGAGAACAAGTTCTCATTTACAACTGCGACCTGGCCAAGGTAAAGCAAAGCAGTGCGATTTAAAACAACAACAACACAGTTACATATGGAATAAACAAAAACAAAACGTACAGTCAATAACACAATAGAAAATCTATATACAGTGTGTGCAAATGTATTAAGTTATGGAGGTAAGGCAATAAATAGGCCATAGTGCAAAATAATTACAATTTAGTATTAACACTGGAGTGATAGATGTGCAGAAGATGATGTGCAAATAGAGATACTGGGGTGCAAATGAGCAAAATAAATAACAATGTAAATAACAATATGGGGATGAGGTAGTTGGGTGGGCTAATTACAGATGGGCTGTGTACAGGTGCAGTGATCGGTAAGCTGCTCTGACAACTGATGCTTAAAGTTAGTGAGGGAGATAAGTGTCTCCAGCTTCAGAGATTTTTGCAGTTCGTTCCAGTCATTTGCAGCAGAGAACTGGAAGGAATGGCGGCCAAAGGAGGTGTTGGCTTTGGGGATGACCAGTGAGATATACCTGCTGGAACGCATACTACGGGTGGGTGTTGCTATGGTGACCAATGATCTAAGATAAGGCGGGGATTTGCCTAGAAGTGATTTATAGATGACCTGGAGCCAGTGGGTTTGGCGACAAATATATAGTGAGGGCCAGCCAACGAGAGCGTACAGGTCACAATGGTGGGTAGTATATGGGGCTTTGGTGACAAAACGGATGGCACTGTGATAGACTACATCCAATTTGCTGAGTAGAGTGTTGGAAGCTATTTTGTAAATGACATCGCCGAAGTCAAGGATCGGTAGGATAGTCAGTTTTACGAGGGCATGTTTAGCAGTATGAGTGAAGGAGGCTTTATTGCGAAATAGGAAGCCGATTCTAGATTTAACTTTGGATTGGAGATGCTTAATGTGAGTCTGGAAGGAGAGTTTACGGTCTAACCAGACACCTAGGTATTTGTTGTTGTCCACATATTCTAAGTCAGACCCGTCGAGAGTAGTGATTCTAGTCGGGCGGGCGGGTGCAAGCAGCGTTCGATTGAAGAGCATGCATTTAGTTTTACTAGCGTTTAAGAGCGGTTGTAGGCCACGGAAGGAGTGTTGTATGGTATTGAAGCTCGTTTGGAGGTTTGTTAACACAGTGTCCAATGAAGGGCCAGATGTATACAAAATGGTGTCGTCTGCATAGAGGTGGATCTGAGAGTCACCAGCAGCAAGAGCGACATCATTGATATACACAGAGAATAGAGTCGGCCCGAGAATTGAACCCTGTGGCACTCCCATAGAGACTGCCAGAGGTCCAGACAACAGGCCCTCCGATTTGACACATTGAACTCTATCTGAGAAGTAGTTGGTGAACCAGGCGAGGCAGTCATTTGAGAAACCAAGGCTATTTAGTCTGCCAATAAGAATGCAGTGATTGACAGAGTCAAAAGCCTTGGCCAGGTCGATGAAGACGGCTGCACAGTACTGTCTTTTTTCGATCGCTCTTATTATATCGTTTAGGACCTTGAGCGTGGCTGAGGTGCACCCATGACCAGCTCGGAAACCAGATTGCATAGCGGAGAAGGTACGGTGGGATTTGAAATGGTTGGTGATCAGTTTGTTAACTAGGCTTTCAAATACTTTCGAAAGGCAGGGCAGGATGGATATAGGTCTGTAACAGTTTGGATCTAGAGTGTCACCCCCTTTGAAGAGGGGGATGACCGCGGCAGCTTTCCAATCTCTGGGGATCTCAGACGATATACGAAAGAGAGGTTGAACAGGCTAGTAATAGGGTTGCGACAATTTCGGCGGCTAATTTTAGAAAGAAAGGGTCCAGATTGTCTAGCCCCAGCTGATTTGTAGGGGTCCAGATTTAGCAGCTCTTTCAGGACATCAGCTATCTGAATTTGGGTGAAGGAGAAGCGGGGGGGCCATGGGCAGGTTGCAGCGGAGGGTGCAGAGCTGGTGGCCGGGGTAGGGGTAGCCAGGTGGAAAGCATGGCCAGCCGTAGCAAAATGCTCATTGAAATTCTCGATTATCGTAGATTTTGTCAGTGGTGACAGTGTTTCCTAGCCTCAGTGCAGTGGGTAGCTGGGAGGAGGTGTTCTTATTCTCCATGGACTTTACAGTGTCCCAAAACCTTTTGGAGTTAGTGCTACAAGATGCAAATTTCTGTTTGAAAAAGCTAGCCTTTGCTTTCCTAATTGATTGTGTATATTGGTTCCTGACTTCCCTGAAAAGTTGCATATCGCGGGGGCTGTTCGATGCTAATGCAGTACGCCACAGGATGTTTTTGTGCTGGTCAAGGGCAGTCAAGTCTGGGGTGAACCAGGGGCTATATCTGTTCTTAGTTCTGAATGTTTTGAGTGGGGCATGCTTATTTAAGATGGAGAGGAAAGCACTTTTGAAGAACATCGAGGCATCCTCTACTGACGGAATGAGGTCAATATCCATCCAGGATACCCGGGCCAGGTCAATTAGAAAGGCCTGCTTGCTGAAGTGTTTTAGGGAGCGTTTGACAGTGATGAGGGGTGGACGTTTGACCTCGGACCCATTACGGACGCAGGCAATGAGGCAGTGATCGCTGAGATCCTGGTTGAAGACAGCGGAGGTGTATTTAGAGGGTAAATTAGTCAGGATGATATCTATGAGGGTGCCCATGTTTACGGATTTAGGGTTGTACCTGGTAGGTTCCTTGATAATTTGTGTGAGATTGAGGGCATCTAGTTTAGATTGTAGGACGGCCGGAGTGTTAAGCATATCCCAGTTTAGGTCACCAAGCAGTACGAACTCTGAGGATAGATGGGGGCAAGCAATTCACATATGGTGTCCAGGGCACAACTGGGGGCTGAGGGGGGTCTGTAGCAAGCGACAACAGTGAGAGACTTATTTCTGGAAAGGTGGATTTTTAGAAGTAGAAGCTCAAACTGTTTGGGCACAGACCTGGATAGTATGATAGCCTGCAGAGCTCTATCTCTACAGTAGATTGCAACTCCGCCCCCTTTGGCAGTTCTATCTAGATGGAAAATGTTGTAGTTCGGAATGGACATTTCTGAATTTTTGGTGGCCTTCCTAAGCCAAGATTCAGACACTGCTAGAACATCAGGGTTGGCAGAGTGTGCTAACGCAGTGAATAACTCAAACTTGGGGAGGAGACTTCTGATGTTAATATGCAAGAAACCAAGGCTTTTACGGTTACAGAAGTCAACAAATGATAGCGCCTGGGGGGTAGGAGTGAAACTGGGGGCTACAGGGCCTGGGTTAACCTCTACATCACCAGAGGAACAGAGGAGGAATAGAATAAGGATACGGCTAAAGGCTTTAAGAACTGGTCTTCTAGTGCGTTGGGTACAGAGAAAGGGGGCAGATTTCCGGTCGTTGTAGAATAGATTCAGGGTATTATGTACAGACAAGGACATGGAAGGATATGAGTACAGTGGAGGTACACCTAAGCATTGGGTAACTATGAAAGAGATAGCATCACTGGAGGTACCGATTGAGCCGGTCTCCACGTGTATGGGGGGTGGGACAAAGGAGCTCTCTGAGGCTGGTTGAGCTGAACTTGGGGCTCTACAGTGAAATTGTATAATAAGAACTAACCCAAACAGCAATAGGCTAGGCATATTGACATGGGAGAGAGGCATAACGCAATCACAGGTGTTATTCGAGAGGGCTAAGACAACAACTGGTAATGGCGACTAAAGTTTGGGCTGAGGCTAAACAGATCAATAGGATGGGGTACCGTGTAAAGGAACAGTCCAGCAGGCATTAGCTGTGTAGCCGAGTGATCATAAGGTCCAAGTGAACAGCACTAAGTAAATCTGGGAGCAGATCATAGTCTGCTAAAGCACAGGCGAGCAGGAGGCACGGCTGTGGATTGCGCGTGCTAGAGGGCCGGGGCTAGCAGATGGATCTTCGTGGTCGTCGCAACGAGAAGCCTGTTGAAACCACATCAGACGATTACGTCGGCAGACCGGACGTGATGGATCGGTGGGGCTCCTTGTCGACACTAGGAGGTCCCGTCCGGTTGACAGAGAGGTAGATAGCCGAGAGATGGGCCTGGCTCGAGGCTAGCTCAAGGTTAACTGGTACGTCGGGAAGTGGATATTAGCCAACAACAGCCATTCGGTTGCAGCTAGCTAGTTGCGATGGTCCGGTGTTAAGGTCCAGTGATTCCGGCAGAAAATCCGATATGCTCTAGGTCGATAGCACGCTGTGCAGACTGGCCGATAATTGTCCAGGCTAGAGCTGGCTGGTAGGTAGTGCAGGCCTCGGACAGTGGTGAAGACCGCTAACGGTGGCTAATAGCAAGTAGCTAGTTAGCTGGCTAGCTGGCTAGTTTCAGCTGTAGGTTCTTGATCAAAATAAAGAAATAATAGAATCCGTTCCACATTGGGTGAGGCGGGTTGCAGGAAAGTATATTTAGTTAGAGGATGGAAAGTGAGATAGAGAAATATATACGAATAAAATGCAAAAAAAACAAAAATACAGGCTATTTCCACGAGGACACAACACAAAACACGACCGCACTACTACGCCATCTTGGGAAAAAAAGTCTAGGCCTAGTTGAGTTTACTTGAGCAGCAACATGAAGATAACACATTAGCCTACAGTTCTGTTCTAAGAGCAGCAACGCTGATAGTTTACCTAAGTTGCTTCTAGAACAGCAACATCAGAATAGCCCTGTACAGTTCTGCTCTTAGAGCAATACAATCTAGATCTAGTTGAGCAGCAGTGCTGATAGTTTACCTGAGCTCCTCCTAGAGCAGCAACATCAAGATAACACTGTACAGTTCTGCTCTTAGAGCAGCAGAAGACCCAGTTGACTCAAACTGGTCTTAGAGCAGCAATATCTACTGTGGTTGACACAGTTATTTTCCAAGAGCAGCAGCGCTCCCTGTTCATTCATGCTACTAGTAGAATAGCAACATATTTATCTGGCTAGCTAGTTTAAATTGGCTTAAATTGTTTACTAGCAAGCTAGCTTGGTAACCTAAGGCTAAACCAGTTGACCTAGCTTGCTAGCTAGCTTGGTAACTAAGGCTAAACTAGCTAGCTAACATTAGGTAGAAAAACACATTTTAGCTAACTAACTTCAGCTTGGATCACATTTAGTATTTAATCAATTATTTAGACTAGCTAGAAACAGGACATTTATGTGCAAAATTAAGAACTTGCTAGCTATATATAACTTAACTTATTGCTGCTCGCTCCTGCAGAACTTTGTCCTCCTCTTCTTCCCTAAAATATTTTCTAATCCTGTCATGTGACACGTCTACTCCCCTGCCTGCTCTGTTTGGTATTCCCCGCCTCCTCCCACGACCTCTCCATTTTCATTGGTTGCCTGATGCTACCAATCATAATCCTTTCTGCCCTGAGAATATGTTTGAGTAAGTAAAACTCCCATCATCTTGCTCACACCTTATTACTAGAGAGGAGATTGGGCCCAGGGGTGTAATTTAATGCTAATTCAGTGATGCTAATTCACCTCCATGTCTTCCTCTTGAATTCTTTACAGTCTCTGCTAGCTAGTGATGAGTCTGTAGTGCAGTGCTGATTAGGGAAGCCCCAAGCCTGAGTTCCCAAGGTAACAATCAGTTAGACTGAGGGCTGGATGACTCATTTGGAGGGAATCCTGGAACGCGCTCAGCTGCCCACTTGTCCCATCCCCAGCTTCATCAGCACAACAAGCAAACAGGGAGCTGACATGTCCCCACACAGGGCTTCCTACTGCCGGGGGTGGCCGTGGAAAATCCCCGGCTCTCTCTGCTTTCAGTACCAGGAGCACCCACAGCACAGCACACACAGGGCTGGGCAACCACTACATGGTTACTGCCTGCACACTGCAACCTATAAGTCTGTATCTAACTGTAGGCCTAGCTGTAACATAACCCAGTTACAGGTACTTCCTTCCTGCAATATTTAGATCATATAAAACTGTGTGGATATAATAGAAGAGGAGGAAGGAAGGGAAGGAGGAGGAGGAGTGGAGGGGGGGGGGTACCTGTAGTACTTGGGGGGGGGGGGGGGGGGGGGGGATAGAGGTACCTGTAGTAAATAACCTATGTATTTGTGCAAGGTTAGGAGGATTCTATTTTAGTTGGATTCTAGGGAAGAACTTGGTGATGGACTTCTGAGAGGGCAGGTGGATTATAAACGTAATAATTGTAAAGTCATGATCAAATTACATCATTTTATGACAGAATACACTATGGTATTAAATATCAACCCAAATAGAGATTGTGTTCTCTGTTAGATGCTTATTACTATATTTTGTACTAATGTTATAGTTCTAACAGTGCTGCACAGTATATCACAGTATATCACAGTATATCTCTGAAAATACCCAAATCCAACAATCTAGCACTGTACAATCACAAAAGTCAAAAGATAACATTTGGTTGTGTTCGGTTCCCTTGGTTATATCTGTTGATATCTCTTTGCTGCATGCCTCATTCACCGTTTTTTAGTCATTACCAGTTGAGAGCTGCTACAAAGGGATTTAAGAGGCAGCATTACTGTTTTGAATCATTGGATGTTTATTTCTTCTATTATAATTGAGCTACGGACAGAACAGAGGTTATGGTAACTGCTGGAAATCTGTCCCACTTCACAGAGAGGTTAATGAACCACACAGTTCCTATGGGAGATGGAGTATGCTGTTAATTTGACAAACGTGGGAAATAAATGCTTTTATGCTTTTATTGACGGTGACCAAAAACGGCCTTTGCTGGAATTAAAGGTTTTAGTCTTTTGGGTGCTTTGCTATCTGAAGCAAAACAATGATGTGGAATGCATTTGCTGGAAGAAATTAAGTACATAATTGTTTGAATGGCAATTACAGGCCGAAATACGTCTTCATTAATTCATTTTTTCCCCGCAAAACATACAATGCACATTGTACAGTAGGTGCTGCATTTCAGGTAAAATGGGTAATTTTTCACAACATTGTTTAAAAGTATGCATATTTCCTCAATCCATTTAGTGTGCAGGGCTAGGTTGTTATAGTGGGCCAGCTAGGCTAGACTGAATGATGAAGATTAGTGGAATTGCTAGATATGATACCTACCTCCGATGGATACAAAGGTGTTAGGCCCGGATATGTACGTAAACAGTATGCATGATTAAGAGCCTAAATGGATTATCTCCCTACCATTCAAAGTACACTGATCGGGATAACAATAGCCTCTCTCTCCACTGACATTCTCTCCAAGCAACGCTGTATGCATTGTTTCCATGTAGCCTGCACATAATGCCTAGTATGTACACACTCCACTGCACAGCTTTGCCAGAGGAACATGATTCAGTGCTCTACAATCCCTCTTAACCTTTAACCTGTGCTTATTGTTACCTGTGAGCAGCACAGTGGCAAACATGTTGTACTCTCTTACTGCACAGCCCTGCGAGCTGTTTGTGTTCTGCAAGGATGGAGGGCAGGGGAGGAGGGAAGGAAGAGAGGGAGCTATTTAATCCCCCCCCAAAGGAACTCCCCTCTCAACCCATATCGTGAACTCGCAGGCAAATCGTGTTGCTGCAAGGCACACCACACACACTGTGCTGTCTTTTTAATTTCATCAGCTGAAAGAAATCTATACAGTCCTTTGGAGCCTCACAGAGCTGCAGAGAGAAGTGAACTACATTACCCTGGAATGTAAACAGGTTCATCCACCAACTGTAGCATAAAAATACACCATTGTAACAAAGAAAACTCTTGGCTAAGATAATGGTCAATATTACAGATCAGAGGTCTTTGCAGATTTTACAGTTGGTAGGGCTATGATGTATTGATTTAAAAAAAAAAGTTTGTACATCATTATGACAAATCTACTATATGACTGCATGTATTATATACCAGACTATTAAACAATAAACAGTATTTAATACAAACCTGATGGATGTCTTCTATTTAACTGCACACATTATGCGCCTTTTATGCATCACACCAAGGGAGCTGTTATCCATATACTTTACATGGCATTATAAAGGCCTCTACACCTGCTTTATGTATCATCATGGACCTACCAGAACTGCACTTCCTTCCTGAGACAGCTAAAACAGTGTTGTGACTAAACCCCATGGAGGGAGTCAGGGGACAGTTGGCTGGTAGGGACAGGACAGAACGGACAGGCTGGGGTTTCACAGCCGCCAAGGCAAGGCAATCTGCTGTGAACAGATCCATGATTTGCTGATCTGTTGACTCACTGCTCACTATCTGAGGCCAAGCTCTCCATTTACTAATAAAGACGTATACCATACTGCAGTAAGTGCGAGCACTAACACTCTTTGAAAACAAAGGTCAAATTACCTAAATAAATTATGTGCGAGAGTCACTAACATAATCTTTTGGGATTCTAATTCAAATTTGGATCTTTTTTTCTTTCAGACTATATAACCTCGAACCTAGAAAAAGTAAATAACATTTTGCAAATGTATACTTTTTTTTATATTCAACAAACAATACTGTAAGATGCTGCCTGTTTCTCACAGTAAACATTTTACTGACATGAGATTGACTTGTTGTTGTTAAGTTCCACATCTTTACATTTTATAGAAATATTTATTTCAGTCAATAATATGTTAATTTTCATAATTGACTTACATTCTTATTCAAGCCCAGTTCTCTAACAAACATGACAACATTTTGAAATGTTGTTTTAACTGCAAATTAACTATGATCAACAAATATAATACATCCTCCTGTGTGCATCTTTGAATGCAGACTATTAAAACCTGACCACTTTTCAATTGAGTATTTTCATATACAGTGCATTCATAATGTCTTCAGACCCCTTGACTTATTCCACATTTTGTTACGTTACAGCCTTATTCTAAAATTGATTAAATGGGTTTGTTTCTTCATCAATCTATGCACAATACCCCATAATGACAAAGCAAAAACAGGTTTTTAGAAATGTTTGCAAAATATAAATAAAAACGGAAATATCACAATTACATAAGTATTCAGACCCTTTACTCAGTACTTTGTTGAAGCACCTTTGGCAGCGATTACAGCCTTGAGTCTTCTTGGGTATGACGCTACAAGCTTGGTACACATGTTTTTAGGGAGTTTCTCCCATTCTTCTCTGCAGATCCTCTCAAATTCTGTCAGGTTGGATGGGGATTATCGATGCACAGCTATTTTCAGGTCTCTCCAGGAGATGTTCAATCGGGTTCAAGTCCGGGCTCTAGCTGGGCCACTCAAGGATTCAGAGACTTGTCCCGAAGCCACTCCTGCGCTGTCTTAACTGTGTGCTTAGGACCTTCGCCCCAGTCTGAGGTCCTGAGCGCCCTGGAGCAGGATTTCATCAAGGATCTCTCTGTAATTTGCTCCATTCTTTCCCTCGATCCTGACTAGTCTCCCAGTCCCTGCCGCTGAAAAATATCCCCACAGCATGATGCTGCCACCACCATGCTTCACCGTAGGGATGGTGCCAGGTTTACTCCAGACGTGACGCTTGGCATTCAGGCCAAATAGTTCATTGTTGATTTCATCAGACCAGAGTAACTTGTTTCTCATGATCTGAGAGTCCTTTAGGTGCCTTTTAGCAAAGTCCAAGCGGGCTGTCATGTGCCTTTTACTGAGGAGTGGCTTCCGTCTGGCCACTCTACCTTAAAGGCCTGATTGGTGGAGTGCTGCAGAGATGGTTGTCCTTCTGGAATGTTCTCCCATCTCCACAGAGGAACTCTGGAGCTCTGTCAGAGTGACCATCGGATTCTTGGTCACCTCCCTAACCAAGGCCCTTCTCCCCCGATTGCTCAGTTTGGTTCCAAACTTCTTCCATTTAAGAATGATGGAGGCCACTGTGTTCTTGGGGACCTTCAATGCTGCAGACAATTTTTGATACCCTTACCCAGATCTGTTCCTCGACACAATCCTGTCTCGGAGCTCTAAGGACAATTCTTTCGACCTCATGGCTTGGTTTTTGTTCTGACATGCACTGTCAACTGTGGGACCTTATATAGACAGTTGGGTGCCTTTCCAAATCATGTCCAATCTATTGAATTTACCACAGGTGGACTACAATCAAGTTGTAGAAACTTCTCAAGGATGATCAATGGAAACAGGATGCACCAGAGCTCAATTTCGAGTCTCATAGCAAAGGGTCTGAATACTTACAGTGGCTTGCGAAAGTATTCACCCCCCTTGGCATTTTCCCTATTTTGTTGCCTTAAAACCTGGAATTAAAATTGATTTTTTGGGGGTTTGTATCATTTGACTTACACAACATGCCTACCACTTTGAACATGCAAAATGTTTTTTTTTGTGAAACAAACAAGAAATAAGAAAAGAAACTGAGCCACCATTTGCAGTTTTACAGCTGCTAGTCTCTTGGGGTATGTCTCTATAAGCATGGCACATCTAGCCACTGGGATTTTTGCCCATTCTTCAAGGCAAAACTGCTCCAGCTCCTTCAAGTTGGATGGGTTCTGCTGGTGTACAGCAATATTTAAGTCATACCACAGATTCTCAATTGGATTGAGGTTTGGGCTTTGACTAGGCCATTCCAAGACATTTCCCCATAAACCACTCAAGTGTTGCTTTAGCAGTATGCTTAGGGTCATTGTCCTGCTGGAAGGTGAACATCCGTTCCAGTCTCAAATCTCTGGAAGACTGAAATAGGTTTCCCTCAAGAATCTCCCTGTATTTAGCGCCATCCATCATTCCTTCAATTCTGACCAGTTTCCCAGTCCCTGCCGATGAAAAACATCCCCACAGCATGATGCTGCCACCACCATGCTTCACTGTGGGGATGGTGTTCTCGGGGTGATGAGAGGTGTTGGGTTTGCGCCAGACATAGCGTTTTCCTTGATGGCCAAAATGTTCAATTTTAGTCTCATCTGACCAGAGTACCTTCTTCCAGATGTTTGGGGAGTCTTCCACATGACTTTTGGCGAACACCAAACATGTTCGCTTATTTTTTTCTTTAAGCAATGGCTTTTTTCTGGCCAATCTTCCGTAAAGCCCAGCTCTGTGGAGTGTACGGCTTAAAGTGGTCCTATGGACAGATACTCCAATCTCCGCTGTGGAGCTTTGCAGCTCCTTCAGGGTTATCTTTGGTCTCTTTGTTGCCTCTCTGATTCATGCCCTCCTTGCCTGGTCCATGAGTTTTGGTGGGCAGCCCTCTCTTGGCAGGTTTGTTGTGGTGCCATATTATTTCAATTTTTTTATAATGGGTTTAATGGTGCTCTGTGGGATGTTCAAAGTTTCTGATATTTTTTTATAACCCAACCCTGATCTGTACTTCATTTTTTTCATTTTTAGTCATTTAGCAGATGCTCTTATCCAGAGCGACTTATAGTTAGTGAGTGCATAAATTTTTCATACTGGCCCCCCGTGGGCCAACTTTGTCCCTGACCTGTTTGGAGAGCTCCTTGTTCTTCATGGTTAGCTTGCTTGGTGGTGCCCCTTGCTTAGTGGTGTTGCAGACTCTGGGGCCTTTCAGAACAGGTGTATATATACTGAGATCATGTGACAGATCATGTGACACTTAGATTGCACACAGGTGGACTTTATTTAACTAATTATGTGACTTCTGAAGGTAATTGGTTGCACCAGATCTTATTTAGGGGCTTCATAGCAAAGGGGGTGAATACATACAGTGGGGAAAAAAAGTATTTAGTCAGCCACCAATTGTGCAAGTTCTCCCACTTAAAAAGATGAGAGAGGCCTGTAATTTTCATCATAGGTACACGTCAACTATGACAGACAAATTGAGGAAAAAAAATCCAGAAAATCACATTGTAGGATTTTTAATGAATTTAATTGCAAATGATGGTGGAAAATAAGTATTTGGTCACCTACAAACAAGCAAGATTTCTGGCTCTCACAGACCTGTAACTTCTTCTTTAAGAGGCTCCTCTGTCCTCCACTCGTTACCTGTATTAATGGCACCTGTTTGAACTTGTTATCAGTATAAAAGACACCTGTCCACAACCTCAAACAGTCACACTACAAACTCCACTATGGCCAAGACCAAAGAGCTGTCAAAGGACACCAGAAACAAAATTGTAGACCTGCACCAGGCTGGGAAGACTGAATATGCAATAGGTAAGCAGCTTGGTTTGAATAAATCAACTGTGGGAGCAATTATTAGGAAATGGAAGACATACAAGACCACTGATAATCTCCCTCGATCTGGGGCGCCAAGCAAGATCTCACCCCGTGGGGTCAAATTGATCACAAGAACGGTGAGCAAAAATCCCAGAACCACACGGGGGGACCTAGTGAATGACCTGCAGAGAGCTGGGACCAAAGTAACAAAGCCTACCATCAGTAACACACTACGCCGCCAGGGACTCAAATCCTGCAGTGCAGACGTGTCCCCCTGCTTAAGCCAGTACATGTCCAGGCCCATCTGAAGTTTGCTAGAGTGCATTTGGATGATCCAGAAGAGGATTGGGAGAATGTCATATGGTCAGATGAAACCAAAATATAACTTTTTGGTAAAATACTCAACTCGTATTTGGAGGATAAAGAATGCTGAGTTGCATCCATACCTACTGTGATGCATGGGGGTGGAAACATCATGCTTTGGGGCTGTTTTTCTGCAAAGGGACCAGGACGACTGATCCGTGTAAATGAAAGAATGAATGGGGCCATGTATCGTGAGATTTTGAGTGAAAACCTCCTTCCATCAGCAAGGGCATTGAAGATGAAACGTGGCTGGGTCTTTCAGCATGACAATGATCCCAAACACACCGCCCGGGCAACGAATGAGTGGCTTCGTAAGAAGCATTTCAAGGTCCTGGAGTGGCCTAGCCAGTCTCCAGATCTCAACCCTATAGAAAATCTTTGGAGGGAGTTGAAAGTCTGTGTTGCCCAGCGACAGCCCCAAAACATCACTGCTCTAGAGGAGATCTGCATGGAGGAATGGGCCAAAATACCAGCAACAGTGTGTGAAAACCTTGTGAAGACTTACAGAAAACGTTTGACCTGTGTCATTGCCAACAAAGGGTATATAACAAAGTATTGAGAAACTTTTGTTATTGACCAAATACTTATTTTCCACCATAATTTGCAAATAAATTCATAAGAAATCCTACAATGTGATTTTCTGGATTTTTTTTTCTCATTTTGTCTGTCATAGTTGACGTGTACCTATGAGGAAAATTACAGGCCTCTCTCATCTTTTTAAGTGGGAGAACTTGCACAATTGGTGGCTGACTAAATACTTTTTTTCCCCACTGTATGCACGCACCACTTTTCCGTCATTTTTTTCATTTCACTTCACCAATTTGGACTATTTTGTGTATGTCCATTACATGAAATCCAAATAAAAATCAATTTAAATTACAGGTTGTAATGCAACAAAATAGGAAAAATGCCAAGGGGGATGAATACCTTTGCAAGGCGCTGTATGTAAATAAGGTATTTGTTTATTTTTTATAAATGTGAGAAAAAAAATCTACAAACCTTTTTTTGCTTTGTCATTATTGGGTATTGTATGTAGATTGATGAGGAAAATATATTTAATCTATTTTAGAATCTGGAAAAAGTCGAGGGGTCATCCTTGCCAAAGACATTATAAGAGGTTTGTGGATATTTTGGGAAGGCGAAGGTTTTTTAAGTATATACTTAACTAGCAAGCATCCTCTTCAGTGAGTGTTATTTTAGGTGATGGTTGTTGGTGAGGTGTTTGTATCAGCATGCCTTCCTCCCTCCTCTTCACCTCACCCTAAGAGGAGTCACAGTGCTCCCCCTCACAGAATGGGCTTTCCTCTGTGGCTTCTGCCTCCCTTTAACTCCTCCATTCATTCCCTCTATCCCTCCTCCGTTTCCCTTTCTCCTGCTCTCCATATCTGTGGAGATTGACCAGTTTACACAAGAACAGGTAGGCAGGCTTCATTGAGCCTCCACCTGTTCCCTGGATACAGCGCTCACACACTGACGACTGCCAAAGATCCTGCTTTATTGACTAAGGGGGGGGGGGGATGACAAATACGACAGCTTGTGTGGGGGAACATTGTCTGTGGCTGTGAGTATAAATCTTTTCAGGAAAAACAGGATTTTATACACAATGATTGTGGGTGTGAAGAAAGGGGGCACAAATTAAAATAAGTGTCTTTATGTATGGAGCTTGTGGTTTTAAACAGTCGTTTGCACAGAGATGGTCCAATCTGTTTTTCAACTGTCTACACTATGACAGACTGGATTAGAGAGGGCTTTTAGGGCTGTCCTTTTTGTTTTTAGAGAGTTACTGTAATACAGTCAGATCAATGTGCTGGGCGAAATTGAGATAACACACCGATATACTATAGTATCGGTGATGAAATAACTTCAATTTCAAATCTTCTAAAATGATGCACAGTGATAGAGCCCAACCACAAAATGCATTGGCCAAAAATATCACGTCACAACAAAACTACTCAGAGACTCATCAAGACCAAAAACGCCTAAAACCTTCAGATTCACAGATGCTTATTCCCAGCTCCTTTCTCATCCTTCGTGATCATAACAAGTCTCTCACAGGAACTCAAAGGCAAAGCTGCTCTCATTCCTTCTGCAGCGAAACCTCCTCAGTCACCTCGCCACGGCAACCAGGGCAGGCGCTGCCGGGAGGCCAGTTGTTATAGTGATGGAGAGGCTGCAAAGGTTACCAACACGAGAACTGTGTGTGTGGACGGGGGATGGATCTGACAAGGGAGTGGAGGATTCTTATGTAATGCCCCCTTTAGGTAGCACAGAGCGAACTGCAGCCCACACAGCAGAATAACCTGTTTGTTAATATGCTTACAACAAGGACAAGCTGCTTGTAGGAGCCATAGTATGATTATTGCATTTAACCTGTGCACTTTTTAATAGTAGACCTTATACCAAGATTGACATTTTTACCTGCCATGCATGATTATGAACCCACATTAGGCTGGTAGGTGTGGGGCGTGTGACCGCCCACCCACCCACACAGTCCTGCACACACACCTCATTCGCCAAATCACTCGCACGCAAGCACACACAAACGATCATGCACTACACTTAATAATGGCCTCTGAATGGGTGGGTGGGTGTGTGGAAGGAGGGAGTGGCTGGGTGAGTTTGGTGAAGCGATGACTTCCTCATGATGACCTCCAATTAACAGCACCTCTGACATTTGTCTGGCCAGAGAGAACAGCAGGATGGAAACCCCCCTCAACGCTAAGCACCTCCAGCTGGACAGGGATGTTAAGGGGCTATTGTTGACTGACACTAAGGGAAGTGTCAAATACTTCTAAATCAAAAAGTAAGTGCTCAACACGAGAACAATTTCCATCTGGGTTTGATTCATACTAACAATCACTACAATACTAAGCAGAGTGCACTTCCTTTTAGCACACTAGACTTAGAGGCATTACAATGCACAGGAGGCTGCTGAGGGGAGGATGGCTCATAATAATGACTGGAATGGAGTGAATGGAATGGTATCAAACATGGAACCATGGGTTTGATAAGTTCGATACCATTCCATAAATTCCATTCCAGCCATTACTTTGAGCCCGTCCTCTCCAATTAAGGTGCCACCAACCTCCTATATTACAATGAATGATCTCAAAGACACATCAATCTCTATATTGAAAAACCATGTCTAAAATCCAAAGAATGTTCTCAAATAATATTTCAACAGAGGTAACATAGGAGTTACAACATGTGTATAAATGTGTTTAAACTAGAAAAGTAGACATTAAGTTCTTATTTTTATGACTTGGCATTGGCAAGTAATTCTCTCCAATTTTTTGAAAACCTTACCCACACAAACTTGTAACCCAGGTATGTACATGTTTAGCAACTTTTTGGAGAAAAAAAATCACATACAGAAAAAATGTGTTTAAATTCCTTTGTCATAAGACATGGATGTCCCGTAAGGTTATTTGTGTTTGTTGGGAACTGAAGTGCTCTACTGGATTAAAAACATACTGCATATGTTTGGAAATCTGTTTCCCTGGATGTATGAGTGGAGTGAGTGAGCGTGAAGCAGCAGCTTGCATCTCCTCCAAGAGAGAGGGCAGACACTCTCATCATTAGCTGGGCTTCAATGTGCTCCTCTACCTGCTCCAATCTGCACAGCCAGGCTCCACACTGACGCCAGACAGATGTTCCCACCACGAGGTGCAAAGCACGGAGAGGGAGAACGATAGAGAGCGCAGCAGAGAGGCAGAAGAATGGAAAATTCAGCAGAGTACACAATAAGAGTTAATTATGAATAATAGCAATGGTTCTTTGTTCTCAGGTTGGAGCTAAGCAAGGTTTGCTTGGCCTTTGGCGGAATCGTTTTTTGCCATCTTTCTGGGAGGGAGTTGTCTATCAAATTGAATTCATATATTTTTTTAAAGTACAATCTGTATAATTACATGAACTAAACCACAAAAATATATAGCAGAGGTTATAAATGGTGTCTCAACAAAAGTTGAGTTGAATAGACCTCAGTTTACTTTCATAGAGACCTAACACAACAAACTCCTACAGTATCTTCCTTGGGTCAAACGATTAAGAGGCAGAAATTCCTCCTTGACAGCCACAGCACATTCTAACTAAGACGAGTACATGAGTGTACTTGACACGCTGACTTCTTGAAAAGCACTGTCCTTTGGGGGGAAAATATTATCCTATCTTCAGTCAAAGGACATCTTGAGGGGCGGATCGCAGCATCCCTATAGGCTTCAACAGAGTACACAAACACAACAGCAGCTGGCCTGACATCATCACAATACAGTGGGGAGAACAAGTATTTGATACACTGTCGATTTTACAGGTTTTCCTACTTACAAAGCATGTAGAGGTCTGTAATTTTTTATCATAGGTACACTTCAACTGTGAGAGACGGAATCTAAAACAAAAATCCAGAAAATCACATTGTATGATTTTTAAGTAATTAATATGCATTTTATTGCATGACATAAGTATTTGATCACCTACCAACCAGTAAGAATTCCGGCTCTCACAGACCTGTTAGTTTTTCTTTAAGAAGCCCTCCTGTTCTCCACTCATTACCTGTATTAACTGCACCTGTTTGAACTCGTTACCTGTATAAAAGACACCTGTCCACACACTCAATCAAACAGACTCCAACCTCTCCACAATGGCCAAGACCAGAGAGCTGTGTAAGGACATCAGGGATAAAATTGTAGACCTGCACAAGGCTGGGATGGGCTACAGGACAATAGGCAAGCAGCTTGGTGAGAAGGCAACAACTGTTGGCGCAATTATTAGAAAATGGAAGAAGTTCAAGATGACGGTCAATCACCCTCGGTCTGGGGCTCCATGCAAGATCTCACCTCGTGGGACATCAATGATCATGAGGAAGGTGAGGGATCAGCCCAGAACTACACGGCAGCACCTGGTCAATGACCTGAAGAGAGCTGGGACCACAGTCTCAAAGAAAACCATTAGTAACACACTACGCCGTCATGGATTAAAATCCTGCAGCGCACGCAAGGTCCCCCTGCTCAAGCCAGCGTATGTCCAGGCCCGTCTGAAGTTTGCCAATGACCATCTGGATGATCCAGAGGAGGAATGGGAGAAGATCATGTGGTCTGATCAGACAAAAATAGAGCTTTTTGGTCTAAACTCCACTCGCCGTGTTTGGAGGAAGAAGAAGGATGAGCACAACCCCAAGAACACCATCCCAACCGTGAAGCATGGAGGTGGAAACATCATTCTTTGGGGATGCTTTTCTGCAAAGGGGACAGGACGACTGCACCGTATTGAGGGGAGGATGGATGGGGCCATGTATCGCGAGATCTTGGCCAACAACCTCCTTCCCTCAGTAAGAGCATTGAAGATGGGTCGTGGCTGGGTTTTCCAGCATGACAACGACCCGAAACACACAGCCAGGGCAACTAAGGAGTGGCTCCGTAAGAAGCATCTCAAGGTCCTGGAGTGGCCTAGCCAGTCTCCAGACCTGAACCCAATAGAAAATCTTTGGAGGGAGCTGAAAGTCCGTATTGCCCAGCGACAGCCCTGAAACCTGAAGGATCTGGAGAAGGTCTGTATGGAGGAGTGGGCCAAAATCCCTGCTGCAGTGTGTGCAAACTTGGTCAAGACCAACAGCAAAAGTATGATCTCTGTAATTGCAAACAAAGGTTTCTGTTTCTGTCTCTTTAGATTCCGTCTCTCACAGTTGAAGTGTACCTATGATAAAAATTACAGACCTCTACATGCTTTGTAAGTAGGAAAACCTGAAAAATTGGCAGTGTATCAAATACTTGTTCTCTCCACTGTACTTCACTGTTTGTATTTGTATGTCCTAGAGCAGGGGCCTATCAGATTCACATGGGTCAGTTAGTCTGTCTGTCAGCCATGTCCTTTACCCCTGTTTGTGTAAGTCATGCCAGAGGTCTGGGTCTGGACCATTGGATTCTCCCATGGAAGGTAACAGTCACAATGTGCACAGAGGTTGGCTTGGTGCTTCATATAAATAGTGCATTATTAGCTTCAGGTTGTATGCTATCACAATATCTGCAATCCATTAAAATCCTCTGAGGTCGATTGCCCGCATGGAAATCGGTGATGTCATCACGTTTTATTAAATAAAACCCTTTACGCTAGAGACTTCCAGTTTTCTTGCATGGGCTGTGTCGCAATCCACTGAATCCGCCAGTGTCAGCCATTCGACTATGCGGTAGACAGGCGGTTCAGAAATCTGTGTTTGTCAGACAAGAGAGGATGCCGAAAAGTTACTTTTCACTCTGTGAAGTCCAAGCTGTTTTGCTCTACGACGCCCAGAAGCTCCACAGGACTCATCTCAAGTCGGTGACACCGACGTCCCAACTCTAAACAGGTCTTCTCAGAAAATCGTCTGTTAAGTCTGAACAGTTTGAGCTACAAAAACTAATATGACCACACCATCGAAAGCTGAGACTCTCACGATCGTGGGCTGTTTTGCTCTACAACCCCCCCCCCCCACAAGCTTCACAAGAGTATTCTGAAGGTAACCTAGTACTGGGTGGCTAAAATAAACAAAAGTGAATAGGGGGTAGAATATGCCAAAAACAAAGGGGTTAAATATGGGTCCCAAAAAAATCCTGAGCTTTCTTATATCTCTCAGATATAGGACAGACACTTCAAAACATACTTCCTTTTTATTTATTTTTTCATTATCTGTTTTGCCATGTATGAATGTGTTATTCTATGCGTTTCAATGGGTTATTTCATCAAATCATAAAAAAAACTATAAAATAGCTAAATGATCCATGGTATGACCATCTTAAAACAATTTAATATGTTAGCTTGGTAGAAACCCCCCCCCCTCCCCAAAGGCTTAGACTCAAGAGGGTGCTGTATGCCACAGAAACAAGAATAAACTACTGTTTTTTCTAAGTTTCTGTATAACTTGGCTGAGCCGTGTAAAGTGCAAACTGTAGCTGGAGGATGAGGGTTAAAAACCAAAAAACTGTTATATCCAACAATGGTGTATTTACATAAGCAGGATCTTTTTAGATACTAATAACAATACAAGAACATCTGCATTGATTAAGACTCTGGGAGAGAAGAGAAAGGGAGTGAGAGGCACACAATCTGGAAGCCAAGTTAGTCACAGAGAGAACAAGCTGTTGAGGATTGTCCATGATTGATGCAAAACACTGCAAACTGTTTAGGGTATCCTAAATTGCAGTTAGCTTAAGAGGTCAATGGGAGTGAGCAATAAACTGGGGGATATTTCAGCTCATCAAATATACAGCTGTAAACCCATTTACCATCTGCTCTAACCAAATCAAATCTTTACCGCAAGTTGATACAAAATAAAGTGAGAACCCTATTTTCAAAATGTAATTCAGCTCTGTACTCATAAAACATCACTGAAAAATAAAATACTAATTTGAAATGATCTACTCAGCATACCCTGCACTGTCAGAGCAGAAGAACAATTGACTATACATATTGAAGTCTTTAATAGTTTTTCACTCCTGAAAAACGAATCAGAAATATGAATTGATGCAATTCAGATCAGCCTGCATAGAGAAACAACAGCTAAGAGGACAGAGAGGAAGGGAGCTGTAGGGAGCAATAAAAGATGCGATACACAATGCTGAGACAATAGGAGCTGAGAGAAGGAGCTGCCACAGACACAGAGAGGGCTGAGTGAGAGAGCACAGAGACCTGAGACAAGAGAATCACAGAACCCTGAGATGTACATTTCATGATTCCACTTCAAAGATAAGAGGTTTAAGCAGCAATTACACAGCTCCATCACATGAGTTATGAATGGTTGTATGGTAACAGGCAGCATCAGCTAATAATGATTGTATGGTAACAACATTTGATAAATATCAAACATCATCAAAAAGCTTTACATGGATTTTCTTCATTGTTATGCGAGAACTGGTCCTTTAGATTGAGGAGACTACCTTGAACCTTCAAACCTGTGAACCTTGAAATGTACTGTAGTAGAGCACCCCGAGATGACCCTGGATTAACTAATCACCTCCAAAATTATTGGCACCCTTGATAAAGATGAGCAAAAAAGACTGCATAAAATAAATAATACAAATACTGAGCTATGCAGAAAAATGTGGGAAAATTACTATTTCAATTGCTCAGAGAAAAATATTTTGTTTAACAAGTTAGGTTTCAAAATGATTGGCACCCCTGTTTTCCATACTTTGTGCACCCTCCCCTTGTGAGGATAACAGGACCTTTTCTATAATGTTTTATGAGATTGAAGAACACATTGGAAGGAATCTTAGACCATTCCTACATTCTGAATCCTTAATACTTAATATCCTTCGGTCTGCGCTTATGGACTGCCCTCTTCAATTCAAACTACAGGTTTTCAATGGGGTTCAAGTCCAGAGACTGAGATGGCCATTGCAAAATGTTGATTTTGGTGTCAATTAACAATTTCTTTGTGGATTTTGATGTGTGCTTGGGGTCATTGTCTTGCTGGAAGATCCACTTGTGGCCAAGTTTAAGCTTCCTGGCAGAGGCAACCAGGTTTTTTGCTAAAATCTCCTGGTACTTGGTAGAGTTTATGCAGTAGATGTTAACAAGGGCCCCAGGAACAGTGGAAATAAAAGAGCCCCATAACATCAAAGATCCACCACTATATTTTACAGTAGGTATGAGGTTATTTTCTGCATATGCATCCTTCTTCCGGGGCCAAACCCTCCACTAGTGTGCGTGGCCAAAGAGCTATATTTTTGTCTCATCTGACCATAGCACCTGGTTCCAGTCCAAGTCCCAATGCTGTTTAGCAAACTCCAAGCATTTACATTTGTTGGCTCTCAATAAAGGTTTTTTTATGGCAACCGTTCCAAATAGCCTATTGGCATGGAGGTGACCCCAAGATGTGACCAAGTTCTGTAATTCTCCAACTGTGTACCTTTTCTTTGCCTCCCGAAGCATCTTCTTCAATGTGTGTGGGGACAAGATACACTTGTGTCCTCTACCAGGCAAGTTTACCACTGTTCCAGTGGTTTTACACTTCTTAGTTGTTGCCCTAATAGTGGTAAGTGGTATATTTAGTTTTTCAGTAGTTTGTTTGTACCTATTGTCTGATTTATGAAAGTCAACAACCATTTTTCTCTTTCATTTGTGAGTTATTTGCCTTTCCCCATGGTGACAACGGGACTTTACATGCTTGTTACCTAATTTTTATACCCCAGTGAAACAGGAAGCCATAAAAGGCCACAATACCGTTTCTTAAACTGAGATGAACTTCAAAAAGGTAGAATGTCGATGCAGATTCAATTCTGTTTGATTTTATTTACATTAATCTTTAGGGGTGCCAATATTTTTGACAGATATCTTTTTAGATTATTTTTGTTACTTCTTCAGAAAGTATTCACACCCCTTTACTTTTTCCACAATTTGTTGTGTTACAGCCTGAATTTTAAATGATCTACACACAATTGATCTACACACAATACCCTATAATGTCATAGTGGAATTTTTTTTGTAGAAAATTGTTGAAATTAATAAAAAATGAAAAACTGAAATGTCTTGAGTCTATAAGTATTCAACCCCTTTGTTATGGCAAGCCTAAATAAGTTTAGGACTAAAAAATTTCTTAACAAATCACATAATAAGTTGCCTGGACTCATTCTGTGTTTAATAATAGTGGTTAAAATGATTTTTAAATGACTACCCCATCTCTGTACCCCACACATATAATTATCTGTTTTTTCAATACCTCGCAAAGAAGGGCACCGATTGGTAAATGTGTAAAAAAAAAAAAAAAAAAAGCAGGCATTGAATATCCCTTTGAGCATGGTGAAGTTATTAATTAGGCTTTGGATGGTGTATCAATACACCCAGTCAACACAAAGATACAGGTGTCCTTCCTAACTCAGTTGCTGGAGTGGAAGCAAACTGCTCAGGGATTTCACCACGAGGCCAATGGTGATTTTAAAACATTTACAGAGTTTAATGGTTGTGATATGAGAACTGAGGATGGATCAACAACATTGTAATTACTCCACAATACTAACCTAAATGACAGAGTGAAAAGAAGCCTGTACACAATAAAAATATCCCAAAACATGCATCCTGTTTGCAACAAGGTACTCAAGTAATACTGCAAAAATGTGGCAAAGAAATGAACTTTATGTCCTGAATACAACGTTATGTTTGGGGCAAATCCAACACAACACATCGCTGAGTACCACTCTTCATATTTTCAAGCATGTTGGTGGCTGCATCATGTTATGGGTATGCTCATCACTGGGAAGGACTAGGGAGTTTGTTTTGGATACAAATAAATGTAATACAGCTAAGCACAGGCATAATCCTAGAGGAAAACCTGGTTCAGTCTTCTTTCCAACAGACACCAGGAGACAAATTCACCTTTCAGCAGGACAATAACCTAAAACACAAGGCCAAATCTACACTGGAGTTGCTTACCAAGAAGACATTGAATGTTCCTGAGTGGCCTAGTTACAGTTTTGACTTAAATCAGCTTGAAAATCTATGGCAAGACTAGAAAAAGTATTTCTAGCAATGATCATAAACCAACTTGACAGAGCATGAATACTTTTTTAAAGAATAATTAGTAAATATTGTACAATCCAGGTGTGCAAAGCTCTTAAAGACTTACCCAATCAGACTCACAGCTGTAATTGCTGCCAAAGGTGTTTCTAACATATATTGTCTCAGGGGGTGAATACTTATCTAATCAAGATACTGTATATTAGTGTTTCATTTTTCATAAATGTTTAATAAATGTTATAATTTTTCTTCCACTTTGACATTACAGAGTATTTTGTGTAGATCGCTGACCAAAAATGACAATAAAAATACATTTTAATCCCACTTTGTAATACAATAAAATGTGGAAAAAGTCTAGGTGTGAATACTTTCTGAAGGCACTATATTAGTGTAAACCCCCAAAGGTATTTAGAAATAATTCAGCACATTCACACACACAATTGTTATAACTAAACTGAGGTTATATGATGTCACCTAGCCATTCCCAGCAATTAAACACCTCCCACTGAGGGTAGGCATCACTCAGAATCCTCATTAACCCCCCTGACCAACCACCAGCCACCATCACCCAAACATCCTGCCACACTGGCCAATCACCATGCAGGTAATCCATGTCAACGCCCACACAAGTGACAGGAAATTGAATTGCTGGCAGAGACGTTGCCTGGCAGCGCACCTTAAATACATTTGTTTATTCTCAGTGGCCAGACAGTAAGGAGACAGTAAGGACCTTTAAAAAAAAGAGCAAAGGGAGGTATACTGTATGTTAATAGCAGAGTATGATATAGTCAGGTACAGTGCCTTCAGGAAGTATTCACACCCCTTGACTTTTTCCACATTTTGTTGTGTTACAAAGTGGGATTAACAGATTTAATTGTCATTTTTTTATCTACAGAAAATACTCTGTAATGTCAAAGTGGAAGAAAAATGCGAATATGTTTTATTTATAAATAAATAAATAAAACACAGATATATCTTCAATAGATAAGTATTCAACCCCCTGAGTCAATGCATGTTAGAATCACCTTTGGCAGTGATTACAACTGTGAGTCTTTCTGGTTAAGTCTCTTAAAGCTTTGCACTCCTGGTCGTACAATATCATTTTTTTTTTTTTTTTAAGATATGTCAAATTGGTTGTTGACCATTGCAATTTTAAAGTCTTGCCATAAATTCTCAAGCCTATTTAAGTCAAAACTGTAACTAGGCCACTTAGGAACATTCAATCTCGTCTTGGTAAGCATTCTCCAGTGTATATTTGGCCTTGTGTTTTAGGTAATTGTCCTGCTGAAAGGCGAATTTGTCTCCCAGTGTCTGTTGGAAAGCAGACTGAAGCAGGTTTTCCTCTAGGATTTTGCTTCTCTAGTCCTTATTGATGACAAACATACCCATAACATGATGCAGCCACCACCATGCTTGAAAATATGAAAAGTGGTACTCAGTGATGTGTTGTGTTGGATTTTCCCCAAACAGAAAAAAAAGTTAATTTCTTTGCGACATTTTTTGCAGTATTACTTAAGTGCCTTATTGCAAACAGGATACATGTTTTGGAAATTGTTTTATTGTGTACAGTCTTCCTGCTTTTCTTTATGTTAGTATTGTGGAGTAACTACAATGTTGTTGATCCATCCTCAGTTACCTCCTATCACAGCCATTAAACTCTGTAACTGTTTTAAAATCACCATTGGCCTCATGGTAAAATCCCTGAGGGGTGTCCTTCCTCTCCGGCAACTGAATTAGGATGCACGCCTGTATCTTTGTAGTGACTGGGTGTATTGATACACCATCCAAAATGTAATTATTAACTTCACCATGCTCAAAAGGGATATTCAATGTCTGCTCTTTTTTCTACCAATCGGTGTCCTTCTTTGCAAGGCATTGAAAAACCTCCCTGGTCTTTGTGGTTGAATCTGTGCTTGAAATTCACTGTTCGACTGAGGGACCTTACAGATAATTGTAAGTGTGGGGTACAGAGAACAATCATGTTAAACACACTTATTATGTGACTCATTAAGCACATTTTTACTCCTGAACTTATTTAGGCTTGAGTTTTCAATTTCATTTTGTGAACATTGTGGAATACTGGCAAATAGCCCAGACATATCACATTTGTATAGACTAAGAATCTATGTTATAAGTAGCAGGTGTGAGATTACATTAAGCCTCTATGATAACAAAGAGAAGCAATATGTGTCAAAGCTTTTCTGTTGCTTGTATGGATGCTCTTCAAGTCACTAGTGCTAATCAACTAGGTTAATCACTGGGTTGCAGTGGAATTAAAAAATGTCTGCAAAACCTCAAAATATCTGAGGCAATCAACAACTTAACACGCATTTGGCGTGAGACTGCAGGAACGTGAAAACAAATGGATGGAGGAAGATGAGCAAAATATGAAGAGAAATAGGGGGATCGGAACGGTGCCCATTTCGGGGGTGTAAAATATGGAGAAGTGTGGATCATTGGAGGAGCTGCTCTGCCTCAGGGAACAGATGAAGGGAGGATGTTCTGCCAAGATCTCTCCACTGGAGGGGGAGCTGAAGGCCCACAGCTCTATAGAGCCTGCTTCTCTACTCGCCACGCATGCTGCTCTCCTCAATCACAGTCTCACACGCTTGCATTGACACGTCCCAGACTCTCGATCAGCAGCAGAGGGAAATTGCTGCTGACAGGGCCTCACAAACTTTCCCCGCCATTTAGTGTGACTTACTCCCACACTTTTGTCACAGGCATTTATTGCACAAGATGCATGATATGAAACATGGTGGGCTTAAAACCTCTACCATTCATACGATTTAAACCTTGCAACCTAGTCTCCAATTCAGGAAACAAATTCTTACAGGTATCACAGAATGGCATATTTAACTACAACAGTGAAATTCTGTATGTGATACAGACTGAATATTATTGACAGACCCTGAATTTTATACAACACTGGCTGTAGCCGGTTTGGATGTCCTGTCCAGCACTTTATTTGGCTGCTTGCCTTTATGTCCGCCACCAGGTAGTGCCTCCAATGAGAGCAAGTTGGTTTACTACAGCTGGGAGAGTCAGGGTCAACCATCATTGAAACATTATTTCCCCCTGAAAACAAAAAAGATACACACTATTGTATAAAAAGTGGCTTGCAACATTCATTTAATGAGGAGGTTTTGGATCTGATACTGCTGTAGCTAGCCTGTCAGTTATCAACAATGGAGTGTTGGAGGTTACATTAACTAAGTAGTTGTGAACATATTCATGCTAACATTCTGTCCCTTCTGGTGTATCTTTACTCCCTTCAATCTGTCAGTGGGTAATTCTTGTGAAAAACCATCTTAAGTAAACACTTGATCACAGTCACTGGACGATAACTTGGCATTTTAATTGCACAAAATATTCCACTCTGTCTGTCCCTCAAAGTTAGAGAATTATGGTAGCAGATTGAATTATTGCTAGAGCACATTTGTCATCCCTGGTTCTGTGCCCAAAATCTGTCAGACCATATGATGGGATTTTTTTATTATGTTCACTTTTCCTGCAAACAGAGACATCAATCAATGCTATTCCCAACTCACAAGGTCTCCATGCAGTAATTAAGACAGGAGACATGAGCACGGTGCTATATGTGCTGCTGGGGCATGAGCAGGTACAGGAAAAACAGGTTGCTCTGGCAGCAACAGCCAATCACATTTTCAGACCCTGTTTTGGTGGTGCAGTGAAGACCACCACTGTCACTTTATACAAGATAACATGATGTTGACACTTGCTAAAATGTCACAATCTGTTTGTTGTATCCTATCTAGAGATTCTTAAGACCTCAGAAAAGTATTATTATTATCGTAAGCCGGTGTACCTGAATGAGACAAGACAGTAGTCGTGGAAATAAACATTTTTGCAAATACAAATCTTCACAGTGGGATACTCTGCCTACCTGACAAGCAGCAATAAGCGTAAACAACTAAGCCTAATAATAGGATAATGCTGTAGTCTCAGCGATAGTGCCTCCAGGTAATACCCAAACACACCAACAACAATGGAGCCTCCTCCACAGCCTGTCAGAGAGAGACTCTCCATCGTTGACCCCCCTGGGCAGCTTACTAACCATGACCTGTTGCCTTCTCAACCGTTGTAATCCTCATTTGTTTTTGCTACCAGGCAAAGACAGCGCGATAATGTAGCTACATTAATACTTAAATGATACAAAGATGAGTTCAAAAATAGCACTCCTTCAAACAGCACTGTATACACACAATTTAATGCAATTTAAGTAATGGATTAGGAGTATCTTGGTCAAATGTGATCTTTAAAGCTCTAGCAGCACCTCATATAACAACAAAATAAACTACAGCGCCTCATGTTATCTGGGATAGAAAGGGGAGAAAATGCAGTAATAAAATATACAGTACTAATCTCAACTCTCAATATGTTTATTCTCATGCAAGACAAAAACCCAGTTATAATGGTCAGCAAAACTCAAGTGTGTGTGTGTGTGTGTGTGTGTGTGTGTGTGTGTGTGTGTGTGTGTGTGTGTGTGTGTGTGTATGTATGTGTATGTGTTTGTGTGTGTGTAGCTACCTGTAAGGAGCTGGCTAGTCCAGCTGGCACTCTGGAGAAAAAGAGGCTCACTCCATGTCTGCACTTCACACATTGTGGCACGTACCCTTCCTTCTCTCTTACAGGGACAGTTTTTTTCTTCCATCTGTCAAAATCCACATTAATTACACACAGATATGCACGAAAGACTCCAGGGAAAAGCAGATGCATATTTCCTGCCTTCTGAAATAAAATACAAACTATGGGCGCAAAAAAAATATACAATTTCATGTTTTAATACCAATTACGTGTTTAAGTGCACATACACACACAGACTATTGTCCCTCAAAACATTATTCCACTTTAATTCTCAACCCATTGTCCTATTTAAACCATTCACTACCTACAGTATATGAGGGAAATGTGTGTGAACTGATCTCAATAGATGTCTCAGGGTTGAACCATTAAAAGTTGTCTGTAGCTCCACTTTTCAGATGAACATTGAGGCAAACAGAGGTTATTGTTGATGGTCATTTCATCTATTATCCCTCACATTTCTTTCATTAGCATTGAGTGGATTCTCTGCAGTGCGTTCTTTGTTGATGCACATTATGTTCTGTGATCCATAACTCCAGTAAGTGATGGCTGGCCTATTTAGATGGCTGTGGGAGGTGACAGGGGTTGACTGTCCACTCTGACATTGTCAATGGAACCTCACAGCGTCCTAACAAGCTGGGCCGAGAGCAATGCAGCCAGGGAAATCAGGGTAGGTGTGAGCCCCAGGCCATGCTGTTCCAATGGGCCATTAAACAGAATGGGAGTGTGCTAGCCTGGGGTGCAGGCTGGAGGCGGGAAGATTGAGCCTGCAGTCTCTTGGGATTAACCTCCCACTGCCTGCTGTGATCACAGCAAAACGGCCCTCTGGGACTGTATTTTAGACACCGGGAGGCTTTAATTAGCCCTGCAGCCGGCTGGGTCTGGGCTGGGTCTGGGTCTGGGTCTGGGTCTGGGTCTGGGTTGGAGTGTGGGCTGGGGTTGGTTCTGGGGCTGGTTCTGGGTTGGGCTGGTCTGGGGCTGGTAATGGGTCTGGGTCTGGGAGGCTCTGTCATGGCTGTTGGTCAGTGTTTGCGAGAGGCTGGCTGGGGGGCTCTCACTCCAATGCCTCCTCTCTGCTGGAGAAGATGGGCTCTCCTATTGGAGGAAGAAGGAAGTATCTCTTCATATTCATATTTCTCAAAGTGGAGATGGAATGAAGGAGGATGAAGGGTCCAGTGTCTACTACTGCTAGTGCTAATGTCTGTTTTATATCAAATGCATAATTTTCTGACTCATCTATGAATATAGGAATATACTAACGGGGACAAAGCGAAGACACACAATGGTTCTCTTGCAGATAACCATCAAATGTGGAGGTACAGTATTTGGATGGGGAAGAACAAAGGCTGAGAAAGCCAGTTGTCTCAGAGGGTGTAAACTACTGGCTTACCTTTGAGTGAACTCTACTGGGGCTGAGAATCAGAGAGATGTCTAATCGCTGCTCTCGCAGAGCTGCATGGGCTATTGAGCTCAGCTATCTGCTTACTGATGACACTATACAGGGTGGGAGAGAGATGGAGGGAGGGAGGGGAGTGGGGAGAGAGAAGCCCCTCTGTGAGTTTACAAGTTCATGGTTTATCCCTGACCCAATAGGAAACTGTGTCGTCCATGCAGCTGCCTATTAATATCCCCATTGCTTTATCCTCTGTGTTCTTCCTCTCCTTCAGCAGAGGCTGGCAGAACCCACAATGTTTCATTAAACGGTCAACTGTGCTCACAGGTCGACCCAGAGCAAAGCAGCGCATCGATCTCAAATCCCTCTTTAAATAGCAAAAACACTTGAACTCTTTTGGTAATTAACAGGTATCTGTGTTGTGATTAAGAGACGGTGATCGCTTAGCAACCATCGACTGCAGCTTAGAGCAAGGTTGGTAGATCGATCTGTAAATACAGAAAATTCTCCCCCTTAAATAGCCCTGGAAAAATAAAGGTTTTAATGGTAATGCAATAAATACTCCTTCAGATACATGAAATAATACTGCAATCCTAAAACATCTGATTAAGACTTCAAAGCAACAACTACAAAACAGATCAAATTGTACTCAAACAAAGACATCAAACATATACTTATTAAGCCATACACACCTGGACAAATAGATGAGAGGCATACAGCAATAGACTCATTTCAGCTGTCACACATCAACACATTAAGCAGCAGGAAGGGAAGCCTAACAGGTCAGGAAATTGGTGGTGTGAGAGAGAGAGAGAGAGACGGGACAAGGGAGGTGGAGGGAGGGAGCCATGGGGAAGGTTAACTGTGGTCCAGGCCACTTGTTCTATCAGGGACAGAGGATGAAGTTCATCCTGGGGGAGACAGGTCAGAGGTCAGGACTCCAGCAGTAATTGAATTCTGTCCAGGGAGTGGTGGGAAAAGGGGGCCCATAGATGAGATGGAGATAGAAGTGGGACAGTGGCCATGTTGAAAGGACATGGCTGTGTGCAGCTTCTGGCTGGAACTCACCTAGAGGTCACCAACCTTAGGGGTGAGGGGGTCCTTATTGTCATTAATAACAGCTCCCCCTCACATGCGCAGAGACTTCGTAACCTCGTTCTTCCCCTTCACAACTGCCAGTACACAACCCCCCTCTCTGCCAGTCACAAAGGGCAGCACAGTAATCTGGACAAGATTAATTGGGTGCAGGAAACCACTCAGAGAAATATTCTAACAGTCCTTCCCATGAAAACCCATCTCTTCTCCAACTGAAACTCTAAATTCTTCTTAAAATGGTTTCTTGAACTGGTTATTTTGAACGACTGATAAGCCACTTTATATTTAGCATGATATGAGACATCCACCCTTAATCATCCTCTTGATGATTGTGCTATATGGATCAGAGTGCAGGAGGATGACATATCACAAGACTTGGACAAATGAATGATTCACCTTGCAACCAACTTGTCACACTGTTTAGCCGAAAAACATCTCAGAGAAAAGGAACAGCTCAGGCAGAAAAGAGAGCATAGAGACCAGTGGCGATCCGTCACCTGTTTAGCAAAAAAAATTTAATTATTTTTTTTGTGTTGCCTGTTTTGCATGTTATTTTTTGCTTTCTTGAGTAAGGCAGCTCCAAAATGCAGGTGTTTCAGCCTAGCTCAGTGCTTTCTGTGGTGGTGGGGCAGCCAGCGGAAAATATGGAGCGTAGGTGTTGGTAATGTTTTCTAGGTGCGCCGTGATTGGCTCAGTGTTCTGTCACTCATACTACTTCACCGCAAAATCTACGGGGAGAGCTCAAAAATTCAAGCCCCTTGGGTGCTGCCATAGAGTTACATTAGAAGTGGCCATCCAAGAAGGCTCAAGGTCATTGGCCACAGATAAAATGATGTCAAATCATGTTATATCTACCGTAGCTTTGATTGGACTGATCATGTGTCACGGTTTCGGCCGAGGCTGCCTCTCTCCCTTGTTCGGGCAGGCTTCGGCGTTCGTCGTCTCCGGAATTCTAGCTGCCACCGTTCTATGTTCTGTGTTTCCTGTTTGATTAGTTTTGTCTGTTAGCCACACCTGTTTTGTGTTAGGTCTCATTATGCACCCTATTTAGTTCCCTGTTTGTGTGTATAGTGTTGTGTGTAATTGTCGCTTGTCAGATGGTTGCGTAGCTGTGTTATTTTTCCAGTACGCCAGGATTAGTAGTGTCCTCCTCTGTTTAGGAGAGTTTTGCGCACTGTGTTTTCGTGCGATCGTGTGTTGACGCCTGTGCGCGTCTGTTTGGCATCCTGCCGTTTGTGGATTATTTTGCATAGTAAAGTCTTGTTGGACTGTACCTCTGCTTCTGCGCCTGATTCCCCACCACACCATCACTACATCGTTGACAGAATTACACACCAATAACATGGAATCAGCGGGAGCCGAAGCAGCGCCGACGAGACTGGAGGTCCAGGTTCGGGAGCAACAGGAACAGATCCTCCAGATGGGAACCGCCCTGCAGGAGGTAATCACCACGCTCCGAGGCTGGGGCGCACCTCCAACACCTTCCTCACCGCCAGCCCAGCCAGCACCATCGGCCAGCCTGCCCATTCCAGCGCCAGAACACCGAGGGATCCGACTCGCTCTCCCGAGGGCCTACGACGGAACCGCGGCTGGGTGTCAGGGATTCCTCCTCCAGGTGGAGTTGTACCTGGCCACCGTACACCCGGCACCCTCGGGGCATGAGAGCGTGTCTGCCCTGATATCCTGCCTGTCCGGGAAGGCGTTGGAATGGGCCAACGCGGAGTGGAGGAAGATCGACGCCGCGAGTATCACCTACGACGAGTTCTCCCGCCGCTTTAGGGCGGTGTTCGACTATCCCCCGGAGGGGAAAGCGGCGGGGGAGCGTCTGGTCTTCCTCCGGCAGGGGAGGAGGAGTGCTCAGGAATTCGCGCTTGAATTCCGTACTCTAGCGGCTGATGCAGGGTGGAATGAGCGGGCCCTCGTCGATATATATCGATGTAGCCTAAGAGAGGACGTCCGTAGGGAGCTGGCCTGTAGGGACACCAGTCTCTCTTTCGACCAGCTGGTCGACATGTCAATCAGGTTAGATAACCTATTGGCCACCCGCGGACGTCCTGAGGGGGGTCCGTCCATTTCACCCTCCAGCGCATCCGAGCCGTGTCCTATGGAGCTCGGGGGCGCTGGCGCTAGAGATAGGAGGAGTCGGCAGGTGAGGGGGTCCATCCACTGCACCAACTGTGGTCGGGGAGGACACACCGCGGCTAGGTGCTGGGGATGGCCTCCTCGGGGAGATGACGACAGGTCCCGCACTGGGGATTCCCTCCAGGTGAGTAGGCGCCCCACTCACCCAGAGCTCACTGTTGCCCATTTTTGTATGCCTGTGCGTTTTCCGCAGGTGGCACCTCATTCCCAGTATAAGGCGCTGGTAGATTCAGGCGCGGCTGGGAATTTTATTGATAAGAAGTTTTGTTTAGAGTTAGGGTTTCCCCTTCTCCCTGTTGATGTTCCTTTTCCCGTTCACGCCCTAGATAGTCGTCCGTTGGGTACGGGCTTAATCAGGGAGGTCACGGCGCCACTTAGGATGTGTGCGCAGGGGAGTCATCAGGAGATAATTCAACTGTTTCTGATTGACTCTCCTGCGTATCCGGTGGTGCTGGGCATGCCCTGGTTAAGTACCCATAACCCCGTTATTTCGTGGCAGGAGAGGGCTCTGATGGAGTGGTCTGCTCAGTGTGTGGGTAGATGTTTGGGCGTTTCCATAGGGGCTACCTCGGTGGAGAGTCCAAACCAGGTGCCCGCATTGCACATTCCACCTGAGTATGGGGATTTGGCTATTGCGTTTAGTAAGGCGAGGGCGACGCGGTTGCCACCCCATAGGCAGGGGGATTGTGCGATAGACCTTCAGGCAGGAGCTGCGCTCCCACGGAGTCATGTGTATCCTCTGTCTCAGGAGGAGAAGAAAGCTATGGAGGTTTACATAGACGAATCACTGAGACAAGGATACATACGGCCGTCCACTTCCCCCGCGTCCTCGAGTTTCTTTTTCGTGAAGAAAAAGGATGGGGGTTTGCGTCCGTGCATCGATTACCGTGGTCTCAATCAGATTACGGTGAAGTATAGTTATCCACTCCCGCTGATTGCGACCATGACTGAGTCGTTGCATGGGGCGCGTTTCTTCACGAAATTAGATCTCAGGAGCGCGTACAACTTGGTGCGCATCAGGAGGGATGATGAATGGAAAACAGCCTTTAGTACCACCTCGGGCCATTACGAGTATCTAGTCATGCCATACGGGTTGATGAATGCTCCGTCAGTTTTCCAATCATTCGTGGATGAGATCTTCAGGGACATGCAGGGACAGGGAGTCGTGGTGTACATAGATGACATTCTCGTGTACTCACCTACCCGTGTCGAGCATGTGGCCCTGGTGCGCAGGGTGTTGCGGAGGCTGGTGGAGCACGACCTGTATGTGAAGGCAGAGAAGTGTCTGTTTTTCCAGGAGTCGATTTCCTTTTTGGGGTATCAGTTGTCTGCGTCAGGGGTGAAGATGGAGGTAGACCGAGTGTCAGCCGTGCGTAATTGGCAAACACCAACCACTGTGAAAGAGGTGCAGCAGTTTTTGGGGTTTGCGAATTACTACCGGAGGTTTATCCGGGGTTTTGGGCAAGTGGCAGCTCCCATCACGTCTCTCTTAAAGGGGGGCCCGGTGCGTCTGCAGTGGTCAGTCGAGGCGGACAGGGCGTTTGAGAAGCTGAAGGACCTGTTCACCTCGGCCCCGGTGCTGGCGCATCCGGATCCCTCTTTACCATTTCAGGTAGAGGTGGACGCGTCTGAGGCCGGTATTGGCGCCGTGCTTTCACAACGGTCAGGCGCGCCACCTAAACTCCGCCCCTGTGCCTTCTATTCCAAGAAGCTCAGCCCGGCGGAGCGAAATTATGACGTAGGGGACAGGGAGCTGTTAGCTGTGGTACAGGCCCTTAAGGTGTGGAGGCACTGGCTTGAGGGGGCTCAACACCCTTTCCTCATTTTGACGGACCACCGTAACCTGGAGTACATCCGGGCAGCGAGGAGGCTGAACCCTCGACAGGCTAGATGGAGTATGTTTTTGACCCGTTTCTCTTTTAAGATCACCTACATCCCTGGGTCACAAAACGGTAAGGCAGATGCGCTGTCTCGGCGGTATGACGGGGAGGAGAGGTCCGTGGAGCCCACTCCCATACTGCCGGAGTCGTGTCTAGTGGCACCGGTGGTGTGGGAGCTCGATTCTGAGCTCGAGCGGGCATTACGCACCGACCCTAGTCCACCACAATGCCCGGAGGGTCGGAAGTATGTTCCGCTCGAGTGTCGGGATCGATTGATCTATTGGGCTCACACGTCACCCTCCTCTGGACATCCGGGTATCGGCCGGACAGTGCACTGTCTTAGTGCCAAATATTGGTGGCCCACGTTGGCCAGGGATGTGAGGGTTTATGTTTCCTCCTGCTCGGTGTGCGCCCAGTGTAAGGCGCCTAGACATCTGCCTAGGGGTAAGTTACTGCCCCTGCCCGTTCCACAACGACCATGGTCCCACCTCTCGGTGGATTTTATAACTGACCTTCCCCTCTCTCAAGGGAATACTACACTCCTGGTCGTTGTGGACCGGTTCTCTAAGGCCTGTCGTTTGCTCCCCATGCCGGGTCTTCCTACTGCCCTACAGACCGCCGAAGCACTATTCACTCATGTGTTCCGGCACTACGGGGTGCCCGAGGACATTGTGGCTGACCGGGGTCCCCAATTCACCTCCAGAGTCTGGAGAGCTTTTATGGAGCGGTTGGGGGTCTCGGTGAGCCTCACCTCGGGTTACCACCCGGAGAGTAATGGGCAGGTGGAACGCGTAAACCAGGATGTGGGCAGGTTTCTCAGAACATACTGCCGGGACCGGCCGGAGGAGTGGGCGAGATATGTGCCCTGGGCCGAGATGGCACAGAACTCTCTCCGCCACTCCTCCACCCAACTAACCCCTTTTCAGTGTGTTTTAGGGTACCAGCCGGTTCTGGCACCATGGCATGAGAGCCAGATCGAGGCCCCCGCTGTGGATGAGTGGGTGCGGCGCTCGGAGGAGACGTGGAACGCTGCACACGTCCATCTGCAGCGTGCCATACGTCGACAGAAGACGAGCGCCGACCTACACCGCAGTGAGGGGCCTGTGTACGCACCTGGAGATCGAGTCTGGCTCTCTGCCAGAAACCTGCCCCTCCGCCTGCCCTGTCGGAAACTGGGTCGGCGGTTTGTGGGGCCATTTAAAGTCCTGAGAAGGTTGAACGAGGTATGTTATAGATTACAGTTACCAGTTGAGTATAAGTGTATTAACCCCTCGTTCCATGTGTCCCTTCTCAGGCCGGTGGTAGCAGGCCCACTCCAAGAACATGAGATCTTGGAGACCCCCCCGCCCCCGTTGGACATCGAGGGGGCACCGGCGTACACCGTGAGATCCATCTTGGATTCTAGACGTCGGAGAGGGGGTCTTCAGTATCTAGTGGAGTGGGAGGGGTACGGTCCGGAGGAGCGGTGCTGGGTGCCGAGGAGAGACATCTTGGACCCGTCGCTCCTGACGGAATTCCATCGGGGGTATCCGACGCGCCCTGCGCCGCGGCCTCCGGGTCGTCCCCAAGGCCGGAGTCGGCGCGCGTCTGGAGCCGCGCGTCAAGGGGGGGGTACTGTCACGGTTTCGGCCGAGGCTGCCTCTCTCCCTTGTTCGGGCAGGCTTCGGCGTTCGTCGTCTCCGGAATTCTAGCTGCCACCGTTCTATGTTCTGTGTTTCCTGTTTGATTAGTTTTGTCTGTTAGCCACACCTGTTTTGTGTTAGGTCTCATTATGCACCCTATTTAGTTCCCTGTTTGTGTGTATAGTGTTGTGTGTAATTGTCGCTTGTCAGATGGTTGCGTAGCTGTGTTATTTTTCCAGTACGCCAGGATTAGTAGTGTCCTCCTCTGTTTAGGAGAGTTTTGCGCACTGTGTTTTCGTGCGATCGTGTGTTGACGCCTGTGCGCGTCTGTTTGGCATCCTGCCGTTTGTGGATTATTTTGCATAGTAAAGTCTTGTTGGACTGTACCTCTGCTTCTGCGCCTGATTCCCCACCACACCATCACTACATCGTTGACATCATGTCAACATCATACTTTCAAGATCTTAGCTAGCAAGCTAGCAGTCATCATCATGAATCAAGGCTACAATATACTGGCAAATCCTTTTCAATACTTGTCATATGAAGAGAAATAATGAAGAGAGATTATAGATAAAACATATCGGTGCTCATTGGACATAAACATTACACAACAAGTTGGAAATCGCAAATTCAACAATGAGTGGTTTGGAAGGAATCAGTGGCTAACTGCAAGCATCACAAAGCAATCACTAGCCTGCTATTCAGTGGAGTGGGTGTGTGGTCCAAGTCTGGGTTTAAGGGTCTCTCTTCCAAGCTTAAGAGGATAAACATTAAACATTGGCCATGCTGTCAATCCAGCATGACTTCTGCCACGTTCAAAACAACTGGAAACTCGGAACTGGGAAATCTCAGACTTCAGTGAGTTCAAGACAACTGGGAACTCGGATAAAAATGAGCTCAGACTGGGAAAATATATTTTGAACGGTCATCCAACTCGGAATTGCAAGTTGGGAACTCGGGCCTCTTTCTAGAGCTCCGATCTGAAGATCACTGACGTCATGATTTGACCTAGTTTTTTTTCCGAGTTCCCAGTGGTCTTGAAAGCACCATAAATCCAAAGAATGCCAGACTTTTGATGACAAAATTTGCCCACAAAGGACCGCCGCGCCACCTTCCTGTTCAAGTGAGCACAGCACAACAAGGCAAGTCCAAAAATGTATTGTATGCTGCTGCATAAATGATATAATATGCCAGGGAGATATGTATACTGTAGCTAAGAAAGTAATACTAAGTGTATGTTGTGTAGTAAGCTGTTAGTAGACCATGTCCCTCACCCTAATAATTTCATCCCTTTTCCCCTCATAACTTAGCCTACTGTCCTGACTTGGTGGTGCACTTGTAGCCTATAGCCTATTTTAGAGAAATGTCATCATCGAATGTTGTAAGAGCTTTCATTGTCTGCTTATATGCCCCCTTTATTTATCCTACAGTTCTGACTTGGTGTACAGGGAGAATACTGTAAGAACGGCCCATGTTCTGAATTCTGTCGCTGTACATTTCAAAAGTGCTGAACAAATAGTTATATTGACTACGTCCGTCCTGGCTCGCTCATTAATGTCTTAATCGAAATTACGGACCGCCTCTTATCCGCTCGTTGTCCCCTTATGCCATAGTTTGAATATCTCAACTGTCAGTAGAAACCACATTTGTTTAAGCAAGTCAGCCATATCAGCTATGTTTAAAAGGCAGTAAATGAGGCTGAATTAACTGTTTCGCTGCCAGACAAGGCTCCGCTGATAGCCAGGTGTAGCGGTGGTAAGGATTCACTCCATGGTACTGAAAAGAAAGCTCTGCTGTTGGGAAAGCTTTATGTAGGCCCTAACAGTTTGTGGGCACCGTTTGGCACCGTTATAGTGTAATTAATGTATTGTTTAGTGTTGTGTTGTGGCATTGCTGGCATGCATAAAAAATATAAAAAATACTTTGACTTTGCCCCACCAATATTTACATGCTAAAATCGCCACCTACAGATAGAATGCTCAAGTGAATCAATTATCAACTCTGCTGGAGTTGGATCCAACCTCACCAAAGTAACGGTCAATTGGACGCCTAAAGGAAACGAGTGGAGGATGAGTGAGTGAGACTTGCTCTAGACACGCACACAATGCATATAAATGCCATTAGATCCATTTGGTGAAAACAAGAGGTGACATATGCTGTAATTTGCTGATCCTTGTTATCATTGTGCAGTGTGCTTAACTCTCTGCTGGTGCAATCAGCAGACTCAGCCTCCCTGCCATTCAGAGCTCCACAATGCATCAGCTCTTCAGTGCACAGGCAGCAACCCCTGGTACCTTCATTAAACTGGAGAGATTTAAAAACTTTCTCCAGCTACACTGCCTGAATAATGCTAGATCATCTAAATGCAGAGGGCCTAAGGGGTAATATGCTAATTACAGTATAGCAAGTATAGCTTTTCTATCTTTGATTGATAATTGATAAACTGTTTCATGATCATTTAGTTCCAAATTGAGCAAGTTGCCAGAGAGTTTGTACCAATGAAATCCAATGCTCCGCTCGGTTCCCACTCTGAGAAAGACTGCCCACTACCTCCAAACGTGCCTATTTTTAACTCAGCCTGCCTCCTACACAGATGAGGAGGGTGGAGTGGCTTGTGGAACCACAACTCCAGGAGCCACATGGCCAAAGGAAAAACCAATTGGGCACTACGATGCATCAATCAGGACACAACACAACACAACATCCAAAGTCAACAACTCGAGAGCACTAAGTATGAAGAGGCAGGTGGCTTAGTGGGTAAGAGCGTTGTGCCAGTAACCGAAAGGTCGCTGGTTCTAATCCCCGAGCCGACTAGGTTGAAAAAATCTGTCGATGTGCCCTTAAGCAAGGCACTTAACCCTAATTGCTCATGTAAGTCGCTCTGGATAAGAGCGTCTGCTAAATGACAATTAAAAAAAAAAAATAATCACATGAACACCTTTCTTTTCATTGCTCTCAACTAACCACAACCACTGACTTTAACATGCTCTGCAGACAGATATCTAGTTATATACTACACTGAGCTCCAGTCCTTTTGTTGATTTTGTGCATTATCATGTCACCATAATTCATAGGGACATGAATGATGACAGGGTCAACATATGATCATCATAACTTTCCACTCCCTTATTAACATGGGAACCATATCAATTAACAGTTTACAGATTTACCAATACTAAACAACTGGTATTTCAGAGATGTAACACCTGAAGCTATTATATAGGAATTTTATACTCACTCTTAACCACTGTAAAATGTTTTGGGGGAATAATAATTGTTAACCTATAGGAACAGCAATCTCTGTAAATGTTCAAATCCCCATGTCCTAAAATCAGCTCCTCTTGTTTTTCATGGTGGAAGTGTATTTCTTTGGTTTCCAACATCATACTGTAGCAGCAGCTAACCAGTATGATTCAGTCTGACTGAGGCTTGGGGGGTTATGGAATTAGTAGAAGCCTAGAGTACGATTCCTGCATTTCTCTCAATGTTGAGGACTCTTTTCACCATACCAATGCTTGCAAAAACAGTCGAGCTCATGCTAAGCATGTTAGTCACCCTGGATGCGATCTTGCTAGCTGGGGCTTTCAACACTTTCTTCTGGTAGCTCTACACACACACCTACTCACCACCATGAAAGCATTTCTGCAAATGCACATGCTCATGCACAGCAACTGGCATTAACAGGTACTTGTGAGTAACAGGCACAAGCATTTTCAACACCTCAGACACAGAAAGAACATATGGTAAATGGAGCAAAGAGAAATATTTTGGACATGTAGCTCTGCAGCACAAGGAGCTCAACATAGTCAAGCAGAAGGGGGTAAATTACAACACAGGACTGATATCCATAATTACTCTGTTTATCATACCTACTTTATACGAAAGGTTATAGTGGTGCGTTGCCATTTGGTTGGATTGTGGAGGAGCACACTAACGGGGAATGTGAGTGCCACTAAAAGTGTCAGTAGACATTAATTTTGAGGAGGAAAATGTAGATACAAAATTAAAACATGTGTGCCTATACATCATGCAAAAACCATTTGGAGAAATGCATCATTGAAAGAGAGAAAAAAAGAAGCGTATCTATTTAAGACACCATATCATTTTAATCCAGCGATGAATAAAATCTCTATGTACACAGTGCCAGTATTTTTGCAGCAAAGAAATACACTTTGTACAAGTGCACTCAAAACAGCTAGTCCTTCAAAAGTCACAATATCGGGAAAGATTATATTTCAAAGCTATAACTGCCTGAAGACAATTAAATAAGGTCTCTGAGAGCTGTCTGATATCCATCCCTTTGAGAGGGATATTCTAAATATAAACATATATTGGAAATGGGTTTTTAGTTTGACTCCAGGCAGGTATATGGTTTCTATGGTAACCTTTTCTCCATTTGTGATAATAAGCATTTACACTGCTGAAACCAAACAGTGTGATCTCAACGTGATCTCTGGACAATTAATGTCAGAATTCAGCCCCTGCCCCACCTGCATGTTGTAGCCCCTTATAATAATGACAATAGTTAACACAGTCTTGCTGATTTAGACAGGAAAAAAGTGAGTCATGAGTAATTAGTCCATACTGTGTCTATAACTAAGTAAATAGTCTGGAAAATTACCCCAAGAATTGTCTTTCTCAAAATCACCTTCTGTTTGCCTATCAGAGTTGTCAGAGGTGTCAGAGCTGTTCACAGGCATAGTGTGCTTCACCAGCCTGGATGCCGTCCACGTTCTCTATATCATGATTCATTAATGCTTCTGATGCACTATAGTGGGGAAGTGTCAATTATTCCCACATTTGCTTGTGCCCTCTGTTTACTCATGTCTGTGTAGGAAGATGCCATTGACACCATTCATGGACAGCCACCAGAAGACATCTACATACAGTGGGGAAAAAAAGTATTTAGTCAGCCACCAATTGTGCAAGTTCTTCCACTTAAAAAGATGAGAGAGGCCTGTAATTTTCATCATAGGTACATGTCAACTATGACAGACAAATTGAGCGAAAAAAAATCCAGAAAATCACATTGTAGGATTTTTAATGAATTTATTTGCAAATTATGGTGGAAAATAAGTATTTGGTCACCTACAAACAAGCACGATTTCTGGCTCTCACAAACCTGTAACTTCTTCTTTAAGAGGCTCCTCTGTCCTACACTCGTTACCTGTATTAATGGCACCTGTTTGAACTTGTTATCAGTATAAAAGACACCTGTCCACAACCTCAAACAGTCACACTCCAAACTCCACTATGGCCAAGACCAAAGAGCTGTCAAAGGACACCAGAAACAAAATTGTAGACCTGCACCAGGCTGGGAAGACTGAATCTGCAATAGGTAAGCAGCTTGGTTTGAAGAAATCAACTGTGGGAGCAATTATTAGGAAATGGAAGACATACAAGACCACTGATAATCTCCCTCGATCTGGGGCTCCACGCAAGATCTCACCCCGTGGGGTCAAAATGATCACAAGAATGGTGAGCAAAAATCCCAGAACCACACAGGGGGACCTAGTGAATGACCTGCAGAGAGCTGGGACCAAAGTAACAAAGCCTACCATCAGTAACACACTACGCCACCAGGGACTCAAATCCTGCAGTACAAGACGTGTCCCCCTGCTTAAGCCAATACATGTCCAGGCCCGTCTGATGTTTGCTAGAGTGCATTTGGATGATCCAGAAGAGGATTGGGAGAATGTCATATGGTCAGATGAAATCAAAATATAACTTTTTGGTAAAAACTTAACTCGTCGTGTTTGGAGGACAAAGAATGCTGAGTTGCATCCAAAGAACACCATACCTACTGTGAATCATGGGGGTGGAAACATCATGCTTTGGGGCTGTTTTTCTGCAAAGGGACCAGGACGACTGATCCGTGTAAAGGAAAGAATGAATGGGGCCATGTATCGTGAGATTTTGAGTGAAACCTCCTTCCATCAGCAAGGGCATTGAAGATGAAACGTGGCTGGGTCTTTCAGCATGACAATGATCCCAAACACACCGCCCGGGCAACGAAGGAGTGGCTTCGTAAGAAGCATTTCAAGGTCCTGGAGTGGCCTAGCCAGTCTCCAGATCTCAACCCCATAGAAAATCTTTGGAGGGAGTTGAATGTCCGTGTTGCCCAGCGACAGCCCCAAAACATCACTGCTCTAGAGGAGATCTGCATGGAGGAATGGGCCAAAATACCAGCAACAGTGTGTGAAAACCTTGTGAAGAATAAACAGAAAACGTTTGACCTGTGTCATTGCCAACAAAGGGTATATAACAAAGTATTGAGAAACTTTTGTTATTGACCAAATACTTATTTTCCACCATAATTTGCAAATAAATTCATAAAAAATCCTACAATGTGATTTTCTGGATTTTTTTTCTCATTTTGTCTGTCATAGTTGACGTGTACCTATGATGAAAATTACAGGCCTCTCTCATCTTTTTAAGTGGGAGAACTTGCACAATTGGTGGCTGACTAAATACTTTTTTCCCCCACTGTACAGTCTTAGAAAAAAGGGTTCCAAAAGGGTTCTGCGGCTGTCCCCATAAGATAACCTTTTTTGGTTCCAGGTAGAACTATTTTGGGTTCCATGTAGAACCCTCTGTGTAAAGGGTTGTACATGGAACCCAAAAGGGTTCTACCTGGAACCAAAAGGGGTTGTTCAAAGGGTTATCCTATGGGGACAACCAAAGAACCCTTTTTGGTTCTAGATAGCACCTTTTTTTCTAAGAGTGTACTGTAGGGTGGTGGAGCTTAGTGTCTATCAGAGGAGAGGCAGTGCAGTCTGTGCCTGTGTGTGTGGCCTGAACCAGGTCCAGCCTGCCAGTTCACAGGGCGGGATTCTTCAGTATGTCTCTGGGAGTCTCTGGTTTCAGTGGGCGATGCTGGGTGTTGGGAGACTGGGAGAGAGGAGTGCCCAGGGCTTGGAAGCTTGACGTATTTAAACCAGACATGCACAGTCTGTATTCATATATCACCAGCCCACCAGTCTGACAATCAGGGCCATGTGATCTGAAAGGCGCTGAGTAGTTCAAGGAGCACTCATCTCACCTAATAGGAGGTAGAGAGCTAAGATGTCAGTGCATGACTGAAGTCCTGGCTGACTAAAAACAAAATGTAAACACTGTAATAAATGAACAGAACAGTAAATGGGTAAAACACAAAAAGACTTAGAGGTTCTTTCTCTTGTTTTTTCAACCTCTTCAATCTCAATCTAAAAAAAAAAACTGCAATAAAACTATTTGGAGGGCAGGTTCAAAATGATCCTCCCCGTGGCAAGACCTTCATTTAGTAAGTGTTGATACATAAAGCCCTGTCGAGAGCAAGACGCAGGGCAGAATGACACAGATTTCACAATACTAAAGTGTTATCAGACGAGATGCAGGTTTATGGTTCAAGGGTCCATTCATACAGAGAATGCTCTCCCTCTCCGCCTGCCTGACACACTGATAAAGACACAACAAACAAAGCAGCTCCACACACAGCTCCATCCTGACCTCTCCCCACGGGGTCATATATCATCCTACTGAACACTCCACAAGCAGAATCTCCTTTAACCTCCACCATTCATTTGAATAAAGCATATTTTCCGAAATTCATGAAAACAGAGCGATATGTGAGATCAGGCATAACAGATAGATTATCGAACTGACACTGATCTGAAGGTCTGAACCCCATTCAGAACACAATTAACCACCAAAGCACCATAATCTTAGCAGATGTGTCCTTTTCATCCTTGTTTGACTGTCATCCATAACCTGCCTACCTCTGATGGACCCAGGCATGCTTGACCCTGGGGAGTTGGTAGCTGCAGGCAGAAGGCATCTTATCCTGGATTTACATAGATAAATGCAAAGCGTTAATTCTGGGGTCAACCAGTGGCCTGAGTCTTGACCCGATGTCTGCTCTGTTGCTATCTAATGGTCCACTCTGGCCATTAACCATACTGACAAGAGCTTAGCTGTCTTATGTGGTTGTTCCACAAACAAGAGTCGACTACCTGAGAATGTATTGTACTGAACTGAAATGATGCCCAGTTCTCAGTCCCTACTCTGTACATGACAAAAATCTGTCCTTTTCTAAACGGTAGCAACCCACAAAATAAGTTCCAATGTGTTCAGCACCAAGCTGCACAGATGCACAGGATCAGCCTAGCGGCAAATACGAGTAATCAGCCACTTGTGCACTGAAAGGGTTATATCCGCATCCAGGCTGAAAGACACTCCAACATACACAGACACAAATCCTGTTGAGCTGAGCTGAGCAGAGATACCCTACATACTACCAGCCCTCCAAGGCACAATTAGGATTTCATGGGAGGGAGAAATCCACATTCCAGCACAAGTCCTTTCTTCCTCTTCAATATCAACTTTTTACTCATGGAAGAACCTAAAGCACCTCTCAATAGGATTTGAATAAAGCAATAAAAACAAATCCAGAAAAAAACTAATTTTCAAACTAGGTATTCATGGTTGACTGAGGAAAAAGTGAAAAAAATGTTTTTAAGTCTTCCAGTTTCAATCATTTCTCAAATTCTATACGATATGAAAAGAAACAACCACTGGTGGCTTGTGTGAAGTGTGCAACTCAGCCATGTTGACAGAGATGAAGATCCTGTATGGATCGCTACAAACAGCCGCTCTTCTACCATCTCTCAGTGTCCTAGACAAAGTACAGTGCTAGAGTAAGAGGCCAACATTTTAACACTGCAAAGAGCTGGCTGACAAGAGTTGTGGAGGAGTAGCTACATTATGAACAGGAAAGAAATTGGAGGCACTATTTGACAGAACATGTCCACAACATACAAAAGCAGTTAATGGTTTAAAATAGGAACATAATGAGGGTGTTTTCACACTTGTCCCTTTCAGCCAATTCTTGTGAACTCAGTGCGGTTCACTTAATTTTTTGTGCAGTGTGAACACACCAAAGGAACTCAGACCCCTCAAAAGACCCCTGAAGCGAACCAAACTGAGTCCATCTCGAGAGGTGGTCTGAGTTCAGTTCGCTTGAAGTCCGATGTTCAGATTATTTGTTTGCAATATGTGATCTTTAGGCTAAGAAAGCTTCATAAACTGTTTATTTGATTGTGGGGTTTGAATAGTGTGAGAAGACAACAAATATTATTTGGTCACAGCATAGGGTACAAAATCAATGCTAGCTCTTAAAGGGGCAGTAGCCTATGTTGGGTTTACAATTTTCAATTACAGCATTATTTAATCTGCAGTTATTCTTCTGCTATTTATTCTGTTACATTAACATGTTAATATTAACTTCTGATTATAATTATTAATGCTAATCTTTTAACTAAATGCAATCTATTGCTTCCAAAATGTGAGTAGGTATATCTAGCTGTCCGATAACACGTTCTGATAGAATGGCTGGCCCTGCACTTTGTAAAAACTCAGCTTGCATTGAGTGAATATTGAAAAAGATCTTGGTTCCTTTCTAAACATAACAATGTGAATGCAAAGAGGACTCGGACCTCAAAATAGGTTAAATGAACTGGCAAAAGAGTTGAGTCCTCATTCAAAGGTAAGGGCATTGTGAATACAAAGAGAACTGAGTTATTATTAATTTTTTTTCACCTCAGAGTTCACTTTAAAAAGGACTGAGATCGGTTCTTTTAAAGAGGACTATAATATAGTGTGATATATAATATATATGTGAAAACACCCTGAAATGAAGAATGAAGAATGACATGTCTCATGATGTGATCACTGCATTCTACTAAGGTCATACATTAATTAACTAAGGTTAGATTAAGTATTTTTCAGATACACCCTGACAGTATCATCAGCTTAATTTGATATAGCCAATAACCCAATGTACCCTAGAAAATAAAGAGTAAATTGATGCAATTAAGAACGATAATTCCCTTTTAACAGCTTTCGTAACACATTTTTTGACAGATATATATATATATATTTTACTGACACAGTGACACCAGAGGTTTTTGATAAGAGCATAAGAAGAAATAAATCACTAATTTACCATGAAGATCTCAACATCTATTACACTGTGAAGTGACTCTGATGCTAACACTATCAGATGAAATGATGACAATAAATGAGGAATGCAACATGGGATAGTCACTAGCTGATGAGGAAATGCCTGGCAGCAAATCCTGGACATAGCACATCGCAGCACATAAGGGCTCAGTTTTGGATCAGTTACTTTGTTGTGACCAAGGCTTCCGAAGTGTCCAGACAGTGGAGCCGAGATTGAAAAGACCACATTGTAGCTGTCACTACCGATTCCGGCCCAGAGCTTTTACCCTGCCTGGAGAAAAGGTTAAGAACATCCTCCACTTGAGAAATGCCCAAACCTATTGACAGATGTGCGCTGGCATACAGACAAATCATGCCTGCACTGTGGTTATGCCTCAGTTTTCTAACTATTCATATAACTTCTCATAACATTTACCAGAAAAAAAACCTCAAAGCATCTCGCCAACACCTACGTTATGAGAAAGCTCTTTCAGTGCAGCTCAAAAGCTGAGAGCTTCAACCCTCCACCTCACAGTGTGGGCAGTTCTGGCAGAGCCACGTGCAGAACAACACTGACTGAGAGTGCAACAGTTATCAATAGAGCAAGAAAAATGGACGCACAGCGGGGACAACCAAATCTCCACGGCTGAGAAAGTTGACTCTTGCCCACCTCTGTTTTATTGAAGTGTCCACAATGTCCACAATGCCTTCCAAGTCTCAGTGCATTAAAGGGGATGATCTCGATACAGCTTTAGCCACTTCAGGGTAATGCAAATCACTTTAATATGTTAAGAAGATTAAACTGGATAAATGTCTAGATACATGTTTTTTTAAAGCCACATAAACCGCTCTGGTGTTTTTATTTAGGGAGGGGAGGTGTCTGCGTCAGTTCAGACGATCAACACAAACCCTCCAAAATCCCATACCATTGGCTGAGGAAAATTAGGCTTATTCGAGATTTTGCATTTTAAGCTTCTTGGATATAAGACCATCCCACTTCTTTCTTATTATTTAACACCAACCCTTAGGACAACAAAACACAGGTCACAATCTCATATCTCTGATATGCTACTCTTGAATTTGATTTGGTTGTCTTGTCTTATCCTGCCTGTGCCAATATATGGTCTTAATTTTGACCATGAAATGTTGGTATTTCTGAAGGGTTCATAATCTATTGGTAAAAGTATGAGGGACATCTAAGTAGGTATAGTGAAAGGAATATGGAAATTATATCCCTTAGTAGTTTAAACTTTTAATGATACTTTAGATACAAGTATTATCCTGTCACAGTATGTGCCATATTTCTATAGTTTTGAAATTTGGTAAAATCACTACAACTATATCAACAAACATTGGATTAACACACATGTTTTCATTGGTTGATTGGTTTCCCTGGCAATGAATTTGGTTTATCAAAATCAAAATCATGATTTCCATTTATTACTGATTATACTATATCAAATGACTAAATTCAATCAGGTAATCAGGTATGTTCCCAACGCAGGATTTATTGTCAATCCTTTTCTATCAGAGGAATTGTGGAACTGAGAAGGTGTCTGCCTGTCAACTTGCCATTCTGTTAAACACAGAAACTGCACTTGAAATTGTTGAGTGTGAAAATGAAAGGGAGAAAGAAAACAACATAATGTAAAGGGATTAACAAATCATTTGCATTCCATTTCCACTGCTTCCAAACCACAGGATCAGAGGAATGACAAGAAAGTGATGGCTGCTCAGTCTTAACACCAACTGCATTCTCTGGAGAGGAACAAAGCCAGCTCAGATCAATCAGAGTTTGCCTTTAAATCAGAGATGGACTCATTTAACACAATCATGTCTTGGTTACCACTCTCGGAACAGATAGGCCTATATTTATCAGTTTATTGTGTATCAAAGCTACCTCCTTAATTGAACAAGGGAAAGAGATGTTCTTATTTCAATTAGACAAATCTTCTCGTTCTACAAACTCTAACTTTCCATACAGTGCAGTACATGAACATAATACAGAAATTACAACCCAATTTGAGGTAGGTGCATAACAAGGTGAGTCGAGAGTTTTTTGCCCTCATCTCACTCAAGTACATTTCATCCACCTTTCATGTAAGCACTGTCTTTATAATTTCATAAACTAACGTCTTTGAAAGAGAACGAGTTAGTCCTGCTTTCAAAACTTCCACTTGTTGCCAAAATGAATTGGGTTCAAAATTGCTATTAAAATACTATTTTAACATAAAGAATAACTTTATTCAACATTTCTGATGAAGTCTATACTAGCAAACACTGGCAAATCGTAACAAAAAGATTATCCACAGAAGATAAAAACAAATACTGTGTTTCGGGAAAATAAAGAACCCAAAAAGGTTCAGACAATAGCATCACCAGGGGAGATGAGGACGGCATTCTGGAGACTTTAGCATTAAAAGCAGCCCTGCAGCTATTCTTAAAGAAGGTGAATCAGAGGATTGGGACAGAACTGTAACTAAACCTAAAGCTGGACTACAGATGAGAAGCACATTACAATTTGGGAAACATACCGTAGGCTATTAACTTTATATTCTATACTTCTTTAACTTTATCATCACTCAGAAATGTGAGTGACACACTCAAAGGGAAAGTTTAAATCCAATAGTTATGTCTGTATAGACAAGAGATGCCTTGGGAAAGATACAGTATCAGACAAAAGGAGTCACTGTTGGATTTCACATCACTGTTCAGTGAGGCCACAGACAACTAACTAAAAACATCTTGAACTTATGTGACATTTTTGGGCACATTTGATGAGCCTAGCACCAGACTGAAAGTGACAGAATCCTTACATCGTTAACATTAGTGCTAATGACTGAAGGTGGCTGAGGTTGCTCCTGAGGTCTAGCTACAAAGCTAGATGGTTTCTGTGCCCTCATATAAATAGACATTTAATCTTGTATGTTTATCCTAGCATCCACAGCAGCAAATGCACTTTCCTGTGCAGATTATGAATCTCTGTTCAAACAGATCTGAGAGTCAATGTATATGAACTGGCTGAAATGGAAATGATATCTGAATGATATTTACAGAGACCATAGGTTGGGTACTGACTGTCTTTTCATTTTCTGCTTTCAGTTGTCTTTGCTCTTGATTCTTTCTGTTTTACCCCACCAAAATGAAGCAAAACTGATCATTATGAAAAGGCATGACCAGGGTTATGGTAGCAGCCGACACATATGGACAATATTCGATTTAGTCCAGGATTTACAACATGTTGTGTATCAAGTATCACTTTCACAAGACTTTCCCCTGTAATACTGCTGCTTGCATACTAACCTGGCCTTAGCTATTCACACCACATGGGTATTCCCCTGATCTTCCCTTATCCCCTCATGGTGATAAAACACAACTCCATGGTAATTGAAATCATATTTTACTCAAATCCACTGTGTCATACTGTTTTACTACATGTGCTCCTATCACTATGCATGAGAGAGGGAAGGAGAAAGAAAGAAAGAAATAATAGGAGAGGATTCTGGCAGTAATGTAACAATAGGACAAGTCATAATGATTGAGTGGGTGAGTGTGTGAGTGATAGAGAAAGAGAGAGAAAAAGAGAGAGTTAAAGAGAGGAGTGGAGAGAGAGGAATACAGAGAGGTCAAGAGGGGTAAATAAGCAGGTTGGAGCATCACCACAGTGCACACCTCACCTCAACCCAACACAGTGGCCCACTCACCAAGGGCAAACTTCATAGCATGGCAGCCTGTGTTAACCTATCTGGGCTTTGCAGTATGGGGGGCTGTACAGAATTTACATTTGACACAACATGTAAATCATTCATCTTTGTGGAAACTCGGATTATGTGGCTTATTGCCTCTCAACATTCAACTGATTATGCATAATCAAGCCTGCGCTTCTGGTAAGAGAGGCTGTAATTCTTTCCTCTTCAGAGCCTCGCATGAATCATACATGTTGTGTAAGAATGGGCGATGACTGAATAAATTGGGTCACGGGTCAGTTTAACAGGGTTGTTATTATGACAAACTGAAACATTAGCTAGGGAAATAAACACCCTGAATCTTGGCTAAATGAGCTGGTGTACTCCTACCAGCCAACTACACCCACCTGATGACACTGGATTTACAACTAGACAGACATCACGTTTCATTTGCAGACCTTGGGTCTCATGTTATGATAACTAATAGTATGCGAAGTGTCTTCAGACGTCTAAATATACATCCCTGACTCTTCCACTGAATGAGGACAATCGCCTACAGAAATTAAAATCCTGTCTCTGCGCACTCACATCCCCAACAGGAAGATCTTTCAGGAATCCTGCATGGGTGGACGTGTAGGCTTTCCTGGGAATGACAGGGTCTGTTGGAGAGGAACCCCACCCTCGCGGTCTCCACCATGCCAAGGCTGTTGAGCGTGGGCAGCTAGCACTGAGACGGCAGCCTGTCGTGGGCACTGCCAGGCTTAATGCTGCCCTGTCGTCATCAGAGGCTTGCAGAAAAGAACACTGAGATTCACCAAAAAAAGAGGAGGGGGATCGTCACATTTAAATCCTCTCTTAACGCCCCCACATGGTTTAGCCAAGCGTAAAAAATCATTCACACAGAGTGAGACAGAGAAAGAGAGAGAAAAAGATATTAGCAGCAGTAAGCAAGCTCAAGAGATCATAGTGAGGCAGTTCTAATCGTAGTAATGGTTTAAGCCCTCATACCCTCCACCAGATGCAAGAAAGTCTCCACAAAAACTAAAATCCCCCATGCCTAAGACTGTGCCCTGTGGCTGTGGGCCCTCCTCAAAAAACAAACTCCACAAATGACTTACATTTTAGAATACCACAGAAGTGAAGGGGACTTCAGTGGGAAGATTTGCTAAAACGAAGCTGAAGAAATGCATTTACAATCTTACAGTTACTGTAAGTTGATACACAACTGATACCTTAATGCAAAGCTCAAAAGATCAAGTAGTGTAGCTGCACCAGAGACTACATCAAGTCTTAACCACTGCTAATGGGTTGATGGTAGGTGAGCCAACAAATGTTTTCCATTGTAATGTGTACCATTATAGCAATAGATGGTGAATGTCATCCACATAACAGTAAATAACACTTAATGTAAAACACTTCTACATATTCGTGTGTGTGTTTAATGGCCCATGGTGTTATAAAGACTAACATTCTGTGGAATAGATTTAAGTACACCATTCCCAAGGGGTCCCCCTGTGATTCTAATATATTTCCCACTGGTTATCATTAAGTGATAAACATAACTTCAATCACTCCTAAGGAGTTTGGCCATAGTCCAATCTTGACCCTCAAAAAAGTTAAATATAAAGAAATGTGTCACAGCAGTTAGGTTTTTAAATCTACCGCCAACTGAAACAAACTCCTAGTGCTATCAACAAGCATTTCACCTCATCATGTTATATCATTACTACTTCAGATCCACATAATAGATGCTTATGGTGCTTCACGGCTCAATTAGTAATTTCTAAATGCACTGCAACAACATATAGACAACCTCTCGAAATTGGAAACTAAGTTGAATTTATATGGTGAATCATTACTTTGTAGCCCTGGACAAGGAAATATGTTGTTTCTGTGGGCCTTTGCTTTTGTTTTTGGTAATAAAAGCCTATTTAGAGGCATTGCTGGCTGGGCTTCTGCCCATTCTGCTCCATTACAATTACTCAGCAGGCTAGCATCGGGGTAATGAAGAGGGTGTCACAATTGGTGGACCTGACAGTGACTGACCGCTGCTCTGGAGCTCTGTTCTGTTCCTCAGCCACTTGCTGCTGTAACGGTCCGTAACGGCACTGCTGGCAGCACTACAGTGACAGTAAGCAGACTGGCTGTAGACCTACCTACCTACCACAGAACAAACACGTGTGTACAGTACAGTCGTGGTCAAAAGTTTTGAGAATGACACAAATATTAATTTTCACAAAGTCTGCTGCCTCATTTTTTATGACGGCAATTTGCATATACTCCAGAATGTTATGGAGAGTGATCAGATGAATTGCAATTCATGGCAAAGTCCCTCTTTGCCATGAAAATGAACTTAATCCCGAAAAAATATTTCCACTGCATTTCAGCCCTGCCGGCTGGAGATCACTCTGTCATGTTGATTGAGTTAGAATAACAGACTGGAAGCTTTAAAAGGAGGGTGGTGCTTTAAATCATTGTTCTTCCTCTGTTAACCATGGTTACCTGCAAGGGAACACGTGCCGTCATCATTGCTTTGCACAAAAAGGGCTTCACAGGCAAGGATATTGCTGGTAGTAAGATTGCACCAAAAACAACCATGTATCGGATCATCAAGAACTTCAAGGAGAGAGGTTCAATTGTTGTGAAGAAGGCTTCAGGGCGCCCAAGAAAGTCCAGCAAGTGCCAAGACCGTCTCCTAAAGTTGATTAAGCTGCTGGATCGGGGCACCACCAGTGCAGAGCTTGCTCAGGAATGGCAGCAGGCAGGTGTGAGTGCATCTGCACGCACAGTGAGGCGAAGACTTTTGGAGGATGGCCTGGTGTCAAGAAGGGCAGCGAGGAAGCCACTTCTCTCCAGGAAAAACATCAGGGACAGACTGATATTCTTTCCGATTGTTTGGGGCATCCGGAAAAAAGCTTGTCTGGAGAAGACAAGGTGAGCGCTACCATCAGTCCTGTGTCATGCCAACAGTAAAGCATCCTGAGACCATTCATGTGTGGGGTTGCTTCTCAGCCAAGGGAGTGGGCTCACTCACAATTTTGCCTAAGAACACAGCCATGAATAAAGAATGGTACCAACACATCCTCCGAGAGCAACTTCTCCCAACCATCCAAGAACAGTTTGGTGACGAACAATGCCTTTTCCAGCATGATGGAGCACCTTGCCATAAGGCAAAAGCGATAACTAAGTGGCTCGGGGAACAAAACATCGACATTTTGTGTCCATGGCCAGGAAACTCCCCAGACCTTAATCACATTGAGAACTTGTGGTCAATCCTCAAGAGGCGGGTGGACAAAAAAACCCCCACAAATTATGACAAACTCTAAGCATTGATTATGCAATAATGGGCTGCTATCAGTCAGGATGTGGCCCAGAAGTTAATTGACAGCATGCCAGGGCGGATTGCAGAGGTCTTGAAAAAGAAGTGTCAACACTGCAAATATTGACTCTTTGCATAAACTTAATGTAATTGTCAATAAAAGCCTTTGACACTTATGGAATGCTTGTAATTATACTTCAGTATACCATATTAACATCTGGAAAAATATCTAAAAACACTGAAGCAGCAAACTTTGTGAAGACCAATACTTGTGTCATTCTCAAAACGTTTGACCACGACTGTACAGTAGTACACAACCTCCATGAACCTTCCTGCTCAAGCCTCAGCTAGTACTGTATGTGTTTTTAAAAGTGTCAGGGAAAAAGGGAATTACACTTCAAAACCAAAAAAATAAAGTTTGTATTGATTTGATATAACATGTAATCTGTTTTGCTGTCTTCCACCAAAAGGGAATCATGTAAGACAGCATTATAGATAATACGACCATACATCAATTGGAGTTTGGCTGACATAAGGGCAATAGATCATGTTCAAGCTAGACTGCTTAGCTCTGGAATTTATAAACTACCTCCTAAATCGAGGTGGCTTTCAATTTTGGTTTTTGATTTAAAGATATGAGATTTTGTCAGAGTTGATTTTGTTTAATCTTTAGTTTCACAAGGGGCTCTAGATTTTGAACTCCATCTCTCAAACTGAACCACACTTGCCATTGGGCCCATTACAAAAGTAATGCATTGCTCATTGGTTCACCTGCAGGCCTTCACACCTGTTCAGACCATTGTTTATTTTTACTGTGACATTAGGAGCTATCGATAAACTGTATTTTGTTCCCTTTCACATCATGTCTTCATCTTTGGTGCTAATGCTGAATGCATTTAAAATATGAGTAGGCTAATGCATATCAAGGGATGTGCTGGTGGTGTCACCTTTTGTGACATGATAAATGACAGTATGATTATTCCATAGTTTGCCAGTATATCAAATTTAAAAGTATTGTTTCCACATTGTATCTTGAAAATCTGCAGATTTTCTATGCGCATTTTGCAACTCTTGACTCAAATTCATACTGATAATACAGTAATAAAATCATGTATGCTGTTACATTCAACGGTCTCTACAATTTTAAAGCATATTATACCATATCTTAGTGATTTAGTGAAGCATATATTATATTCCACAGATTTTATTCCCAGTAAAATAAAACATTTTCTATGATTTCATTACTGAATAATCTGCATCTATCACAAAAATACTAGTAATACAGTGATCGATAGATAACTTAAAACATTATTTCATTATTAGCTCTACGATTTAGATTAAAACACAATTTAAAAAACAAATCAACATTTAATCATTAGTAATTTAATTCTGTATATAAGTATAAAATCTCTATTAAAAAAAATGCTAAAATGAGATTTCAAATCACAATGCCGAAACATTTGTGTAAAATATAGGGTGCTTGCACCACCCTCTGGTCAACATTGGTTATAACAACACTGACAAAAGAGAAGAACGTAAAAGCCTCAGAGACACAAACCAGAGTGAAAAATAGGGTATGGTGACTGACAAGCCTAATGTTGTATCATTAATTAGAGAGTTTGATGAATACGTTTATTGTACTCACCGAAGACAACGAAATTGCTCATAATCACTGCATTCACTGACTGAGGCCTGAATAATTATTTTAACAATTTGACTTGATGTACTTCTATGTGCTTTAGTGCTCTCTAGTGTTTAAATAAATCAGATACATTACAGATTCCTCTCAGCTTTCTCAGCGCTGGCTAGGCGGTTGTATTGTATCTATGGAGCACCCTATTCTTTGCTGATCTTCTCTCTGAGTTGACGATCCCCAGGAGGAGATGGCTGCCGTTTTACGGGTGCCTAACCAATTGTGCTATTATGTGTGTTTCTTACTGCATTGTTGGTTAGGTCTTGTAAGTAAGCATTTCACTGTAAGGTCTACACCGGTTGTATTCAGCGCATGTGACAAATACAATTTGATTTGATTTGACTATCAGGAGCTATTAGGCACTGGCTGATGTCCACTTCTGGATCAGTCACCTCTAACCCCCAATGAAGAAAAGGACAGTTGGTTACTTACACAAGGCAGTCATCTTCCAATCTCATCCCTGAGTAGTGCAGGATTATAGAAGGTTTGCATTTGTATGGAATTTTCAGATTAGATCATCCAAAGAAGGTACAGTGCTTACTTGCACAAAGAACCGTCCAATGGGCTCATTGTCTGAGTCTGGCCTGATCCCTGCAACCTGATGCAGCTCAGAAAGCCCAGCAGCCACAGAGAGTTCAAACACCTTGGACCACATGCAGCATCATAGCCTGTCAGCAACAACAGATGACTGGAGATGTGTCAGTAGAGATCGTTCACTCATGTCCTGCTTGGCTATTGGAAAAGTTTCAATATACAAAGTCATAAATGGGTATATCCATGTGCAGGCTGCTACTTTATATTTATTATAACACTATTTACACATTTCAAGAACACATGCTACAGAACTCCATTTTTACAGCTCCTAACAAACAATACAAACATCTGTAACTCTCCAGAACAACATAAATAAATACCTGTTGACAAGGGAAAATATCAGACCAGGCTATTAACACTGAGAAAACATTCAAGTTTTGAATTCTGCCATTTCAATACAAGGCTTCTTTGTAACTATGCAATTGTGATTGTGCAGCAGATTCTTGTCCTGGTGCTGCTATAAGCTCCCTTTGGTTTGTGCTCCTCTGCAGCAGTAATATAGCACCTATTGGAAAGGTTTCTGAGTTATACCTTTTATTTTAATCTAGTCATAATATATTTGCAATTTTTAACACCTGATGTTGTCTACTCATCTAAGCATATGAGCTGTGTAGGTCTACATGTCATACCCCTTAATGTAATTCAGTGAAAATCGAAGAAGGCTATTAGTCTACATAATGAAGTGTGCATTTGTGGTTTTAACGACACTGGTATGACTATGTCCTGCATAATGCACAAAATCAGCTATGATCTATGCTGAAATATGTACAGCTAAAAGCTTGCTTTATTTTCTCGGCCACATTATAACAGGCAGTTATAAAAGAATTGGCCATTATCTATGCTTTTGATTTATAATCCAACGTTTAATGCCCACACCAAGTCAATGCCATCCATTGTAATGATAATACTGATATTTCTCCACAGTGGAGTTCATGATCAGAAAACAAATTAGAATTGGTATTCTCTGCATTCATTTGATGGGGGTGTGCTGAATTTTCCAAATGATGAGTGTGTTTTCTAGTGGGCTTGTCATCGTGTTAATCTATTGGTGTGATCTTAGAGCGGTAAAAAGTTGTTTACTACTAAACATTCCGTTCAGAGCATGAAAATAATAAACCAAAACACTATGTAAACTAACAAAAGCACAGCTCACGATGCTCTCAAGTGTACACACATTAATTCCACACTCAGATATGTACAATTACATATACACAAAGCCTTCAGTACCATGGTACGTTGACATCTTTAGTACACACAAACTAAACACCACAGTAACAATATCTCCATTCAATGTCTCACACACACTATACATTAAGGCATGAGGTGTCTTCTTGGATGCAGTGCATCAGCAGAAGAGGGTACATTGAGAAATCAACTCAAATGCATTTCAACCACAGCATGTAAATGTCAATTGTCACGTGGAATGGATTAAACTAATGGAAAAACTTAGGCCCGAATCAAAACATCAAATGATCTAAGGGTACATTCTATAAAATATATGATTTATACAATATTTCAAAGTGAGACAGTGGTTAATTAATGCACCATTTACCATTCTAAAAAATAGAGGACGTTCAACAATTTCAACACGATGAACCATTTTGCAGTCCAACAATTCCAACACAATGAATAATTTAACTATTTGACAAAACAGAACATTGACTACTGAATCAAGCCTACGTACTCTGATGTACAGTGCAATACAGGATGATCAAAATGGTTATGAGTTGGAATGGTATGCCAAGTGACTTATCCTTTCACTAGATACATATGTCAAACCTGCCTTTTTCAATTATAGATTATAGCAAAAAATCACATATGAACCTTATCTAAAAATGTAAAGCTACTGGCTTGTGCTCCTCCCTATACTTTCATTATCTATACCTTAAATTACAGATTATACGGATCAGCCTTGTACATGCAGTCAAACTGTATTAAATGAGCATTTAAGCAACACTTTGAGATATCATGTTAGCTTTGTAAGTGGATTCATGGCATTTAAATGACTGTAAAGCTCATTTTGAGGATGTCATAAGGGATTATAATTTATAAATGCATGGAGAACAATATCCTACAATTATCCTACGATATCCTACAAAAAGCAATGTCTACTATCTATAATTTTTGTATTTTCTTATTTTACAACGAAATGCTTTACAGTAGCCTACTGTATATTAGCTGAGAGGGTGCTCCAGGTCATATTTTCATTCTCAAGCTGTAGTGCCACTTCTTTTGACTCAAAGCAGTTTGCCTGCATACCCTACATTTAACCGGAGGTCAGCACAAGCATTTGGAGAAATGTGTAAATTACAACTATCCATAAAACAAATAGAAATCTAGTAGACTATCACACCTTTCATTAAGTTGCCCAAATAGCACAAAAATACATGGATTTTATATTTCTTTGATAATAAATTAGCAGCATTCATAAGTATGTGTGTGAAACAAGTAAAGTTTTGTTATACATACACTACCGTTCAAAAGTTTGGGGTTACTTAGAAATGTCCTTGTTTTCCAAAGAAAAGCCATTTTTTTGTCCATTAAAAGAACATCAAATTGATAAGAAATACAGTGTAGACATTGTGAGTGTTGTAAATGGCTATTGTAGCTGGAAACGGCAGATTATTTATGGGATATCTACATAGGCGTACAGAGGCCCATTATCAGCAACCATCAGTCCTGTGTTCCAATGGCACGTTGTGTTTGCTAATCCAAGTTTATCATTTTAAAAGGCTAATTGATCATTAGAAAACCCTTTTGCAATTATGTTAGCACAGCTGAAAACTATTGTGCTGATTAAAGAAGCAATAAAACTGGCCTTCTTGAGACTAGCTGAGTAATGAGAAATGAAGGCTATTCCATGCGAGAAATTGCCAAGAAACTGAAGATCTCGTACAACGCTGTGTACTACTCCCTTCACAGAACAGCGCAAACTGGCTCTAACCAGAATAGAAACAGGAGTGGGAGGCCCCGGTGCACAACTGAGCAAGAGGACAAATACATTAGAGTCTCTAGTTTGAGAAACATATGGCTCACACGTCCTCAACTGGCAGCTTCATTAAAAAGCACCCGCAAAACACCAGTCTCAACGTCAACAGTGAAGAGTTGACTCTGGGATGCTGACCTTCTAGGCAGAGTTGCAAAGAAAAAGTCCAGTGTCTGTGTTCTTTTGCCCATCTTAATCTTTTCTTTTTATTGGCCAGTCTGAAATATGGCTTTTTCTTTGCAACTTTGCCAAGAAGGTCAGCATCCCGGAGTTGCCTCTTCACTGTTGACGTTGAGACTGGTGTTTTGCAGGTACTATTTAATGAAGCTGCCAGTTGAGGACCTGTGAGGCGTCTGTTTCTCAAACTAAACACTCTAATGTATTTGTCCTCTTGCTCAGTTGTGCACCGGGGCCTCCCACTCCTGTTTCTATTCTGGTTAGAGCCAGTTTGCGCTGTTCTGTGAAGGGAGTAGTACACAGCGTTGTACGAGATCTTCAGTTTCTTGGCAATTTCTCGCATGGAATAGCCTTCATTTCTCAGAACAAGAATAGACTGACGAGTTTCAGAAAAAAGTTATTTGTTTCTGGCCATTTTGAGCCTGTAATCAAACCAACAATTGCTGATGCTCCAGATACTCAGCTAGTCTCAAGAAGGCCAGTTGTATTGCTTCTTTAATCAGCACAACAGTTTTCAGCTGTGCTAACATAATTGCAAAAGGGTTTTCTAATGATCAGTTAGCCTTTTAAAATGATAAACTTGGATTAGCAAACACAATGTGCCATTGGAACACAGGACTGATAGTTGCTGATAATGGGCCTCTGTACGCCTATGTGGATATTGCATTAAAAATCAGCTGTTTCCAGCTACAATAGCCATTTGCAACATTAACAATGTCTCCACTGTATTTCTGATCAATTTGATGTTATTTTAATAGCAAAAAAATTGCTTTTCTTTCGAAAACAAGGACATTTCTAAGTGACCCCAAACTTTTGAACGGTAGTGTACATATTATTTCCAGTCAGTTACCACCATCATTCTATAGTAATTCAAGGGCACTGTTATGTAATGGAAACAACTTCATGTAAAGTTTTTATATATATATATATATATATATATATATATATATATATATATATATATATATATATATATATATATATATATATATATATATATATATATATATATATATATATATATATATATATATATATATATACACCTGCTGTAAATACTCACAATATTCAATGAGCACCATGCTTATAAATCCAAACAATACTGTGGGTTGTCTTTGGTGAAATGACAAGAAGGAGATAAACATACACTTCAGATATCTTCACATATCTCTTCAGTATACAGTGCCTTGCAATAGTATTCATCCCACTTGGCGTTTTTCCTATTTTGTTGCATTACAACCTGTATCTTAAATAGATTTTTATGTGGATTTCATGTAATGGACATACACAAAATAGTCCAAATTGGTGAAGTGAAATGAAAAAAATTACTTGTTTAAAGAAATTCTAAAAAATAAATAATGGAAAAGTGGTGCGCGCATATGTATTCACACCCTTTGCTATGAAGCCCCTAAATAAGATCTGGTGCAAACAATTACCTTCAGAAGTCAAATAATTAGTTAAATAAAGTCCACCAGTGTGCAATCTAAGTGTAACATGATCTCATTATGTATACACCTGTTCTGAAAGGCCCCAGAGTCTGCAACACCACTAAGCAAGGGCCACCACCAAGCAAGCGGCACCATGACGACCAAGGAGCTCTCCAAACAGGTCAGGGACAAAGTTGTGGAGAAGTACAGATCAGGGTTGGGTTATAAAAAAATATCAGAAACTTTGAACATCCCACGGAGCACCATTAAATCCATTATAAAAAAATGGAAAGAATATGGCACCACAACAAACCTGCCAAGAGGGGGCCGCCCACCAAAACACATGGACCAGGCAAGGAGGGCATTAATCAGAAAGGCAAAAAAGAGACCAAAGATAACCCTGAAGGAGCTGCAAAGCTCCACAGCGGAGATTGGAGTATCTGTCCATAGGACCACTTTAAGCCATACACTCCACAGAGCTGGGCTTTATGGAAGAGTGGCCAGAAAAAAAGCCATTGCTTAAAGAAAAAAATTAGCAAACATGTTTGGTGTTCCCCAAAAGGCATGTGGGAGACTCCCCAAACATATGGAAGAAGGTACTCTGGTCAGATGAGACTAAAATTTAGCTTTTTGGCCATCAAGGAAAATGTCTGGCGCAAACCCAACACCTCTCATCACCCCGAGAACACCATCCCCACAGTGAAGCATGGTGGTGGCAGCATCATGCTGTGGGGATGATTGAAGGACTGATGGATGGCACTAAATACAGGGAAATTCTTGAGGGAAACCTGTTTCAGTCTTCCAGAGATTTGAGACTGGGACGGAGGTCCACCTTCCAGCAGGACAATGACCCTAAGCATACTGCTAAAGCAACACTCGAGTGGTTTAAGGGGAAACACTTAAATGTCTTGGAATGGCCTAGTTAAAGCCCAGACCTCAATCCAATTGTGAATCTGTGGTATGACTTAAAGATTGCTTTACACTAGCAGAACCCATCCAACTTGAAGGAGCTGGAGCAGTTTTGCCTTGAAGAATGGGCAAAACTCCCAGTGGCTAGATGTGCCAAGCTTATAGAGACATACCCCAAGAGACTTGCAGCTGTAATTGCTGCAAAAGGTGGCTCTACAAAGTATTGACTTTTGGGGGGGGGGGGGGGGGTGAATAGTTATGCACGCTCAGGTTCTGTTTTTTTGTCTTATTTCTTGTTTGTTTCACGAAAAAAATTATTTTGCATCTTCAAAGTGGTAGGCATGTTGTGTAAATCAAATGATTCAAACCCCCCAAAAATCCATTTTAATTCCAGGTTGTAAGGCAACAAAATAGGAAAAATGCCAAGGGGGGTGAATACTTTCGGCAGGTGTGTCAAACTCATTTTGCCCTGGGTTGGATTGGACTCCCTCGCAGGCTGTATGTTTGACACCCCTGCTCTAAGAATTTCAACTAATCTACCTATCAAACTTGTCTTGTAGTGCTGTTATTATTCTCATCCTATGATTTCTCCAATCACATTTAGATTGTTTGCAGCATATGTCAGACACCTGTGTAGAGTACTGTAGTGGCCTCGGTGCTCTTCTCATCAGGAAGCTGAAAACTTGGTAGTACAAAGCCATTCCATTGTTGCAACACATAGGTAGGTATTGGTGAGCTTTGTTTGTGTTTGATGGCGTTTCCAAAAGTAAATGCTGAACGATACTCTGTGATTCAGGTTCTCTTGCGTCTTGTCAAAAGACGTTGAATGTGGCTGGGTAAAAGAATGCCCTTTTCTGGCAAGTAGCCACACGTCACAAGAGCACATCACACATGGGTTAAAGCAACAACAAAAAATCCCATGACTGAAACTTAAGTTGATCTCAGATTGGCTGGAAAACGTTTTGGCCCGAGGGCCACATCGGGATTTTGAAATTCAAGAGGGCTGCACCATTTTTTCAATGATCAATTTGTTAGTCAAAATCAATTTGCAGGCCAGAAAAAGGGCAGTTATTTGAAAATATATAGGTCCATTATAATTTCTACATGATTTCTATCTAGTTTTACACATTCTAGTGTGGCCTGAAGTGTTTTTTTTCCCCAAAAAATATTAATTTCCCCCCTGCCCAAAAAACATATATATATACAGTACCAGTCAAAAGTTTGGACACACCTACTCATTCAAGGGTTTTTCTTTATTTTTACTATTTTCTACATTGTAGAATAATAGTGAAGACATCAAACTATGAAATAACTCATATGGAATCATGTAGTAACCAAAAAAGTGATAAACAAATCAAAATATATTTTAAATTTGAGATTCTTCAGTTGCCACCCTTTGCCTTGATGACAGCTTTGCACACTCTTGGCATTCTCTCAACCAGCTTCATGAGGTAGTCACCTGGAATGCATTTCAATTAACTTGTGTGCCTTCTTAAAAGTTAATTTGTGGAATTTCTTTCCTTCTTAATGCGTTCGAGCCAATCAGCTGTATTGTGACAAGGTTGGGTGGTATACAGAAGATAGCCCTATTTGGTAAAACACCATGTTCATATTATGGCAAGAACAGCTCAAATAAGCAAAGAGAAACAACAGTCCGTCATTACTTTAAGACATGAAGGTCAGTCAATCTGGAAAATTTCAAGAACTTTGAATGTTTCTTCAAGTGCAGTCGCAAAAACCATCAAGCGCTATGATGAAACTGGCTCTCATGAGGACCGCCACAGGAAAGGAAGACACAGAGTTACCTCTGCTGCAGAGGATAAGTTCATTAGAGTTAACTGCACCTCAGATTGCAGCCCAAATAAATGCTGCACAGAGTTCAAGTAACAGACACATCTCAACATCAACTGTTTAGAGGAGACTGCGTGAATCAGGCCTTCATGATCGATTTGCTGCAAAGAAACCACTACTAAAGGACACTAATAAGAAGAAGAGACTTGCTTGGGCCAAGAAACACGAGCAATGGACATTAGACCGGTGGAAATCTGTCCTTGGTCTGATGAGTCAAAATTTGAGATTTTTGGTTCCAACCGCTGTGTCTTTGTGAGACGCAGAGTAGGTGAACGGATGATCGCCGCATGTGTGGTTCCCACCGTGACGCATGGAGGAGGAGGTGTGATGGTGTGGGGGTGCTTGCTGGTGACACTGACAGTGATTTATTTAGAATTCAAGGCACACTTAACCAGCATGGCTACCACAGCATTCTGCATTGATACGCCATCCCATCTGGTTTGCGTTTAGTGGGACTATCATTTGTTTTTCAACAGGACAATGACCCAACACACCTCCAGGGCTGAGTAAGGGCTATTTGACCAAGAAGGAGAGTGATGGAGTGCTGCATCAGATGACCTGGCCTCCACAATCACCCGACCTCAACCCAATTGAGATGGTTTGGGATGAGTTGGACCGCAGAGTGAAGGAAAAGCAGCCAACAAGTGCTCAGCATATGTGGGAACTGTTGGAAAAGCATTCCTCATGAAGCTGGTTGAGAGAATGCCAAGAGTGTGCAAAACTGTCATCAAGGTAAAGGGTGGCAACTTTGAAGTATCTAAAATATAAAATATATTTTGACTTTTTTTATTTTTATGGGTCACTACATGATTCCATATGTGTTATTTCATAGTTTTGATGTCTTCACTATTATTCTACAATGTAGAAAATAGTAAAAAAATAAAGAAAAACCCTTGAATGAGTAAGTGTGTCCAAAATTTTGACTGGTACTGTATATATATATATATTTTTTTTTATCAAACCGCATGCTTCATCCATATGACGGAAACCCGTCGCAGTGACGCAGCACTTTAAGCCCTGCATCACAAGAACACCGGGGTTGTGTATACACTCATATCAACGTCAGCTGTGCAAGTTGTATATAAACATTCAAATATGCAATTTGTCAAACCTCTACTATTTTCATTTAAAATGTAATTCTGTACAGAAAGTGGTTTCCAATAGGCAGATGGTCTAAGACGATGTCCTACATGACATTCATAGATTAATCGTAATGTAGACCTAATGCATTTTGTTCATATTTCTGGTTGAGGAGTGGTTATAATTGTACTGTACACATCCTGGTTTGGTAGATTGTACAAACACTTAAGGGCAAAGTGTTGTATCACTGAGACTTGATTTCTGTGTTGGTTTGCTGGTCATTGGTCTTTGCTATTTGTCTGTTGCAGCTGATAAGCACTTGGTTGTCAATGCAAGTCAGTCAATAGTTATCATGCATGAGCTTAGGATCACAGTTCTGTACCTTGATGCAAATCTCCAACATAACTTCCTCAGTTCTCCTCCTGGTGGTGTATGCAGGAATATCAACACCATATTGAGCAGTCACCTGCACCAGCATTTACCTTGCCTTGTTCATACGGTTTAAGTCACTGATCTTTAAGGTTTTAGCTTCATGGTCTCTGCATTGCAATGAGACAGGATATGCTAACATAAAAAACGAAAGAGCCTAATTTCGTTCATTATTCGATTTAGCTGACCCTGCAAACTCGGGAGAGTGTAGCTTGGCGGCAGATGCAAAACAGAAATGAAGGAGGGCGGGCGGAAGGGCCTTAATGAGTGGGCCTAGTGTCTGGCCAACAGTGCTGATGCTCCACTTTCCCAAGTCATCCCCACAGTGGGCCTTGCCTGTACCCTGAGAGACAATCAGATGACAGCATTGGAACCAGAAGAGGAAGAGTTGGCGGAGGGAGAAGAGGGAAGGTTCCAGAAGAGCCACTTGCGTTTACACTGCCTCCTCTGGTACAGGAAGTCCTCCTTGTCCCGCTCCTTCCGTGCTCTTTGGTAGTGGTCGTCCTCCTTCAGGAACCACACTGGTGGCCATCGGTGCTTCTCAAAGTAGTCCTGGTTGTCTGCAAGAGGCATGGCTCAACAACTTTAGCAAGATTAAATGCAGACAGATATGCAGACACCAATGATTAAGATAATGATAACTTCTCAAAAAATCCTGCATTGATGTAAATGGGAGATTTCAATGAAAGTTGTAGTTTCATGCACATATCTTTAGTTAGTATTTGCGTTACCTGTAGACTTGGCCTTCATGTCTCGAGGAAACTTGCGGCACACACTATTATAGTTGGTGCAGATGTGGTGAAGGCACCAACCACTTAGCTGTTGGGCACAGTGGAACTTCCAGAGATACAAGACATTATAGAAGACCTTATTCCGCACGTGATAACAGTTTACATTTAAAAGTGCAACACTTGTAAAACAAATTAGCATTAGAAAATCATGTGAGATTGGAGAAAAACAGTATAAAGTATATATACACCTACGGAAATGAAATATGAACAAGGGCTCCATCTTACCTGAGCCATCTCCAGGTACACCAGCACATCTCCATCAATATCAGCCCCCATCATAGCAGCCTCCATCAATACTGTCACTGAGTAGAGTTCTGAAACAGAGGCATAACACGCAGGATATCATCCAAGATCAACAGAATTATATTGCCAACTCTATCTCACAACAGAATTATACCAAGTAACAGAAACATTAGAAACAGACAGCTCTCTGAACACACATACTAGCCTAATAGACACTATTTGAAGAGAAAAAAAAGAGAGGAAGTGCATGTTATACTATGAGTGTCTACAATATGAGTGCAGGTCTTGCAAACAGATGTGGCTTTGTGTATGAGGGTGTGCTCAAAAGCAACTAGAGACCTGTAAGTGCAACCAGGTGTGGGAGGCAAAGACGGTTGGCGAGAACAATGAGCTCCATGGCATCCAGGTCAGTGCGGGAACAGAAGCGCCCAGTGTACAGGTACTCCAGCACAGCCCTCATACAGCTGCGAGTCGTGTTGGGAAACAGCACCTGAGACAACAACAGGCACAGATCAACATCATGTTTTCCTTCCCTATTCACTAGTGCATTTTATTGTGATGTTGTGTGTTTATCTGGTTATTTAGGTGACTTGCAGTAGGTCTTGTAATTGTGCACATGATCAAGACCAAGGTTTAAGAAAAGAAAGGTGGAACACACTGTAGTTCTAGTGAGAGGGTGAAAAGGATCGACTTACCTCTTTGGTGCAGCTCTCCACAAAGGGCCCCCCAAACATAGCTGCCATCCAGTCACAGCTGGAGATGAGCAGGGGCTTATGGGCCATGATCGTTCCATCATCCAGCTTGAACACTACATCTGGAAAACAAAGATAAATCATACTGCCATTACCTTCTACTTCTTCCTCTATTATTTATTAAGTCCTGTCAAAGGTAGATCCTGTTTTTTAACAGCATGTTCTTTCCCATCCCCAGACCTCTGTATCCCAAAGCGGAAACACTTAGGACAGAGTGTACAAAAGCCCTCAGAATTACATGATGTGCTCTCACCAGAGAAGGTGCCTTTGGCCAGGCACTCTTTGACTCTGTTGGTGCGCCGTACATGGAAGGCTTTGGTGATTTCCTGGTTCATGAAGGACTCGTTGTTAAGAATGTTGGCCACCATCATGCGCAGGTCAAAGACCTCCAGTAGCTCAGCAATGTGTGCGATGTGCATCAGCTCCTTCTCGTGCTCGTCCAGCTGGCCTGTGTACAGGTAGCGCAGCACAGCGCGGAAGGGCCCCAGCTGCATGGACTGGTCCATGTACACCACGGTCATAGGCCTGGGGCTGTAGGTCACCGGGTCATCCACTAGCTCCTCCTGGATGCTGACAAAAGCTCTGCTCAAGGTAGACAGCAGTCTGCCCCTCCGGCCCCCCTCAGAGTCCCTCAGTGTGCCATCACTGGTGCAGGCCCGCAGGTTGGCCCTGTCGCCCTCGTCAGGGCTGTCACACACATCGAAGCTTGCAGCACGCATCAGCATCTCGCGGCCAGACAGAGCGGTGGCGCGTGTGGGCCGCTCAGTCTCCTCAGGTCGGGCGTCCAGGATGAAGAGGTCATAGAACTTGGAGGAGGACGTGGCCAAGTAGATCTTGTGGGCGAAGATTCTCTGCTTCTCCTGTAGGACCAGGATGACATCGGAACACAGGGGGTCCTCTAGAAGACGGCCAGGATGCTCCTCAGTGGTGGTGGGGGGAGGTGGTACAGTGATGATGGGAGGGGGGGGTTTGGGAGGTAGGAAGGGGGCCTGGAGGAGGGGCCGCTGCACATTGCGCAGGTGAGACTTCCAGAACTGCAGGTGGCGCCGTGAGATTAGGGCGGCCCGGATGGCGTTATCAAATACGTCCTTTACTCCAAACTGAGCCACAACACTGGTCTCGTAGTATGGCACTCCCAGCTCTTTGGCCACCTCATGGCCCTTCTCTGGAGGCAAAATCTCATTGGATTTAATCGGTCTGAAAGATGATTAAAGATTAACAAGATTCAGAGCAGCATCAACATGAGGGTAAATAACAGTGTATCAAACAAATCTTAGTAAAACGTGGAACCTACATTTCTATTGGTGACACAATCAATATATCAATCACAGGCTATCAACTTTAAATTGAGATGCATGAGTTGAAAAGCACTGCTTGAGATTGAAAGCACTGGACTTAGTAGTTGTAGGGCACCTTGCTAGTGGCCGTCGTGCCCTGTTGACTGCCTCCAGGTCAGCATAGCGCAGGTCCAGCTGGCAGCCCACCAAGATGACTGGAGCCCGGGGGCAGAAGTGCTTGATCTCAGGGTACCACATGGTCTTCACATGGTACAGGGAGTTGGGGTTGGCGATGGAGAAACATAGAACCACCACATCCGACCTGCAGTGATGAGTGGGGTTACGGGAGGGACAGTAAGGAAATGTCCACTAAGTTTACACTGCACCAGTCCCATGATTCGTATGAGTGAACAAGGAGGTCAGCTGATCTCACCTTCCATATGCAAAGCGTCGGTCCTTGTGATGGTCCCCGAACGTGTCCCAGAGTCGCAACGACACGCTGACCTCATCCACCACATCCCTAGAACGCTCCAGAACCTGACCGGAGAGACACACCCATCACATCAATGTACATTACCAATTGCAGGGTGTGAAACTAACACCTGACCACCAGCCTAATGTGCTAAGCCCAAGGTAAACATTGTGTGTTGAAGGTTAATCAAAGTGCAACAAGGTTTTGCACAACTGGATTTCAGTATTGTTTTCCTTCACTGTCAAGTTGGCTGGTGGATCAAACGCTTAATTTCAGACTCTATGCAGCTGCACCTTTCCTCAGAAAGTTCATTATCTAAAACGTAGACACAATAGAAAACAGACAAATAGATAAAGCTTTTCAGTAAATAACAATCATAAAAGGTTACTCCACCACTCACTTCCTGGCAAACTCTGTACTGGTCTATGGCCCAGACAGTGGGTACATGCGTAGCAAGCAATTGGTATTGAGTCAGTGTGGCATTACAGGCCCGGGCACAGATAAGGCGGGTCTTCCCAACAGCGTTGTCCCCTACAACCACACACTTGATAGTCTCAACGTTTGGCCTCTCATAGTCCATGTCAGAATCCATCAACTGGGGCCTGTCAGGGCAGAGAAAAGCAGTGTTTGATAAAATGCCAAAGGATGAAGTTCAAGTTCAAGTTTGTTTATCAAATCAAATCAAATTTTATTGGCCACATGCGCCTAATACAACAGGTGCAGACATTACAGTGAAATGCTTACTTACAGCCCTTAACCAACAGTGCATTTATTTTTTATAAAAAAGTAGAATAAAACAACAAAGAAAGTGTTGAGAAAAAAAGAGCAGAAGTAAAATAAAATAACAGTAGGGAGGCTCTATATAGAGGGGGGTACCGGTGGAGAGTCAATGTGCGGGGGCACCGGCTAGTTGAGGTAGTTGAAGTAATATGTGGGTAGAGTTAAAGTGACTATGCATAAATAATTAACAGAGTAGCAGCAGCGTAAAAAGATGGGGTGGGGGGCCAGTGCAAATAGTCTGGGTAGACATGATTAGCTATTCAGGAGTCTTATGGCTTGGGGGTAGAAGCTGTTGAGAAGTCTTTTGGACCTAGACTTGGCACTCCGGTACCGCTTGCCGTGCGGTAGCAGAGAGAACAGTCTATGACTAGGGTGGCTGGAGTCTTTGACAATTTTGAGGGTCTTCCTCTGACACCGCCTGGTATAGAGGTCCTGGATGGCAGGAAGCTTGGCCCCAGTGATGTACTGGGCTGTACGCACTACCCTCTGTAGTGCCTTGCAGTCGGAGGCCAAGCAGTTGCCATACCAGGCGGTGATGCAACCAGTCAGGATGCTCTCGATGGTGCAGCTGTAGAATTTTTTGAGGATCTGAGGACCCATGCCAAATCTTTTCAGTCTCCTGAGGGGGAATAGGCTTTGTCGTGCCCTCTTCACGACTGTCTTGGTGTGTTTGGACCATGATAGTTCGTTGGTGATGTGGACACCAAGGAACTTGAAGCTCTCAACCTGTTCCACTACAGCCCCGTCGATGAGAATGGGGGCGTGCTCAGTCCTCTTTTTTTTCCTGTAGTCCACAATCATCTCCTTTGTCTTGGTCACGTTGAGGGAGAGGTTGTTATCCTGGCACCACACGGCCAGGTCTCTGACCTCCTCCCTTAAGGCTGTCTCATCGTTGTCGGTGATCAGGCCTACCACTGTTGTGTCGTCAGCAAACTTAATGATGGTGTTGGAGTCGTGCCTGGCCATGCAGTCATGGGTGAACAGGGAGTACAGGAGGGGACTGAGCACGCACCCCTGAGGGGCCCCCGTGTTGAGGATCAGTGTGGCAGATGTGTTGTTACCTACCCTTACCACCTGGGGGCGGCCCGTCAGGAAGTCCAGGATCCAGTTGCAGAGGGAGGTGTTTAGTCCCAGGATCCTTAGCTTAGTGATGAGCTTTGAGGGCACTATGGTGTTGAATGCTGAGCTGTAGTCAATGAATAGCATTCTCACGTAGGTGTTCCTCTTGTCCAGGTGGGAAAGGGCAGTGTGGAGTGCAATAGAGATTGCATCATCTGTGGATCTGTTGGGGCGGTATGGAAATTGGAGTGGGTCTAGGGTTTCTGGGATAATGGTGTTGATGTGAGCCATGACCTGCCTTTCAAAGCACTTCATGGCTACAGACGTCAGTGCTACGGGTCGGTAGTCATTTAGGCAGGTTATCTTAGAGTCCTTGGGCACGGGGACTATGGTGGTCTGCTTGAAACATGTTGGTATTACAGACTCAGTCAGGGACATGTTGAAAATGTCAGTGAAGACACTTGCCAGTTGGTCAGCACATGCTCGGAGTACACGTCCTGGTAATCCGTCTGGCCCTGCGGCCTTGTGAATGTTGACCTGCTTAAAAGTCTTACTCACATCGGCTATGGAGAGCGTGATCACATAGTCATCCGGAACAGCTGGTGCTCTCGTGCATGCTTCAGTGTTGCTTGCCTCGAAGCGAGCATAGAAGTGGTTTAGCTCGTCTAAAGTTTGTTTATTTGTCATATACACATTATATAGGTGGAGTACACAGTGCATCGAAATGCTTACTTACAGGTTCACATCTCGACAATGCAAAAACAATCAATCAATCAACTGGAGATCAAATATCACAGATGTATTGAGGAGCTTGCTCAAAACATTGCTCTTCATCACAACCCCTCTGATCCCATCAGTGAATTATTCACCTGACCACTACAGCATGAGGGATCAATAGATCAATATTGCAATAAGCCCTCTGACTCTGCTTCATCTGCATTGCTCACACTGTCTACAGTGCTATCAATGGTCGGTCAAGTGACTGCCTTCAAACTGTGGCTGCCTGGCTAAGTGCCTGTGCCAATTCAGAAGGTCCCTGACGGTCCTTACTCTTCTATTTTAAGAGACGTCCTGGGGATTTCAGAGTTCTGGAAGTGAAGTAGGATGTGTTCCTGAAATTAAGCACACTCTGCTAACTCAATTTGTCCAGCATCTTAGTTATACTCAGGCAGGATCTGCGTATTGTCATTTTGTGTTTCCATATGTTTTATGCAGAGTTTTACTGACAGGAGAGGACATTCCATTTCCCTGAACAAGGTGTAATAGCATCACAATCTCTCTCCAACATAAACCAATTTCAACATAACAAAGTTTCATATGATTCACATTGTTACCCCATGAGATACATCTTTGATCAAATAAAACAGACCACAGGGAGTGCCATTATGCAAGGATCCAGCTGAAATCACAGTCCTGTATAAAACACTTGAAACCAAAGAAAGTATTTCAGTAAATTCAGCCATGGTCTTACCAATAGGCCTGGCAATGCAGAATAACACAGTGTTCTTTTGAACAAAAATACTCACACCAACATCTCTTTTGATTAATTTACACCATCAATCATATATAAGCATTCCTCCCTTGCAGTGTCTAAGAGCTTCTTAGCAAGCCTAGAAAACTATCTAACCGTAGATCAGTGTAGGATCCAATAAAATTGTGGTGGAGAACATAAGTTGACAGACGGACATCCTCCATCTACAAATAAGGCTGCATTGATTAAATAAAATTGAGCGAATGGGTAAACATAGGCAGGCTACTTTTCCTCACCTCACGTCTCGAAAATGGAGGTTGCTGATCTCGTTATTCGGTTTCCCAGGGAACCAGATTTGCTTCTGTGTCATACCCTGCTACCACCCATGCAATGAGCTCTAGATTGACAGAATATAGACCTATCATAAACCCGTTATACTCCAACGGGGGTATGGCAACTGAATGAGCTTTACCAGGAGTCCCCAATTACATTCAGCCGAGGGCCGATTTTTTCTTGAGCGGATGTTCGGGGGGCCGGAACATAGTTATTATGTGTAGGCTACACTGCAATCCCAAACAGATAGCCTATAGTATTTGACAAATCCAGAATAATTTCTAACTTTGATCACATTGCGATACGATCACATATGTCGCTCTATTTATGGGTGGGAATAATGTTTTACATATATATTTAGTAGGCTATAGATTTTTTTTTTTATGCTCATAAAATCGAATTTGGTCCGCAGGCTACGGATTGGGGAACCCTGGTAGACTGACAGCCACGCGCAAAAATGTAAACAATGTGTCCAGACTCGAGCCAGACTGCACCATGAGGCAACAAAATAGAATAGCATACCATGCCAGCCACTATACCGTGGGAAATTAGAATTTCACATGTGAATGAAAGCCAATTATTAAAACATACCAGTTTTTCTTCCTATCTGCCTCGTGATATTCATTCATAAATGGCCCACCCTCAGTCAACCTCCGGAACGACGAGTTGCAACAATGTAACTGTTTTTCAAAATGAGCACGCGAAACTGATGACGTTGGGTTTCGACGAAATTCGAGTGTATACTGCTGGGTAGGTATTTTTGGTCACTGTGGGTTGAGTTCCAATGTAGGGCTATTATTGGATCCTCTAACAGTGGCTATCTCAAAATGCACGCCAATTCATATGAAATAGCTCCAATATTAAGTTACAGAATGGGAGAAGGCGGGGATCTTGGACGGCAGGGTGGATTGCCAGTTTACCAGATCACTGAAGATCATGCTACTGTTTTGACAGAATAAATTCCTCAGTCTAATGCCATTCTCTCTCGTTGGTCATGTTGGCTATTTGGCCACGGTCTGAAGCAGACTGCGCTTAGCAAATACCAGTAGTCCCTTCATCAATCAGCAAGACCTGACCTAGGCACCTTGGCTGCAGTTCAGACATCTCGCTGTCTAATGCCGGGGCAACCAACTGTCTGTCAGGCTGTGTCATAAAATATGCAAGCACTAGCCTATCTTGTCTGCAATGAAGAATGCCGTAGTTATTTCGTTATACTATGGATTTAGTATAGATTCTCATGAGACTATGACCATTTAGTTAGGTAGCTTTAGATGCAAACTAGACTGACATAACTAGTAGCCTAAGTTTGATAGATCATAGCCCCAAATCCACATTATTTCAGAGGATTCCGTTCATTGGATAACATAGCCATACAGATCATATGATAGAGTCTTTACAATAGGATATATCCGCTCCAAGAACTCACCATACGTTCAATTTAAGAAGGGCTTAGCTAATAACATTCACCCAGCTTGCTACGAAAGCGTTTTCCAACAAGCCGAGTCACTGGTCATTCGGATCCACTGCATTACGTTATGTAACACCCAGTGGTTCCTTATTGTGCCATTTTGTGTTATTGAGGTGCATGACAAAGTATTCGATTATTATAGCCTATAATTATAGGCTACTAACCCATTGGCCTATCCTTACCGCAACACAAGGAAGTGGTGCATCGGATTGACCGACGTTTGAGACCGAGAAGTAGAGGGCTCCATGGGATGCGGCTTGCACCTGACCGTTGCCTGGTTTGAACTTCATCTTCGCAGCAAGGTTAAATATAGGAGATTAAATATAGGCGACCAGCGGCTAAAGTCACCAGAAAAGTCCACTTGGTAAAAATAATAAGCGTATCATCACCGTGTGTCCGAGAACACTGGTGGTCTTTGAGTCTGTCTTCACCGTCAAAAGCAGCTCCAGCCTCCGCCAAGCAGCGTCAAAGAACCACCTTCAGTCACCTACGTAGCTTATTATAGAGGCACGCGCACCAACAAAAAACCCATTCATTACAAAACTGCGGTCCACCCCAAATCTCCCGAAAATTCCAAACATAGGCTAGCCGATTTAGCTGTTGTAACTTTTGGTTCACATTCTACTGTAAATAATTCAGTCTCAGCTAGGCTACTGTAGGCCTATGTGACAGGTAATTATTAAGGTTATGTCCAAACTCCAAAGGTCATGTCTAAAATAAGTAATAAACTAGTATAACTACCTCATAGAATTGTAGGCTATTGCCAACATGATGTCTGAACTTACCAATTACAAGTTGCCATGACTGCCATGGTGTGGCACTGTGAGTGAATATGGTTCTGGTGCTGGAATTTTAATTCGATTTTATGATCACTCGCTGCAACCTGGACTCAGGAGTTGACCAAACATAGAGCTCACTGTATGGAATTACTTTTGTGCCTTTAATATTAATCAAACATTTTGAATTTAAGAACAACATTCTTAGTATTGCAAACAAAAATAATGATATTGAAAGCAAAACATTAATAACGCAAAAGTATTGAGAGCAAAATAAATAATATTGCAAGGAAATAATTTTGAAAGGCAAAAACAAAAGTATTGTACCGAGGTAAAATTAGTTTTATATTGTATATTCTGTTTTCTCTCGTCAATAGCTATTGAACCAAGCATGCCATGACCATGAAAATGATATATTCAGAATCTGGGGAGGATGGACAAAAATCCACAGCTTTTTATTATTATTATTGCAATAGCCTACAATTTTAAGCGGTCGTTATACTAGTCATGGCACGCTTTGTGTAAGAGCTATTGAAGATTGAAATCCCAAATCTTATTATATATATTTTTTTAAAGTGGGGATTTTTCTCCATTCACCCCTGATTCAGAATATACCATCTTTATAGTCATGGCATGCTTGGTTCAATAGCTATTGCCGAGAGAAAACCAAATATTCACGGAATATCCAATATAAAACAAAATTGACGAGTCAAAAAAGTTAGTGCAAAAAGGGTAAATGCAGATAGTCTGGGTAGCTATTTGGTTAACTATTTAACTAACTATTTAGCAGTCTTATGGCTTGGGGGTAGAAGCTGTTTGGGGTCTTGTTGGTTCCCGACTTGGAGCATCGGTAAGCATCGGTAATGCTTGCTGTGTGGTAGCAGAGAGAAGAGTCTATGACTTTGGTGGCTAGAGTCTTTGACCATTTTTAGGGCCTTCCTCTGACACCGCCTGGTATAGAGGTGCTGGATGGCAGGGAGCTCGGACCCAGTGATGTACTAGGCCATACGCACTACCCTATGTAGCGCCTTGCGGTCGGATGCCAAGCAGTTGCCATACCAAGTGGTGATGCAGCCAGTCAAGATGCTCTCAATGGTGCAGCTGTAGAATGTTTTGAGGATCTGAGGGCCCATGCCAAATATTTGCAGAATCCTGAGGGTGAAGAGGTGTTGTCGTGCCGTCTTCATGACTGTGTTGGTGTGTGTGGACCATGATAGATCCTTAATGACACAGAGTAACTTGAAGCTCTCGACCCACTTCACTACACCCCCGTCGATGTGAATGGGGGCGTGCTCGGCCCTCTGTTTCCTGTAGTCCACAATCAGCCCCTTTGTCTTGCTGACGTTGATGGAGAGGTTGTTATTCTGGCATCACAATCAATACTGTTAAAGCTGCAAGACATGGACATTATTGTATATAGAGTTTTTTGTTGCAAATGTCGACTTGAAAATCAGAGGCATAAAGCAGATAAGTGTTTAATTAATTCATTGATTTGTCATGTCCATGTCATAGCAATGCACAATTAGCCATCACAAATTATTTAATTAAGGATAAACACTTACTGTACACTTGGAGACCTGTCATAGAGAAATTGTCCTACAGGTAACAGTTATTATTGTCCTTAGAATAACTGGTGTTCAAGAAACAGGTTACAATGTCCACAAAGTGTTCAACTCGTTTTCCTTGATAATGGTTTCCAACATAAGATTGGCAGAACTTCACTAAAGAGTAAGAACATTTCTGCATTGTAATTCTATTTTCAGAATACCTTATTAAACATGTGACTAGTTCCTGGTAACAAATTGGCACTGTAAACTTGACTGAACACAGTTCAGTGACAATGGATAAGTCTGCCCTCCTCTTTCTCATCGGTACAGTTACACATTTTAGTAGTATTATTGGGGATGAAGTGATATTCCTCATTGGCTTCTCTCAGCTATGGAGACAGGTCATCAGCCAGAACCACCAATGAAAAAGGAGCACAAATTATGCAAAAAGGTTAACATGGGTGGAAACCTAACACAGATTATCAATGTAGAACTACCGATAAGAGCAATTGTCGCAATTCAATGACTGTTTTTTTTATTGTTCACAATAACTGAATGCTCCGGTTTAATGCATGTTGTCACAATTCACAAAATTGACCCAAGTATGGTCTTATTGTAGTTCAATTAGGTGTTTGTTATAGCACAGGCAGGGATGACAATTTACACACTGCTGCCCTTCAGGACCAAGAATGAGGATCACTGAACTAGTGCACACTTTGGGAGGAAAGGTAAAGAATCAGGAAACAAGCCGACCCACTACCCCTAAACCGAAGTATGCATTCATACAATCCTCCTCATGGGCTTAAAAAGGAATGAACTGGTGGTGTAAGGAATATGGCAGAAATCCCCCCAACCATGGTGGTAGCAATCTATTGCCTTAAATCCAGGAAGGGGGGTTAACAAGTGCAGATCATTGGAAGAAGGGGGTTTAGGGCACCAAGTCATTTTTCAGCCCTAGCTTCCCATGGGAGGGCAGCTTGGTCAGCAGCATCTGGAAGACAGGAGCAGGCCATCTGCTGGAGGAGCTGCTGGGGTTGCCTGCACACAGCAATGACGTTAGTCAGCTGAACCACTCCCTTATCATCGTTTCCTAAGGGTTGGAACACAAAATAGATTAGTTGAAAGGCACAATGTCAGGTCTGGACTGGAGCAAATAAGCTAATATAGAAAAGGCTTTTCCTCCAAAAAATAATTGTTGTACCTTTCAGAGTCAGACAACAGGAACTCCATATAATAATCAGCCCCCTTACAGAGTCTCTGGTACTGTCCCGTGCAGTTATAATAAAACGACTGTAGCGTTGACAATTGACAATATTTACTACTGTATGCAAACAGAAACAAACAAAATGTCACTTACAATAACTCACAAGAACTCAGTGGTGGAGGATGGGATTACAATAAGAATATAATTCAATTTTAACTCTACTGTGAACACTACCATGCCGTAGATAGTAGCACTTCAATCAGAATATTGCAGTAGACTTCAGTTACACGGCTAGGCGTAGAGATGGTTGCGAGAGCACACAAGAGCTACGTCCCACTTCTCCACCCTTCTCCTGAAGTGTGCACTTGCACACTCCTCTTCATGGATTTAAAAGGATAGGTGTATAAGCATTGGCAGGAGGGAGTTTCCAGCATGGCTAAATCCATGAAAGAAAGTGTGCAAGTGCACACTTTGGGAGAAGGGTGAAGAATCGTAATACTAGAACATGACTTTTAGGTAAAACTCATATTGGGACTGCCTATGAGGAGAATCAGTGCCAAGTAATGACTTGTAATGACTTGCAACCATATATTTAGATACTGTAGACATCTACCTCTATGCTTGCAACCTCCACCTATCTATCCATGTAGTAATTGGCCTACCTAATATAGGATACCTACCTTCGGAAAGTATTCAGACCCCTTGACTTTTTCCACATATTGTTAGGTTACAGCCTTATTCTAAGATTGATTAAATCTGTTTTTTCCTCATCAATCCACACACATTACCCCATAATGACAAAGCAAAAACAGTGTTTTAGAAATGTTTGCTAATTTATTAAAAATACAAAACTGAAATATCACATTTACAGGATTCAGACCCTTTACTCAGTACTTTGTTGAAGCATCTTTGGCAGTGATTACAGCCTCGAGTCTTCTTGGGTACGACGCTACAAGCTTGGCACACCTGTATTTGGGGAGTTTCTCCCATTCTTCTCTGTAGATCCTCTCAAGCTCTGTCAGGTTGGATGGGGAGTGTTGCTGCAAAGCTATTTTCAGGTCTCTCCAGAGATGTTTGATCAGGTTCAAGTCCTGGCTCTGGCTGGGCCACTCAAGGACATTCAGAGACTTGCCCTGAAGCCACTCCTGCATTGTCTTGGCTGTGTGCTTATGGTCGTTGTCCTGTTGGAAGGTGAACCTTTGCCCCAGTCTGAGGTCCTGAGCGCTCTGGAGCAGGTTTTTATCAAGGATCTCTCTGTACTTTAATCCGTTAATCTTTCCCTCGATCCTGACTAGTCTCCCAGTCCCTGCCGCTGAAAAACATCCCCACAGCATGATGCTGCCACCACCATGCTTCACGGTAGGGATGGTGCCAGGTTTCCTCCAGATGTGACACTTGGCATTCAGGCCAAAGAGTTCAATCTTGGTTTCATCAGACCAGAGAATCTTGTTTCTCATGGTCTGAGAGTCTTTAGGTGCCTTTTGGCAAACTCCAAGCAGGCTGTCATGTGCCTTTTACTGAGGAGTGGCTTCTGTCTGGCCACCCTACCATAAAGGCCTGATTGGTGGAGTGCTGCAGAGATGGTTGTCCTTCTGGAAGGTTCTCCCATCTCCACAGAGGAACTCTAGAGCTCTGTCAGAGTTACCATCGGGTTCTTGGTCACCTCCCTGACCAAGGCCCTTCTCCCCCAATTGCTCAGTTTGGCCGGCTGGCCAGCTCTAGGAAGAGTCTTGGTGGTTCCAAACGTCTTCCATTTAAGAATGATGGAGGCCACTGTGTTCTTGGGGACCTTCAATGATGCAGAAATGTTTTGGTACCCTTCCCCAGATCTGTGCCTCAGCACAATCCTGTCTCGGAGCTCTACGGACAATTCCTTCGACCTCATGGGTTGTGCCTTTCCAAATCATGTCCAATCAATTGAATTTACCACAATTGGACTCCAATTAAGTTGTAGAAACATCTCAAGGATGATCAATGGAAACAGGGTGCACCTGAGCTAAATTTCGAGTCTCATAGCAAAGGGTCTAAATACTTATGTAAATAAGGTATTTCTGTTTTTATTTTAATACAGATGGACACACACACACACACACACACACACACACACACACACACACACACACACACACACACACACACACACACACAGCCAATGTGAGAGCCAGGCCACAAAAAAAGAAACAAATGCAAAACAAAACACTGTATAGTGTACTCTAATGAAAAGCTTTCAGATAGTAGTGCCCTAGCTCTTGAGAACCCAAGGCAATACAGCACTGGAGTCATGAGAAGGGCTAGTAGTATTGCTGAGCGATTAGCACTGGAGTCATGAGAAGGGCTAGTAGTATTGCTGAGCGATTAGCACTGGAGTCATGAGAAAGGCTAGTAGTATTGCTGAGCGATTAGCACTGGAGTCATGAGAAGGGCTAGTAGTATTGCTGAGCGATTAGCACTGGAGTCATGAGAAGGGCTAGTAGTATTGCTGAGCAATTAGCACTGGAGTCATGAGAAGGGCTAGTAGTAGTGCTGAGCGATTCGTTTTTTAAAAAGTTGTTTCAGTTTTATTATAAAAAAATGATCACGGTTTTTCGATTTCGGTTTCGATTATTTTTTTAAACATTAAATGCACTATGTGGGTAAAATGCTGTAACAACACAGAATAAAACAATTCATACAAGTCCCATGATGGTAGTGACTGCCCATTACTGCTTATCACTTATTAACCATAATTTATTCACATAACTTTACTTTTAATAAAACATTTCAGTTGTTGTGTATATTACATTTGTTTTATTTCATGACTTCATTATTTCATTCCAAGTCACTATTTCATCTCTTTAGAGCTGCTGCCTATGCTGTCTGACAAAATCAATATTTTAGTAGTTCTTCAAAGTAAATAAGGCATACTTTTATGATGGCTGAATACCAACTATCAATCACTTAGATCATGTATTTTCAGGTAGAGATACCTCGCGAAGCAACTGCTCTGTATCCCTCTTGATCCCGCATTCTTCTGTCTCTTCTCTCTCTCTCTCTGGCTGCATTTACACAGGCAGCCCAATTCTGATATTTTTTTCACTAATTGGTCTTTTGACCAATGAGATCAACTATGAAAAAGATCTGATGTGAAAAGAGCTGATGTGATTGGTCTAAAGACCAATTAGTGGAATAAATATCAGTATTGGGCTGCCTGTGTAAACATAGCCTTCATGTCTTCCCCACACTAACCTAACATAGCAGGCGTAAAAGAAACACACAGACCAGATAAGTAGGTGCACAATGGATTATGGTCATTGTAGTTAATGAACACATTTTCTGCACTAAACTATGTAGAATATTGGCCTGTTGGAAACTACAACTCCCTACTACATTGCACAGTTCGGGCTTGATCTGATTTATCTCTAGAGAAACTGTGCAATGTGCTCATACACTGAAAAAACCTGAATGAAATGCAAATAATTTTATTTTTACCTTTATTTAACTAGGCAAGTCAGTTAAGAACCAATTCTTATTTACAATGACGGCCTACACCGGCCAAACCCGGACGACGCTGGGCCAATTGTGCGCCGCCCTATGGGACTCACAGTCACGGCCGGTTGTGATACAGCCTGGAATCGAACCAGGGGGTCTGTAGTGACACCTCAAGCACTGAGATGCAGTGCCTTAGACCACTGCGCCACTCGACGTTGGTCAATTAGCTGTTTAAAAAACTAAAAATAACAGAAGTGTAGGTTAATTGCTCAGCACTAGCTAGTAGTGCCTTTGTTCTTGAGTTGCGACATACCACTAGAGTAACTTCAATGCATCATATCTTGCTTGCTGGCTGTGATAGAAATTATATAACCATGCTAGGTAGCTAGCTAGCTAATTGTTTCAATGCATCTTCTAAATGTGAAATTACAAGACACAAAAGACACTTACCTAAGTGTGTTTCCCAATGTCCTCCTTGTTGTAAAGGTAACATTAGCTGGCTAGTCATTCCCAGCCACGAGAGCTTTTTTTAATCCAAAATGGAAAACTTTAAAAACTTTAAAAATAAATATTTTTTATACACTAGCTGGCTATTTAGCATAAAACTGTTGCTTCTCGGCATTGCCAGCTAGCTAGCTAGCTAGCTAGCTATCTATCTAACATAGCTGTACTGGCCATCGTGTTATGCTGTTAGCTGGGATATAGAAATATTATAATGAACAGTCACTCCAAAATGGTTGATCAATAGTGACACATCATCTACGCCTCCCTCTAAACCCCACCTACATGGAATGAATGTGCCAAAACTTTGCAAATGCAAGAAAAGGCAGCAAAAGCGAAGGGCAGGGCAACGTAACCGAAGATAGAAAAATTGCAGGCAAAGAGGGAAGCAATTTATTTGCATTCATTTACAATTAATTTGTTCTTGCCTTTCAAAATTATTTCCTTGCAATATTATTTATTTTGTGCCCAATACTTTTGGGTTAATGTTTGCTTTCCATAAATGTTGGTCTTATCACCTATAGAATAACTAATAATACATTGACAGGTGAGGGGAGCTCCGTTTTTGGGGAACTTTACTAATCAAAAAGAATGGTGGTACAACAAGGGGCATGTTCTGAGGCAGCACGCTATTCACACGGCCGTAACACATCTGGACAAGATGAACACCTATGTGAGAATGCTGTTCATTGACCACAGTTCAGCATTCAACACTATTGATTCCTCCAAGCTCGACACCAAGCTCAGAGACCTGGGTCTGGACACCACCCTCTGCAACTGGATCCTGGACGTCCTGACGGGCAGACCACAGACTGTGAGGATGGGCAACAACACCTCCTCCACACTGACTCTTAACACAGGGAAACACAGGAATTTTAAGTTCCTTGGTGTCCACATCACCGAGGACTTTTCATGGATCAACAACACCACCACTCTTGTCAAGAGGGCGTAACAGCGTCTCTACTTCCTAAGGCAGCTGAATAAATTTGGCATGCCGCCCTGGGTCCTCTCCAAATAGTACCGCTGCACAATCGAAAGCGTCCTGACCGGTTGCATCACGGCCTGGTACGGGAATTGCGCCGTCCACGACTGCAAGGCCCTCCAGTGGGTGGTGAAGACGGCCCAGTACATCAATGGGACTATGCTCTCACCCATCCAGGACATCGGAGCATGAGGTCTGAAACCAACATGCTCAGAGACAGTTTATATCTACAAGCCATCAGACTGCTGAACATGTGAACTGGACTGACCACCTGCTCTGATTCTCCACACATTAGCACACATGCACTCACTCATGCACACATTCACACACATACAGTGCCTTCGGAAAGTATACAGACCTCTTGACTTTTTCCACATTTTGTTACGTAAAAGCCTTATTCTAAAATGGATTAAATAAAACAGTTCCTCATCAATCTACAAACAATACTCCATAATGATTTTTTTGCAAACATATTAAAAATAAAAAAACAGAAAAACCTTATTTACATAAGTATTCATACCCTTTGCTATGAGACTCGAAATTGAGCTCAGGTGCATCCTGTTTACACTGATCATCCTTGAGCTGTTTCTAAAACTTGATTGGAGTCCACCTGTGGTAAATTCAATTGATTGGACATGATTTGAAAAGGCAAACACCTGTCTATATAACGTCCCACAGTTGACAGTGCATGTTAGAACAAAAATCAAGCCATGAGGTCGAAGGAATTGTCCCTAGAGCTCCGAGACAGGATTGTCGAGGCACAGATCTGGGGAAGGGTACCAAAAAATGTCTGCAGCATTGAAGGTCTCCAAGAACACAGTGGCCTCCATCATTCTTAAATGGAAGAAGTTTGGAACCACGAAGACTACAGCTGACCGCCCGGCAAACTGAGCAATCGGGGGAGAAGGGCCTTGGTCAGGAAGGTGACCAAGAATCCGATGGTCACTCCAGAGTTCCTCTGTGTGGATGGGAGAACCTTCTAGAAGGACAACCATCTGTGCAGCACTCCACCAATCAGGCCTTTACGGTAGAGTGGCCAGACTGAAGCCACTCCTCAATAAAAGGCACATGACAGCCCGCTTGGAGTTTGCCAAAAGGCACCTAAAGACACTCAGACCATGAGAAACAAGATTCTCTGCTCTGATGAAATGAACATTGAACTCTTTGGCCTGAATGCCAAGCGTCACATCTGGAGGAAACCTGGCACCATCCCTACAGGGAAGCATGGTGGTGGCAGCATCATACTGTGGGGATGTTTTTCAGCAGCAGGGACTGGGAGACTAGTCAGGATCGAGGAAAAGATGAATGGAGCAAAGTACAGAGAGATCCTTGATGAAAACCTGCTCCAGAGCGCTCAGGACCTCAGACTGGGGCAAAGGTTCATCTTCCAACAGGACAACAACCCTAAGCACACAGCCAAGACAACACAGGAGTGGCTTCGGGACAAGTCTCTTAATGTCCTTGAGTGGCCCAGCCAGAGCCCGGACTTGAGCCCGATCGAACATCTCTGGAGAGACCTGAAAATAGCTTTGCAGCAACGCTCCCCATCCAACCTAACAGAGCTTGAGAGGATCTACAGAGAAGAATGGGAGAAACTTCCCAAATACAGGTGTGCCAAGCTTGTAGCGTCATACACAAAATACTCGAGAATGTGATCGCTGCCAAAGGTAGACAATTTAATCCATTTTAGAATAAGGCTATAACGTACCAAATTTTGGAAAAAGTCAAGGGGTCTAATTATTTTCAGAATGCACTGTATATATTCATGCTACACAGACATCACAAATGCTGCTACCAGACTCTTATTATACTGTTCAATTTATACACTTGCCACCCATCCCCCCCTTCCCCAATACACGTGTAAATATTGGACAATAAATTGTGCTTTCCTGTATTATACTTATGCTAAAATGTTTATTCTATTCTACTTCCATTTATTTATGTTTGTTTTCTTATCTTTTCTTATTGTTGCATTGTCAAGAAGGAACCTGCAAGTAAGCATTTCGTTGGACAATGGATACATTCTAATCCTATATGACCAATAGAATTTTAAACTTTAAACATTCTATCAACGTATCAAAGTTAAGAGGTCACAGGTAGGGCTGTGGCTCTCATGAAATTTTGTCAGCCGGTTATTGTCATGCAAAAGACTGCCGGTCTAACGGTAATTGACCGTTAATTAACATAAAAACTTTTAGCATCTCCAGGCCTCCACGCATACAAGCCGCTGATGTGCGCCTTTGGAACATCTATATTTTAAAAAGTCTAATAAATCAATTGAATATACACCATCACAATAAATCCATTATTTATTTTAGGCAGGTCTAAAGAGACATTTGATATGAAGAAAATGTATTTCAGAAGAACAGAATATGAGTTGGCCAACTGTTGAATGCGGAATGAGGGAGCACTCGGTTTGTTGTTTTGGAAAGTTTTGAAAGTCTCTGAAAAAGGGTTATTTTGAAAAAGTTTGGTTACTAGCTAGCTACCTTTTGAGTTTGGATCCCGCAACGCGGTTGGCATCAGTTGCTGGGACTGCTGCTATCTGTCCAGGGATCCTGCCGACCAAGGGTCTGATGAGCTGCATGGCGTAGCAGCTAGCCTAGCTGCCACTGTTAGCTGCCTATCAAGCTAGTGGGGTTTCTTTGAGGGCTTGAACAGAGCCCACGACGCGGTTAGCCTTTGTGGCTAGGACCGCGATTTGTCTCGGGCTTGTGACTGTCTAGATCCCTGAAGTTTGTTACTGCTTCCATCTTCCCTGTGACCTGCCCTGTCTGGAACTGCGAGGGGTAACAGCGTAGCCTATGTTGCTACCACGACAAAGACCAAAACCGGTGGGAGTACCGTTGAGGACAGTGGTGTCTCTCTATCACAGGAGAAAGACAAGGGTCTTTTAAATGAACAAAAAAAATTATACAATCGCTTAAAGTGTTGCATCCAAATAGTGGTGGAGTCAACTAATAACAGAGAGGTCCAAGACCTAAAGAACAGTATGCAGTTCTCCCAGGGTCAGCTCGATGACTTTAACCTCTATGGGATCGGTGTCCCATATACGGGACGGTTGAGCTAACGTGCGCTAATGTGATTAGCATGACTGTTGTAAACAACAGCAAACTTTCCAGGACATAGACATGTCTTATATGGGAAGAAATCTTAAATTCTTGTTAATCTAACTGCACTGTCCCATTTACAGTAGCTATTACAGTGAAATAATACCATGCTATTGTTTGAGGAGAGTGCACAACAACAAAAAACGTATCACAGCAACTGTGAAGGTAAATAATGTACTTACATTCAGTAATCTTGCTCTGATTTGTCATCCTAATGGTCCCAGAGATAAAATGTAGCATAGTTTTGTTTGATAAAATCCATTTTTATACTCAAATGTAAGAACTGGGTTCTACAGTTCGAACCCCTGCTGTCTCTAGCTCCACACCCACCCCGCCCGGCCATCTAGATGTGTGAAAGTTAGTGTATAAGGTAATGATCCATCATGTATGACATTCCTGGGAGTGTGTAGACTTACATTTTGTATTACCATATCATTTTTGTATGTTCTCTATAGTTATGTACTTGAAAATGTATCAATGGACCAATTCGGCACATCTGGGCAGACTTGATACAAAATAGTCCAACATTGCAATGCTTCACTGGGTCAATCTGAAACTTTGCACACACACTGCTTCCATCTAGTGGCCAAAATCTAAATTGCGCCTAAAGTGCAATATCATAATAATAATATAATAATACTATGCCATTTAGCAGACGCTTTTATCGATCATATTGTGGCCTTTCTCTTGCATTTCAAAGATGATGGAACAAAAAAATAAATAGATCTATAATAAATATTATCTTTTACCATATCTAATGTGTTATATTCTCCTACATTAATTTCACATTTCCACAAACTTCGAAGTGTTTCCTTTCAAATGGTATCAAGAATAGATTTGGGTATGTCATTTTAGGGGAAAATTGAAAAAAAGGATCCGATCCTTAAGAGGTTAAACAGGAAAAGGGCAAGATGACAGCAATCTGTAAGTCATTGAGAGATGATATCAGTTCTGTATGTGAATCCATGATAACAATGGGTGAGAAATCAGATTATCTCGAGGGACAATCAAGGCGGAACAACATTGTTGTGGACGGAATTGCAGAATCTCCACGAGACCTGGACTGAGTCTGAGGACAAAGTGAGGGAAATGATCTCAGAGAAACTGAAGATGGACCACACAGACCCGTCGCCAGACCTCAGTCTTAAGGGGGGCATATGAAATGCATGGGAGGGCAGGGCACAATTGTTATTAGCCTACAGTACATATATTTAATAATAAATTCCCTCAAGTGGGGGGGCACAAGCATTTTTGGGGGCGGGCCCGGCCCCCTATGGCCCGCCCATAGCGACGGGTGTGGGACCACAGGAAGATTGCGGTGGAGATCGCCCACAGGACTAGAAAACCCACCACCGGCCCAGGTGACTGGCCCAGACCGATAGTGGTCATGTTCTTGAGGTTGAAGGACAATGTAGCTATTCTGGAAAGAGCCAAGAACCTGAGAGGAATGTACATCTTCCTCAACGACTACTATCCTGAAGCTGTGCGCCAGAAGAGAAAATAACTTATCCCGGCCATGAAAGCTACCAGAGCGCGTGGGGACATTGCTTACATCCGCTATGCCAGGCTCATTGTCCTCCCTCCCTCCCAAAAGCCTGGAAGGGATGAGAGAGCCTTTGGGTTCGAAGCTTCAATCCTGCAGCACACACACACACTTACACACACTTAATGGAATGCTGAATGTTTTTTCTCTCTTGCTTTGTTTGTTATTTTCCATATTATGTCTATCTCTGAGAAGCAACCCAGGAAAGGGCTGAAAATAGCCCACATTAATATATGTAGCCGTAGAAATAAGGTTCATGAAATCATATAACTTGCTTACATCAGATACAGTAACATTCATATATTAGCCATTTCTGAGACTCACTTAGATAATTCCTTTGATGATACAGCAGTAGCAATACAAGGATATAACATACAGTGGGGAGAACAAGTATTTGATACAATGCCGATTTTGCAGGTTTTCCTACTTACAAAGCATGTAGAGGTCTGTAATTTTTATCATAGGTACACATCAACTGTGAGAGACCGAATCTAAATAAAAAATCCAGAAAATCACATTGTATGATTTTTAAGTAATTAATTAGCATTTTATTGCATGACATAAGTATTTGATCACCTACCAACCAGTAAGAATTCCGACTCTCACAGACCTGTTAGTTTTTCTTTAAGAAGCCCTCCTGTTCTCCACTCATTACCTGTATTAACTGCACCTGTTTGAACTCGTTACCTGTATAAAATACACCTGTCCACACACTCAATCAAACAGACTCCAACCTCTCCACAATGGCCAAGACCAGAGAGCTGTGTAAGGACATCAGGGATAAAATTGTAGACCTGCACAAGGCTGGGATGGGCTACAGGACAATAGGCAAGCAGCTTGGTGAGAAGGCAACAACTGTTGGCGCAATTATTAGAAAATGGAAGAAGTTCAAGATAACGGTCAATCACCCTCGGTCTGGGGCTCCATGCAAGATCTCACCTCGTGGGGCATCAATGATCATGAGGAAGGTGAGGGATCAGCCCAGAACTACACGGCAGGACCTGGTCAATGACCTGTAGAGAGCTGGGACCACAGTCTCAAAGAAAACCATTAGTAACACACTACGCCGTCATGGATTAAAATCCTGCAGCGCATGCAAGGTCCCCCTGCTCAAGCCAGTGCATGTCCAGGCCCGTCTGAAGTTTGCCAATTACCATCTGGATGATCCAGAGGAGGAATGGGAGAAGGTCATGTGGTCTGATGAGACAAAAATAGAGCTTTTTGGTCTAAACTCCACTCGCCGTGTTTGGAGGAAGAAGAAGGATGAGTACAACCCCAAGAACACCATCCCAACCGTGAAGCATGGAGGTGGAAACATCATTCTTTGGGGATGCTTTTCTGCAAAGGGGACAGGACGACTGCACCGTATTGAGGGGAGGATGGATGGGGCCATGTATCGCGAGATCTTGGCCAACAACCTCCTTCCCTCAGTAAGAGCATTGAAGATGGGTCGTGGCTGGGTCTTCCAGCATGACAACGACCCGAAACACACAGCCAGGGCAACTAAGGAGTGGCTCCATAAGAAGCATCTCAAGGTCCTGGAGTGTCCTAGCCAGTCTCCAGACCTGAACCCAATAGAAAATATTTGGAGGGAGCTGAAAGTCCGTATTGCCCAGCGACAGCCCCGAAACCTGAAGGATCTGGAGAAGGTCTGTATGGTGTGTGCAAACCTGGTCAAGACCTACAGGAAACATATGATCTCTGTAATTGCAAACAAAGGTTTCTGTACCAAATATTAAGTTCTGCTTTTCTGATGTATCAAATACTTATGTCATGCAATAAAATGCTAATTCATTACTTAAAAATCATACAATGTGATTTTCTGGATTTTTGTTTTAGATTCCGTCTCTCACAGTTGAAGTGTACCTATGATAAAATTACAGACCTCTACATGCTTTGTAAGTAGGAAAACCTGCAAAATCGGCAGTGTATCAAATACTTGTTCTCCCCACTGTATATAGAAGAGACAGGAATGCTTATGGGGGAGGTAAATGTAAATGTAAATGTAAATGTGTTGCTATATATATATATACACTACCGTTAAAACGTTTGGGGTCACTGTTTTCGAAAGAAAAGCATTTTTTTTTGTCCATTAAAATAACATCAAATTGTTCAGAAATACAGTGAAGACATTGTTAATGTTGTAAATGGCTATTGTAGCTGGAAATGGCAGATTTTTAATGGAATATCTACATAGGCGTACAGAGGCCCATTATCAGCAACCATCAGTCCTGTGTTCCAACGGCACGTTGTGTTTGCTAATCCAATTTTATCATTTTAAAAGGCTAATTGATCATTAGAAAACCCTTTTGCAATTATGTTAGCACAGCTGAAAACTGTTGTGCTGATTAAATAAGCAATAAAACTGGCCTTCTTGAGACTAGTTGAGTATCTGGAGCATCAGCAATTGTGGGTTCGATTACAGGCTCAAAATGGCCAGAAACAAATAACTTTCTTCTGAAACTCGTCAGTCTATTCTTGTTCTGAGAAATGAAGGCTATTCCATGCAGGAAATTGCCAAGAAACTGAAGATCTCATACAACGCTGTGTACTACTCCCTTCACAGAACAGCTCAAACTGGCTCTAACCAGAATAGAAACAGGAGTGGGAGGCCCCGGTGCACAACTGAGCAAGAGGACATACATTAGAGTGTCTAGTTTGAGAAACAGACGCCTCACAGGTCCTCAACTGGCAGCTTCATTAAATAGTACCCGCAAAACACCAGTCTCAACGTCAACAGTGAAGAGCGACTCAGCATCCCGGAGTCGCCTCTTCGCTGTTGACGTTGAGACTGGTGTTTTGCGGGTGAAGCTGCCAGTTGAGGATCTGTGAGGCGTCTGTTGAGTAACAGGGTGTTAGCACTAATGAGAATCTCCAGACTGAGGTTATGTGGGGTCTGGTACATTAACCAGTGTGTTAGCTAGTGTCAGTAGTGGTGGAGTTGAGTTCACTTAATAACGGAACTGTTTGTGTTTCTAACCCAATTCATTACCATGGCCAAATTAGTTTCTTTACCAAAAGCCATTAGTCCAGCAGAGGACATGTTAAGGGGGGTTAATTTGTAGAATTAATGATGCATTGCAGCAGATCTGGAGCGACCCTGGTGCACAACTGAGCAAGAGGACAAATACATTAGAGTGTCTAGTTTGAGAAACAGACACCTCACAGGTCCTCAACTGGCAGCTTCATTAAATAGTACCCGCAAAACACCGTCAACAGTGAAGAGGCGACTCCGGAATGCTGACCTTCTAGGCAAAGTTGCAAAGAAAAAGCCATATCTCAGACTGCCCATCTTAATCTTTTCTTTTTATTGGCCAGTCTGAGATGTGGCTGTTTCTTTGCAACTTAACTTAAAGTTAATGTGGGATAGGAGGATTTTTTTTTGTTATCGATCAATAACGACAAATCCCCTGTCATTGACAACTTAGATGGAAAGCTACTGAGGATGGTAGCTGACTCTCTTTACTGGTTCTAACAGCAGACCTATCAGCTTGTTGCCAGCTCTTAGCAAACTGTTGGAAAAATTATGTTTGACCGAATACAATGCTATTTCTCTGTAAACAAATTGACAACAGACTTTCAACATGCTTATAAAGAAGGGCACTCAACATGTACTGCACTGACACAAATGACTGATTATTGGTTGAAAGAAATTGATAAGAAGAAGATTGTGGTAGTTGTACTGTTAGATTTCAGTGCAGCCTTTGATATTATTGACCATAACCTCTTGTTGAGAAAACGTATGTTTTATGGCTTTTCAACCTTTGCCATATCGTGGATGTCACGTTCGTTTATAGACGGGACGGACCAAGGCGCAGCGTAATATGCATTCATGTTTATTTATTGAATAAACACCACGACAAAACAACAAATGAAACGAAACGTGAAGTCCAAGGTAGACAAAGAACATACCTCACACGGAACAAGATCCCACAACCCACTAGTGCCAATAGGCTGCCTAAGTATGGGCCCCAATCAGAGACAACGAGCGACAGCTGCCTCTGATTGGGAACCACACCGGCCAACATAGATCTAGACATCCTAGATCTAAACATAGAAAATACAACATAGAACATCACCACAATGAATATACACACCCTGACTCAACATATACGAGTCCCCTGAGTCAGGGCGTGACAGTGGATTAGGGGCTATCTATCTACACTGAACAAAAATATAAATGCAACATGTAAAGTGTTGGTCCCATGTTTCATGAGCTGAAATAAAATATCCCAGAAACTTTCCATACACAGAAAAAACGTATTTCTCTCAAATTTTGTACACACATTTGTTTACTTCCCTGTTAGTGAGCATATCTCCATTGCCAAGATAGTCCATCCACCTGACAGCTGTTGCATATCAAGAAGCTGATTAAACAGCTTGATCATTACATTGGTGCACCCTGTGCTGGGGACAATAAATCGGCACTCTAAAATGTGCAGTTTTGTCACATAACACAATGCCACAGATGTCTCAAGTTTTGAGGGAGCGTGCAATTGGCATGCTAACTGCAGGAATGTCCACCAGAGCTATTGCCAGAGAATTGAATGTTAATTTCTGTACCATAAGCCACCTCCAACGTCTTTTTAGAGAATTTGGCAGTACTTCAAACTTCCAAGTTGGCGTCGTAACCAACTTCAGTGGGCAAATGCTCACCTTTGATGGCCACTGGCACGCTGGAGAAGTGTGCTCTTCATGGATGAATCCCGGTTTCAACTGTACCGGCCAAACTGTTTGCTGATGTCAACGTTGTGAACAGAGTGCCCAATGGTGGTAGTGGGGTTATGTTATGGGCAGGCATAAGACAATGAACACACTTGCATTTTATCGATTGCAATTTGAATGCACAGAGATACCGTGATGAGATCCTGAGGCCCATTGTCGTGCCATTCATCCGCCGCCATCACCTCATGTTTCAGCATGATAATGCACAGCCCCATGTCACAAGGATCTGTACACAATTCCTGGAAGCTGAAAATGTCCCAGTTCTTCCATGGCATGCATACTCACCAGACATGTCACCCATATTTTTGTTCAGTGTAAAATAACTCAGAGGGGTTTCTTTAATGGAATCCTCTCTAATGTCAAACATGTAGGGTGTGGTGTACCGCAGGGCAGCTCTCTAGGCCCTCTACTCTTTTCTATTTTTACCAATGACCTGCCACTGGCATTAAACAAAGCCTGTGTGTCCATTTATGCTGATGAAGTCACTGAAACTCTAAACAAGATGCAGTCAGTTTTGGAATTGGTGGCCAGTAATAAACTATTTTGTACAAATCATTCCCTAAACTCTAGACCTCAGCTGAATCTGGTAATGAATGGTGTGGCTGTTGAACAAGTTGATAAGACTGAATTACTTGGTGTTACCTTAGACTGTAAACTGTCATGGTCAAAAAATATAGATTCTATGGTTGTAAAGATGGGGAGAGGTCTGTCCATAATAAAGAGGCACTCTGCTTTTTTGACACCACACTCCAAAAAGCAAGTCCTGCAGGCTCTCGCTTTGTCATATCTTGATTATTGTCCAGTCATGTGGTCAAGTGCTGCAAAGAAAAACCTAGTTAAACTGCAGCGGCACGTCTTGCTCTTCATTGTAATCAGAAGTCTAATATAAATACTATGTATGCCAGTCTCTCTTCGCTAAGAGTTGAGGAGAGACTGACTGCATCACTTCTTTTTATAAGAAACATTAATGTGTTTGAAATTTCAAATTGTTTGCATAGTGTGACGACCCTCCCACTCTGTCTGCCGTATTCTCTCTCTTTGCTCTTGTTTCCTTATTAGGATGCCGGAAGGCGGAGTTGCGAGGGTCGTCAGCTACATGGGAAACACCTGGGCCCGGGTGTGTCCCAGGATAAATGGACCTCTTCTACATTCATTGGAGAGACTCTCTCCATGCAGACACCTTGATTGATTTTTGTTGTGGTAGTTTTGTGGTTTTTGGTTGTTTGCTTTGGCACCTTTCAACACTTGCATTATTACATTGATGCATGCAAAACACTCACTTATACTACTGATTACTGATTACACACACCATTGTTAATTATATTTAGTTTACTTTAGTTAATAAACATATATTTTGGTATTCCTTGTCTCCACGGTGTCTCCCTTTTTGTTACGAATTTTGAGCCGGTTCGTGACAATAGTCAATTTACACACAGCTTTGACACACACACTTACTTCACCAGACTGGCCACCAGGGGTCTTTTCACAGTCCTCAAATCCTGAACAAATTCAAGAAAGCGTACAGTATTATATAGAGCCATTATTGCATGGAACTCCCTTCCATGTCATATTGCTCATATGTGTTTGATGTGATTTTCGATTGCATTTGCATTGATGTCAGAGTGGTTAGAGGGACAATAGAGCACTGAGTACGAGGCCATTAGCGGCCTGATGGTCGATAGAGAGTTGGGTACTACTAACATATGTCCAGAGTGCATAAAATGAGATTAATGTGACTCATTGGTCACGTAGAATGTTACTGCAGTCATGACTCATGACTGCCAGTGTGACAGTAATAATGTCACAGCAACAGCCATAGTCACATAATTAACACACACACACACACACACACACACACAGGTCAGTAACTCCACCACCACCCAAGTCTCTAATAGCTGGTACTTCTCTCACAGCTGGTACCTCGGCCTTCCACATTTCCACCACACACACAGTTTGCACAGACTCACCAATGCCGAGGACGGGTCCAGTCGAGCTCCCAGTTCGTCTGGTGTTGCTCCTGGTGAAGGGTATGTGGTCGTCAATCACATCTGCTTCTCATCTGCATCTGACAATGCTGGCTCGCTGAGTTAGTGGTTAGATGGTCGGGGTGAAGACTACAGAAAGTCGGGTGCAAGGGCTGTGGTTCATCTGGCTACTCATCCTAGGATGCAAGAGGTGGCAAATAGTCCGGGTAGCCATGATTAGCTGTTCAGGAGTCTTATGGCTTGGGGGTAGAAGCTGTTAAGAAGCCTTTTGGCGCTCCGGTACCGCTTGCCATGCGGTAGCAGAGAGAACAGTCTATGACCAGGGTGGCTGAAGTCTTTGACAATTTTTAGGGCCTTCCTCTGACACCGCCTGGTATAGAGGCCCTGGATGGCAGGAAGCTTGGCCCCAGTGATGTACTGGGGCGTACGCACCACCCTCTGTAGTGCCTTGCGGTCGGAGGCCGAGCAGTTGCCATACCAGGCGGTGATGCAACCATTCAGGATGCTCTCGATGGTGCAGCTGTAGAACCTTTTGAAGATCTGAGGACCCATGACAAATATTTTCAGTCTCCTGAGGGGGAATAGGCTTTGTCGTGCCCTCTTCACGACTGTCTTGGTGTGTTTGGACCATGATAGTTTTTTGGTGATGTGGACACTAAGGAACTCTCAACCTGTTCTACTACAGCCCCATCGATGAGAATGGGGGCATGCTCAGTCCTCTTTTTTTCCCTGTAGTCCACAATCATCTCCTTTGTCTTGATCAAGTTGAGGGAGAGGTTGTTATCCTGGCCCCACACGGCCAGGTCTCTGACCTCCTCCCTATAGGCTGTCTCATCGTTGTCGGTGATCAGGCCTACTACTGTTGTGTCGTCGGCAAACTTAATGATGGTGTTGGAGTCGGGCCTGGCCATGCAGTCATGGGTGAACAGGGAGTACATGAGGGGACTGAGCACGCACCCCTGAAAGACCCCCATGTTGAGGATCAGCGCGGCAGATGTGTTGTTACCTACCCTTACCACCTGAGGGTGGCCCGTCAGGAAGTCCAGGATCCAGTTGCAGAGGGAGGTGTTTAGTCCCAGGGTCCTTAGCTTAGTGATGAACTTTGAGGGCACTATGGTGTTGAACGCTGAGCTGTAGTCAATGAATAGCATTCTCACATAGGTGTTCCTCTTGTCCAGGTGAGAAAGGGCAGTGTGTAGTGCAATAGAGATTGCATCATCTGTTGGAGCGGTATGCAAATTGGAGTGGGTATAGGGTTTCTGGGATAATGGTGTTGATGTGAGCCATGACCAGCCTTTCAAAGCACTTCATGGCTACAGACGGTAGTCATTTAGGCAGGTTATCTTAGTGTTCTTGGACACAGAGGCTATGGTGGTCTGCTTGAAACATGTTGGTATTACAGACTCAGTCAGGGACATGTTGAAAATGTCAGTGAAGACAATTGCCAGTTGGTCAGCGCATGCTCGGAGTACATGTCCTGGTAATCCGTCTGGCCCTGCAGCCTTGTGAATGTTGACCTGCGTAAAAGTCTTACTCACACCGGCTACGGAGAGCGTGATCACATAGTCATCCGGAACAGCTGATGCTCTCATGCATGCTTCAGTGTTGCTTGCCTCGAAGCGAGCATAGAAGTGATTTAGGTTGTCTGGTAGGCTCGTGTCACTGGGCAGCTCACGGTTGTTCTTCCCTTTGTAGCTTGTAATAGTAGTCTGTAATAGTGCGATTCAATCTTAGTCCTGTATTGAGTCTTTGCCTGTTTGATGATTCGTCGGAGGGCATAGCGGGATTTCTTATAAGCTTCCGGGTTAGAGTCCCGCTCCTTGAAAGCGGCAGCTCTACCCTTTAGCTCAGTGCGGATATTGCCTGTAATCCATGGATTCTGGTTGGGGTATGTACGTACGGTCACTGTGGGGACGACGTCATCGATGCACTTATTGATGAAGCTAGCGACTGATGTGGTGTACTCCTCAATGCCATCGGAAGAATCCTGGAACATATTCCAGTCTGTGATAGCAAAACAGTCCTGTAGCTTAGCATCTGCGTCATCTGACCACTTCCTTATTAACCGAGTCACTGGTGCTTCCTGCTTTAGTTTCTGTCATGCACACAATATTCTACAACCTGGGCTTGCCTATTCTTCCGGGGAAGATTCACATTCTAGTGACTCGTAAAAAATATGTGCAACGGCTGGCAGGTAGTCCAGCATTGTCATCTCTGTATTTTTATTTCTTTACTGGAAGAGGAGGCTCGTAGGCCCTGGGTTAGTGGCTTGTGAATGAGGCTGACCAGGACTTCCGTCCCTCATACTGGCTGTGGCTCTGCAGGTGTGTGTGTTCCAAGGATCATCAGCTGAAATTATAAAGGACGGCAGAAACAATATTTACAATACAATTCTAATTAGTTTTTCAACCAAATGCCCTACCATCACTTTTGGTATAAAGCAGTGCGCTGGGGTTAGGAAACCCCTCTAAAAGACAAACAGACAGCAAGAGAGACAGAAATTGATTTTTTGTAAAGTACCTGAGAGTTTGAGCCACATCTGTGAGGTGATGTGAAGTCCAGAGGTGGCCAGGGCCCCATTGTGAACATATTTCTGCCCAGTGTGAATGCTCTGAAAGCACATACATTAACTTAAGTTAATATGAATAGCAAGAAAATACAGAGGACCCAATGTAGCCAGAAGAGCCAGCTCACATGTAAGTTATTGGGATCCGAGAGTTTTCTGATCAGCATATTCTGATTTAAGTAAGAAATGTAGACAAAATACATAGCCTAATCATACCTGTAGACGGCTGTTTGTCAGTTGATACACTGACATGAATGCAGACAGTCAGTCTCTGGCCTCCTTGTTGTAAGGTATATTGAAACCTTTGTTTTCTTTTAGGCTGGTCCTGAGACTGCCTTCTTCGCTTCACTTTGTGCTCGATTGTACACACACACGCACGCACACACACACACAAACACACACACACAAATCACATGTTGTGGTATATTTTTACTTTGTTCAGAGGACAGGAGAATCATTTAACCTTTAGAGTTTAAAGTTTCTACGAACTTGCCCAGTGCAGTATTTTATAATTAAATGGCCTTGTGTGGAAAGAAAATCCAGAATAGGCTTACTTGATTAGCCAAAATGATGTATTTGTGTAATGACAGTTAGTAATGTATTTTCTATACATTTATTAGTTGCATTGACACAATGTTTTTAGATAATAATAATGTGCCATAGGCTGCATCGCACCCTTATCTGTGCACACTCTCATCTTTAAATAAGCTTAGCTATTGTTAACAGTAAACCCCCTTGGGAAGGACTAATTAGTTATTGACTTCCATTAACACATTGGTGTTACTGTGTTTTTTTGCTACCGTAACCCTAAACATAACATTGCTTGAAACAATGGCATTGCATGTGTTAATTGACATTGCTTAAGTGAATAAGTACAGAGTTCTGGTCATCTAAATCACCTAGAATCATGTGATTCTAACCATTGTAATGTGTTATCTATTCCACTAGATGAGGCCGCTGCGTTACTATTTTCTTCACTTCTATATAAGCTGCTATTTTGTTATCAAAATAACCATGTGGAACTTACTGTAACATGTTTCTCGCATAAACATGTTTATAGATTGATAACAGTACAAGTCAAACTAGGTCAAGTCAAACTCGACCCTATAAGTACTAACTCATAATGTGATGAGACCATTGTGCAATAGTGTGGCTAAAGGTACAAATAAAAGTTGTGTAAGCAGATCTTTGTTGACAGGGTTTACAAGTGAACTCTGTGCTGGGGTCCAGACAGTTTGAGGTCTGGCTGGACTCACTTTGCATACTTGCCAGATCATTCAAACTGCCTGACGATCACTGCACATATTAGGGACCCTCTTTCAGCCCCCATGGCCACTATTATCACAGACTCACAGAAGCCTTTCTCTCTGGACCCCTACCATGTCTCTGAGGAGTTTGGCTTCATCCTCCCTGCACCCCTGGTAGGTACAGCCTCCTTATCTTATGGGATACCCATTGCATTTGTAATCAGCGTCAGTCATTAGTTGGCATTTGTTGAATATCATTATGGCTGTTGCTTATAGTCATTATTTCTTGTTTGTTAAATCAAAGTAAGTGGAAAGTAAGTAGTATTGATATATTTTGATATGTGGTAAGCAGGTTGTAACTTTCTCAGCCTCAGACAGTGACATTAGCTTCCCTGATACCCCCAAATCAAGCTGTGGTTTAGACTGTATTGGTGTTTTTGAATTTGGAGTGCAGAGTGCAGATGAGAGCATTCCAATCCAGGCAAGGTTGATACATGCTACACTTTGTTGTGGCAGAATTGGGGTGAGCTGGTGCCACCTCTCAAGGGTTATGTTATTGTTCTGTGTTGGACTTTGATGTTATGCATTTCATAGACTCCTGTTATGTCTGCACCCTAACACAAGGCCATTGTGTTCTGGAATTGTTACTTGCATAAAATAACTGTTGTGTAACAATATGATTGTATTATCACCTCCCACTATATAAGGGACATGTAATCATTTACTCTTGGAGCTCCTTCCCTGACTGCGATCAGAGACGGATCTACCTTGCAGCTGCTCGTATGCATTAAAATATTCACTATTAAACCATAAAATTAGTCTCTGCCTAATCTTTGGATTGAGTTTTCCACAACAACTTGCAATTGGCATCCTTTGTGTTTGTCCTGTAAGTGAACTTTATCCTTTATCCTTGACAAAGCAACGCATTGATGTCATGATGAAACAGCAAGATTGATTTCTAACTACTGATATGTCCATGGAATACATAAAATGGAATACATAAAATGTGTGGAATAGATTTCATAAGCTTGTTTGACACTTTCCACAGTTGCTTGTGGTTTAGGCGTACTCTGCATAACCTGAAAGATAACCTATGCAGCACCTGATACGAGACAGAGCATCCAACAAAATGATTCAATGAGGGACAATACATTGACACTTTTCAATATGACTCAATACCCTAAAGACAGAGTTGCTGCCATACTACCAGCCCTGGATGGACATTGCCCAGCATGTTACAGAGCTCATCTACTCTCACACGCTGCGCTCCCACATTCTCAAGGTAAGGCTCTGTCTATGCTGTAAAACTCAGCTGATCAGTAAACAGGGATCAAATAGGGGGGAATGGATTGGAATTCCACCACCTGGTTGAATTCCACCAACTTGGTTTGGAAGACATTATACAGTGAAAATGAAATAGATTTATACGTTCCACAGCTTTTGGTGACAGTTCCACATAAACAATCTAAACTGTTAATAACAATGTGTGACTTCACCTGCGCAGAGAAGACAAAAGATACATCTGATTTGATCATGAAGATAATTATTTTATATTAATTTAATTGATTAATTACATACACATGAAGTGTTCAAATATCAAAACAAGTAAAATGGGTAATTTGCAATGTTTCAAGCATAGTGTATTCATAATTATTAACATTTGTACGTGATAGTGTCAGCTCCATTCTTCCATTTACTCACTCAGATGCCCCTGCTGAACACCCAATTCCTGGAGAGCCACAGAGAACTGCGTCTGGCCCATTTGGCCCTGAGTGTGATGACCATGGGCTACGTTTGGCAGGAGGGGGAGCATGACACAGTCAAGGTTTTTCACCAACCCTTCTTATTATGAATGTTCTGGAGTGTGAAGTGAGACACAGTAATGATGTAACTTTTAGATTGTTTTGGGTAAAGGCTTTCTTCCAGTATCACAGCAGGTGACAAAATAGCTGAACATTTCCTAATACAGTTGTTCTCAATCGCGTACAAAAATGTTTTGAAACTGTGGTTAAATGTACCTATAGCAGAAGAACAACGTTCAAATGCTTAAATACATTTGCAGAATGTCTGATCATGTTCTTGCCTTTGTAGCTGGATTGCATATCTTACACCCACATTCGTAAAACTTTAAATACAATTGTGATCAAAATTCACTGTAAAGTGTTTTGTTCACAGAATATCAACACGTAGCTCCTAGTTGCCAGTGATTTTAATGCAGGAAAACTAAAATCTGTCTTACCTACTTTCTACCAGCATGTCACCTGTGCAACTAGGGGCAAAAAACTCTAGATCACCTTTACTCCACACACAGAGACGTACACAAAGCTCTCCCTCGCCCTCCATTTTGCAAATCTGACCATAACTCTATCATCCTGATTCCTGTTTACAAGCAAAAACTCAAACAGGAAGTACCAGTGACGCGCTCCATATGGAAGTTGTCCGATGAAGCGGATGCTAAGCTACAGGACTGTTTTGCTAGCACAGACTGGAATATATTCCGGGATGGCATTGAGGAGTTTACCACATCCGTGTCACTGGCTTCTTTAATAAGTGCATCAACGACGTTGTCCCCACAGTGACCGTACGTACATATCCCAAACAGAAGCCATGGATTACCGGCAACATCCTTACTGAGCTAAAGGCTAGAGCTGCCTCTTTCAAGGAGCGGGACACTAATCCGGACGCTTATAAGAAATCCCGCCAAGCCATCCGACGAGCCATCAAACAGGCAAAGCATCAATACAGGACTAAGATCGAATCCTGCTACACCGACTCTGACACTCGTTGGATGTGGCAGGGCCTGCAAACTATCATGGATTACAAAGGGAAACCCAACCGCGAGCTGCCCAGTGACGCGAGCCTACCAGATGAGCTAAATGCCTTCTATGCTTGCTTCGAGGCAAGCAACACTGAACCATGCATGAGAGCACCAGCTGATCCGGATAACTGTGTGATCTAGTTATTTACAGTTCGCAAACAATTCTCATTTTGCTACCTCGAGAGTCATGGTTCGTTTTTATGAGTGACTCATTCATTTTTGTAATTCATTTGACCTGCTAGTGCTGGCCGCAATAAGTCATGCAGCAGGATTAATACATGCTCCTCGGGCTCAGCGGCTCCAGAGACAATGTTTAGAACTGATAATTGATTGTATGGTGCAAGAATGAATGCAAAAAATTGATTATTGAATGCTATGATGGACACAGCTTTGTAGAACCAAAACATACACAGCCTCTGCTCAACAGACCCGAACTCGAGAACGAATCGTTTGGGGGACTGCAGTTTGCGAACGACATTGTGCTTATCACCCTCACGGCAGTCAAGCAGTGCATTCCGCCAAGAGTCGTTCACAATCTAGTCCGGTTGCGGCCACAACTAGACCTTGTTTCAAATGTACAGTATCAAGAAATAATCGTATTTGTTTGCCTAGCAATCAACAAATGTACATTGTTTAAAGCACACGTTTACAAGTCTCAGTCACAAATGACAGCTCAAATAAGCTCCCTATGGTGAATGACATGTGAACGAGAGGCTTGAGGAATCTCGACTCTTTCGAGTTTTTAGTTCATGGTTCGCCAGGTAGGTGGTCCTGCCTGCTCCCTATGGCGAATGAGATGTGAATGAGAGGCTTGTAAAATCATGACTCTTTTGAGTTTTCAGTTCATCGTTCACCGATAGGGGGTCCTGCTTGCTCTGGGCATTACTGACTCCAATGAACGAAATCAGTCAAAATATTAATTATTTTGACCGAACAAGTCGAAAAGATCTGAGTCAGTAAAAAGAGCTGAACTTCCCATCACTAGTGTGATCACACTCTCCATAGCCGATGAGTAAGACCTTTAAACAGGTTAACATTCACAAGGCCGCAGGGCCAGTTGGCAAGTGTCTTCACTGACATTTTCAACCTCTCCCTGACCCAGTCTGTAATACCTATATGCTTCAAGCAGACCACCATAGTCCCTGTGCCCAAGAACGCCAAGGTAACCTGTTGAAATGACTATCGCCCCATAGCACTCACATCTGTAGCCGTGAAATGCTTTGTAAGGCCGGTCATGGCATCACCCCTACCTGTCCCAGACCTGCTGTTTTCAACTCTTAATGATCGGCTATGAAAAGCCAACTGAGATTTATTCCTGATTATTATTTGACCATGCTTGTCACTTATGAACATTTTTGAACATCTTGGCATGGTTCTGTTATAACCTCCACCCGGCACAGCCAGAAGAGGACTGGCCACCCCTCATAGCCTGGTTCCTCTCTAGGTTTCTTCCTAGGTTTTGGCCTTTCTAGGGAGTTTTTCCTAGCCACCGTGCTTCTACACCTGCATTACTAGCTGTTTGGGGTTTTAGGCTGGGTTTCTGTACAGCACTTCGAGATATTAGCTGATGTACGAAGGGCTATATAAAATAAAATTGATTGATTGATTGATTGATCAGCACCATCATCCCAGACACCCTGGACCCACTCCAACTACAGCTCAGCGTTCAACACCATAGTGCCCTCCAAGCTCATCACTAAGCTAATGACCCCGGGACTGAACACCTCCCTCTGCAACTGGATCTTGACGGGCCTCCCCAGGTTGAGGGTAGGCATCAACATATCCGCCATGCTGACCCTCAACATGGGGGCCCCTCAGGGGTGCGTGCTTAGTCTCCTCCTGTACTCCCTGTTTACCCACGACTGCGTGGCCGCGCACGACTCCAACACCATCATTAAGTCTGCCGACAACACAACGGTGGTAGGCCTGATCACAGACGATGATGAGACAGCCTATAGGGAGGAGGTCAGAGACATGGCAGTGTGGTGCCACGACAACAATCTCTTCCTCAACGTCAGCAAAACAAAAGAGCTGATCGTGGACAACAAGAAACGGAGGGCCGAGCGCACCCCCATTCATATCGAGGGGGCTGTGGTGGAGCAGGTCGAGAGCTTCAAGTTCCTCGGTGTCCACAACACTAAGGACCTATCATGGTCCAAACACACCAACACAGTGGTGAAGAGGGCACTACAACGCCTCTTCCTCCTCAGGAGGCTGAAAAGATTTGGCATGGGCCCTCAGATCCTCAAAAGGTTCTACAGCTGCAGCATTGATGGCATCTTGACCGGCTGCATCCCTGCTTGATATGGCAACTTCTTGGCATCTGACCATAAGGCGCTACAGAGGGTAGTGCCTATGGTCCAGTACTTCACTGGGGCCGAGCTCCCTGCCATGCATTTACAAACTTATGTAAATTAGATATTTCTGTATTTAATTTTCAATACATTTGCAAACATTTCTAAAAACATGTTTTCACTTTGTGTGTAGATAGGTGAGAAATTTTTTTTTTAATCCATTTTAAATTCAGGCTGTAACACAACAAAATGTAGAATACGTCAAGGGGTATGAATACTTTCTGAAGGCACTGTACATGTACATATTAACACAATTACCTCAACTACCTTGTACCCCTGCACATTGACTCTGTACCGGTACTCCTTGTATATAGCCTCGTTATATTTATTTTATTGTGTTACTATTTCCTGTTTTTTATTTGCTGATTTTTCTTACTTTTTATGTCTGCATTGCTGGGAAAGGGCTCGTAAGTAAATATTTCACAGTCCACACCTGTTGTATTCGACGCATGTGACAAATTCGATTTTATTTGAATAAATCCTGCGCACAATGTGCTTGTTTTCCATTTTCTTCTTGATTAGGAATCCTATTTTATTTAACGTGTATGAAAGTGTTTGGTGAAATATGCATAAGAGGAGAGTAATTACCGATAATTCTGCACCTTTTGATAGTTATATTTCAAATTTTGATCATCATGTTTTAATGACTGCAAAGAAAATGTATTGATCTACTGGGATTTTTTAAAGACAGACTAACTTCTGTTTTGTCTGCATAGACTCAAGAGACAAGTATCGTTGCATTAATGTTTTGCAATTTTGACGGTATAATATAGTTTTGATGAATGTATTTAAGTTTTTAGAAGATAACTACATTTTGAAAATGCATTTACTGTTTTATAAAAGGCCACAGAGTTCTGTGTCTTGTGGACTCCATTTTGTAAATCAAAAACGCGATTGAGAAAAACTGTAATATCGTCCTACTGTAAATCAAAGGTCAAAATATCCAGCAACTTTGGCACCTTCAGGTTTGAGATATGGAACACCAACAAATCGTTACTGGATCCAAACACATTAGGGACTTACTATATGTACATTGACTTTCTGTAAACATAACCCCAGTCATCATGCAATGCACCGAGAGTATCATCAGGAGAATAATAGCAAGTCCCTCTGATATGAACTCTTATCTCCCATAAGATGCTCCCCCGCAACCTGGCCATTCCATACTGGAAGGTGTCTCAGCGTCTAGGCCTTCCTCCCATCCTTACCCATGCAGACGCAGTACTGGCTAACTGGAAGAAGAGGGATCCACATGGGTAAGATTGGAATACTCAAGAGTCTCCGGAGCTGGTCTCCGGGGCAGCAGGTAGCCTAGCGGTTAGAGAGTTGGGCAAGTAACCGAAAGGTTGCTGGTTTGAATCCCCAAGGTGAAAAACCTGTCAATGTGCCCTTGAGCAAGGCACTTAACCCTAATTGCTACAGGTTCGCGTTGAATGGCGGACCCTGTCCATGACCCCACTCTCCGAGGGTGTCTCAGGGAGAGTGGGATGTGCAAAAAACATATTACGTGTGAAATAGGACAAATACAGTGGGGAGAACAAGTATTTGATACACTGCCGATTTTGCAGGTTTTCCTACTTACAAAGCATGTAGAGGTCTGTCATATATATCACAGGTACACTTCAACTGTGAGAGACGGAATCTAGAACAAAAATCCAGAAAATCACATTGTATGATTTTTAAGTAATTCATTTGCATTTTATTGCATGACATAAGTATTTGATCACCTACCAACCAGTAAGAATTCCGGCTCTCACAGGAATGTTAGTTTTTCTTTAAGAAGCCCTCCTGTTCTCCACTCATTACCTGTATTAACTGCACCTGTTTGAACTCGTTACCTGTATAAAAGACACCTGTCCACACACTCAATTAAACAGACTCCAACCTCTCCACAATGGCCAAGACCAGAGAGCTGTGTAAGGACATCAGGGATAAAATTGTAGACCTGCACAAGGCTGGGATGGGCTACAGGACAATAGGCAAGCAGCTTGGTGAGAAGGCAACAACTGTTGGCGCAATTACTAGAAAATGGAAGAAGTTCAAGATGACGGTCAATCACCCTCGGTCTGAAGCTTCATGCAAGATCTCACCTCGTGGGGCATCAATGATCATGAGGAAGGTGAGGGATCAGCCCAGAACTACATGGCAGGATCTGGTCAATGACCTGAAGAGAGCTGGGACCACAGTCTCAAAGAAAACCATTAGTAACACACTACGCCGTCATGGATTAAAATCCTGCAGCGCACGCAAGGTCCCCCTGCTCAAGCCAGCGCATGTCCAGGCCCGTCTGAAGTTTGCCAATGACCATCTGGATGATCCAGAGGAGGAATGGGAGAAGGTCATGTGGTCTGATGAGACAAAAATAGAGCTTTTTGGTCTAAACTCCACTCGCCGTGTTTGGAGGAAGAAGAAGGATGAGTACAACCCCAAGAACACCATCCCAACCGTGAAGCATGGTGGAAACATCATTCTTTGGGGATGCTTTTCTGCAAAGGGGACAGGACGACTGCACCGTATTGAGGGGAGGATGGATGGGGCCATGTATCGCGAGATCTTGGCCAACAACCTCCTTCCCTCAGTAAGAGCATTGAAGATGGGTCGTGGCTGGGTCTTCCAGCATGACAACGACCCGAAACACACAGCCAGGGCAACTAAGGAGTGTCTCCGTAAGAAGCATCTCAAGGTCCTGGAGTGGCCTAGCCAGTCTCCAGACCTGAACCCAATAGAAAATCTTTGGAGGGAGCTGAAACTCCGTATTGCCAAACGACAGCCCCAAAACCTGAAGGATCTGGAGAAGGTCTGTATGGAGGAGTGGGCCAAAATCCCTGCTGCAGTGTGTGCAAACCTGGTCAAGACCTACAGGAAACATATGATCTCTGTAATTGCAAACAAAGGTTTCTGTACCAAATATGAAGTTCTGCTTTTCTGATGTATCAAATACTTATGTCATGCAATAAAATGCAAATTAATTACTTAAAAATCATACAATGTGATTTTCTGGATTTTTGTTTTACATTCCGTCTCTCACAGTTGAAGTGTATGGAGGACTAAAAGTGCCACAATTAAATAAATAAATACACCATTAAATAATTACTTAAATGTGTCATTAATTAATTAAAATTAGAATTAAATACATAAATGTGTTATTAAATGTGTCATTAATTAATTCAAATACCGATTCATTTTATGTAAAATACATATATAATAATTTCACTATTTACATTTACATTTCATGGTCCTGCGTTGGAGTGCTTCCTGAATTACTTAAAACTGTCAAACTGACCCATCAAAAGTTGGTAGGCGGAACCTAACGCCTGATTGGTTACCCTCTGCATCAAGCCAAGACAAATCAATTCCGGATAATGTCAGCAGGTCCTGCTTCTACATCCTCTGCTAAGTTTAAAATGTCTCTAACCAACTCCCTGGAAAGTTCACGGAGATCCTCCATTGTCTCTATCCAGGTTGGCCTACTCTACTTCAGACCAAAGCAATGGATCAGACTAGATTCGCGTTAGCCCCGCCCACTGACTTTGATGGGTCAGTTTGACAGTTTTAAGTAATTCATGAATCACTGCAATGCAGGATCATGAAATGTAAATGTAAATAGTGAAATAATTATATATGTATTTTACATTAAATGAATCGGTATTTGAATTAATTAATGATACATTTAATAACACATTTATGTATTTAATTCTAATTTGAATTAATTAATGACACATTTAAGTAATTATTTAATGGTGTATTTATTTATTTAATTGTGGCACTTTTAGTCCTCCATAGAAGTGTACCTATGATAAAAATGTCAGACCTCTACATGCTTTGTAAGTAGGAAAACCTGTAAAATCGGCAGTGTATCAAATACTTGTTCTCCCCACTGTATAAGCACCCACCAAATGATTCTGTTATACTATTCTATTTTTGTCTCTCAGTGATATTTAAGGGAAGTGTGTTTCTTTTTCATGTCACCTCCTCATCTCCCATACCAGACTGTTTGACATGGAGTAAGTATTGCCTTGAATAATTGATTACAACCAGCTGTATTTGTAGATTCCACACATTCCAATAGTCTTTGCTCGTTAGCTCTCGCTGACATTTGAAATCATACTATTGCAATCTAAAAATCTCCAGAAATGTTTGCAGGAACGTTGACTTCTTCTACCAGCTGTCATTGTGGCCATGGTGATAGTTATTGTTTTCATCGCTCTCCCAGGAACTTGGAGCTGCTTGTCACTCTGCCTGGTGGGGACAGTGTGAGGGGGTTCTTCATGGTCACTCTATTGGTGGAGCTGGCTGCGGTGCCAGCCATCAAGGTGAAGGCCTCTTCTGAAACACACAGAGCTGTAAAATGAGATGCCCAATTGGTCACACGCAATGGTGTTGTATTATGTAGTTTGCTTTATGATGCTTTGTTCAAATTGATGTTCATTTCTGTGTTTCTGAGTGACATTCTGATTGTTAATGTGGGTGTGTTTCAGAGTATTCCTCTGGTTATTAATGGTGTCCAGTGTGGTGATGCTGAGACTGTGACAAGAGCACTAGAGGAAATCAGCCAGGCCATGGAGGGCATGACAGATGCACTCAAACTGATGCATGGTACTACAACTGAAACAGATGTTTTACTGCGTTGATATTCAGTCCAGTTCACCTGCATTCTCAGCATATAGATGTCTCTTATGTTGTTCCAGCATATGTCGAGCCAGAAGTATTCTATGGCATTATAAGGATCTATCTGTCTGGGTAAGTACTGAACACCCCTAGTAGGCCTAGACAATACAAACAATTAGTTTATTTGTCTGACAAAAGTGAATGACACATATCATATACATATAATATATGATTGTATTCATAATGTATGGCTGTATGTGTGTGGATCAGGTGGAAAGATAACTCATCCATGCCGGCTGGGTTGGTGTATGAGGGCATCCAGGCAGAGCCTATGGAGTATTCTGGTGGGAGTGCTGCCCAGAGCAGTCTGCTACACTGCTTTGATGAGCTGCTAGGAGTCAAACATGAGGAAAAGAGTGGTAAGAAAGCAAAGGTAGACAGGTCCAGAGGAGTCAATATTACCACACAATAATTAATCAATGTTTTGCAGAGATATGTATGGCTGTGTTAACAAGTACATCTTAACAGGTGTTTTCTTTGGCAATAAGGAAATGTTCACTTAAAACCACAAAGAGTTAGGACGGTGGAGTCGTGTTATACAGATGTGGCTGCACGTCTACAACATAATGGCATGGCATTGTATTTACATAGACATATTTTTTTTACACAAAGGTCTCCTAAAGATGTTATTTCCACTGAGGGTGAATATGCTATTTACTTGTACAGGTGCCTTTCTGACCCGTATGAGAAACTACATGCCCCCTTCCCACAAGCATCTGATCCAGGACATATCTCTGCAGCCCTCCCTGAGAGGCTTTGTCCAGCAGCAGGCCAGTGAGCTGCTGACCAAAGCGTTTCAGCTCTGTGTGACCAAGCTAATGGCCCTCCGCAGCTACCACATCAACGTGGTCAGCCGCTTCATCACTGTGCCCGCTGCCCGTGCCCGCCAGCTCCGAAGTCAGGGCAACAGTTCCCAGGAGGAGACTGTCAGCAGGGCGCCCACGGCTCTGGAGGAGACGGGCACCGGCGGCTCGGGCATCATGAGCTTCCTAAAGACTGTGAGGGACCGCACACGGGACGTCTCCCTGCCTCTGGACAACAAGGCCTTGCAGATGAGCCCAAACGGAGCACAACCTCAAAACACACATCACGCAACTCAACAAACACATCTGCAATCTAACACACTTTAGAGACACTTTTATACATCTGTTTAATAAATTAATGAAATGACTGGAAATTATGAGAGGTTTGTGCATGACTTGTTGCTCTATCAAGGTTTGATGTCTGACTAAACGAGTCCTGGTGTTATTGACATGGTCTGTATAAAAGATGCCATTCTTTCAGTCCAAACCTTAATTTAAACCATCAGTGTTCGTTTCCAATAAATGCAACCACTAATCTCTTTATTCAATCTAAAATAGAATGTTAAATATGCATCGGATGACTAGTCCAGACTAGTCCAGACTGTGCTCATACCACAACCCCAATTCCTGGATGGCATTTGGTCATAGTCAGAAAACTCGCACTGATCCCCAGGGCAGTTTAACCCTCGGATGCATAGTAAACATGACGCCCCAAGAATGCATATGCCAGGTCAAAATGACCCGATAATGTAATATCTGTGTTTTATTTATATGGGTCTAAAATGTTATCAATTTTGTGGAACATAATTATTTTGAGTGATGATTTGGACCTTTCAATAATTATTTTATTGTTTTAAATGTTTTTAGTCGCTCTTCAACTGTTTGATACACATTTCAATGATAACTTATTATGAAAATTCGGAAAGGCTATTGAAAATATTAGCATATTTGTCTTACAATCAATCTTACAATCAAAGTTTCACATTCAACCTTTAAGTGTGAAGAACAAAATAAAACCACCTTAAGCATATTTTATAACATTTCAAAACATTTATTTGAATATCCAAAGTTCATCATCAATATAAACGACAACACTAACAATTGGGAATTTAGAAAACATAAACACTAAAAGGAACAAAGTGTGTGTGCGTGTGTGTGTGTCATGCTTACTTAGGCTGTCTTAGTCCATGCATTTGTTACAAACCACAAGCATGTGACTGTGCTCTTTGCAGACGGGTGTGTTGCACTGAGAACACCAGCAGCTGACCTTTCTATCCTTTGTGCTTGGGCAGAGCTGGCACCTCTTCCTCTTCTGGCCCTGGCTGCTCTGAGTGGTGGTGGCATGGCACGCTTTCATCACCCCACCTTCCCATTGCCTCAGTTATTCTGTGGGGATGGGAGAACCTTCCAGAAGACAACCATCTCTGCAGCACTCCAACAATCAGGCCTTTATGGTAGAGTGGCCAGACGGAAGCCACTCCTCAGTAAAAGGCACATGACAGCCCGCTTGGAGTTTGCCAAAAGGCACCTAAAGGACTCTCAAACCATGAGAAACAAGATTCTCTGCTCTGATGAAACCAAGATTGAACTCTTTGGCCGGAATGCCAAGTGTCACGTCTGGAGGAAACCTGCTCATCTCCTGTGACGCAGTCACTGGGGATGAACCTTCCTCTACAGTTTGCTAGGAAAAGGTCCCACACATACCGGAAGGCTGCCAGGTGGTCCGTTGCCTCTCTGAACACTCTGGTCCTATTGTCATCAAGCCTCAGGTAGCGACGGATATCCTCATATCTTCCGACCGACATGGTGGATTTATACATTGGATTCTGCAGTGGATCCAAAAATAGCTCCCGTGTGGAGACAGACCAGCTTTTCTTCACGCCAGCGAGGAGGGTTAAACCAATATAGGCCTTTAGTTCCTCTTTGTTGACCTCTCTTCACTCTTTCCCTTTTGCTGTCGCTGTTCTCCGTCCTTCTTAATTTGTACACTTTAGGACCTCCTCAATGATGTTGTCACTAATGAACAGCTCCCAGGCATCTTTTGGTGGCACAACTGTTGACCCCGGCACAGGCCCTGGGCAGCTCCTCAGGATGTTATGGCTTCTGGTCCTGCCTTTAGTGGGGGGGAGGATGTTCACTCCAGTAAGACCCGTTTTCACTCTCCTCAGAGGAGTCCTCCCCATCTGTAGAATCATCGAGGACAGCTGGACTACCAGGTGCATCCACAACTCCAACTTGACCCACAGGCACACAGTCTGTGTCATCTGAATTGGATACCTCAGATTATGAGTCAGAGGCACCAATGGCTTCCTCATCCAGCATCTGTAAAACCATTTTGGTTGTATATCTGGCAACATTCTTATGATCCTCCTTATGAAATTCCTTTTACTCAATGAGTTAAAAAGGAGAAATGAAAACGGTGATTAATTAACATTACAAACAAGATATTTAATAAATACTTGATTAATTACATTGATTTTATTGTTGTAGCAAAAAGAAAGGTCCGTTTGACGAGTGCAATGCAGTGAATTCCATATGAAAAACATACGGGTCATATTTGACCCACATATGAAAACTTGGGGTAACGATGCATAAACTCTTTTTACTTAAAAAATAAGAAATGAAACAACAAAACTAGGATGTTCGAACATTAAAGACACATTATTTAAGGAATTCCTGGAATATTAGATGATGACACTTTGGGGGGGACAATACAGCAAAAAAATCAGACTGAGGAAAGTTTTGAAAGTTTAGCTTATCATGACCTGAGATCCAGACAGTTGATACGTACAACCAGGGTCATCTCATACAGTATAGTCAGGTTTTTTCTGATGGCAGTTGTATGTTTGTTGTTGAATTAGTTGTAAACCTACTTCTGTATTTTATTCGATTGCTACCTATCCTACATGTCCTGTCTGGAAGTTTTTGCTAAAGAAGTAATTGAAGGTCCCTGCAGTTCATCATCATGATGACTAATATAAACAAGTTACAATACAACCTCCACTGTCAGCAAAGAGCAGGTGTCCCATAAAAAGTTGCAGTGCCCACAGACACCAGAGTAGGGCACTGACTCGTACAGCATGGCTCACAGAGACAGAGAGAGAGACACCACTTGCCATTTACATTTTACATAATAGGTAACTGAGGAAATGGACAGTCCACACCTTCCATTATCTGCCACATGGTCCCGGTGAGGCACGTGTGCTCCTGATACATTTACTGGTTTATGTTTTCATCTCATGTTAAAGAGGTATTAGAATAATGGGATGGAACGTGCCCACCTAAGTTCAAGTAAAAAAGGAATGTAAAAACAGGCTTATTCTTAAAATGTCTGTAGTCATCGTGTATACAATGTAGGTCCAAGTAGGCCACTGGCCTTTTTAGCACAGTGGATATAAACTGCCATTTTCAGTCTTCTATATAAAGGTGTGCTATCTCCATCAGAGAGTTATTCAGAGCACAATGCACAATGCAGTGCATTGAAGCTCCATCAGTTATCAGAGAGATTTCTTCACTCCTACAGACCAGCGTTTCTCCTGCCCACGTACACCCCCTACATGCCCTAGCTATCACTTCCTGGAGTGATAGAGCATGGAAAACCCAGAGAAATAAAGAGCTTGATTGTGCCATGAATGGCCTGTGTGCTGTATCATCTTCACCTTTCCTGGCTCGCCTCCATTGGCGTTTCATTACAATAACAGACTTGCGCCATCAGATAAGACTGGTGATGTGTGGCAATCTGCCATGGAAATCCAATTCCACAAACCTGACCGATCTATCTTACCCCCTCTCTTCTCCTACATACTGAATAGGGAGGACATGCAAAAACAAGAGATTGTCATTGTGAGGAAATTGATCTCAGCCGTCTGTCCCAAAAAGCCATGATTTTAGAGGCTTTATTCTAACTATTTCTTTTTCACTAAACAAGCAAACAGAGAAGGAGAGAACTCCCGTACTTACTCATGCAGACCTCTTTTACATCTCAGAAACGGAGTGTAAAACATGACAGGGAGGCAGACGAGGGAGGGATAGGAGAGTAGAGAATAAGAAGGGAGGGAGAGCGCTGGGTGGTGAAAAGGACAAACACTGCACTAACATGTCGCAGTGATCTGATTCTAGAGCCCTCTTCTGCAGCCAAAGCAAATAATCCCCTTCCTTATTACCTCAGAGCAGAGGAGTCCCTGACAACCCGCCAGTAAACACTGGCCATCGCTAAGGATGTGTTCATTGTGTGATTGGGTCTATTTGGCCTGTCTGCCATGTGGGAGAGGGTTCAGAGGATCTTACAACAGTGGCTGTTTTCGGGGGACGTGACACACAAACACACAAAAACATACACACACCCTTCATTCTTTCCTACATTGTTCATTGAAAGTGAGTCCATTGTATTGACTGTGATGTCATACATGCTATAAAACATTTGTAATCACAATGATAAAAAACTTAAATGGTGAAACCACATTTTAAACTTTTAACCTATGGCCATGGAAGTCAACCTAGGACTGGGGGCTTCACTGGTTTCTCTCCTCATTCTGTATTCTTGCTACAAATCCCTTTAACAGTAGTATTTCGTCCATAAGATCATATCAAATTAGTAAAAACTGCAAGACAGTGAATACTGTATTGCACCTCCATTAACAAAACCAGGAAACTTTCGTAATCTGTTTTATTACAAACAAGAAGACAAAAATGCTTTCACAATTCACCTTCAGAGTTTTTCCCAGTCATTATAAAATGAGCCATCCTGGGAAGGGAGAAGAATACATGGCATTCAAGGCGCCTCCCCTCACAGGGTAAGTAGAAGCCTGAGCACGTCAGGGCCTTTTGTCTGAAAGGTTAACAGAGCCACGACCAGAGTGACGACCAGAGTGACGACCAGAGTGACGAGCAGAGTGACGACCAGAGTGACGACCAGAGTGACGACCAGAGTGACGACCAGAGTGACGACCAGAGTGACGAGCATAGTGGCTCACACTGACACCACTAGTGACTCACTGGCCAGGTGTGGAATAAAGACAGTACCAATATTCTCACACACGCGTACAGTTATGAACACACACACACACACACCAGTAGCCTAGCGCAGTTTCATATATCATGCTATTTTACAAATATTGCCATGAGGCTGGGATTTTTTTTTGCTGTTTTATAGTTCAGGTATTCTTGAAAGACAGGACAATCTCACCTGTTTTTCCTACAAATATTTGTCTTAATATTAATTTTGGATTTTAGACAAATCTGACGGCGTTGACCAAATCTCCGGACACATCTTTTAGGAATCACAGTTTTGAGAGAAATATTATTTAAAGTCACAGAGGACTATTGCAAGAAAGTACATTTCAGTTAATATCCATTATTGACATAGATTTGTTTTTACACTTTTTTTTGATAGTTTGAAATTGGGAACATTTGCTCCGGACAAGGGCATTTCCAGGCATAGAAATAATAAAATGTTAAGTATTTTGAAAATTCCAAAATGAAGTATTATCACGACTTTCAAGAATCACTGAGCTAATTTCCTGATATTCTACACATTTTACCATGAGGATGGGAGAAAACACTACCCCCCCCACCCCACCACACCACACACAGTCACATAACTCTCTAGTCATAACACCTGTGACTACCTGCATGGTCCTGTGTCTGACCTATAGCCAGAGATTCCCATGTGCAACCCCACTGAACTTCCTCCTATGTCCCATCACTCGTTTTACTGCTGCCTGTCCACCTCCCTCCACTGATTGACTTCCTCTTCCACTGAAGGTTGCACCTAATGTCACCTTCCCTGCTGGCTGTCCACACAATTATTTACATTTTACATTTTAGTCATTTAGCAGACACTCTTATCCAGAGCGACTTACAGTTAGTGAGTGCATACATTATTTTTATTTTATTTTTCATACTGGCCCCCCGTGGGAATCGAACCCACAACCCCGGCGTTGCAAACGCCATGCTCTACCAACTGAGCTACATCCCTGCCGTCCATTCCCTCCCCTCCCCTGGACGACGCTGGGCCAATTGTGCGCCGCCCCATGGGCAGCTTCTCATCCAGGTTTTTAACAAACGTACAGGAAGCTCCCGGGGGCTCTCCAGCTTTGAGAGGGAATGTTCATCTCTCCAATATCTCTCTCGTTCTCTCTCTCGCTCTCACACGCCCCCACACGCCTACGAGTATTGTACACACAGAGACACTAAAAGATGCATAGCTTGAGCATGACTGTGAGATAGGGTAGAAACTGGGTAGATTACACAGCATGTAATCGAAGATAAATACCAATAATCTATCTATGGGGGTAATGAATTTGCAAACACTCAGGAACCAGAGATATCTATCAACTTTTGGCTGTGTTCAAACACCTGCCTGTTCCAAACCAAGCTAAACTCAGCTGTGGCACATTTACACAAGACTTAGCTATAAAAATAAATAAAAATAAAAATAAATACATCCCTATGCATATAGAGCATATGCTTATATCTCTGATCAGAAAGTACTGGACAAAAATATAGCAACATTTAAAGTGTTGGTCCCATGTTTCATGAGCTGAAATAAAAGATCCCTGAAATTTTCCATATGCACAAAAAACGTATTTCTCTCAAATTTTGTAAACACATTTGTTTACATCCCTGTTAGTGAGCATTTCTCCTTTACCAAGATATTCCATCCACCTGACAGGTGTGGCATATCAAGAAGCTGATTAAACAGCATGATCATTACACAGGTGCACCTTGTGCTGGGGACAATAAAAGGCCACTCTAAAATGTGCAGTTTTGTCACACAACACAATGCCACAGATGTCTCAAGTTTTGAGGGAGCGTGCAATTGGCATGCTGTCTGCAGGAATGTCCACCAGAGCTGTTGCCAAAGAATTGAATGTTAATTTCCTATCATAAGCTGCCTCCAATGTCGTTTTAGAGAATTTGGCAGTACGCTCAACCTGCCTCACAACCGCAGACCACGTGTAACCACACCAGCCCAGGACCTCCACATCTGGCTTCTTCACCTGCGGGATCGTCTGAGACCAGCCACCCAGACAGCTGATGAAACTGTGGGTTTGCACAACCGAAGAATGTCTGCACAAACTGTCAGAAACCTTTTCAGGTAAGCTCATCTGCGTGCTCGTCGTCCTAACCGACTTCAGTGGGCAAAATGCTCACCTTCGATGGCCACTGGCATGCTGGAGAAGTGTGCTCTACACGGTTGAAGATTTCAACTGTATCGGGAAGATGGCATCGAAGGTGAGCGTTGTGTGGGCGAGTGGTTTGCTGATGTCAACGTTGTGAACAGAGTGCCCCATGGTGGCGGTGGGGTTATGGTATGGGCAGGCATAAACTACGGACAACGAACACAATTGCATTTTATCGATGGCAATGTGAATGCACAGAGATACCGTGATGAGATCCGGAGGCCCATTGTCGTGCCATTCATCCGCCGCCATCACCTCATGTTTCAGCATGATAACGCACAGCCCCATGTCGCGAGGTGTTTGGGATGCTCTGGATTGATGTGTACGACAGCGTTTCCCAGTTCCTGCAAACTTCGCACAGCCATTGAAGAGGAGTGGGACAACATTCCACAGGCCACAATCAACAGCCTGATCAACTGTAATGCATTTTTACATTTTAGTCATTTAGCAGACGCTCTTATCCAGAGCGATTTACAGTTAGTGAGTGCATACATTTTCATACTAGCCCCCCGTGGGAAACAAACCCACAACCCTGGTGTTGCAAGCGCCATGCTCTACCATCTGAGCTACAGGGGACTTATGCGAAGGAGATGTGTCGCGCTGCATTAGGCAAATGGTGGTCACACCAGATACTGACTGGTTTTCTGACCAACAGATGCATATCTGTATTCCCAGTCATGTGAAATCCATAGATTAGGGCCAAATTAATTTATTTCAATTGACTGATTTCCTTATGTGAACTGTAACTCAGTAAAATGTTTGAAATTGTTACGTGTTGCGTTTATATTTTTGTTGAGTGTATATAAATCTACAAATCACTGAAAGAATAGCTGAGTGTAATATATTCCCTTGATGATACACAACAAAAAGTTTGATAATAAACCCTAGGATAGGAGAGAGAGGGGATGTAGAGGTTCTAACTCCAGACAGAGAAAAGGCACCCATGGTGGTGCACACACAGTCAAGAACATTGTGCACTGTAAGGACACACTGTACAGTTAGCTTTTCTGCGTGGGATAAACCTCATTAATCCATAGTGATGTCTTATTTATGTAAGGGATGGGTTCTTTAGAGTGGAACTACAGTGAAATGGTATTGTATGAACATGCCGCATGGGTCTTGTAATCCCAAACTTCCCTGGGAAAACATTCCTCTTCCTCGCAGGGGATCAGGACGTCCGCCGTGCCACGGCAGGATGAGGATGGGCTGCACACACCAGGACAAGGGGATGTTAGAGAAATGCACTGCAGATACACTGTAGCCCTTGAGGAGTGGAGCACATCTGTTGATGCACTTTTCTATAACTCTAAAAGGACACTCGCATTCAAAGAACATATTCATGAGTACAGTGTGACAATAGCTTGGTACTTGGTACATTGATTAGACCAAGCCATGCTTTGTAAACCTACATAGCTTAAGTATATTTGAAGTATGTACTGCCCATGTAAAAAAATTCTGCTGTTCCTTCAGAGGCTCCCTGGACGATTCCTAAGGTCATGGAAACTCTAAGTTACTATTCTGCCAAAACATGTCCTCCACTCAGGCCAAACACAACCAAATGAAAACTCAAACTCAAATATTATACCAGGCAATATACAAGTCCCTGAATTTGGAAACCAAATATTGTGACTTACCACAGTGATGTTATAAGCATATTACAAAATCGTTACAGAAATTATCTTGCAAATTATTTGCAGAAGAGAGCATGAGAGATCCAACTGAAATACTAGTTCAACACTGAAGTTATGTCAAGATGGCGCCATACTGTATGGCTGCTGTCTTGAGAACTCTGACCCAACTTCTGCAATTTTGTGATTATTTTGGCGTTTATCTTTATTTTCTTTGCACAAAATATATCCGCTATAATTTCTTAGTTTGAACATTAGATCGACAGTTACTAACATCAATTTCGGCTTCAACTTTTACTTTGACTCATCCGCCCTGTGCTCTTTTTGTACCTCCGATCCAATCTTCGGGCTACCCAAGACGAAACGCTGGCGAAAAAGAGGCAAAAGATTGGGCGTCCTGTCGAGACTAAGGCGAATTGAAAACCAGCCACCACTTTCCTCCATTCTATTGGCCAATTTACAGTCACTTCACAATAAGATGGATGATTTGCTCTCAATGGGACTTTCGTAATTGCAATCTTTGTTTTTCTGAAACATGGCTTTTGGACAAGATACCTCTCATGGCTATCCAACTCGATGGAGTCTCCATTCACCGAGCAGACAGGACATCGGATTCAGGGAAATCCAAAAGTGGAGGGGTATGTCTCTTCATATACAACAGATGGTATGCAGACTCTAGCGCAGTGGAAATCTCAACCCATTATCTTGCCGACCCTTCTATCTCCGAGAGAGTTTTTATCTGTTATCGTGTCTAAAGTTCTACACGGGTCCAAAAAGTTGGACCTGTTCTGAAATTGACCTGGAGATTTCCCACCCGGAAATTATATGGATGATATATTTTATATATACAGTGGCTTGCGAAAGTATTCATCCCCCTTGGCATTTTTCCTATTTTGTTGTCTTACAACCTGGAATTCAAATGGATGTTTGTGGGGTTTGTATCATTTGATTTACACAACATGCCTACCACTTCGAAGATTGTGAAACAAACAAAAAAACAGGAAACCTGAGCGTGCATAACTATTCATCCCCCTAAAGTCAATACTTTGTAGAGCCACCTTTTGCAGCAATTACAGCTGCAAGTCTCTTGGGGTACAGTTTTTTAAATTATATGAGACAAAGATATTCCATTTTATTTGGAATGGCAAGCCAGACAAAATTAAACGGGCCTATTTATTTAATGAATATGAATTCGGAGGACAGAAATTATTAAATATTAAAGCATTAGACCTATCACAAAAAGCTTCAGTCATACAAAAGTTATACTTCAATCCGAACTGGTTCTCTAGCAAATTAGTAAGATTGTCTCATCCAATGTTCAAGAATGGCCTTTTTCCCTTTATTCAGATTACAACCTGTCACTTTCAGTGATTTGAAAAGGAAATAATCTCCCAAATATCACTATTTCTAAAACAAGCCATAGAAATTTGGTTGCAATTTCAATTTAATCCTCCAGAAACGACAGAACAAATAATGCAACAAATATTGTGGTTAAACTCAAATATACTAATTGAGAAAAAAAAGGTATAATCTACGTAAATGATATCATCGGTAGGACTGGTGGAGTTATGTCGCACATGCAGCTAACAAAAACATATGGAAATGTCTGCTCTACGCAAAAGTACAACCAAATAATTGCAGCCTTACCGCAAAAATGGAAGAGGAAAGTGGAAGGGGGAGAAAGTAAGGAACTTGTCTGTCGGCCTTGCATTAAAGAACATAATTGGTTAAAGAAAACTGTGATAAATAAAAAAGTATACCAGTTTCATTTAAGGACCAAATGATTGACAGCCGTCCCATATAGATTGCAAAATAGTTGGGAAGAGATTTTTGACGTACCGATCCCATGGCATAGTGTTTATGAACTGATACGCAAAACGACACCGGATTCAAAACTTAGAATCTATCAATTTAAATTAGTATATAAAATTCTTGCTACCAATAGAATGTTATTTATATGGGGGATACAATCTTCCCAGCTCTGCAGATTTTGCTGCGAAGAGACAGAATCATTAGATCATTTGTTTTGGTACTGTCCATTTGTAGCTTGTTTTTAGACACAGGTCCAGGAATGGCTAAAGGATTGCAATATTTACCTGGAGCTAACCTTGCAGATAGCATTACTGGGTGATCTGAAAAGTCATAGTCAATCGATCAATAATATAATAATACTTTTAGCAAAAATGTTTATTTTCAATTTACAATCTGTAGAAACAATGAGAATAGAAAGGTTCAGAACTGTTGTAAAACATCACAGTACAATTGAAAAGTATATGGCAAATATAAATCCTATATGGATGGTGTTAAGAGATAGATGGGTGGTGTTGAATGGAGTTGAAGGATGGGACTAATAACAACTAACAACAACTAATAACAAGATAACTAATAATGTAAGCATACTGTGTCCATAATAAGTATATACAGTGAGGGGAAAAAAGTATTTGATCCCCTACTGATTTTGTACGTTTGCCCACTAACAAATACATGATCAGTCTATAATTTTAATGGTAGGTTTATTTGAACAGTGAGAGACAGAATAACAACAAAAAAATCCAGAAAAACGCATGTCAAAAATGTTATAAATTGATTTGCATTTTAATGAGGGAAATAAGTATTTGACCCCTATGCAAAACATGACTTAGTACTTGGTGGCAAAACCCTTGTTGGCAATCACAGAGGTCAGACGTTTCTTGTAGTTGGCCACCAGGTTTGCACACATCTCAGGAGGGATTTTGTCCCACTACTCTTTGCAGATCTTCTCCAAGTCATTAAGGTTTCGAGGCTGACGTTTGGCAACTCGAACCTTCAGCTCACTCCACAGATTTTCTATGGGATTAAGGTCTGGAGACTGGATAGGCCACTCCAGGACCTTAATGTGCTTCTTCTTGAGCCACTCCTTTGTTGCCTTGGCCGTGTGTTTTGGGTCATTGTCATGCTGGAATACCCATCCACGACCCATTTTCAATGCCCTGGCTGAGGGAAGGAGGTTCTCACCCAAGATTTGACGGTACATGGCCCCGTCCATCGTCCCTTTGATTCGGTGAAGTTGTCCTGTCCCCCTTAGCAGAAAAACACCCCCAAAGCATAATGTTTCCACCTCCATGTTTGACGGTGGGGATGGTGTTCTTGGGGTCATAGGCAGCATTCCTCCTCCTCCAAACATGGCGAGTTGAGTTGATGCCAAAGAGCTCAATTTTGGTCTCATCTGACCACAACACTTTCACCCAGTTCTCCTCTGAATCATTCAGATGTTCATTGGCAAACTTCAGACGGGCCTGTATATGTGCTTTCTTGAGCAGGGGGACCTTGCAGGCGCTGCAGGATTTCAGTCCTTCACGGCGTAGTGTGTTACCAATTGTTTTCTTAGTGACTATGGTCCCAGCTGCCTTGAGATCATTGACAAGATCCTCCCGTGTAGTTCTGGGCTGATTCCTCACCGTTCTCATGATCATTGCAACTCCACGAGGTGAGATCTTGCATGGAGCCCCAGGCCGAGGGAGATTGACAGTTATTTTGTGTTTCTTCCATTTGTGAATAATCGCACCAACTGTTGTCACCTTCTCACCAAGCTGCTTGGCGATGGTCTTGTGCCCATTCCAGCCTTGTGTAGGTCTACAATCTTGTCCCGGACATCCTTGGAGAGCTCTTTGGTCTTGGCCATGGTGGAGAGTTTGGAATCTGATTGATTGATTGCTTCTGTGGACAGGTGTCTTTTATACAGGTAACAAACTGAGATTAGGAGCACTCCCTTTAAGAGTGTACTCCTAATCTCAGCTCGTTACCTGTATAAAAGACATGTGGGAGCCAGAAATCTTTCTGATTGAGAGGGGGTCAAATACTTATATCCCTCATTAAAATGCAAATCAATTTATAACATTTTTGACATGCGTTTTTCTGGATTTTTTTGTTGTTATTCTGTCTCTCACTGTTCAAATAAACCTACCATTAAAATTATAGACTGATCATGTATTTGTTAGTGGGCAAACGTACAAAATCAGTAGGGGATCAAATACTTACTCCCCTTAAACCACTCGAATGTTGCTTTAGCAGTTTGCTTAGGGTCATTGTCCTGCTGGAATGTGAACCTCCGTCCCAGTCTCAAATCTCTGGAAGACTGAAACAGGTTTCCCTCAAGAATTTCCCTGTATTTAGCGCCATCCATCATTCCTTCAATTCCGACCACTTTCCCAGTCCCTGCTGATGAAAAACATCCCCACAGCATGATGCTGCCACCACCATGCTTCACTGTGAGGATGGTGTTCTCGGGGTGATGAGAGGTGTTGGGTTTGCGCCAGACAAAGCGTTTTCCTTGATGGCCAAAAAGCTCAATTTTAGTCTCATCTGACCAGAATACCTTCTTCCATATGTTTGGGGAGTCTACCACATGCCTTTTGGCAAACACCAAACGTGTTTGCTTATTATTTTCTTTAAGCAATGGCTTTTTTCTGGCCACTCTTCCATAAAGCCCAGCTCTGTGGAGTGTACGGCTTAAAGTGGTCCTATGGACAGATACTCTAATCGCCGCCGTGGAGCTTTGCAGCTCCATCAGGGTTATCTTTGGTCTCTTTGTTGCCTCTGATCAATTCCCTCCTTGCCTGGTCCGTGAGTTTTGGTGGGCAGCCCTCTCTTGGCAGGTTTGTTGTGGTGCCATATTCTTTCAATTTTTTTATAATGGGTTTAATGGTGCTCCGTGGGATGTTCAAAGTTTCAGATATTTTTTTGTAACCCAACCCTGATCTGTACTTCTCCACAACTTGACCTGTTTGGAGAGCTCCTTGGTCTTCATGGTGCCGCTTTCTTGGTGGTGCCCCTTGCTTAGTGGTTTTGCAGACTCTGGGGCCTTTCAGAACAGGTGTATATATACTGAGATCATGTGACACATTCAGATTGCACACAGGTGGACTTTATTTAACTAATTATGTGACTTCTGAAGGTAATTGGTTGCACCACATCTTATTTAGGGGCTTCATTGAAAAGGGGGTGAATACACCACTGTTCCGTTATTTATTTTTTAGAATTTTTTGAAACAAGTTATTTTTTTCATTTCACTTCTCCAATTTGGACTATTTTAAGTATGTCAATTACATGAAATCCAAATAAAAATCTATTTACATTACAGGTTGTAATGCAACAAAATAGGAAAAACACCAAGGGGGATGAATACTTTTGCAAGGCACTCTATATCCTATTTCACTGTGGAAAAGGGACCGCAATACATGTCATGTTGAAGTGATTTTCAGTTTGCTTCCATATGGCTGGTTTCACATTCGTCTCCAGGGATCATAAGGAAAAATAATCTAAAACAATTGCTATATGTATTTACAATCCACCTTCTCCAAATGGATTCTTCATTTACCTAGCTCTTATCAATAGCTCTTATCAATTTACAAATTACAGTGGGGAAAATAAAGTAGATGCTTTTTCCACTTGAAACTGGCAGGTTTGCTCAACCTTATTCATGGTTTCCTCGTGCATAAAGGTGGTGGAATTATGAGGGACTTAAGTCAAGGTCAGAATACAGTGTATCTGTAGACACACCTCCGCCACACTTTAATTGACCTAAGTTGTTGTAAAAGGAGAAAACAGATGAGATGTTAGCATAAGAATCACATCGAGTAAATGTGTGTTTTTATTCATCTGAATATAACCCTAGGCAAAAAGACCTGGATTGATTTATGGGTCATTTAGTTTTTTAAGCTTTTGAATAAACGTAAATCGTTTATAATAAGTGAATGCCATAATGTGGTTCACTTGTTATATACAGTGGATTCGGAAAATATTCAGACCCCTTGATTTCTTCCACATTTTGTTATGTTACAGCCTTATTCTAAAATTGATTGTTTTTTCCCTCATCAATCTACACACAATACCCCATAATGACAAAGCAAAAACAGGTTATTAGACATTTTAGGTATTAAAAATAAAAAACGGAAATATTACATTTACATACGTATTCAGACCCTTCACTCAGTACTTTGTTGAAGCACCTTTGGTAGCGATTACAGCCTCAAGTGTTCTTGGGTATGATGCTACGAGCTTGGCACACCTGTATTTGGGGAGTTTTTCCAATTATTCTCTGCGGATCCCCTCAAGCTCTGTCAGGTTGGATGGGGAGAGTCACTGCACAGCTATTTTCAGGTCTCTCCAGAGATGTTCGATCAGCTACAAGTCCGGGCTCTGGCTGGACCACTCAAGGACATGCCCAAGAGTGTGCAAAGCTGTCATCAAGGCAAAGGGTGGAATATATTTTGATTTGTTTAACACTTTTTTGGTTACTACATGATTCCATATGTGTTATTTCATAGTTTTGATGTCTTCACTATTATTCTATAATGTAAAGAATAGTAAAAATTATGAAAAACCCTTGAATGAGTAGGTGTGTCCAAACCTTTGACTGGTAGTGTATATTAAAGGAGACAAGCTTAGGCCTAGCCCTAGAGATACCGAGAGAAAGATAGAGATATGCTGGTGCGCTGTTCCCGACATTGACATGTATTTCTTTATACTTGTCAGATAGGCTGCTACTGCTATAACGATATAGGCGTACAGAAGGAGGCTAATTCGTTAACTTTCTATCAGAATATATTTTATAAAGATAAACATTGTATTGTTAGATTAAAGGAGTAACTCTGGTAGGCCTAAAACTTCAGTCAGTCGGAGTGCCAGTGCGTACTGCCTTCATAGGCCTGCAGTAGCTAAGCCTAATAATAGCCATACCACACCAAACCGTCACAAAAGTTGCTTAACTTTATTAAGGTAATTTTAGAAGTAAGTCAGGTCTTGTTTATAGGGAAAATATAAACAGGATATTATATTGCAGGTTACAAAGGTGATTGCTTACCATAGGCCTACCCAACAAATGACAGCAAACGGCTGATGCTATTTATCTCATATAGACTAGTCAGGATAGAGGGAAAGATGAACAGAGCAAAGTACACAGAGATCCTTGATGAAAACCTGCTCCAGAGTGCTCAGGACCTCAGACTGGGGTGAAGGTTCACCTTCCAACAGGACAATGACCCTAAGCACACAGCCAAGACAACGCAGGAGTGGCTTCAGGACAAGTCTCTGAATGTCCTTGAGTGGCCCAGCCAGAGCCCGGACTTGAACCTGATCGAACATCGGTGACAGGCCAATGGTGACTTTAAAACAGTTACAGAGTTTAGTGGCTGTGATAGGTCAAAACTGAGGCTAGACCAACAACATTGTAGATACTCCACAATACTAACCTAAATCACAGAGTGAAAAGAAGGAAGCCTGTACAGAATACACATATTCCAAAACATGCATCCTGTTTGCAATAAGGCACTAAAGTAAAACTGCTAAAAAATGTGGCAAAGCTGAATAGAGCTAAGAACAGGCAAAATCCTAGAGGGAAACCTGTGAGAAAAATTCACCTTTCAGCAGGACAATAACGTAAAATACAATACCAAATTTACACTGGAGTTGCTTACCAAGACGGCATTGAATGTTCCTGAGTGGCCTAGTTATCTTCTTGAAATCTATGGCGAGACTTGAAAATGGCTGTCTAGCAATGATCAACAACCAACTTGACAGAGCTTGAAAAAATAATGTGTACAATATTGTACAATCCAGGTGTGCAAAGCTCTTAGAGACTTACCCAGAAAGACTCACAGCTGTATTCACTGCCAAAGGTGATTCTAACGTGTATTGACTCAGGGGTGTGAATACTTATGTGAATGAG